>NC_140475.1:26690443-27290443 GCF_051167445.1 Perissodus microlepis
CATTTGAATGAGTTCTCGCACGAAACAAAGTATAGGTTTTCATTATGTGAATAACTTGAAAATCTTAGCTCAAACAGCTTTAAAACCTGTCTGCTCAACACGGGGATATTGAATTTTATAAGATAAAGCCATAAATATGTGTGTCTGAGCCTTCTATCAAAAGTTACAGCTAACGTCTTGAAGTTGTACAAAAACACTTTATTTCGCCGAGACAGTGCGTTTCTGACTATTACATGCATTTGAATGGAGTTCTCGCACGAAACAAAGTATAGGTTTTCATTATGTGAATAACTTGAAAATCTTAGCTCAAACAGCTTTAAAACCTGTCAGCTCAACACGGGGATATTGAATTCTATGAGATAAAGCCATAAATACGTATATCTGAGCCTTCTATCAAAAGTTACAGCTAACTTCATGAAGTTGTACAAAAACACTTTATTTCGCCGAGACAGTGCGTTTCTGACTATTACATGCATTTGAATGGAGTTCTCGCATGAAACTAAGTATAGGTTTTCATTATGTGAATAACTTGAAAATCTTAGCTCAAACAGCTTTAAAACCTGTTTGCTCAACACGGGGATATTGAATTCTATGAGATAAAACCATAAATATGTGTGTCTGAGCCTTCTATAAAAAAGTTACACCTAACGTCTTGAAGTTGTACAAAAGGCTTTATTTCGCCAAGAAAGTGCGTTTCTGACTATTACATGCATTTGAATGGAGTTCTCGCATGAAACTAAGTATAGGTTTTCATTATGTGAATAACTTGAAAATCTTAGCTCAAACAGCTTTAAATCCTGTCTGCTCAACACGGGAATATTGAATTCTATGAGATAAAACCATAAATACGTATATCTGAGCCTTCTATCAAAAGTTACAGCTAACTTCATGAAGTTGTACAAAAACACTTTATTTCGCTGAGACAGTGCGTTTCTGACTATTACATGCATTTGAATGGAGTTCTCGCACGAAACAAAGTATAGGTTTTCATTATGTGAATAACTTGAAAATCTTAGCTCAAACAGCTGCAAAACCTGTTTGCTCAACACGGGGATATTGAATTCTATGAGATAAAGCCATAAATACGTATATCTGAGCCTTCTATCAAAAGTTACAGCTAACTTCATGAAGTTGTACAAAAACACTTTATTTCGCCGAGACAGTGCGTTTCTGACTATTACATGCATTTGAATAAAGTTCTCGCACGAAACAAAGTATAGGTTTTCATCTTGTGAATAACTTGAAAATCTTAGCTTAAACAGCTTTAAAACCTGTTTGCTCAACACGGGAATATTGCATTCTATGAGATAAAACCATAAATACGTATATCTGAGCCTTCTATCAAAAGTTACAGCTAACTTCATGAAGTTGTACAAAAATACTTTATTTCGCTGAGACAGTGCGTTTCTAACTATTACATGCATTTGAATGGTGTTCTCGCACGAAACAAAGTATAGGTTTTCATTATGTGAATAACTTGAAAATCTTAGCTCAAACAGCTTTAAAACCTGTCTGCTCAACACGGGGATATTGAATTTTATAAGATAAAGCCATAAATATGTGTGTCTGAGCCTTCTATCAAAAGTTACAGCTAACGTCTTGAAGTTGTACAAAAACACTTTATTTCGCCGAGACAGTGCGTTTCTGACTATTACATGCATTTGAATGGAGTTCTCGCACGAAACAAAGTATAGGTTTTCATTATGTGAATAACTTGAAAATCTTAGCTCAAACAGCTTTAAAACCTGTCAGCTCAACACGGGGATATTGAATTCTATGAGATAAAGCCATAAATACGTATATCTGAGCCTTCTATCAAAAGTTACAGCTAACTTCATGAAGTTGTACAAAAACACTTTATTTCGCCGAGACAGTGCGTTTCTGACTATTACATGCATTTGAATAAGGTTCTCGCACGAAACAAAGTATAGGTTTTCATCTTGTGAATAACTTGAAAATCTTAGCTCAAACAGCTTTAAAACCTGTCTGCTCAACACGGGGATATTGAATTTTATAAGATAAAGCCATAAATATGTGTGTCTGAGCCTTCTATCAAAAGTTACAGCTAACGTCTTGAAGTTGTACAAAAACACTTTATTTCGCCGAGACAGCGCGTTTCTGACTATTACATGCATTTGAATGGAGTTCTCGCACGAAACAAAGTATAGGTTTTCATTATGTGAATAACTTGAAAATCTTAGCTCAAACAGCTTTAAAACCTGTCAGCTCAACACGGGGATATTGAATTCTATGAGATAAAGCCATAAATACGTATATCTGAGCCTTCTATCAAAAGTTACAGCTAACTTCATGAAGTTGTACAAAAACACTTTATTTCGCCGAGACAGTGCGTTTCTGACTATTACATGCATTTGAATAAGGTTCTCGCACGAAACAAAGTATAGGTTTTCATCTTGTGAATAACTTGAAAATCTTAGCTCAAACAGCTTTAAAACCTGTTTGCTCAACACGGGAATATTGAATTCTATAAGGCAAAGCCATAAATAAGTATATCTGAGCCTTCTATCAAAAGTTACAGCTAACTTCATGAAGTTGTACAAAAATACTTTATTTCGCCGAGACAGTGCGTTTCTGACTATTACATGCATTTGAATGGAGTTCTCGCATGAAACTAAGTATAGGTTTTCTTTATGTGAATAACTTGAAAATCTTAGCTCAAACAGCTTTAAAACCTGTTTGCTCAACACGGGGATATTGAATTCTATGAGATAAAACCATAAATATGTGTGTCTGAGCCTTCTATCAAAAGTTACATGTAACTTCATGAAGTTGTACAAAAATACTTTATTTCGCCGAGACAGTGCGTTTCTGACTATTACATGCATTTGAATGGAGTTCTCGCATGAAACTAAGTATAGGTTTTCATTATGTGAATAACTTGAAAATCTTAGCTCAAACAGCTGCAAGTCCTGTCTGCTCAACACGGGAATATTGAATTCTATGAGATAAAACCATAAATACGTATATCTGAGCCTTCTATCAAAAGTTACAGCTAACTTCATGAAGTTGTACAAAAAGGCTTTATTTAGCTGAGACAGTGCGTTTCTGACTATTACATGCATTTGAATGGAGTTCTCGCACGAAACAAAGTATAGGTTTTCATCTTGTGAATAACTTGAAAATCTTAGCTCAAACAGCTTTAAAACCTGTTTGCTCAACACGGGAATATTGAATTCTATGAGATAAAACCATAAATATGTGTGTCTGAGCCTTCTATAAAAAAGTTACACCTAACGTCTTGAAGTTGTACAAAAGGCTTTATTTCGCCAAGAAAGTGCGTTTCTGACTATTACATGCATTTGAATGGAGTTCTCGCATGAAACTAAGTATAGGTTTTCATTACGTGAATAACTTGAAAATCTTAGCTCAAACAGCTTTAAATCCTGTCTGCTCAACACGGGAATATTGAATTCTATGAGATAAAACCATAAATACGTATATCTGAGCCTTCTATCAAAAGTTACAGCTAACTTCATGAAGTTGTACAAAAACACTTTATTTCGCTGAGACAGTGCGTTTCTGACTATTACATGCATTTGAATGGAGTTCTCGCACGAAACAAAGTATAGGTTTTCATTATGTGAATAACTTGAAAATCTTAGCTCAAACAGCTGCAAAACCTGTTTGCTCAACACGGGGATATTGAATTCTATGAGATAAAGCCATAAATACGTATATCTGAGCCTTCTATCAAAAGTTACAGCTAACTTCATGAAGTTGTACAAAAACACTTTATTTCGCCGAGACAGTGCGTTTCTGACTATTACATGCATTTGAATAAAGTGCTCGCACGAAACAAAGTATAGGTTTTCATCTTGTGAATAACTTGAAAATCTTAGCTTAAACAGCTTTAAAACCTGTTTGCTCAACACGGGAATATTGCATTCTATGAGATAAAACCATAAATACGTATATCTGAGCCTTCTATCAAAAGTTACAGCTAACTTCATGAAGTTGTACAAAAATACTTTATTTAGCTGAGACAGTGCGTTTCTAACTATTACATGCATTTGAATGGTGTTCTCGCATGAAACAAAGTATAGGTTTTCATTATGTGAATAACTTGAAAATCTTAGCTCAAACAGCTTTAAAACCTGTCAGCTCAACACGGGGATATTGAATTCTATGAGATAAAACCATAAATACGTATATCTGAGCCTTCTATCAAAAGTTACAGCTAACTTCATGAAGTTGTACAAAAACACTTTATTTCGCCGAGACAGTGCGTTTCTGACTATTACATGCATTTGAATAAGGTTCTCGCACGAAACAAAGTATAGGTTTTCATCTTGTGAATAACTTGAAAATCTTAGCTCAAACAGCTTTAAAACCTGTTTGCTCAACACGGGAATATTGAACTCTATAAGGCGAAGCCATAAATAAGTATATCTGAGCCTTCTATCAAAAGTTACAGCTAACTTCATGAAGTTGTACAAAAATACTTTATTTCGCCGAGACAGTGCGTTTCTGACTATTACATGCATTTGAATGGAGTTCTCGCACGAAACAAAGTATAGGTTTTCATCTTGTGAATAACTTGAAAATCTTAGCTCAAACAGCTGTAAATCCTGTCTGCTCAACACGGGAATATTGAATTCTATCAGATAAAACCATAAATACGTATATCTGAGCCTTCTATCAAAAGTTACAGCTAACTTCATGAAGTTGTACAAAAAGGCTTTATTTCGCCGAGACAGTGCGTTTCTGACTATTACATGCATTTGAATGGAGTTCTCGCACGAAACAAAGTATAGGTTTTCATCTTGTGAATAACTTGAAAATCTTAGCTCAAACAGCTTTAAAACCTGTCTGCTCAACATGGTGATATTGAATTCTATAAGATTAAACCATAAATATGTGTGTCTGAGCCTTCTATCAAAAGTTACATGTAACTTCATGAAGCCGTACAAAAACACTTTATTTCGCCGAGACAGTGCGTTTCTGACTATTACATGCATTTGAATGGTGTTCCCTTACGAAACAAAGTATAGGTTTTCATTATGTGAATTACTTGAAAATCTTAGCTCAAACAGCTTTAAAACCTGTCTGCTCAACACGGGGATATTGAATTTTATAAGATAAAGCCATAAATATGTGTGTCTGAGCCTTCTATCAAAAGTTACAGCTAACGTCTTGAAGTTGTACAAAAACACTTTATTTCGCCGAGACAGTGCGTTTCTGACTATTACATGCATTTGAATGGAGTTCTCGCACGAAACAAAGTATAGGTTTTCATTATGTGAATAACTTGAAAATCTTAGCTCAAACAGCTTTAAAACCTGTCAGCTCAACACGGGGATATTGAATTCTATGAGATAAAGCCATAAATACGTATATCTGAGCCTTCTATCAAAAGTTACAGCTAACTTCATGAAGTTGTACAAAAACACTTTATTTCGCCGAGACAGTGCGTTTCTGACTATTACATGCATTTGAATGGAGTTCTCGCACGAAACAAAGTATAGGTTTTCATCTTGTGAATAACTTGAAAATCTTAGCTCAAACAGCTTTAAAACCTGTCTGCTCAACATGGGGATATTGAATTCTATAAGATTAAACCATAAATATGTGTGTCTGAGCCTTCTATCAAAAGTTACATGTAACTTCATGAAGCCGTACAAAAACACTTTATTTCGCCGAGACAGTGCGTTTCTGACTATTACATGCATTTGAATAAGGTTCTCGCACGAAACAAAGTATAGGTTTTCATCTTGTGAATAACTTGAAAATCTTAGCTCAAACAGCTTTAAAACCTGTCTGCTCAACACGGGGATATTGAATTTTATAAGATAAAGCCATAAATATGAGTGTCTGAGCCTTCTATCAAAAGTTACAGCTAACGTCTTGAAGTTGTACAAAAAGGCTTTATTTCGCTGAGACAGTGCGTTTCTGACTATTACATGCATTTGAATGGAGTTCTCGCACGAAACAAAGTATAGGTTTTCATTATGTGAATAACTTGAAAATCTTAGCTCAAACAGCTTTAAAACCTGTCAGCTCAACACGGGGATATTGAATTCTATGAGATAAAGCCATAAATACGTATATCTGAGCCTTCTATCAAAAGTTACAGCTAACTTCATGAAGTTGTACAAAAACACTTTATTTCGCCGAGACAGTGCGTTTCTGACTATTACATGCATTTGAATAAGGTTCTCGCACGAAACAAAGTATAGGTTTTCATCTTGTGAATAACTTGAAAATCTTAGCTCAAACAGCTTTAAAACCTGTCTGCTCAAAATGGGGATATTGAATTCTATAAGATTAAACCATAAATATGTGTGTCTGAGCCTTCTATCAAAAGTTACATGTAACTTCATGAAGCCGTACAAAAACACTTTATTTCGCCGAGACAGTGCGTTTCTGACTATTACATGCATTTGAATGGTGTTCCCTTACGAAACAAAGTATAGGTTTTCATTATGTGAATAACTTGAAAATCTTAGCTCAAACAGCTTTAAAACCTGTCTGCTCAACACGGGGATATTGAATTTTATAAGATAAAGCCATAAATATGTGTGTCTGAGCCTTCTATCAAAAGTTACAGCTAACGTCTTGAAGTTGTACAAAAACACTTTATTTCGCCGAGACAGTGCGTTTCTGACTATTACATGCATTTGAATGGAGTTCTCGCACGAAACAAAGTATAGGTTTTCATTATGTGAATAACTTGAAAATCTTAGCTCAAACAGCTTTAAAACCTGTCTGCTCAACACGGGGATATTGAATTCTATGAGATAAAGCCATAAATACGTATATCTGAGCCTTCTATCAAAAGTTACAGCTAACTTCATGAAGTTGTACAAAAACACTTTATTTCGCCGAGACAGTGCGTTTCTGACTATTACATGCATTTGAATGGAGTTCTCGCACGAAACAAAGTATAGGTTTTCATCTTGTGAATAACTTGAAAATCTTAGCTCAAACAGCTTTAAAACCTGTCTGCTCAACATGGGGATATTGAATTCTATAAGATTAAACCATAAATATGTGTGTCTGAGCCTTCTATCAAAAGTTACATGTAACTTCATGAAGCCGTACAAAAACACTTTATTTCGCCGAGACAGTGCGTTTCTGACTATTACATGCATTTGAATAAGGTTCTCGCACGAAACAAAGTATAGGTTTTCATCTTGTGAATAACTTGAAAATCTTAGCTCAAACAGCTTTAAAACCTGTCTGCTCAACACGGGGATATTGAATTTTATAAGATAAAGCCATAAATATGAGTGTCTGAGCCTTCTATCAAAAGTTACAGCTAACGTCTTGAAGTTGTACAAAAACACTTTATTTCGCCGAGACAGTGCGTTTCTGACTATTACATGCATTTGAATGGAGTTCTCGCACGAAACAAAGTATAGGTTTTCATTATGTGAATAACTTGAAAATCTTAGCTCAAACAGCTTTAAAACCTGTCAGCTCAACACGGGGATATTGAATTCTATGAGATAAAGCCATAAATACGTATATCTGAGCCTTCTATCAAAAGTTACAGCTAACTTCATGAAGTTGTACAAAAACACTTTATTTCGCCGAGACAGTGCGTTTCTGACTATTACATGCATTTGAATAAGGTTCTCGCACGAAACAAAGTATAGGTTTTCATCTTGTGAATAACTTGAAAATCTTAGCTCAAACAGCTGTAAATCCTGTCTGCTCAACACGGGAATATTGAATTCTATCAGATAAAACCATAAATACGTATATCTGAGCCTTCTATCAAAAGTTACAGCTAACTTCATGAAGTTGTACAAAAAGGCTTTATTTCGCCGAGACAGTGCGTTTCTGACTATTACATGCATTTGAATGGAGTTCTCGCACGAAACAAAGTATAGGTTTTCATCTTGTGAATAACTTGAAAATCTTAGCTCAAACAGCTTTAAAACCTGTCTGCTCAACATGGGGATATTGAATTCTATAAGATTAAACCATAAATATGTGTGTCTGAGCCTTCTATCAAAAGTTACATGTAACTTCATGAAGCCGTACAAAAACACTTTATTTCGCCGAGACAGTGCGTTTCTGACTATTACATGCATTTGAATGGAGTTCCCTTACGAAACAAAGTATAGGTTTTCATTATGTGAATAACTTGAAAATCTTAGCTCAAACAGCTTTAAAACCTGTCTGCTCAACACGGGGATATAGAATTCTATAAGATGAAGCCATAAATAAGTATATCTGAGCCTTCTATCAAAAGTTACAGCTAACTTCATGAAGTTGTACAAAAAGGCTTTATTTCGCCGAGACAGTGCGTTTCTGACTATTACATGCATTTGAATGGAGTTCTCGCACGAAACAAAGTATAGGTTTTCATCTTGTGAATAACTTGAAAATCTTAGCTCAAACAGCTTTAAAACCTGTCTGCTCAACATGGGGATATTGAATTCTATAAGATTAAACCATAAATATGTGTGTCTGAGCCTTCTATCAAAAGTTACATGTAACTTCATGAAGCCGTACAAAAACACTTTATTTCGCCGAGACAGTGCGTTTCTGACTATTACATGCATTTGAATGGAGTTCCCTTACGAAACAAAGTATAGGTTTTCATTATGTGAATAACTTGAAAATCTTAGCTCAAACAGCTTTAAAACCTGTCTGCTCAACACGGGGATATTGAATTTTATAAGATAAAGCCATAAATATGTGTGTCTGAGCCTTCTATCAAAAGTTACAGCTAACTTCATGAAGTTGTACAAAAACACTTTATTTCGCCGAGACAGTGCGTTTCTGACTATTACATGCATTTGAATGGAGTTCTCGCACGAAACAAAGTATAGGTTTTCATTATGTGAATAACTTGAAAATCTTAGCTCAAACAGCTTTAAAACCTGTCTGCTCAACACGGGGATATAGAATTCTATAAGATGAAGCCATAAATAAGTATATCTGAGCCTTCTATCAAAAGTTACAGCTAACTTCATGAAGTTGTACAAAAAGGCTTTATTTCGCCGAGACAGTGCGTTTCTGACTATTACATGCATTTGAATGGAGTTCTCGCACGAAACAAAGTATAGGTTTTCATCTTGTGAATAACTTGAAAATCTTAGCTCAAACAGCTTTAAAACCTGTCTGCTCAACATGGGGATATTGAATTCTATAAGATTAAACCATAAATATGTGTGTCTGAGCCTTCTATCAAAAGTTACATGTAACTTCATGAAGCCGTACAAAAACACTTTATTTCGCCGAGACAGTGCGTTTCTGACTATTACATGCATTTGAATGGAGTTCCCTTACGAAACAAAGTATAGGTTTTCATTATGTGAATAACTTGAAAATCTTAGCTCAAACAGCTTTAAAACCTGTCTGCTCAACACGGGGATATTGAATTTTATAAGATGAAGCCATAAATATGTGTGTCTGAGCCTTCTATCAAAAGTTACAGCTAACGTCTTGAAGTTGTACAAAAACACTTTATTTCGCCGAGACAGTGCGTTTCTGACTATTACATGCATTTGAATGGAGTTCTCGCACGAAACAAAGTATAGGTTTTCATTATGTGAATAACTTGAAAATCTTAGCTCAAACAGCTTTAAAACCTGTCAGCTCAACACGGGGATATTGAATTCTATGAGATAAAGCCATAAATACGTATATCTGAGCCTTCTATCAAAAGTTACAGCTAACTTCATGAAGTTGTACAAAAACACTTTATTTCGCCGAGACAGTGCGTTTCTGACTATTACATGCATTTGAATAAGGTTCTCGCACGAAACAAAGTATAGGTTTTCATCTTGTGAATAACTTGAAAATCTTAGCTCAAACAGCTTTAAAACCTGTTTGCTCAACACGGGGATATTGAATTCTATGAGATAAAACCATAAATATGTGTGTCTGAGCCTTCTATCAAAAGTTACATGTAACTTCATGAAGTTGTACAAAAATACTTTATTTCGCCGAGACAGTGCGTTTCTGACTATTACATGCATTTGAATGGAGTTCTCGCATGAAACTAAGTATAGGTTTTCATTATGTGAATAACTTGAAAATCTTAGCTCAAACAGCTTTAAATCCTGTCTGCTCAACACGGGAATATTGAATTCTATGAGATAAAACCATAAATACGTATATCTGAGCCTTCTATCAAAAGTTACAGCTAACTTCATGAAGTTGTACAAAAACACTTTATTTCGCTGAGACAGTGCGTTTCTGACTATTACATGCATTTGAATGGAGTTCTCGCACGAAACAAAGTATAGGTTTTCATTATGTGAATAACTTGAAAATCTTAGCTCAAACAGCTTTAAATCCTGTCTGCTCAACACGGGAATATTGAATTCTATGAGATAAAACCATAAATACGTATATCTGAGCCTTCTATCAAAAGTTACAGCTAACTTCATGAAGTTGTACAAAAACACTTTATTTCGCCGAGACAGTGCGTTTCTGACTATTACATGCATTTGAATAAAGTTCTCGCACGAAACAAAGTATAGGTTTTCATCTTGTGAATAACTTGAAAATCTTAGCTTAAACAGCTTTAAAACCTGTTTGCTCAACACGGGAATATTGCATTCTATGAGATAAAACCATAAATACGTATATCTGAGCCTTCTATCAAAAGTTACAGCTAACGTCTTGAAGTTGTACAAAAGGCTTTATTTCGCCAAGAAAGTGCGTTTCTGACTATTACATGCATTTGAATGGAGTTCTCGCATGAAACTAAGTATAGGTTTTCATTACGTGAATAACTTGAAAATCTTAGCTCAAACAGCTTTAAATCCTGTCTGCTCAACACGGGAATATTGAATTCTATGAGATAAAACCATAAATACGTATATCTGAGCCTTCTATCAAAAGTTACAGCTAACTTCATGAAGTTGTACAAAAACACTTTATTTCGCTGAGACAGTGCGTTTCTGACTATTACATGCATTTGAATGGAGTTCTCGCACGAAACAAAGTATAGGTTTTCATTATGTGAATAACTTGAAAATCTTAGCTCAAACAGCTGCAAAACCTGTTTGCTCAACACGGGGATATTGAATTCTATGAGATAAAGCCATAAATACGTATATCTGAGCCTTCTATCAAAAGTTACAGCTAACTTCATGAAGTTGTACAAAAACACTTTATTTCGCCGAGACAGTGCGTTTCTGACTATTACATGCATTTGAATAAGGTTCTCGCACGAAACAAAGTATAGGTTTTCATCTTGTGAATAACTTGAAAATCTTAGCTCAAACAGCTTTAAAACCTGTTTGCTCAACACGGGAATATTGAACTCTATAAGGCGAAGCCATAAATAAGTATATCTGAGCCTTCTATCAAAAGTTACAGCTAACTTCATGAAGTTGTACAAAAATACTTTATTTCGCCGAGACAGTGCGTTTCTGACTATTACATGCATTTGAATGGAGTTCTCGCACGAAACAAAGTATAGGTTTTCATCTTGTGAATAACTTGAAAATCTTAGCTCAAACAGCTTTAAAACCTGTCTGCTCAACATGGGGATATTGAATTCTATAAGATTAAACCATAAATATGTGTGTCTGAGCCTTCTATCAAAAGTTACATGTAACTTCATGAAGCCGTACAAAAACACTTTATTTCGCCGAGACAGTGCGTTTCTGACTATTACATGCATTTGAATGGTGTTCCCTTACGAAACAAAGTATAGGTTTTCATTATGTGAATAACTTGAAAATCTTAGCTCAAACAGCTTTAAAACCTGTCTGCTCAACACGGGGATATTGAATTTTATAAGATAAAGCCATAAATATGTGTGTCTGAGCCTTCTATCAAAAGTTACAGCTAACGTCTTGAAGTTGTACAAAAAGGCTTTATTTCGCCGAGACAGTGCGTTTCTGACTATTACATGCATTTGAATGGAGTTCTCGCACGAAACAAAGTATAGGTTTTCATTATGTGAATAACTTGAAAATCTTAGCTCAAACAGCTTTAAAACCTGTCAGCTCAACACGGGGATATTGAATTCTATGAGATAAAGCCATAAATACGTATATCTGAGCCTTCTATCAAAAGTTACAGCTAACTTCATGAAGTTGTACAAAAACACTTTATTTCGCCGAGACAGTGCGTTTCTGACTATTACATGCATTTGAATGGAGTTCTCGCACGAAACAAAGTATAGGTTTTCATTATGTGAATAACTTGAAAATCTTAGCTCAAACAGCTTTAAAACCTGTCTGCTCAACACGGGGATATAGAATTCTATAAGATGAAGCCATAAATAAGTATATCTGAGCCTTCTATCAAAAGTTACAGCTAACTTCATGAAGTTGTACAAAAAGGCTTTATTTCGCCGAGACAGTGCGTTTCTGACTATTACATGCATTTGAATGGAGTTCTCGCACGAAACAAAGTATAGGTTTTCATCTTGTGAATAACTTGAAAATCTTAGCTCAAACAGCTGCAAAACCTGTCTGCTCAACATGGGGATATTGAATTCTATAAGATTAAACCATAAATATGTGTGTCTGAGCCTTCTATCAAAAGTTACATGTAACTTCATGAAGCCGTACAAAAACACTTTATTTCGCCGAGACAGTGCGTTTCTGACTATTACATGCATTTGAATGGAGTTCCCTTACGAAAGAAAGTATAGGTTTTCATTATGTGAATAACTTGAAAATCTTAGCTCAAACAGCTTTAAAACCTGTCTGCTCAACACGGGGATATTGAATTTTATAAGATAAAGCCATAAATATGTGTGTCTGAGCCTTCTATCAAAAGTTACAGCTAACGTCTTGAAGTTGTACAAAAACACTTTATTTCGCCGAGACAGTGCGTTTCTGACTATTACATGCATTTGAATGGAGTTCTCGCACGAAACAAAGTATAGGTTTTCATTATGTGAATAACTTGAAAATCTTAGCTCAAACAGCTTTAAAACCTGTCAGCTCAACACGGGGATATTGAATTCTATGAGATAAAGCCATAAATACGTATATCTGAGCCTTCTATCAAAAGTTACAGCTAACTTCATGAAGTTGTACAAAAACACTTTATTTCGCCGAGACAGTGCGTTTCTGACTATTACATGCATTTGAATGGAGTTCTCGCATGAAACTAAGTATAGGTTTTCATTATGTGAATAACTTGAAAATCTTAGCTCAAACAGCTTTAAAACCTGTTTGCTCAACACGGGGATATTGAATTCTATGAGATAAAACCATAAATATGTGTGTCTGAGCCTTCTATAAAAAAGTTACACCTAACGTCTTGAAGTTGTACAAAAGGCTTTATTTCGCCAAGAAAGTGCGTTTCTGACTATTACATGCATTTGAATGGAGTTCTCGCATGAAACTAAGTATAGGTTTTCATTATGTGAATAACTTGAAAATCTTAGCTCAAACAGCTTTAAATCCTGTCTGCTCAACACGGGAATATTGAATTCTATGAGATAAAACCATAAATACGTATATCTGAGCCTTCTATCAAAAGTTACAGCTAACTTCATGAAGTTGTACAAAAACACTTTATTTCGCTGAGACAGTGCGTTTCTGACTATTACATGCATTTGAATGGAGTTCTCGCACGAAACAAAGTATAGGTTTTCATTATGTGAATAACTTGAAAATCTTAGCTCAAACAGCTGCAAAACCTGTTTGCTCAACACGGGGATATTGAATTCTATGAGATAAAGCCATAAATACGTATATCTGAGCCTTCTATCAAAAGTTACAGCTAACTTCATGAAGTTGTACAAAAACACTTTATTTCGCCGAGACAGTGCGTTTCTGACTATTACATGCATTTGAATAAAGTTCTCGCACGAAACAAAGTATAGGTTTTCATCTTGTGAATAACTTGAAAATCTTAGCTTAAACAGCTTTAAAACCTGTTTGCTCAACACGGGAATATTGCATTCTATGAGATAAAACCATAAATACGTATATCTGAGCCTTCTATCAAAAGTTACAGCTAACTTCATGAAGTTGTACAAAAATACTTTATTTCGCTGAGACAGTGCGTTTCTAACTATTACATGCATTTGAATGGTGTTCTCGCACGAAACAAAGTATAGGTTTTCATTATGTGAATAACTTGAAAATCTTAGCTCAAACAGCTTTAAAACCTGTCTGCTCAACACGGGGATATTGAATTTTATAAGATAAAGCCATAAATATGTGTGTCTGAGCCTTCTATCAAAAGTTACAGCTAACGTCTTGAAGTTGTACAAAAACACTTTATTTCGCCGAGACAGTGCGTTTCTGACTATTACATGCATTTGAATGGAGTTCTCGCACGAAACAAAGTATAGGTTTTCATTATGTGAATAACTTGAAAATCTTAGCTCAAACAGCTTTAAAACCTGTCAGCTCAACACGGGGATATTGAATTCTATGAGATAAAGCCATAAATACGTATATCTGAGCCTTCTATCAAAAGTTACAGCTAACTTCATGAAGTTGTACAAAAACACTTTATTTCGCCGAGACAGTGCGTTTCTGACTATTACATGCATTTGAATAAGGTTCTCGCACGAAACAAAGTATAGGTTTTCATCTTGTGAATAACTTGAAAATCTTAGCTCAAACAGCTTTAAAACCTGTCTGCTCAACACGGGGATATTGAATTTTATAAGATAAAGCCATAAATATGTGTGTCTGAGCCTTCTATCAAAAGTTACAGCTAACGTCTTGAAGTTGTACAAAAACACTTTATTTCGCCGAGACAGCGCGTTTCTGACTATTACATGCATTTGAATGGAGTTCTCGCACGAAACAAAGTATAGGTTTTCATTATGTGAATAACTTGAAAATCTTAGCTCAAACAGCTTTAAAACCTGTCAGCTCAACACGGGGATATTGAATTCTATGAGATAAAGCCATAAATACGTATATCTGAGCCTTCTATCAAAAGTTACAGCTAACTTCATGAAGTTGTACAAAAACACTTTATTTCGCCGAGACAGTGCGTTTCTGACTATTACATGCATTTGAATAAGGTTCTCGCACGAAACAAAGTATAGGTTTTCATCTTGTGAATAACTTGAAAATCTTAGCTCAAACAGCTTTAAAACCTGTTTGCTCAACACGGGAATATTGAATTCTATAAGGCAAAGCCATAAATAAGTATATCTGAGCCTTCTATCAAAAGTTACAGCTAACTTCATGAAGTTGTACAAAAATACTTTATTTCGCCGAGACAGTGCGTTTCTGACTATTACATGCATTTGAATGGAGTTCTCGCATGAAACTAAGTATAGGTTTTCTTTATGTGAATAACTTGAAAATCTTAGCTCAAACAGCTTTAAAACCTGTTTGCTCAACACGGGGATATTGAATTCTATGAGATAAAACCATAAATATGTGTGTCTGAGCCTTCTATCAAAAGTTACATGTAACTTCATGAAGTTGTACAAAAATACTTTATTTCGCCGAGACAGTGCGTTTCTGACTATTACATGCATTTGAATGGAGTTCTCGCATGAAACTAAGTATAGGTTTTCATTATGTGAATAACTTGAAAATCTTAGCTCAAACAGCTGCAAATCCTGTCTGCTCAACACGGGAATATTGAATTCTATGAGATAAAACCATAAATACGTATATCTGAGCCTTCTATCAAAAGTTACAGCTAACTTCATGAAGTTGTACAAAAAGGCTTTATTTAGCTGAGACAGTGCGTTTCTGACTATTACATGCATTTGAATGGAGTTCTCGCACGAAACAAAGTATAGGTTTTCATCTTGTGAATAACTTGAAAATCTTAGCTCAAACAGCTTTAAAACCTGTTTGCTCAACACGGGGATATTGAATTCTATGAGATAAAACCATAAATATGTGTGTCTGAGCCTTCTATAAAAAAGTTACACCTAACGTCTTGAAGTTGTACAAAAGGCTTTATTTCGCCAAGAAAGTGCGTTTCTGACTATTACATGCATTTGAATGGAGTTCTCGCATGAAACTAAGTATAGGTTTTCATTACGTGAATAACTTGAAAATCTTAGCTCAAACAGCTTTAAATCCTGTCTGCTCAACACGGGAATATTGAATTCTATGAGATAAAACCATAAATACGTATATCTGAGCCTTCTATCAAAAGTTACAGCTAACTTCATGAAGTTGTACAAAAACACTTTATTTCGCTGAGACAGTGCGTTTCTGACTATTACATGCATTTGAATGGAGTTCTCGCACGAAACAAAGTATAGGTTTTCATTATGTGAATAACTTGAAAATCTTAGCTCAAACAGCTGCAAAACCTGTTTGCTCAACACGGGGATATTGAATTCTATGAGATAAAGCCATAAATACGTATATCTGAGCCTTCTATCAAAAGTTACAGCTAACTTCATGAAGTTGTACAAAAACACTTTATTTCGCCGAGACAGTGCG
This sequence comes from Perissodus microlepis, assembly GCF_051167445.1. Taxonomy (NCBI): domain Eukaryota; kingdom Metazoa; phylum Chordata; class Actinopteri; order Cichliformes; family Cichlidae; genus Perissodus; species Perissodus microlepis. The sequence continues at coordinate 26,706,778 of NC_140475.1, forward strand.
TTTCTGACTATTACATGCATTTGAATAAAGTGCTCGCACGAAACAAAGTATAGGTTTTCATCTTGTGAATAACTTGAAAATCTTAGCTTAAACAGCTTTAAAACCTGTTTGCTCAACACGGGAATATTGCATTCTATGAGATAAAACCATAAATACGTATATCTGAGCCTTCTATCAAAAGTTACAGCTAACTTCATGAAGTTGTACAAAAATACTTTATTTAGCTGAGACAGTGCGTTTCTAACTATTACATGCATTTGAATGGTGTTCTCGCATGAAACAAAGTATAGGTTTTCATTATGTGAATAACTTGAAAATCTTAGCTCAAACAGCTTTAAAACCTGTCTGCTCAACACGGGGATATTGAATTTTATAAGATAAAGCCATAAATATGTGTGTCTGAGCCTTCTATCAAAAGTTACAGCTAACGTCTTGAAGTTGTACAAAAACACTTTATTTCGCCGAGACAGTGCGTTTCTGACTATTACATGCATTTGAATGGAGTTCTCGCACGAAACAAAGTATAGGTTTTCATTATGTGAATAACTTGAAAATCTTAGCTTAAACAGCTTTAAAACCTGTCAGCTCAACACGGGGATATTGAATTCTATGAGATAAAGCCATAAATACGTATATCTGAGCCTTCTATCAAAAGTTACAGCTAACTTCATGAAGTTGTACAAAAACACTTTATTTCGCCGAGACAGTGCGTTTCTGACTATTACATGCATTTGAATAAGGTTCTCGCACGAAACAAAGTATAGGTTTTCATCTTGTGAATAACTTGAAAATCTTAGCTCAAACAGCTTTAAAACCTGTTTGCTCAACACGGGAATATTGAACTCTATAAGGCGAAGCCATAAATAAGTATATCTGAGCCTTCTATCAAAAGTTACAGCTAACTTCATGAAGTTGTACAAAAATACTTTATTTCGCCGAGACAGTGCGTTTCTGACTATTACATGCATTTGAATGGAGTTCTCGCACGAAACAAAGTATAGGTTTTCATCTTGTGAATAACTTGAAAATCTTAGCTCAAACAGCTGTAAATCCTGTCTGCTCAACACGGGAATATTGAATTCTATCAGATAAAACCATAAATACGTATATCTGAGCCTTCTATCAAAAGTTACAGCTAACTTCATGAAGTTGTACAAAAAGGCTTTATTTCGCCGAGACAGTGCGTTTCTGACTATTACATGCATTTGAATGGAGTTCTCGCACGAAACAAAGTATAGGTTTTCATCTTGTGAATAACTTGAAAATCTTAGCTCAAACAGCTTTAAAACCTGTCTGCTCAACATGGTGATATTGAATTCTATAAGATTAAACCATAAATATGTGTGTCTGAGCCTTCTATCAAAAGTTACATGTAACTTCATGAAGCCGTACAAAAACACTTTATTTCGCCGAGACAGTGCGTTTCTGACTATTACATGCATTTGAATGGTGTTCCCTTACGAAACAAAGTATAGGTTTTCATTATGTGAATTACTTGAAAATCTTAGCTCAAACAGCTTTAAAACCTGTCTGCTCAACACGGGGATATTGAATTTTATAAGATAAAGCCATAAATATGTGTGTCTGAGCCTTCTATCAAAAGTTACAGCTAACGTCTTGAAGTTGTACAAAAACACTTTATTTCGCCGAGACAGTGCGTTTCTGACTATTACATGCATTTGAATGGAGTTCTCGCACGAAACAAAGTATAGGTTTTCATTATGTGAATAACTTGAAAATCTTAGCTCAAACAGCTTTAAAACCTGTCAGCTCAACACGGGGATATTGAATTCTATGAGATAAAGCCATAAATACGTATATCTGAGCCTTCTATCAAAAGTTACAGCTAACTTCATGAAGTTGTACAAAAACACTTTATTTCGCCGAGACAGTGCGTTTCTGACTATTACATGCATTTGAATGGAGTTCTCGCACGAAACAAAGTATAGGTTTTCATCTTGTGAATAACTTGAAAATCTTAGCTCAAACAGCTTTAAAACCTGTCTGCTCAACATGGGGATATTGAATTCTATAAGATTAAACCATAAATATGTGTGTCTGAGCCTTCTATCAAAAGTTACATGTAACTTCATGAAGCCGTACAAAAACACTTTATTTCGCCGAGACAGTGCGTTTCTGACTATTACATGCATTTGAATAAGGTTCTCGCACGAAACAAAGTATAGGTTTTCATCTTGTGAATAACTTGAAAATCTTAGCTCAAACAGCTTTAAAACCTGTCTGCTCAACACGGGGATATTGAATTTTATAAGATAAAGCCATAAATATGAGTGTCTGAGCCTTCTATCAAAAGTTACAGCTAACGTCTTGAAGTTGTACAAAAAGGCTTTATTTCGCTGAGACAGTGCGTTTCTGACTATTACATGCATTTGAATGGAGTTCTCGCACGAAACAAAGTATAGGTTTTCATTATGTGAATAACTTGAAAATCTTAGCTCAAACAGCTTTAAAACCTGTCAGCTCAACACGGGGTTATTGAATTCTATGAGATAAAGCCATAAATACGTATATCTGAGCCTTCTATCAAAAGTTACAGCTAACTTCATGAAGTTGTACAAAAACACTTTATTTCGCCGAGACAGTGCGTTTCTGACTATTACATGCATTTGAATAAGGTTCTCGCACGAAACAAAGTATAGGTTTTCATCTTGTGAATAACTTGAAAATCTTAGCTCAAACAGCTTTAAAACCTGTTTGCTCAACACGGGAATATTGAACTCTATAAGGCGAAGCCATAAATAAGTATATCTGAGCCTTCTATCAAAAGTTACAGCTAACTTCATGAAGTTGTACAAAAATACTTTATTTCGCCGAGACAGTGCGTTTCTGACTATTACATGCATTTGAATGGAGTTCTCGCACGAAACAAAGTATAGGTTTTCATCTTGTGAATAACTTGAAAATCTTAGCTCAAACAGCTTTAAAACCTGTCTGCTCAAAATGGGGATATTGAATTCTATAAGATTAAACCATAAATATGTGTGTCTGAGCCTTCTATCAAAAGTTACATGTAACTTCATGAAGCCGTACAAAAACACTTTATTTCGCCGAGACAGTGCGTTTCTGACTATTACATGCATTTGAATGGTGTTCCCTTACGAAACAAAGTATAGGTTTTCATTATGTGAATAACTTGAAAATCTTAGCTCAAACAGCTTTAAAACCTGTCTGCTCAACACGGGGATATTGAATTTTATAAGATAAAGCCATAAATATGTGTGTCTGAGCCTTCTATCAAAAGTTACAGCTAACGTCTTGAAGTTGTACAAAAACACTTTATTTCGCCGAGACAGTGCGTTTCTGACTATTACATGCATTTGAATGGAGTTCTCGCACGAAACAAAGTATAGGTTTTCATTATGTGAATAACTTGAAAATCTTAGCTCAAACAGCTTTAAAACCTGTCTGCTCAACACGGGGATATTGAATTCTATGAGATAAAGCCATAAATACGTATATCTGAGCCTTCTATCAAAAGTTACAGCTAACTTCATGAAGTTGTACAAAAACACTTTATTTCGCCGAGACAGTGCGTTTCTGACTATTACATGCATTTGAATGGAGTTCTCGCACGAAACAAAGTATAGGTTTTCATCTTGTGAATAACTTGAAAATCTTAGCTCAAACAGCTTTAAAACCTGTCTGCTCAACATGGAGATATTGAATTCTATAAGATTAAACCATAAATATGTGTGTCTGAGCCTTCTATCAAAAGTTACATGTAACTTCATGAAGCCGTACAAAAACACTTTATTTCGCCGAGACAGTGCGTTTCTGACTATTACATGCATTTGAATAAGGTTCTCGCACGAAACAAAGTATAGGTTTTCATCTTGTGAATAACTTGAAAATCTTAGCTCAAACAGCTTTAAAACCTGTCTGCTCAACACGGGGATATTGAATTTTATAAGATAAAGCCATAAATATGAGTGTCTGAGCCTTCTATCAAAAGTTACAGCTAACGTCTTGAAGTTGTACAAAAACACTTTATTTCGCCGAGACAGTGCGTTTCTGACTATTACATGCATTTGAATGGAGTTCTCGCACGAAACAAAGTATAGGTTTTCATTATGTGAATAACTTGAAAATCTTAGCTCAAACAGCTTTAAAACCTGTCAGCTCAACACGGGGATATTGAATTCTATGAGATAAAGCCATAAATACGTATATCTGAGCCTTCTATCAAAAGTTACAGCTAACTTCATGAAGTTGTACAAAAACACTTTATTTCGCCGAGACAGTGCGTTTCTGACTATTACATGCATTTGAATAAGGTTCTCGCACGAAACAAAGTATAGGTTTTCATCTTGTGAATAACTTGAAAATCTTAGCTCAAACAGCTTTAAAACCTGTTTGCTCAACACGGGAATATTGAACTCTATAAGGCGAAGCCATAAATAAGTATATCTGAGCCTTCTATCAAAAGTTACAGCTAACTTCATGAAGTTGTACAAAAATACTTTATTTCGCCGAGACAGTGCGTTTCTGACTATTACATGCATTTGAATGGAGTTCTCGCACGAAACAAAGTATAGGTTTTCATCTTGTGAATAACTTGAAAATCTTAGCTCAAACAGCTGTAAATCCTGTCTGCTCAACACGGGAATATTGAATTCTATCAGATAAAACCATAAATACGTATATCTGAGCCTTCTATCAAAAGTTACAGCTAACTTCATGAAGTTGTACAAAAAGGCTTTATTTCGCCGAGACAGTGCGTTTCTGACTATTACATGCATTTGAATGGAGTTCTCGCACGAAACAAAGTATAGGTTTTCATCTTGTGAATAACTTGAAAATCTTAGCTCAAACAGCTTTAAAACCTGTCTGCTCAACATGGGGATATTGAATTCTATAAGATTAAACCATAAATATGTGTGTCTGAGCCTTCTATCAAAAGTTACATGTAACTTCATGAAGCCGTACAAAAACACTTTATTTCGCCGAGACAGTGCGTTTCTGACTATTACATGCATTTGAATGGAGTTCCCTTACGAAACAAAGTATAGGTTTTCATTATGTGAATAACTTGAAAATCTTAGCTCAAACAGCTTTAAAACCTGTCTGCTCAACACGGGGATATAGAATTCTATAAGATGAAGCCATAAATAAGTATATCTGAGCCTTCTATCAAAAGTTACAGCTAACTTCATGAAGTTGTACAAAAAGGCTTTATTTCGCCGAGACAGTGCGTTTCTGACTATTACATGCATTTGAATGGAGTTCTCGCACGAAACAAAGTATAGGTTTTCATCTTGTGAATAACTTGAAAATCTTAGCTCAAACAGCTTTAAAACCTGTCTGCTCAACATGGGGATATTGAATTCTATAAGATTAAACCATAAATATGTGTGTCTGAGCCTTCTATCAAAAGTTACATGTAACTTCATGAAGCCGTACAAAAACACTTTATTTCGCCGAGACAGTGCGTTTCTGACTATTACATGCATTTGAATGGAGTTCCCTTACGAAACAAAGTATAGGTTTTCATTATGTGAATAACTTGAAAATCTTAGCTCAAACAGCTTTAAAACCTGTCTGCTCAACACGGGGATATTGAATTTTATAAGATAAAGCCATAAATATGTGTGTCTGAGCCTTCTATCAAAAGTTACAGCTAACGTCTTGAAGTTGTACAAAAACACTTTATTTCGCCGAGACAGTGCGTTTCTGACTATTACATGCATTTGAATGGAGTTCTCGCACGAAACAAAGTATAGGTTTTCATTATGTGAATAACTTGAAAATCTTAGCTCAAACAGCTTTAAAACCTGTCAGCTCAACACGGGGATATTGAATTCTATGAGATAAAGCCATAAATACGTATATCTGAGCCTTCTATCAAAAGTTACAGCTAACTTCATGAAGTTGTACAAAAACACTTTATTTCGCCGAGACAGTGCGTTTCTGACTATTACATGCATTTGAATAAGGTTCTCGCACGAAACAAAGTATAGGTTTTCATCTTGTGAATAACTTGAAAATCTTAGCTCAAACAGCTTTAAAACCTGTTTGCTCAACACGGGAATATTGAATTCTATAAGGCAAAGCCATAAATAAGTATATCTGAGCCTTCTATCAAAAGTTACAGCTAACTTCATGAAGTTGTACAAAAATACTTTATTTCGCCGAGACAGTGCGTTTCTGACTATTACATGCATTTGAATGGAGTTCTCGCATGAAACTAAGTATAGGTTTTCATTATGTGAATAACTTGAAAATCTTAGCTCAAACAGCTTTAAAACCTGTTTGCTCAACACGGGGATATTGAATTCTATGAGATAAAACCATAAATATGTGTGTCTGAGCCTTCTATCAAAAGTTACATGTAACTTCATGAAGTTGTACAAAAATACTTTATTTCGCCGAGACAGTGCGTTTCTGACTATTACATGCATTTGAATGGAGTTCTCGCATGAAACTAAGTATAGGTTTTCATTATGTGAATAACTTGAAAATCTTAGCTCAAACAGCTTTAAATCCTGTCTGCTCAACACGGGAATATTGAATTCTATGAGATAAAACCATAAATACGTATATCTGAGCCTTCTATCAAAAGTTACAGCTAACTTCATGAAGTTGTACAAAAACACTTTATTTCGCCGAGACAGTGCGTTTCTGACTATTACATGCATTTGAATAAAGTTCTCGCACGAAACAAAGTATAGGTTTTCATCTTGTGAATAACTTGAAAATCTTAGCTTAAACAGCTTTAAAACCTGTTTGCTCAACACGGGAATATTGCATTCTATGAGATAAAACCATAAATACGTATATCTGAGCCTTCTATCAAAAGTTACAGCTAACTTCATGAAGTTGTACAAAAATACTTTATTTCGCTGAGACAGTGCGTTTCTAACTATTACATGCATTTGAATGGTGTTCTCGCACGAAACAAAGTATAGGTTTTCATTATGTGAATAACTTGAAAATCTTAGCTCAAACAGCTTTAAAACCTGTCTGCTCAACACGGGGATATTGAATTTTATAAGATAAAGCCATAAATATGTGTGTCTGAGCCTTCTATCAAAAGTTACAGCTAACGTCTTGAAGTTGTACAAAAACACTTTATTTCGCCGAGACAGTGCGTTTCTGACTATTACATGCATTTGAATGGAGTTCTCGCACGAAACAAAGTATAGGTTTTCATTATGTGAATAACTTGAAAATCTTAGCTCAAACAGCTTTAAAACCTGTCAGCTCAACACGGGGATATTGAATTCTATGAGATAAAGCCATAAATACGTATATCTGAGCCTTCTATCAAAAGTTACAGCTAACTTCATGAAGTTGTACAAAACACCTTTATTTCGCCGAGACAGTGCGTTTCTGACTATTACATGCATTTGAATAAGGTTCTCGCACGAAACAAAGTATAGGTTTTCATCTTGTGAATAACTTGAAAATCTTAGCTCAAACAGCTTTAAAACCTGTTTGCTCAACACGGGAATATTGAATTCTATAAGGCAAAGCCATAAATAAGTATATCTGAGCCTTCTATCAAAAGTTACAGCTAACTTCATGAAGTTGTACAAAAATTCTTTATTTCGCCGAGACAGTGCGTTTCTGACTATTACATGCATTTGAATGGTGTTCTCGCATGAAACTAAGTATAGGTTTTCATTATGTGAATAACTTGAAAATCTTAGCTCAAACAGCTTTAAAACCTGTTTGCTCAACACGGGGATATTGAATTCTATGAGATAAAACCATAAATATGTGTGTCTGAGCCTTCTATCAAAAGTTACATGTAACTTCATGAAGTTGTACAAAAATACTTTATTTCGCCGAGACAGTGCGTTTCTGACTATTACATGCATTTGAATGGAGTTCTCGCATGAAACTAAGTATAGGTTTTCATTATGTGAATAACTTGAAAATCTTAGCTCAAACAGCTGCAAATCCTGTCTGCTCAACACGGGAATATTGAATTCTATGAGATAAAACCATAAATACGTATATCTGAGCCTTCTATCAAAAGTTACAGCTAACTTCATGAAGTTGTACAAAAAGGCTTTATTTAGCTGAGACAGTGCGTTTCTGACTATTACATGCATTTGAATGGAGTTCTCGCACGAAACAAAGTATAGGTTTTCATCTTGTGAATAACTTGAAAATCTTAGCTCAAACAGCTTTAAAACCTGTTTGCTCAACACGGGAATATTGAATTCTATGAGATAAAACCATAAATATGTGTGTCTGAGCCTTCTATAAAAAAGTTACACCTAACGTCTTGAAGTTGTACAAAAGGTTTTATTTCGCCAAGAAAGTGCGTTTCTGACTATTACATGCATTTGAATGGAGTTCTCGCATGAAACTAAGTATAGGTTTTCATTATGTGAATAACTTGAAAATCTTAGCTCAAACAGCTTTAAATCCTGTCTGCTCAACACGGGAATATTGAATTCTATGAGATAAAACCATAAATACGTATATCTGAGCCTTCTATCAAAAGTTACAGCTAACTTCATGAAGTTGTACAAAAAGGCTTTATTTCGCTGAGACAGTGCGTTTCTGACTATTACATGCATTTGAATGGAGTTCTCGCACGAAACAAAGTATAGGTTTTCATTATGTGAATAACTTGAAAATCTTAGCTCAAACAGCTGCAAAACCTGTTTGCTCAACACGGGGATATTGAATTCTATGAGATAAAGCCATAAATACGTATATCTGAGCCTTCTATCAAAAGTTACAGCTAACTTCATGAAGTTGTACAAAAACACTTTATTTCGCCGAGACAGTGCGTTTCTGACTATTACATGCATTTGAATAAAGTTCTCGCACGAAACAAAGTATAGGTTTTCATCTTGTGAATAACTTGAAAATCTTAGCTTAAACAGCTTTAAAACCTGTTTGCTCAACACGGGAATATTGCATTCTATGAGATAAAACCATAAATACGTATATCTGAGCCTTCTATCAAAAGTTACATGTAACTTCATGAAGTTGTACAAAAATACTTTATTTCGCTGAGACAGTGCGTTTCTAACTATTACATGCATTTGAATGGTGTTCTCGCATGAAACAAAGTATAGGTTTTCATTATGTGAATAACTTGAAAATCTTAGCTCAAACAGCTTTAAAACCTGTCTGCTCAACACGGGAATATTGCATTCTATGAGATAAAACCATAAATACGTATATCTGAGCCTTCTATCAAAAGTTACAGCTAACTTCATGAAGTTGTACAAAAATACTTTATTTCGCTGAGACAGTGCGTTTCTGACTATTACATGCATTTGAATGGAGTTCTCGCACGAAACAAAGTATAGGTTTTCATCTTGTGAATAACTTGAAAATCTTGGCTCAAACAGCTGCAAAACCTGTTTGCTCAACACGGGAATATTGAATTCTATAAGGCAAAGCCATAAATAAGTATATCTGAGCCTTCTATCAAAAGTTACATGTAACTTCATGAAGTTGTACAAAAATACTTTATTTCGCCGAGACAGTGCGTTTCTGACTATTACATGCATTTGAATGGAGTTCTCGCACGAAACAAAGTATAGGTTTTCATTATGTGAATAACTTGAAAATCTTAGCTCAAACAGCTTTAAAACCTGTCTGCTCAACATGGGGATATTGAATTCTATGAGATGAAGCCATAAATACTTATATCTGAGCCTTCTATCAAAAGTTACAGCTAACTTCATGAAGTTGTAGAAAAAGGCTTTATTTCGCCGAGACAGTGCGTTTCTGACTATTACATGCATTTGAATGGAGTTCTCGCACGAAACAATGTATAGGTTTTCATCTTGTGAATAACTTGAAAATCTTGGCTCAAACAGCTGCAAAACCTGTTTGCTCAACACGGGAATATTGAATTCTATAAGGCAAAGCCATAAATAAGTATATCTGAGCCTTCTATCAAAAGTTACATGTAACTTCATGAAGTTGTACAAAAATACTTTATTTTGCCGAGACAGTGCGTTTCTGACTATTACATGCATTTGAATGGAGTTCTCGCACGAAACAAAGTATAGGTTTTCATTATGTGAATAACTTGAAAATCTTGGCTCAAACAGCTGCAAAACCTGTCTGCTCAACATGGGGATATAGAATTCTATAAGATGAAGCCATAAATAAGTATATCTGAGCCTTCTATCAAAAGTTACATGTAACTTCATGAAGTTGTACAAAAATACTTTATTTCACCAAGACAGCGCGTTTCTGACTATTACATGCATTTGAATGGAGTTCTCGCACGAAACAAAGTATAGGTTTTCATTATGTGAATAACTTGAAAATCTTAGCTCAAACAGCTTTAAATCCTGTCTGCTCAACACGGGAATATTGAATTCTATGAGATAAAACCATAAATACGTATATCTGAGCCTTCTATCAAAAGTTACATGTAACTTCATGAAGTTGTACAAAAAGGCTTTATTTCGCCGAGACAGTGCGTTTCTGACTATTACATGCATTTGAATGGAGTTCTCGCACGAAACAAAGTATAGGTTTTCATTATGTGAATAACTTGAAAATCTTAGCTCAAACAGCTGCAAAACCTGTTTGCTCAACACGGGAATATTGAATTCTATGAGATAAAACCATAAATACGTATATCTGAGCCTTCTATCAAAAGTTACATGTAACTTCATGAAGCCGTACAAAAACACTTTATTTCTCCGAGACAGTGCGTTTCTGACTATTACATGCATTTGAATGGAGTTCTCGCCCGAAACAAAGTATAGGTTTTCATCTTGTGAATAACTTGAAAATCTTAGCTCAAACAGCTTTAAAACCTGTCTGCTCAACACGGGGATATTGAATTCTATAAGCTTAAACCATAAATATGTGTGTCTGAGCCTTCTATCAAAAGTTACAGCTAACGTCTTGAAGTTGTACAATAATACTTTATTTCGCCAAGACAGTGCGTTTCTGACTATTACATGCATTTGAATGGAGTTCTCGCATGAAACAAAGTATAGGTTTTCATCTTGTGAATAACTTGAAAATCTTGGCTCAAACAGCTGCAAAACCTTTTTGCTCAACACGGGAATATTGAATTCTATAAGGCAAAGCCATAAATAAGTATATCTGAGCCTTCTATCAAAAGTTACAGCTAACTTCATGAAGTTGTACAAAAAGGCTTTATTTCGCCAAGACAGTGCGTTTCTGACTATTACATGCATTTGAATGGAGTTCTCGCACGAAACAAAGTATAGGTTTTCATTATGTGAATAACTTGAAAATCTTAGCTCAAACAGCTGCAAAACCTGTCTGCTCAAAATGGGGATATAGAATTCTATAAGATGAAGCCATAAATAAGTATATCTGAGCCTTCTATCAAAAGTTACATGTAACTTCATGAAGTTGTAGAAAAAGGCTTTATTTAGCCGAGACAGTGCGTTTCTGACTATTACATGCATTTGAATGGAGTTCTCGCACGAAACAAAGTATAGGTTTTCATTATGTGAATAACTTGAAAATCTTAGCTCAAACAGCTGCAAAACCTGTTTGCTCAACACGGGGATATTGAATTCTATGAGATAAAACCATAAATATGTGTGTCTGAGCCTTCTATCAAAAGTTACATGTAACTTCATGAAGTTGTACAAAAACACTTTATTTCGCCGAGACAGTGCGTTTCTGACTATTACATGCATTTGTATGGAGTTCTCGCACGAAACAAAGTATAGGTTTTCATTATGTGAATAACTTGAAAATCTTAGCTCAAACAGCTGCAAAACCTGTTTGCTCAACACGGGAATATTGAATTCTATGAGATAAAACCATAAATACGTATATCTGAGCCTTCTATCAAAAGTTACATGTAACTTCATGAAGTCGTAGAAAAAGGCTTTATTTCGCCAAGACAGTGCGTTTCTGACTATTACATGCATTTGCATTGAGTTCTCGCACGAAACAAAGTATAGGTTTTCATTATGTGAATAACTTGAAAATCTTGGCTCAAACAGCTTTAAAACCTGTTTGCTCAACACGGGAATATTGAATTCTATGAGATAAAACCATAAATACGTATATCTGAGCCTTCTATCAAAAGTTACAGCTAACTTCATGAAGTCGTAGAAAAAGGCTTTATTTCGCCGAGACAGTGCGTTTCTGACTATTACATGCATTTGCATTGAGTTCTCGCACGAAACAAAGTATAGGTTTTCATCTTGTGAATAACTTGAAAATCTTGGCTCAAACAGCTGCAAAACCTGTTTGCTCAACACGGGAATATTGAATTCTATAAGCTTAAACCATAAATATGTGTGTCTGAGCCTTCTATCAAAAGTTACAGCTAACGTCTTGAAGTTGTACAATAATACTTTATTTCGCCAAGACAGTGCGTTTCTGACTATTACATGCATTTGAATGGAGTTCTCGCATGAAACAAAGTATAGGTTTTCATCTTGTGAATAACTTGAAAATCTTAGCTCAAACAGCTGCAAAACCTGTCTGCTCAACACGGGGATATTGAATTCTATGAGATAAAGCCATAAATACGTATATCTGAGCCTTCTATCAAAAGTTACAGCTAACTTCATGAAGTTGTACAAAAACACTTTATTTCGCCGAGACAGTGCGTTTCTGACTATTACATGCATTTGAATGGAGTTCTCGCACGAAACAAAGTATAGGTTTTCATTATGTGAATAACTTGAAAATCTTAGCTCAAACAGCTGCAAAACCTGTTTGCTCAACACGGGGATATTGAATTCTATGAGATAAAACCATAAATATGTGTGTCTGAGCCTTCTATCAAAAGTTACATGTAACTTCATGAAGTTGTACAAAAACACTTTATTTCGCCGAGACAGTGCGTTTCTGACTATTACATGCATTTGTATGGAGTTCTCGCACGAAACAAAGTATAGGTTTTCATTATGTGAATAACTTGAAAATCTTAGCTCAAACAGCTGCAAAACCTGTTTGCTCAACACGGGAATATTGAATTCTATGAGATAAAACCATAAATACGTATATCTGAGCCTTCTATCAAAAGTTACATGTAACTTCATGAAGTCGTAGAAAAAGGCTTTATTTCGCCAAGACAGTGCGTTTCTGACTATTACATGCATTTGCATTGAGTTCTCGCACGAAACAAAGTATAGGTTTTCATTATGTGAATAACTTGAAAATCTTGGCTCAAACAGCTTTAAAACCTGTTTGCTCAACACGGGAATATTGAATTCTATGAGATAAAACCATAAATACGTATATCTGAGCCTTCTATCAAAAGTTACAGCTAACTTCATGAAGTCGTAGAAAAAGGCTTTATTTCGCCGAGACAGTGCGTTTCTGACTATTACATGCATTTGCATTGAGTTCTCGCACGAAACAAAGTATAGGTTTTCATCTTGTGAATAACTTGAAAATCTTGGCTCAAACAGCTGCAAAACCTGTTTGCTCAACACGGGAATATTGAATTCTATAAGCTTAAACCATAAATATGTGTGTCTGAGCCTTCTATCAAAAGTTACAGCTAACGTCTTGAAGTTGTACAATAATACTTTATTTCGCCAAGACAGTGCGTTTCTGACTATTACATGCATTTGAATGGAGTTCTCGCATGAAACAAAGTATAGGTTTTCATCTTGTGAATAACTTGAAAATCTTGGCTCAAACAGCTGCAAAACCTGTTTGCTCAACACGGGAATATTGAATTCTATAAGGCAAAGCCATAAATAAGTATATCTGAGCCTTCTATCAAAAGTTACAGCTAACTTCATGAAGTTGTACAAAAAGGCTTTATTTCGCCAAGACAGTGCGTTTCTGACTATTACATGCATTTGAATGGAGTTCTCGCACGAAACAAAGTATAGGTTTTCATTATGTGAATAACTTGAAAATCTTAGCTCAAACAGCTGCAAAACCTGTCTGCTCAAAATGGGGATATAGAATTTTATAAGATGAAGCCATAAATAAGTATATCTGAGCCTTCTATCAAAAGTTACATGTAACTTCATGAAGTTTTAGAAAAAGGCTTTATTTAGCCGAGACAGTGCGTTTCTGACTATTACATGCATTTGAATGGAGTTCTCGCACGAAACAAAGTATAGGTTTTCATTATGTGAATAACTTGAAAATCTTAGCTCAAACAGCTGCAAAACCTGTCTGCTCAAAATGGGGATATAGAATTCTATAAAATGAAGCCATAAATAAGTATATCTGAGCCTTCTATCAAAAGTTACAGCTAACTTCATGAAGTTGTACAAAAACACTTTATTTCGCCGAGACAGTGCGTTTCCTGACTATTACATGCATTTGAATAGAGTTCTCGCACGAAACAAAGTATAGGTTTTCATTATGTGAATAACTTGAAAATCTTAGCTCAAACAGCTGCAAAACCTGTCTGCTCAACACGGGGATATTGAATTCTATGAGATAAAGCCATAAATACGTATATCTGAGCCTTCTATCAAAAGTTACAGCTAACTTCATGAAGTTGTACAAAAACACTTTATTTCGCCGAGACAGTGCGTTTCTGACTATTACATGCATTTGAATGGAGTTCTCGCACGAAACAAAGTATAGGTTTTCATTATGTGAATAACTTGAAAATCTTAGCTCAAACAGCTGCAAAACCTGTTTGCTCAACACGGGGATATTGAATTCTATGAGATAAAACCATAAATATGTGTGTCCGAGCCTTCTATCAAAAGTTACATGTAACTTCATGAAGTTGTACAAAAACACTTTATTTCGCCGAGACAGTGCGTTTCTGACTATTACATGCATTTGAATGGAGTTCTCGCACGAAACAAAGTATAGGTTTTCATTATGTGAATAACTTGAAAATCTTAGCTCAAACAGCTGCAAAACCTGTTTGCTCAACACGGGAATATTGAATTCTATGAGATAAAACCATAAATACGTATATCTGAGCCTTCTATCAAAAGTTACATGTAACTTCATGAAGTAGTAGAAAAAGGCTTTATTTCGCCGAGACAGTGCGTTTCTGACTATTACATGCATTTGCATTGAGTTCTCGCACGAAACAAAGTATAGGTTTTCATCTTGTGAATAACTTGAAAATCTTGGCTCAAACAGCTGCAAAACCTGTTTGCTCAACACGGGAATATTGAATTCTATAAGGCAAAGCCATAAATAAGTATATCTGAGCCTTCTATCAAAAGTTACATGTAACTTCATGAAGTTGTACAAAAATACTTTATTTCGCCGATACAGTGCGTTTCTGACTATTACATGCATTTGAATGGTGTTCTCGCATGAAACTAAGTATAGGTTTTCATTATGTGAATAACTTGAAAATCTTAGCTCAAACAGCTTTAAATCCTGTCTGCTCAACACGGGGATATTGAATTCTATGAGATAAAGCCATAAATATGTGTGTCTGAGCCTTCTATCAAAAGTTACACCAAACGTCTTGAAGTTGTACAAAAAGGCTTTATTTCGCCGAGACAGTGCGTTTCTGACTATTACATGCATTTGAATGGAGTTCTCGCACGAAACAAAGTATAGGTTTTCATTATGTGAATAACTTGAAAATCTTAGCTCAAACAGCTGCAAAACCTGTTTGCTCAACACGGGAATATTGAATTCTATGAGATAAAACCATAAATACGTATATCTGAGCCTTCTATCAAAAGTTACATGTAACTTCATGAAGTTGTACAAAAAGGCTTTATTTCGCCGAGACAGTGCGTTTCTGACTATTACATGCATTTGAATGGAGTTCTCGCACGAAACAAAGTATAGGTTTTCATTATGTGAATAACTTGAAAATCTTAGCTCAAACAGCTGCAAAACCTGTTTGCTCAACACGGGAATATTGAATTCTATGAGATAAAACCATAAATACGTATATCTGAGCCTTCTATCAAAAGTTACAGCTAACTTCATGAAGTTGTAGAAAAAGGCTTTATTTCGCCGAGACAGTGCGTTTCTGACTATTACATGCATTTGCATTGAGTTCTCGCACGAAACAAAGTATAGGTTTTCATTATGTGAATAACTTGAAAATCTTGGCTCAAACAGCTGCAAAACCTGTTTGCTCAACACGGGAATATTGAATTCTATAAGGCAAAGCCATACATAAGTATATCTGAGCCTTCTATCAAAAGTTACAGCTAACTTCATGAAGTTGTACAAAAAGGCTTTATTTCGCCGAGACAGTGCGTTTCTGACTATTACATGCATTTGAATGGAGTTCTCGCACGAAACAAAGTATAGGTTTTCATTATGTGAATAACTTGAAAATCTTAGCTCAAACAGCTGCAAAACCTGTTTGCTCAACACGGGAATATTGAATTCTATGAGATAAAACCATAAATACGTATATCTGAGCCTTCTATCAAAAGTTAAAGCTAACTTCATGAAGTTGTACAAAAACACTTTATTTCGCCGAGACAGTGCGTTTCTGACTATTACATGCATTTGTATGGAGTTCTCGCACGAAACAAAGTATAGGTTTTCATTATGTGAATAACTTGAAAATCTTAGGTCAAACAGCTTTAAAACCTGTTTGCTCAACACGGGAATATTGAATTCTATGAGATAAAACCATAAATACGTATATCTGAGCCTTCTATCAAAAGTTACATGTAACTTCATGAAGTCGTAGAAAAAGGCTTTATTTCGCCGAGACAGTGCGTTTCTGACTATTACATGCATTTGCATTGAGTTCTCGCACGAAACAAAGTATAGGTTTTCATCTTGTGAATAACTTGAAAATCTTGGCTCAAACAGCTGCAAAACCTGTTTGCTCAACACGGGAATATTGAATTCTATAAGGCAAAGCCATAAATAAGTATATCTGAGCCTTCTATCAAAAGTTACATGTAACTTCATGAAGTTGTACAAAAATACTTTATTTCGCCGATACAGTGCGTTTCTGACTATTACATGCATTTGAATGGTGTTCTCGCATGAAACTAAGTATAGGTTTTCATTATGTGAATAACTTGAAAATCTTAGCTCAAACAGCTTTAAATCCTGTCTGCTCAACACGGGGATATTGAATTCTATGAGATAAAGCCATAAATATGTGTGTCTGAGCCTTCTATCAAAAGTTACACCAAACGTCTTGAAGTTGTACAAAAAGGCTTTATTTCGCCAAGACAGTGCGTTTCTGACTATTACATGCATTTGAATGGAGTTCTCGCACGAAACAAAGTATAGGTTTTCATTATGTGAATAACTTGAAAATCTTAGCTCAAACAGCTGCAAAACCTGTTTGCTCAACACGGGAATATTGAATTCTATAAGGCAAAGCCATAAATAAGTATATCTGAGCCTTCTATCAAAAGTTACAGCTAACTTCATGAAGTCGTAGAAAAAGGCTTTATTTCGCCGAGGCAGTGCGTTTCTGACTATTACATGCATTTGCATTGAGTTCTCGCACGAAACAAAGTATAGGTTTTCATCTTGTGAATAACTTGAAAATCTTAGCTCAAACAGCTGCAAAACCTGTTTGCTCAACACGGGAATATTGAATTCTATAAGGCAAAACCATAAATAAGTATATCTGAGCCTTCTATCAAAAGTTACATGTAACTTCATGAAGCCGTACAAAAATACTTTATTTCGCCGAGACAGTGCGTTTCTGACTATTACATGCATTTGAATGGAGTTCTCGCACGAAACAAAGTATAGGTTTTCATTATGTGAATAACTTGAAAATCTTAGCTCAAACAGCTTTAAATCCTGTTTGCTCAACACGGGGATATTGAATTCTATGAGATAAAGCCATAAATATGTGTGTCTGAGCCTTCTCTCAAAAGTTACACCTAACGTCTTGAAGTTGTACAAAAAGGCTTTATTTCGCCAAGACAGTGCGTTTCTGACTATTACATGCATTTGAATGGAGTTCTCGCACGAAACAAAGTATAGGTTTTCATCTTGTGAATAACTTGAAAATCTTAGCTCAAACAGCTTTAAAACCTGTCTGCTCAACACGGGAATATTGAATTCTATGAGATAAAACCATAAATACGTATATCTGAGCCTTCTATCAAAAGTTACAGCTAACTTCATGAAGTCGTACAAAAAGGCTTTATTTCGCCGAGACAGTGCGTTTCTGACTATTACATGCATTTGAATGGAGTTCTCGCACGAAACAAAGTATAGGTTTTCATTATGTGAATAACTTGAAAATCTTGGCTCAAACAGCTGCAAAACCTGTTTGCTCAACACGGGAATATTGAATTCTATAAGGCAAAGCCATAAATAAGTATATCTGAGCCTTCTATCAAAAGTTACAGCTAACTTCATGAAGTCGTAGAAAAAGGCTTTATTTCGCCGAGACAGTGCGTTTCTGACTATTACATGCATTTGCATTGAGTTCTCGCACGAAACAAAGTATAGGTTTTCATCTTGTGAATAACTTGAAAATCTTGGCTCAAACAGCTGCAAAACCTGTTTGCTCAACACGGGAATATTGAATTCTATAAGGCAAAGCCATAAATAAGTATATCTGAGCCTTCTATCAAAAGTTACAGCTAACTTCATGAAGTTGTACAAAAATACTTTATTTCGCCGAGACAGTGCGTTTCTGACTATTACATGCATTTGAATGGAGTTCTCGCACGAAACAAAGTATAGGTTTTCATTATGTGAATAACTTGAAAATCTTAGCTCAAACAGCTTTAAATCCTGTCTGCTCAACACGGGGATATTGAATTCTATGAGATAAAGCCATAAATATGTGTGTCTGAGCCTTCTATCAAAAGTTACAGCTAACGTCTTGAAGTTGTACAAAAAGGCTTTATTTCGCCAAGACAGTGCGTTTCTGACTATTACATGCATTTGAATGGAGTTCTCGCACGAAACAAAGTATAGGTTTTCATCTTGTGAATAACTTGAAAATCTTAGCTCAAACAGCTTTAAAACCTGTCTGCTCAACACGGGAATATTGAATTCTATGAGATAAAACCATAAATACGTATATCTGAGCCTTCTATCAAAAGTTACAGCTAACTTCATGAAGTCGTACAAAAAGGCTTTATTTCGCCGAGACAGTGCGTTTCTGACTATTACATGCATTTGAATGGAGTTCTCGCACGAAACAAAGTATAGGTTTTCATTATGTGAATAACTTGAAAATCTTGGCTCAAACAGCTGCAAAACCTGTTTGCTCAACACGGGAATATTGAATTCTATAAGGCAAAGCCATAAATAAGTATATCTGAGCCTTCTATCAAAAGTTACAGCTAACTTCATGAAGTCGTAGAAAAAGGCTTTATTTCGCCGAGACAGTGCGTTTCTGACTATTACATGCATTTGAATGGAGTTCTCGCACGAAACAAAGTATAGGTTTTCATTATGTGAATAACTTGAAAATCTTAGCTCAAACAGCTGCAAAACCTGTTTGCTCAACACGGGAATATTGAATTCTATAAGGCAAAGCCATGAATAAGTATATCTGAGCCTTCTATCAAAAGTTACAGCTAACTTCATGAAGTCGTAGAAAAAGGCTTTATTTCGCCGAGGCAGTGCGTTTCTGACTATTACATGCATTTGCATTGAGTTCTCGCACGAAACAAAGTATAGGTTTTCATCTTGTGAATAACTTGAAAATCTTGGCTCAAACAGCTGCAAAACCTGTTTGCTCAACACGGGAATATTGAATTCTATAAGGCAAAGCCATAAATAAGTATATCTGAGCCTTCTATCAAAAGTTACAGCTAACTTCATGAAGTTGTACAAAAAGGCTTTATTTCGCCGAGACAGTGCGTTTCTGACTATTACATGCATTTGAATGGAGTTCTCGCACGAAACAAAGTATAGGTTTTCATTATGTGAATAACTTGAAAATCTTAGCTCAAACAGCTGCAAAACCTGTTTGCTCAACACGGGAATATTGAATTCTATAAGGCAAAGCCATGAATAAGTATATCTGAGCCTTCTATCAAAAGTTACAGCTAACTTCATGAAGTCGTAGAAAAAGGCTTTATTTCGCCGAGGCAGTGCGTTTCTGACTATTACATGCATTTGCATTGAGTTCTCGCACGAAACAAAGTATAGGTTTTCATCTTGTGAATAACTTGAAAATCTTAGCTCAAACAGCTGCAAAACCTGTTTGCTCAACACGGGAATATTGAATTCTATAAGGCAAAACCATAAATAAGTATATCTGAGCCTTCTATCAAAAGTTACATGTAACTTCATGAAGCCGTACAAAAATACTTTATTTCGCCGAGACAGTGCGTTTCTGACTATTACATGCATTTGAATGGAGTTCTCGCACGAAACAAAGTATAGGTTTTCATTATGTGAATAACTTGAAAATCTTAGCTCAAACAGCTTTAAATCCTGTCTGCTCAACACGGGGATATTGAATTCTATGAGATAAAACCATAAATACGTATATCTGAGCCTTCTATCAAAAGTTACAGCTAACTTCATGAAGTCGTAGAAAAAGGCTTTATTTCGCCGAGACAGTGCGTTTCTGACTATTACATGCATTTGAATGGAGTTCTCGCACGAAACAAAGTATAGGTTTTCATCTTGTGAATAACTTGAAAATCTTAGCTCAAACAGCTGCAAAACCTGTTTGCTCAACACGGGAATATTGAATTCTATAAGGCAAAGCCATAAATAAGTATATCTGAGCCTTCTATCAAAAGTTACATGTAACTTCATGAAGTTGTACAAAAATACTTTATTTCGCCGAGACAGTGCGTTTCTGACTATTACATGCATTTGAATGGAGTTCTCGCACGAAACAAAGTATAGGTTTTCATTATGTGAATAACTTGAAAATCTTAGCTCAAACAGCTGCAAAACCTGTCTGCTTAAAATGGGGATATAGAATTCTATAAGATGAAGCCATAAATATGTGTATCTGAGCCTTCTATCAAAAGTTACATGTAACTTCATGAAGTTGTAGAAAAAGGCTTTATTTCGCCGAGACAGTGCGTTTCTGACTATTACATGCATTTGAATGGAGTTCTCGCACGAAACAAAGTATAGGTTTTCATTATGTGAATAACTTGAAAATCTTAGCTCAAACAGCTTTAAAACCTGTCTGCTCAACACGGGAATATTGAATTCAATGAGATAAAACCATAAATACGTATATCTGAGCCTTCTATCAAAAGTTACAGCTAACTTCATGAAGTTGTACAAAAAGGCTTTATTTCGCCGAGACAGTGCGTTTCTGACTATTACATGCATTTGAATGGAGTTCTCGCACGAAACAAAGTATAGGTTTTCATGTTGTGAATAACTTGAAAATCTTAGCTCAAACAGCTGCAAAACCTGTTTGCTCAACACGGGAATATTGAATTCTATAAGGCAAAGCCATAAATAAGTATATCTGAGCCTTCTATCAAAAGTTACAGCTAACTTCATGAAGTTGTACAAAAAGGCTTTATTTCGCCAAGACAGTGCGTTTCTGACTGTTACATGCATTTGAATGGAGTTCTCGCACGAAACAAAGTATAGGTTTTCATTATGTGAATAACTTGAAAATCTTAGCTCAAACAGCTTTAAAACCTGTCTGCTCAACACGGGGATATTGAATTCTATGAGATAAAACCCTAAATATGTGTGTCTTAGCCTTCTATCAAAAGTTACAGCTAACTTCATGAAGTTGTACAAAAATACTTTATTTCGCCGAGACAGTGCGTTTCTGACTATTACATGCATTTGAATGGAGTTCTCGCACGAAACAAAGTATAGGTTTTCATCTTGTGAATAACTTGAAAATCTTGGCTCAAACAGCTTTAAAACCTGTTTGCTCAACACGGGAATATTGAATTCTATGAGATAAAACCATAAATACGTATATCTGAGCCTTCTATCAAAAGTTACAGCTAACTTCATGAAGTTGTACAAAAATACTTTATTTCGCCGAGACAGTGCGTTTCTGACTATTACATGCATTTGAATGGAGTTCTCGCACGAAACAAAGTATAGGTTTTCATCTTGTGAATAACTTGAAAATCTTAGCTCAAACAGCTGCAAAACCTGTTTGCTCAACACGGGAATATTTAATTTCTATAAGGCAAAGCCATAAATAAGTATATCTGAGCCTTCTATCAAAAGTTACAGCTAACTTCATGAAGTTGTACAAAAAGGCTTTATTTCACTGAGACAGTGCGTTTCTGACTATTACATGCATTTGAATGGAGTTCTCGCACGAAACAAAGTATAGGTTTTCATTATGTGAATAACTTGAAAATCTTAGCTCAAACAGCTTTAAAATCTGTCTGCTCAACACGGGAATATTGAATTCTATGAGATAAAACCATAAATACGTATATCTGAGCCTTCTATCAAAAGTTACAGCTAACTTCATGAAGTTGTACAAAAAGGCTGTATTTCGCTGAGACGGTGCGTTTCTGACTATTACATGCATTTGAATGGAGTTCTCGCACGAAACAAAGTATAGGTTTTCATTATGTGAATAACTTGAAAATCTTAGCTCAAACAGCTGCAAAACCTGTCTGCTCAAAATGGGGATATAGAATTCTATAAGATGAAGCCATAAATAAGTATATCTGAGCCTTCTATCAAAAGTTACATGTAACTTCATGAAGTTGTAGAAAAAGGCTTTATTTCGCCGAGACAGTGCGTTTCTGACTATTACATGCATTTGCATTGAGTTCTCGCACGAAACAAAGTATAGGTTTTCATCTTGTGAATAACTTGAAAATCTTGGCTCAAACAGCTTTAAAACCTGTTTGCTCAACACGGGAATATTGAATTCTATGAGATAAAACCATAAATACGTATATCTGAGCCTTCTATCAAAAGTTACAGCTAACTTCATGAAGTTGTACAAAAAGGCTTTATTTCGCTGAGACAGTGCGTTTCTGACTATTACATGCATTTGAATGGAGTTCTCGCACGAAACAAAGTATAGGTTTTCATTATGTGAATAACTTGAAAATCTTAGCTCAAACAGCTGAAAACCTGTTTGCTCAACACGGGAATATTGAATTCTATGAGATAAAACCATAAATACGTATATCTGAGCCTTCTATCAAAAGTTACAGCTAACGTCTTGAAGTTGTACAAAAAGGCTTTATTTCGCTGAGACAGTGCGTTTCTGACTATTACATGCATTTGAATGGAGTTCTCGCACGAAACAAAGTATAGGTTTTCATTATGTGAATAACTTGAAAATCTTAGCTCAAACAGCTGAAAACCTGTTTGCTCAACACGGGAATATTGAATTCTATCAGATAAAACCATAAATACGTATATCTGAGCCTTCTATCAAAAGTTACAGCTAACTTCATGAAGTTGTACAAAAAGGCTTTATTTCGCTGAGACAGTTCGTTTCTGACTATTACATGCATTTGAATGGAGTTCTCGCACGAAACAAAGTATAGGTTTTCATTATGTGAATAACTTGAAAATCTTGGCTCAAACAGCTGAAAACCTGTTTGCTCAACACGGGAATATTGAATTCTATCAGATAAAACCATAAATACGTATATCTGAGCCTTCTATCAAAAGTTACATGTAACTTCATGAAGTTGTACAAAAACACTTTATTTCGCCGAGACAGTGCGTTTCTGACTATTACATGCATTTGAATGGAGTTCTCGCACGAAACAAAGTATAGGTTTTCATCTTGTGAATAACTTGATAATCTTAGCTCAAACAGCTTTAAAACCTGTTTGCTCAACACGGGAATATTGAATTCTATGAGATAAAACCATGAATACGTATATCTGACCCTTCTATCAAAAGTTACAGCTAACTTCATGAAGTCGTAGAAAAAGGCTTTATTTCGCCGAGACAGTGCGTTTCTGACTATTACATGCATTTTGAATGGAGTTCTCGCACGAAACAAACTATAGGTTTTCATCTTGTGAATAACTTGAAAATCTTGGCTCAAACAGCTTCAAAACCTGTCTGCTCAACACGGGGATATAGAATTCTATAAGATAAAGCCATAAATAAGTACATATCTGAGCCTTCTATCAAAAGTTACATGTAACTTCATGAAGTTGTACAAAAACGCTTTCTTTCGTAAAGACCAGTGCGTTTCTTACGATTACATGCATTTGAATGGGGAACTCGCACGAAACAAAGTATAGGTTTTCATCTTGTGAATAACTTGAAAATCTTAGCTCAAACAGCTTCAAAACCTGTCTGCTTAACACGGGGATATTGAATTATATGAGATAAAACCATAAATATGTGTGTCTGAGCCTTCTATCAAAAGTTACATGTAACTTCATGAAGTTGTACAAAAACGCTTTCTTTTGTCAAGACAGTGCGTTTCTTACGATTACATGCATTTGAATGGGGAACTCCCCGGAAACAAAGTATAGGTTTTCATCTTGTGAATAACTTGAAAATCTTAGCTCAAACAGCTTCAAAACCTGTTTGCTCAACACGGGAATATTGAATTCTATGAGATAAAACCATAAATACGTATATCTGAGCCTTCTATCAAAAGTTACAGCTAACTTCATGAAGTTGTACAAAAAGGCTTTATTTCGCTGAGACAGTGCGTTTCTGACTATTACATGCATTTGAATGGAGTTCTCGCACGAAACAAAGTATAGGTTTTCATTATGTGAATAACTTGAAAATCTTAGCTCAAACAGCTGAAAACCTGTTTGCTCAACACGGGAATATTGAATTCTATCAGATAAAACCATAAATACGTATATCTGAGCCTTCTATCAAAAGTTACAGCTAACTTCATGAAGTTGTACAAAAAGGCTTTATTTCGCTGAGACAGTGCGTTTCTGACTATTACATGCATTTGAATGGAGTTCTCGCACGAAACAAAGTATAGGTTTTCATTATGTGAATAACTTGAAAATCTTAGCTCAAACAGCTGAAAACCTGTTTGCTCAACACGGGGATATTGAATTTTATAAGATAAAGCCATAAATATGTGTGTCTGAGCCTTCTATCAAAAGTTACAGCTAACTTCATGAAGTTGTACAAAAACACTTTATTTCGCCGAGACAGTGCGTTTCTGACTATTACATGCATTTTGAATGGAGTTCTCGCACGAAACAAACTATAGGTTTTCATCTTGTGAATAACTTGAAAATCTTGGCTCAAACAGCTTCAAAACCTGTCTGCTCAACACGGGAATATTGAATTTTATGAGATAAAACCATAAACACGTATATCTGAGCCTTCTATCAAAAGTTACAGCTAACTTCATGAAGAGGTAGAAAAAGGCTTTATTTCGCCGAGACAGTGCGTTTCTGACTATTACATGCATTTGAATGGAGTTCTCGCACGAAACAAAGTATAGGTTTTCATCTTGTGAATAACTTGATAATCTTAGCTCAAACAGCTTTAAAACCTGTCTGCTCAACACGGGGATATAGAATTCTATAAGATAAAGCCATAAATATGTGTGTCTGAGCCTTCTATCAAAAGTTACATGTAACTTCATGAAGTTGTACAAAAACGCTTTCTTTCGTAAAGACCAGTGCGTTTCTTACGATTACATGCATTTGAATGGGGAACTCCCCCGAAACAAAGTATAGGTTTTCATCTTGTGAATAACTCGAAAATCTTAGCTCAAACAGCTGCAAAACCTGTCTGCTCAACACGGGGATATTGAATTATATGAGATAAAACCATAAATATGTGTGTCTGAGCCTTCTATCAAAAGTTACATGTAACTTCATGAAGTTGTACAAAAACGCTTTCTTTTGTCAAGACAGTGCGTTTCTTACGATTACATGCATTTGAATGGGGAACTCCCCGGAAACAAAGTATAGGTTTTCATCTTGTGAATAACTTGAAAATCTTAGCTCAAACAGCTTCAAAACGTGTTTGCTCAACACGGGAATATTGAATTCTATGAGATAAAACCATAAATATGTGTGTCTGAGCCTTCTATCAAAAGTTACCTGTAACTTCATGAAGCCGTACAAAAACACTTTATTTCGCCGAGACAGTGCGTTTCTGACTATTACATGCATTTGAATGGAGTTCTCGCACGAAACAAAGTATAGGTTTTCATGTTGTGAATAACTTGAAAATCTTAGCTCAAACAGCTGCAAAACCTGTTTGCTCAACACGGGAATATTGAATTCTATCAGATAAAACCATAAATACGTATATCTGAGCCTTCTATCAAAAGTTAAAGCTAACTTCATGAAGTTGTACAAAAACACTTTATTTCGCCGAGACAGTGCGTTTCTGACTATTACATGCATTTGAATGGAGTTCTCGCACGAAACAAAGTATAGGTTTTCATTATGTGAATAACTTGAAAATCTTAGCTCAAACAGCTTTAAAACCTGTCTGCTCAACACGGGGATATTGAATTCTATAAGATTAAACCATAAATATGTGTGTCTGAGCCTTCTATCAAAAGTTACCTGTAACTTCATGAAGCCGTACAAAAACACTTTATTTCGCCGAGACAGTGCGTTTCTGACTATTACATGCATTTGAATGGAGTTCTCGCACGAAACAAAGTATAGGTTTTCATGTTGTGAATAACTTGAAAATCTTAGCTCAAACAGCTGCAAAACCTGTTTGCTCAACACGGGAATATTGAATTCTATAAGGCAAAGCCATAAATAAGTATATCTGAGCCTTCTATCAAAAGTTACAGCTAACTTCATGAAGTTGTACAAAAAGGCTTTATTTCGCCAAGACAGTGCGTTTCTGACTATTACATGCATTTTGAATGGAGTTCTCGCACGAAACAAACTATAGGTTTTCATTATGTGAATAACTTGAAAATCTTGGCTCAAACAGCTTCAAAACCTGTCTGCTCAACACGGGAATATTGAATTCAATGAGATAAAACCATAAATACGTATATCTGAGCCTTCTATCAAAAGTTACAGCTAACTTCATGAAGTTGTACAAAAAGGCTTTATTTCGCTGAGACAGTGCGTTTCTGACTATTACATGCATTTGAATGGAGTTCTCGCACGAAACAAAGTATAGGTTTTCATCTTGTGAATAACTTGAAAATCTTGGCTCAAACAGCTTTAAAACCTGTCTGCTCAACACGGGAATATTGAATTCAATGAGATAAAACCATAAATACGTATATCTGAGCCTTCTATCAAAAGTTACAGCTAACTTCATGAAGTTGTACAAAAAGGCTTTATTTCGCTGAGACAGTGCGTTTCTGACTATTACATGCATTTGAATGGAGTTCTCGCACGAAACAAAGTATAGGTTTTCATTATGTGAATAACTTGAAAATCTTGGCTCAAACAGCTGCAAAACCTGTCTGCTCAACACGGGAATATTGAATTTTATGAGATAAAACCATAAATACGTATATCTGAGCCTTCTATCAAAAGTTACAGCTAACTTCATGAAGAGGTAGAAAAAGGCTTTATTTCGCCGAGACAGTGCGTTTCTGACTATTACATAAATTTGAATGGAGTTCTCGCACGAAACAAAGTATAGGTTTTCATCTTGTGAATAACTTGATAATCTTAGCTCAAACAGCTTTAAAACCTGTCTGCTCAACACGGGGATATAGAATTCTATAAGATAAAGCCATAAATAAGTATATCTGAGCCTTCTATCAAAAGTTACATGTAACTTCATGAAGTTGTACAAAAACGCTTTCTTTCGTCAAGACCAGTGCGTTTCTTACGATTACATGCATTTGAATGGGGAACTCCCCGGAAACAAAGTATAGGTTTTCATCTTGTGAATAACTTGAAAATCTTAGCTCAAACAGCTTCAAAACCTGTTTGCTCAACACGGGGATATTGAATTATATGAGATAAAACCATAAATATGTGTGTCTGAGCCTTCTATCAAAAGTTACATGTAACTTCATGAAGTTGTACAAAAACGCTTTCTTTTGTCAAGACAGTGCGTTTCTTACGATTACATGCATTTGAATGGGGAACTCCCCGGAAACAAAGTATAGGTTTTCATCTTGTGAATAACTTGAAAATCTTAGCTCAAACAGCTTCAAAACGTGTTTGCTCAACACGGGAATATTGAATTCTATGAGATAAAACCATAAATACGTATATCTGAGCCTTCTATCAAAAGTTACAGCTAACTTCATGAAGTTGTACAAAAAGGCTTTATTTCGCTGAGACAGTGCGTTTCTGACTATTACATGCATTTGAATGGAGTTCTCGCACGAAACAAAGTATAGGTTTTCATTATGTGAATAACTTGAAAATCTTAGCTCAAACAGCTGAAAACCTGTTTGCTCAACACGGGAAAATTGAATTCTATCAGATAAAACCATAAATACGTATATCTGAGCCTTCTATCAAAAGTTAAAGCTAACTTCATGAAGTTGTACAAAAACACTTTATTTCGCCGAGACAGTGCGTTTCTGACTATTACATGCATTTGAATGGAGTTCTCGCACGAAACAAAGTATAGGTTTTCATTATGTGAATAACTTGATAATCTTAGCTCAAACAGCTTTAAAACCTGTTTGCTCAACACGGGAATATTGAATTCTATGAGATAAAACCATAAATACGTATATCTGACCCTTCTATCAAAAGTTACAGCTAACTTCATGAAGTCGTAGAAAAAGGCTTTATTTCGCCGAGACAGTGCGTTTCTGACTATTACATGCATTTGAATGGAGTTCTCGCACGAAACAAAGTATAGGTTTTCATTATGTGAATAACTTGAAAATCTTAGCTCAAACAGCTGCAAAACCTGTCGGCTCAACACGGGAATATTGAATTCTATAAGGCAAAGCCATAAATAATTATATCTGAGCCTTCTATCAAAAGTTACATGTAACTTCATGAAGTTGTACAAAAATACTTTATTTCGCCGAGACAGTGCGTTTCTGACTATTACATGCATTTGAATGGAATTCTCGCACGAAACAAAGTATAGGTTTTCATTATGTGAATAACTTGAAAATCTTCGGTCAAACAGCTTTAAATCCTGTCTGCTCAACACGGGAATATTGAATTCTATGAGATAAAGCCATAAATATGTGTGTCTGAGCCTTCTATCAAAAGTTACACCTAACGTCTTGAAGTTGTACAAAAAGGCTTTATTTCGCCGAGACGGTGCGTTTCTGACTATTACATGCATTTGAATGGAGTTCTCGCATGAAACAAAGTATAGGTTTTCATTATGTGAATAACTTGAAAATCTTAGCTCAAACAGCTTTAAAACCTGTCTGCTCAACACGGGGATATTGAATTCTATAAGATTAAACCATAAATATGTGTGTCTGAGCCTTCTATCAAAAGTTACATGTAACTTCATGAAGCCGTACAAAAACACTTTATTTCGCCGAGACAGTGCGTTTCTGACTATTACATGCATTTGAATGGAGTTCTCGCACGAAACAAACTATAGGTTTTCATTATGTGAATAACTTGAAAATCTTGGCTCAAACAGCTTCAAAACCTGTCTGCTCAACACGGGAATATTGAATTCAATGAGATAAAACCATAAATACGTATATCTGAGCCTTCTATCAAAAGTTACAGCTAACTTCATGAAGTTGTACAAAAAGGCTTTATTTCGCTGAGACAGTGCGTTTCTGACTATTACATGCATTTGAATGGAGTTCTCGCACGAAACAAAGTATAGGTTTTCATCTTGTGAATAACTTGACAATCTTGGCTCAAACAGCTTTAAAACCTGTCTGCTCAACACGGGAATATTGAATTCAATGAGATAAAACCATAAATACGTATATCTGAGCCTTCTATCAAAAGTTACAGCTAACTTCATGAAGTTGTACAAAAAGGCTTTATTTCGCTGAGACAGTGCGTTTCTGACTATTACATGCATTTGAATTGAGTTCTCGCACGAAACAAAGTATAGGTTTTCATTATGTGAATAACTTGAAAATCTTAGCTCAAACAGCTGCAAAACCTGTCGGCTCAACACGGGAATATTGAATTTTATGAGATAAAACCATAAACACGTATATCTGAGCCTTCTATCAAAAGTTACAGCTAACTTCATGAAGAGGTAGAAAAAGGCTTTATTTCGCCGAGACAGTGCGTTTCTGACTATTACATGCATTTGAATGGAGTTCTCGCACGAAACAAAGTATAGGTTTTCATTATGTGAATAACTTGAAAATCTTAGCTCAAACAGCTTTAAAACCTGTCTGCTCAACACGGGGATATAGAATTCTATAAGATAAAGCCATAAATAAGTACATATCTGAGCCTTCTATCAAAAGTTACATGTAACTTCATGAAGTTGTACAAAAACGCTTTCTTTCGTCAAGACCAGTGCGTTTCTTACGATTACATGCATTTGAATGGGGAACTCCCCGGAAACAAAGTATAGGTTTTCATCTTGTGAATAACTTGAAAATCTTAGCTCAAACAGCTTCAAAACCTGTTTGCTCAACACGGGGATATTGAATTATATGAGATAAAACCATAAATATGTGTGTCTGAGCCTTCTATCAAAAGTTACATGTAACTTCATGAAGTTGTACAAAAACGCTTTCTTTTGTCAAGACAGTGCGTTTCTTACGATTACATGCATTTGAATGGGGAACTCCCCGGAAACAAAGTATAGGTTTTCATCTTGTGAATAACTTGAAAATCTTAGCTCAAACAGCTTTAAAACCTGTCTGCTCAAAATGGGGATATTGAATTCTATAAGATTAAACCATAAATATGTGTGTCTGAGCCTTCTATCAAAAGTTACATGTAACTTCATGAAGCCGTACAAAAACACTTCATTTCGCCGAGACAGTGCGTTTCTGACTATTACATGCATTTGAATGGAGTTCTCGCACGAAACAAAGTATAGGTTTTCATCTTGTGAATAACTTGATAATCTTAGCTCAAACAGCTTTAAAACCTGTCTGCTCAACACGGGGATATAGAATTCTATAAGATAAAGCCATAAATAAGTACATATCTGAGCCTTCTATCAAAAGTTACATGTAACTTCATGAAGTTGTACAAAAACGCTTTCTTTTGTCAAGACAGTGCGTTTCTTACGATTACATGCATTTGAATGGGGAACTCCCCGGAAACAAAGTATAGGTTTTCATCTTGTGAATAACTTGAAAATCTTAGCTCAAACAGCTTCAAAACCTGTCTGCTCAACACGGGAATATTGAATTCTATGAGATAAAACCATAAATACGTATATCTGAGCCTTCTATCAAAAGTTACAGCTAACTTCATGAAGTTGTACAAAAAGGCTTTATTTCGCTGAGACAGTGCGTTTCTGACTATTACATGCATTTGAATGGAGTTCTCGCACGAAACAAAGTATAGGTTTTCATTATGTGATTAACTTGAAAATCTTGGCTCAAACAGCTGCAAAACCTGTCTGCTCAACACGGGAATATTGAATTCTATAAGGCAAAGCCATAAGTAAGTATATCTGAGCCTTCTATCAAAAGTTACATGTAACTCCATGAAGCCCTACAAAAATACATTATTTCGCCGAGACAGTGCGTTTCTGACTATTACATGCATTTGAATGGAGTTCTCGCACGAAAAAAAGTATAGGTTTTCATTATGTGATTAACTTGAAAATCTTAGCTCAAACAGCTTTAAAACCTGTCTGCTCAACACGGGAATATTGAATTCTATGAGATAAAACCATAAATACGTATATCTGAGCCTTCTATCAAAAGTTACAGCTAACTTCATGAAGTTGTACAAAAAGGCTTTATTTCGCTGAGACAGTGCGTTTCTGACTATTACATGCATTTGAATGGAGTTCTCGCACGAAACAAAGTATAGGTTTTCATTATGTGAATAACTTGAAAATCTTAGCTCAAACAGCTGAAAACCTGTTTGCTCAACACGGGAATATTGAATTCTATCAGATAAAACCATAAATACGTATATCTGAGCCTTCTATCAAAAGTTAAAGCTAACTTCATGAAGTTGTACAAAAACACTTTATTTCGCCGAGACAGTGCGTTTCTGACTATTACATGCATTTGAATGGAGTTCTCGCACGAAACAAAGTATAGGTTTTCATTATGTGAATAACTTGAAAATCTTAGCTCAAACAGCTTTAAAACCTGTCTGCTCAACACGGGGATATTGAATTCTATAAGATTAAACCATAAATATGTGTGTCTGAGCCTTCTATCAAAAGTTACCTGTAACTTCATGAAGCCGTACAAAAACACTTTATTTCGCCGAGACAGTGCGTTTCTGACTATTACATGCATTTGAATGGAGTTCTCGCACGAAACAAAGTATAGGTTTTCATGTTGTGAATAACTTGAAAATCTTAGCTCAAACAGCTGCAAAACCTGTTTGCTCAACACGGGAATATTGAATTCTATAAGGCAAAGCCATAAATAAGTATATCTGAGCCTTCTATCAAAAGTTACAGCTAACTTCATGAAGTTGTACAAAAAGGCTTTATTTCGCCAAGACAGTGCGTTTCTGACTATTACATGCATTTTGAATGGAGTTCTCGCACGAAACAAACTATAGGTTTTCATTATGTGAATAACTTGAAAATCTTGGCTCAAACAGCTTCAAAACCTGTCTGCTCAACACGGGAATATTGAATTCAATGAGATAAAACCATAAATACGTATATCTGAGCCTTCTATCAAAAGTTACAGCTAACTTCATGAAGTTGTACAAAAAGGCTTTATTTCGCTGAGACAGTGCGTTTCTGACTATTACATGCATTTGAATGGAGTTCTCGCACGAAACAAAGTATAGGTTTTCATTATGTGAATAACTTGAAAATCTTGGCTCAAACAGCTGCAAAACCTGTCTGCTCAACACGGGAATATTGAATTTTATGAGATAAAACCATAAATACGTATATCTGAGCCTTCTATCAAAAGTTACAGCTAACTTCATGAAGAGGTAGAAAAAGGCTTTATTTCGCCGAGACAGTGCGTTTCTGACTATTACATAAATTTGAATGGAGTTCTCGCACGAAACAAAGTATAGGTTTTCATCTTGTGAATAACTTGATAATCTTAGCTCAAACAGCTTTAAAACCTGTCTGCTCAACACGGGGATATTGAATTATATGAGATAAAACCATAAATATGTGTGTCTGAGCCTTCTATCAAAAGTTACATGTAACTTCATGAAGTTGTACAAAAACGCTTTCTTTCGTCAAGACCAGTGCGTTTCTTACGATTACATGCATTTGAATGGGGAACTCCCCGGAAACAAAGTATAGGTTTTCATCTTGTGAATAACTTGAAAATCTTAGCTCAAACAGCTTCAAAACCTGTTTGCTCAACACGGGGATATTGAATTATATGAGATAAAACCATAAATATGTGTGTCTGAGCCTTCTATCAAAAGTTACATGTAACTTCATGAAGTTGTACAAAAACGCTTTCTTTTGTCAAGACAGTGCGTTTCTTACGATTACATGCATTTGAATGGGGAACTCCCCGGAAACAAAGTATAGGTTTTCATCTTGTGAATAACTTGAAAATCTTAGCTCAAACAGCTTTAAAACCTGTCTGCTCAAAATGGGGATATTGAATTCTATAAGATTAAACCATAAATATGTGTGTCTGAGCCTTCTATCAAAAGTTACATGTAACTTCATGAAGCCGTACAAAAACACTTTATTTCGCCGAGACAGTGCGTTTCTGACTATTACATGCATTTGAATGGAGTTCTCGCACGAAACAAAGTATAGGTTTTCATCTTGTGAATAACTTGAAAATCTTACCTCAAACAGCTTTAAAACCTGTCTGCTCAAAATGGGGATATTGAATTCTATAAGATTAAACCATAAATATGTATATCTGAGCCTTCTATCAAAAG
Source organism: Perissodus microlepis (assembly GCF_051167445.1). Taxonomy (NCBI): domain Eukaryota; kingdom Metazoa; phylum Chordata; class Actinopteri; order Cichliformes; family Cichlidae; genus Perissodus; species Perissodus microlepis. The sequence continues at coordinate 26,740,386 of NC_140475.1, forward strand.
TTACATGTAACTTCATGAAGCCGTACAAAAACACTTTATTTCGCCGAGACAGTGCGTTTCTGACTATTACATGCATTTGAATGGAGTTCTCGCACGAAACAAAGTATAGGTTTTCATCTTGTGAATAACTTGAAAATCTTGGCTCAAACAGCTTTAAAACCTGTCTGCTCAACACGGGGATATTGAATTCTATAAGATTAAACCATAAATATGTGTGTCTGAGCCTTCTATCAAAAGTTACATGTAACTTCATGAAGCCGTACAAAAACACTTTATTTCGCCGAGACAGTGCGTTTCTGACTATTACATGCATTTGAATGGAGTTCTCGCACGAAACAAAGTATAGGTTTTCATCTTGTGAATAACTTGAAAATCTTGGCTCAAACATCTTCAAAACCTCTTTGCTCAACACGGGAATATTTAATTCTATAAGGCAAAGCCATAAATAAGTATATCTGAGCCTTCTATCAAAAGTTACATGTAACTTCATGAAGTTGTACAAAAAGGCTTTTTTTCCCTAAGACAGTGCGTTTCTGACTATTACATGCATTTGAATGGAGTTCTCGCACGAAACAAAGTATAGGTTTTCATCTTGTGAATAACTTGAAAATCTTAGCTCAAACAGCTGCAAAACCTGTTTGCTCAACACGGGAATATTGAATTCTATAAGATAAAACCATAAATACGTATATCTGAGCCTTCTATCAAAAGTTACAGCTAACTTCATGAAGAGGTAGAAAAAGGCTTTATTTCGCCGAGACAGTGCGTTTCTGACAATTACATGCATTTGAATGGAGTTCTCGCACGAAACAAAGTATAGGTTTTCATCTTGTGAATAACTTGAAAATCTTGGCTCAAACAGCTGCAAAACCTGTCTGCTCAACACGGGAATATTGAATTCTATGAGATAAAACCATAAATACGTATATCTGAGCCTTCTATCAAAAGTTACAGCTAACTTCATGAAGAGGTAGAAAAAGGCTTTATTTCGCCGAGACAGTGCGTTTCTGACTATTACATGCATTTGAATGGAGTTCTCGCATGAAACAAAGTATAGGTTTTCATCTTGTGAATAACTTGAAAATCTTGGCTCAAACAGCTTTAAAACCTGTCGGCTCAACATGGGGATATTGAATTCTATAAGATTAAACCATAAATATGTGTGTCTGAGCCTTCTATCAAAAGTTACATGTAACTTCATGAAGTTGTAAAAAAAGGCTTTATTTCGCCGAGACAGTGCGTTTCTGACTATTACATGCATTTGAATGGAGTTCTCGCACGAAACAAAGTATAGGTTTTCATCTTGTGAATAACTTGAAAATCTTGGCTCAAACAGCTTTAAAACCTGTCTGCTCAACACGGGGATATAGAATTTTATGAGATAAAACCATAAATACGTATATCTGAGCCTTCTATCAAAAGTTACAGCTAACTTCATGAAGTTGTAAAAAAAGGCTTTATTTCGCCGAGACAGTGCGTTTCTGACTATTACATGCATTTGAATGGAGTTCTCGCACGAAACAAAGTATAGGTTTTCATTATGTGAATAACTTGAAAATCTTAGCTCAAACAGCTGCAAAACCTGTCTGCTCAACACGGGGATATTGAATTCTATAAGATTAAACCATAAATATGTGTGTCTGAGCCTTCTATCAAAAGTTACATGTAACTTCATGAAGCCGTACAAAAACACTTTATTTCGCCGAGACAGTGCGTTTCTGACTATTACATGCATTTGAATGGAGTTCTCGCACGAAACAAAGTATAGGTTTTCATCTTGTGAATAACTTGAAAATCTTGGCTCAAACATCTTCAAAACCTCTTTGCTCAACACGGGAATATTGAATTCTATAAGGCAAAGCCATAAATAAGTATATCTGAGCCTTCTATCAAAAGTTACATGTAACTTCATGAAGTTGTACAAAAAGGCTTTTTTTCCCTAAGACAGTGCGTTTCTGACTATTACATGCATTTGAATGGAGTTCTCGCACGAAACAAAGTATAGGTTTTCATTATGTGTATAACTTGATAATCTTGGCTCAAACAGCTTTAAAACCTGTCTGCTCAACACGGGAATATTGAATTCAATGAGATAAAACCATAAATACGTATATCTGAGCCTTCTATCAAAAGTTACAGCTAACTTCATGAAGAGGTAGAAAAAGGCTTTATTTCGCCGAGACAGTGCGTTTCTGACTATTACATGCATTTGAATGGAGTTCTCGCACGAAACAAAGTATAGGTTTTCATTATGTGAATAACTTGAAAATCTTAGCTCAAACAGCTTTAAAACCTGTCTGCTCAACATGGGGATATTGAATTCTATAAGATTAAACCATAAATATGTGTGTCTGAGCCTTCTATCAAAAGTTACATGTAACTTCATGAAGCCGTACAAAAACACTTTATTTCGCCGAGACAGTGCGTTTCTGACTATTACATGCATTAGAATGGAGTTCTCGCACGAAACAAAGTATAGGTTTTCATTATGTGATTAACTTGAAAATCTTGGCTCAAACAGCTGCAAAACCTGTTTGCTCAACACGGGAATATTGAATTCTATAAGGCAAAGCCATAAGTAAGTATATCTGAGCCTTCTATCAAAAGTTACATGTAACTCCATGAAGCCCTACAAAAATACATTATTTCGCCGAGACAGTGCGTTTCTGACTATTACATGCATTTGAATGGAGTTCTCGCACGAAAAAAAGTATAGGTTTTCATTATGTGATTAACTTGAAAATCTTAGCTCAAACAGCTTTAAAACCTGTCTGCTCAACACGGGAATATTGAATTATATGAGATAAAACCATAAATATGTGTGTCTGAGCCTTCTATCAAAAGTTACATGTAACTTCATGAAGTTGTACAAAAACGCTTTCTTTTGTCAAGACAGTGCGTTTCTTACGATTACATGCATTTGAATGGGGAACTCCCCGGAAACAAAGTATAGGTTTTCATCTTGTGAATAACTTGAAAATCTTAGCTCAAACAGCTTCAAAACCTGTTTGCTCAACACGGGAATATTGAATTCTATGAGATAAAACCATAAATACGTATATCTGAGTCTTCTATCAAAAGTTACAGCTGTCTCTTTGAAGTTGATGAAAAACTCTTTTTTTCGCCAAGACAGTGCGTTTCTTACGATTACATGCATTTGAATGGGGAACTCCCCGGAAACAAAGTATAGGTTTTCATCTTGTGAATAACTCGAAAATCTTAGCTCAAACAGCTTTAAAACCTGTTTGCTCAACACGGGAATATTGAATTCTATAAGGCAAAGCCATAAATAAGTATATCTGAGCCTTCTATCAAAAGTTACATGTAACTCCATGAAGCCCTACAAAAATACATTATTTCGCCGAGACAGTGCGTTTCTGACTATTACATGCATTTGAATGGAGTTCTCGCACGAAACAAAGTATAGGTTTTCATTATGTGAATAACTTGAAAATCTTAGCTCAAACAGCTTTAAAACCTGTCTGCTCAACACGGGGATATAGAATTATATGAGATAAAACCATAAATATGTGTGTCTGAGCCTTCTATCAAAAGTTACATGTAACTTCATGAAGTTGTACAAAAACGCTTTCTTTCGTCAAGACCAGTGCGTTTCTTACGATTACATGCATTTGAATGGGGAACTCCCCCGAAACAAAGTATAGGTTTTCATCTTGTGAATAACTAGAAAATCTTAGCTCAAACAGCTTTAAAACCTGTCTGCTCAACACGGGGATATAGAATTCTATAAGATTAAACCATAAATAAGTATATCTGAGCCTTCTATCAAAAGTTACAGCTAACGTCTTGAAGTTGTACAAAAAGGCTTTATTTCGCCGAGACAGTGCGTTTCTGACTATTACATGCATTTGAATGGAGTTCTCGCACGAAACAAAGTATAGGTTTTAATCTTGTGAATAACTTGAAAATCTTAGCTCAAACAGCTGTAAAACCTGTCTGCTCAACATGGGGATATTGAATTCTATAAGATTAAACCATAAATATGTGTGTCTGAGCCTTCTATCAAAAGTTACATGTAACTTCATGAAGCAGTACAAAAACACTTTATTTCGCCGAGACAGTGCGTTTCTGACTATTACATGCATTTGAATTTAGTTCTCGCACGAAACAAAGTATAGGTTTTCATTATGTGAATAACTTGAAAATCTTAGCTCAAACAGCTGCAAAACCTGTTTGCTCAACACAGGGATATTAAATTCTATGGGATAAAACCATAAATACGTATATCTGAGCCTTCTATCAAAAGTTACATGTAACTTCATGAAGTTGTACAAAAATACTTTATTTCGCCGAGACAGTGCGTTTCTAACTATTACATGCATTTGAAAGGAGTTCTCGCATGAAACAAAGTATAGGTTTTCATTATGTGAATAACTTGAAAATCTTAGCTCAAACAGCTTTAAAACCTGTCTGCTCAACATGGGGATATTGAATTCTATAAGATTAAACCATAAATATGTGTGTCTGAGCCTTCTATCAAAAGTTACATGTAACTTCATGAAGCCGTACAAAAACACTTTATTTCGCCGAGACAGTGCGTTTCTAACTATTACATGCATTTGAATGGAGTTCTCGCATGAAACAAAGTATAGGTTTTCATTATGTGAATAACTTGAAAATCTTAGCTCAAACAGCTTTAAAACCTGTCTGCTCAACACGGGAATATTGAATTCTATAAGATAAAACCATAAATACGTATATCTGAGCCTTCTATCAAAAGTTACAGCTAACTTCATGAAGTTGTACAAAAAGGCTTTATTTCGCTGAGACAGTGCGTTTCTGACGATTACATGCATTTGAATGGAGTTCTCGCACGAAACAAAGTATAGTTTTTCATTATGTGAATAACTTGAAAATCTTAGCTCAAACAGCTTTAAAACCTGTCTGCTCAACATGGGGATATTGAATTCTATAAGATTAAACCATAAATATGTGTGTCTGAGCCTTCTATCAAAAGTTACATGTAACTTCATGAAGCCGTACAAAAACACTTTATTTCGTCGAGACAGTGCGTTTCTGACTATTACATGCATTTGAATGGAGTTCTCGCATGAAACAAAGTATAGGTTTTCATCTTGTGAATAACTTGAAAATCTTGGCTCAAACAGCTGCAAAGCCTGTCTGCTCAACACGGGAATATTGAATTCTATAAGGCAAAGCCATAAATAAGTATATCTGAGCCTTTTATCAAAAGTTACATGTAACTCCATGAAGCCCTACAAAAATACATTATTTCGCCGAGACAGTGCGTTTCTGACTATTACATGCATTTGAATGGAGTTCTCGCACGAAAAAAAGTATAGGTTTTCATTATGTGATTAACTTGAAAATCTTAGCTCAAACAGCTTTAAAACCTGTCTTCTCAACACGGGGATATTGAATTATATGAGATAAAACCATAAATATGTGTGTCTGAGCCTTCTATCAAAATTTACACCTAACTTCATGAAGTTGTACAAAAAGGCTTTATTTCGCTGAGACAGTGCACTTCTGACTATTGCATATATTTGAATGGAGTTCTCGCACGAAAGAAAGTATAGGTTTTCATCTTGTGAATAACTTGAAAATCTTAGCTCAAACAGCTTTAAAACCTGTCTGCTCAAAATGGGGATATTGAATTCTATAAGATTAAACCATAAATATGTGTGTCTGAGCCTTCTATCAAAAGTTACATGTAACTTCATGAAGCAGTACAAAAAGGCTTTATTTCGCCGAGACAGTGCGTTTCTGACTATTACATGCATTTGAAAGGAGTTCTCGCACGAAACAAAGTATAGGTTTTCATTATGTGAATAACTTGAAAATCTTAGCTCAAACAGCTTTAAAACCTGTCTGCTCAACACGGGGATATTGAATTCTATAAGATAAAGCCATAAATATGTGTGTCTGAGCCTTCTATCAAAATTTACACCTAACTTCATGAAGTTGTACAAAAAGGCTTTATTTCGCTGAGACAGTGCGTTTCTGACTATTACATGCATTTGAATGAAGTTCTCGCATGAAACAAAGTATAGGTTTTCATCTTGTGAATAACTTGAAAATCTTGGCTCAAACAGCTTCAAAACCTCTTTGCTCAACACGGGAATATTGAATTCTAGAAGGCAAAGCCATAAATAAGTATATCTGAGCCTTCTATCAAAAGTTACATGTAACTTCATGAAGCCGTACAAAAACACTTTATTTCGCCGAGACAGTGCGTTTCTGACTATTACATGCATTTGAATGGAGTTCTCGCACGAAAGAAAGTATAGGTTTTCATTATGTGAATAACTTGAAAATCTTGGCTCAAACAGCTTTAAAACCTGTTTGCTCAACACGGGGATATTGAATTCTATGAGATAAAACCATAAATACGTATATCTGAGCCTTCTATCAAAAGTTACAGCTAACTTCATGAAGTTGTACAAAAAGGCTTTATTTCGCCAAGACAGTGCGTTTCTGACTATTACATGCATTTGAATGGAGTTCTCGCATGAAACAAAGTATAGGTTTTCATCTTGTGAATAACTTGAAAATCTTAGCTCAAACAACTGAAAAACCTGTTTGCTCAACACGGGAATATTGAATTCTATAAGGCAAAGCCATAAATAAGTATATCTGAGCCTTCTATCAAAAGTTACATGTAACTTCATGAAGTTGTACAAAAAGGCTTTTTTTCCCTGAGACAGTGCGTTTCTGACTATTACATGCATTTGAATGGAGTTCTCGCATGAAACAAAGTATAGGTTTTCATTATGTGAATAACTTGAAAATCTTAGCTCAAACAGCTTTAAAACCTATCTGCTCAAAATGGGGATATTGAATTCTATAAGATTAAACCATAAATATGTGTGTCTGAGCCTTCTATCAAAAGTTACATGTAACTTCATGAAGCCGTACAAAAACACTTTATTTCACCGAGACAGTGCGTTTCTGACTATTACATGCATTTGAATGGAGTTCTCGCACGAAACAAAGTATAGGTTTTCATCTTGTGAATAACTTGAAAATCTTAGCTCAAACAACTGAAAAACCTGTTTGCTCAACACGGGAATATTGAATTCTATAAGGCAAAGCCATAAATAAGTATATCTGAGCCTTCTATCAAAAGTTACATGTAACTTCATGAAGTTGTACAAAAAGGCTTTTTTTCCCTGAGACAGTGCGTTTCTGACTATTACATGCATTTGAATGGAGTTCTCGCATGAAACAAAGTATAGGTTTTCATTATGTGAATAACTTGAAAATCTTAGCTCAAACAGCTTTAAAACCTATCTGCTCAAAATGGGGATATTGAATTCTATAAGATTAAACCATAAATATGTGTGTCTGAGCCTTCTATCAAAAGTTACATGTAACTTCATGAAGTTGTACAAAAATACTTTATTTCGCCGAGACAGTGCGTTTCTGACTATTACATGCATTTGAATGGAGTTCTCGCATGAAACAAAGTATAGGTTTTCATTATGTGAATAACTTGAAAATCTTGGCTCAAACAACTGAAAAACCTGTTTGCTCAACACGGGAATATTGAATTCTATAAGATAAAACCATAAATACGTATATCTGAGCCTTCTATCAAAAGTTACACCTAACTTCATGAAGCCCTACAAAAACACTTTATTTCGCCGAGACAGTGCGTTTCTGACTATTACATGCATTTGAATGGAGTTCTCGCATGAAACAAAGTATAGGTTTTCATTATGTGAATAACTTGAAAATCTTAGCTCAAACAGCTTTAAAACCTGTCTGCTCAACACGGGAATATTGAATTCTATGAGATAAAACCATAAATACGTATATCTGAGCCGTCTATCAAAAGTTACAGCTAACTTCATGAAGTTGTACAAAAAGGCTTTATTTCGCTGAGACAGTGCGTTTCTGACTATTACATGCATTTGAATGGAGTTCTCGCATGAAACAAAGTATTGGTTTTCATTATGTGAATAACTTGAAAATCTTAGCTCAAACAGCTTTAAAACCTGTCTGCTCAACATGGGGATATTGAATTCTATAAGATTAAACCATAAATACGTGTGTCTGAGCCTTCTATCAAAAGTTACACCTAACTTCATGAAGCCGTACAAAAACACTTTATTTCGCCGAGACAGTGCGTTTCTGACTATTACATGCATTTGAATGGAGTTCTCGCATGAAACAAAGTATAGGTTTTCATTATGTGAATAACTTGAAAATCTTAGCTCAAACAGCTTTAAAACCTGTCTGCTCAAAATGGGGATATTGAATTCTATAAGATTAAACCATAAATATGTGTGTCTGAGCCTTCTATCAAAAGTTACATGTAACTTCATGAAGTTGTACAAAAAGGCTTTATTTCGCCGAGACAGTGCGTTTCTGACTATTACATGCATTTGAATGAAGTTCTCGCATGAAACAAAGTATAGGTTTTCATTATGTGAATAACTTGAAAATCTTAGCTCAAACAGCTTTAAAACCTGTCGGCTCAACACGGGAATATTGAATTCTATGAGATAAAACCATAAATACGTATATCTGAGCCTTCTATCAAAAGTTACATGTAACTTCATGAAGCCCTACAAAAACACTTTATTTCGCCGAGACAGTGCGTTTCTGACTATTACATGCATTTGAATGGAGTTCTCGCACGAAACAAAGTATAGGTTTTCATTATGTGAATAACTTGAAAATCTTGGATCAAACAGCTTCAAAACCTCTTTGCTCAACACGGGAATATTGAATTCTATAAGGCAAAGCCATAAATAAGTATATCTGAGCCTTCTATCAAAAGTCACATGTAACTTCATGAAGTTGTACAAAAATACTTTATTTCGCTGAGACAGTGCGTTTCTGACTATTACATGCATTTGAATGGAGTTCTCGCATGAAACAAAGTATAGGTTTTCATTATGTGAATAACTTGAAAATCTTAGCTCAAACAGCTTTAAAACCTGTCTGCTCAACACGGGAATATTGAATTCTATGAGATAAAACCATAAATACGTATATCTGAGCCTTCTATCAAAAGTTACAGCTAACTTCATGAAGTTGTACAAAAAGGCTTTATTTCGCCGAGACAGTGCGTTTCTGACTATTACATGCATTTGAATGGAGTTCTCGCATGAAACAAAGTATAGGTTTTCATTATGTGAATAACTTGAAAATCTTAGCTCAAACAGCTTTAAAACCTGTCTGCTCAACACGGGGATATTGAATTCTATGAGATAAAACCATAAATACGTATATCTGAGCCTTCTATCAAAAGTTACAGCTAACTTCATGAAGTTGTACAAAAAGGCTTTATTTCGCTGAGACAGTGCGTTTCTGACTATTACATGCATTTGAATGGAGTTCTCGCACGAAACAAAGTATAGGTTTTCATTATGTGAATAACTTGAAAATCTTAGCTCAAACAGCTTTAAAACCTGTCTGCTCAACATGGGGATATTGAATTCTATAAGATTAAACCATAAATATGTGTGTCTGAGCCTTCTATCAAAAGTTACATGTAACTTCATGAAGCCGTACAAAAACACTTTATTTCGTCGAGACAGTGCGTTTCTGACTATTACATGCATTTGAATGGAGTTCTCGCACGAAAAAAAGTATAGCTTTTCATCTTGTGAATAACTTGAAAATCTTGGCTCAAACAGCTGCAAAACCTGTTTGCTCAACACGGGGATATTGAATTCTATGAGATAAAACCATAAATACGTATATCTGAGCCTTCTATCAAAAGTTACAGCTAACTTCATGAAGAGGTAGAAAAAGGCTTTATTTCGCCGAGACAGTGCGTTTCTGACTATTACATGCATTTGAATGGAGTTCTCGCATGAAACAAAGTATAGGTTTTCTTTATGTGAATGACTTGAAAATCTTGGCTCAAACAGCTTTAAAACCTGTCTGCTCAACACGGGAATATTGAATTCAATGAGATAAAACCATAAATACGTATATCTGAGCCTTCTATCAAAAGTTACAACTAACTTCATGAAGTTGTACAAAAAGGCTTTATTTCGCTGAGACAGTGCGTTTCTGACTATTACATGCATTTGAATGGAGTTCTCGCACGAAACAAAGTATAGGTTTTCATTATGTGAATAACTTGAAAATCTTAGCTCAAACAGCTGCAAAACCTGTCTGCTCAACACGGGAATATTGAATTTTATGAGATAAAACCATAAATACGTATATCTGAGCCTTCTATCAAAAGTTACAGCTAACTTCATGAAGAGGTAGAAAAAGGCTTTATTTCGCCGAGACAGTGCGTTTCTGACTATTACATGCATTTGAATGGAGTTCTCGCATGAAACAAAGTATAGGTTTTCATCTTGTGAATAACTTGAAAATCTTAGCTCAAACAGCTTTAAAACCTGTCTGCTCAAAATGGGGATATTGAATTCTATAAGATTAAACCATAAATATGTGTGTCTGAGCCTTCTATCAAAAGTTACATGTAACTTCATGAAGCCGTACAAAAACACGTTATTTCGCCGAGACAGTGCGTTTCTGACTATTACATGCATTTGAATGGAGTTCTCGCACGAAACAAAGTATAGGTTTTCATCTTGTGAATAACTTAAAAATCTTGGCTCAAACAGCTTCAAAACCTGTTTGCTCAACACGGGAATATTGAATTCTATAAGGCAAAGCCATAAATAAGTATATCTGAGCCTTCTATCAAAAGTTACATGTAACTTCATGAAGCCGTACAAAAAGGCTTTTTTTCCCTGAGACAGTGCGTTTCTGACTATTACATGCATTTGAATGGAGTTCTCGCATGAAACAAAGTATAGGTTTTCATTATGTGAATAACTTGAAAATCTTAGCTCAAACAGCTTTAAAACCTGTCTGCTCAAAATGGGGATATTGAATTCTATAAGATTAAACCATAAATATGTGTGTCTGAGCCTTCTATCAAAAGTTACATGTAACTTCATGAAGTTGTACAAAAATACTTTATTTCGTCGAGACAGTGCGTTTCTGACTATTACATGCATTTGAATGGAGTTCTCGCATGAAACAAAGTATAGGTTTTCATTATGTGAATAACTTGAAAATCTTGGCTCAAACAGCTGAAAAACCTGTTTGCTCAACACGGGAATATTGAATTCTATAAGATAAAACCATAAATACGTATATCTGAGCCTTCTATCAAAAGTTACAGCTAACTTCATGAAGAGGTAGAAAAAGGCTTTATTTCGCCGAGACAGTGCGTTTCTGACTATTACATGCATTTGAATGAAGTTCTCGCATGAAACAAAGTATAGGTTTTCATTATGTGAATAACTTGAAAATCTTAGCTCAAACAGCTTTAAAACCTGTCGGCTCAACACGGGAATATTGAATTCTATGAGATAAAACCATAAATACGTATATCTGAGCCTTCTATCAAAAGTTACAGCTAACTTCATGAAGCCCTACAAAAACACTTTATTTCGCTGAGACAGTGCGTTTCTGACTATTACATGCATTTGAATGGAGTTCTCGCACGAAACAAAGTATAGGTTTTCATTATGTGAATAACTTGAAAATCTTAGCTCAAACAGCTTTAAAACCTGTCTGCTCAACATGGGGATATTGAATTCTATAAGATTAAACCATAAATATGTGTGTCTGAGCCTTCTATCAAAAGTTACATGTAACTTCATGAAGCCGTACAAAAACACTTTATTTCGCCAAGACAGTGCGTTTCTGACTATTACATGCATTCGAATGGAGTTCTCGCACGAAACAAAGTATAGGTTTTCATCTTGTGAATAACTTGAAAATCTTGGATCAAACAGCTTCAAAACCTCTTTGCTCAACACGGGAATATTGAATTCTATGAGATAAAACCATAAATACGTATATCTGAGCCTTCTATCAAAAGTTACAGCTAACTTCATGAAGTTGTACAAAAAGGCTTTATTTCGCTGAGACAGTGCGTTTCTGACTATTACATGCATTTGAATGGAGTTCTCGCACGAAACAAAGTATAGGTTTTCATTATGTGAATAACTTGAAAATCTTAGCTCAAACAGCTTTAAAACCTGTCTGCTCAAAATGGGGATATTGAATTCTATAAGATTAAACCATAAATATGTGTGTCTGAGCCTTCTATCAAAAGTTACATGTAACTTCATGAAGCCGTACAAAAACACTTTATTTCGTCGAGACAGTGCGTTTCTGACTATTACATGCATTTGAATGGAGTTCTCGCACGAAAAAAAGTATAGCTTTTCATCTTGTGAATAACTTGAAAATCTTGGCTCAAACAGCTGCAAAACCTGTTTGCTCAACACGGGAATATTGAATTCTATGAGATAAAACCATAAATACGTATATCTGAGCCTTCTATCAAAAGTTACAGCTAACTTCATGAAGAGGTAGAAAAAGGCTTTATTTCGCCGAGACAGTGCGTTTCTGACTATTACATGCATTTGAATGGAGTTCTCGCATGAAACAAAGTATAGGTTTTCTTTATGTGAATAACTTGAAAATCTTGGCTCAAACAGCTGCAAAACCTGTCTGCTCAACACGGGAATATTGAATTTTATGAGATAAAACCATAAATACGTATATCTGAGCCTTCTATCAAAAGTTACAACTAACTTCATGAAGTTGTACAAAAAGGCTTTATTTCGCTGAGACAGTGCGTTTCTGACTATTACATGCATTTGAATGGAGTTCTCGCACGAAACAAAGTATAGGTTTTCATTATGTGAATAACTTGAAAATCTTGGCTCAAACAGCTGCAAAACCTGTCTGCTCAACACGGGAATATTGAATTTTATGAGATAAAACCATAAATACGTATATCTGAGCCTTCTATCAAAAGTTACAGCTAACTTCATGAAGAGGTAGAAAAAGGCTTTATTTCGCCGAGACAGTGCGTTTCTGACTATTACATGCATTTGAATGGAGTTCTCGCATGAAACAAAGTATAGGTTTTCATTATGTGAATAACTTGAAAATCTTAGCTCAAACAGCTTTAAAACCCTTCTGCTCAAAATGGGGATATTGAATTCTATAAGATTAAACCATAAATATGTGTGTCTGAGCCTTCTATCAAAAGTTACATGTAACTTCATGAAGCCGTACAAAAACACTTTATTTCGCCGAGACAGTGCGTTTCTGACTATTACATGCATTTGAATGGAGTTCTCGCATGAAACAAAGTATTGGTTTTCATTATGTGAATAACTTGAAAATCTTAGCTCAAACAGCTTTAAAACCTGTCGGCTCAACATCGGGATATTGAATTCTATGAGATAAAACCATAAATACGTATATCTGAGCCTTCTATCAAAAGTTACATGTAACTTCATGAAGTTGTAGAAAAAGGCTTTATTTCGCTGAGACAGTGCGTTTCTGACTATTACATGCATTTGAATGGAGTTCTCGCACGAAACAAAGTATAGGTTTTCATTATGTGAATAACTTGAAAATCTTAGCTCAAACAGCTTTAAAACCTGTCTGCTCAACACGGGAATATTGAATTCTATGAGATAAAACCATAAATACGTATATCTGAGCCTTCTATCAAAAGTTACAGCTAACTTCATGAAGAGGTAGAAAAAGGCTTTATTTCGCCGAGACGGTGCGTTTCTGACTATTACATGCATTTGAATGGAGTTCTCGCACGAAAAAAAGTATAGGTTTTCATCTTGTGAATAACTTGAAAATCTTGGCTCAAACAGCTTTAAAACCTGTCTGCTCAACACGGGAATATTGAATTCAATGAGATAAAACCATAAATACGTATATCTGAGCCTTCTATCAAAAGTTACAGCTAACTTCATGAAGAGGTAGAAAAAGGCTTTATTTCGCCGAGACAGTGCGTTTCTGACTATTACATGCATTTGAATGGAGTTCTCGCACGAAACAAAGTATAGGTTTTCATTATGTGAATAACTTGAAAATCTTGGCTCAAACAGCTTTAAAACCTGTCTGCTCAACACGGGAATATTGAATTCAATGAGATAAAACCATAAATACGTATATCTGAGCCTTCTATCAAAAGTTACAGCTAACTTCATGAAGAGGTAGAAAAAGGCTTTATTTCGCCGAGACAGTGCGTTTCTGACTATTACATGCATTTGAATGGAGTTCTCGCATGAAACAAAGTATAGGTTTTCATCTTGTGAATAACTTGAAAATCTTGGCTCAAACAGCCTTAAAACCTGTCTGCTCAAAATGGGGATATTGAATTCTATAAGATTAAACCATAAATATGTGTGTCTGAGCCTTCTATCAAAAGTTACATGTAACTTCATGAAGCCGTACAAAAACACTTTATTTCGCCGAGACAGTGCGTTTCTGACTATTACATGCATTTGAATGGAGTTCTCGCACGAAACAAAGTATAGGTTTTCATCTTGTGAATAACTTGAAAATCTTGGCTCAAACAGCTTCAAAACCTCTTTGCTCAACACGGGAATATTGAATTCTATAAGGCAAAGCCATAAATAAGTATATCTGAGCCTTCTATCAAAAGTTACATGTAACTTCATGAAGTTGTACAAAAAGGCTTTTTTTCCCTGAGACAGTGCGTTTCTGACTATTACATGCATTTGAATTGAGTTCTCGCATGAAACAAAGTATAGGTTTTCATTATGTGAATAACTTGAAAATCTTAGCTCAAACAGCTTTAAAACCTGTCTGCTCAAAATGGGGATATTGAATTCTATAAGATTAAACCATAAATATGTGTGTCTGAGCCTTCTATCAAAAGTTACATGTAACTTCATGAAGCCGTACAAAAACACTTTATTTCGCCGAGACAGTGCGTTTCTGACTATTACATGCATTTGAATGGAGTTCTCGCACGAAACAAAGTATAGGTTTTCATCTTGTGAATAACTTGAAAATCTTGGCTCAAACAGCTGAAAAACCTGTTTGCTCAACACGGGAATATTGAATTCTATAAGATAAAACCATAAATACGTATATCTGAGCCTTCTATCAAAAGTTACAGCTAACTTCATGAAGAGGTAGAAAAAGGCTTTATTTCGCCGAGACAGTGCGTTTCTGACTATTACATGCATTTGAATGGAGTTCTCGCATGAAACAAAGTATAGGTTTTCATTATGTGAATAACTTGAAAATCTTAGCTCAAACAGCTTTAAAACCTGTCTGCTCAACACGGGAATATTGAATTCTATGAGATAAAACCATAAATACGTATATCTGAGCCTTCTATCAAAAGTTACACCTAACTTCATGAAGCCCTACAAAAACACTTTATTTCGCCGAGACAGTGCGTTTCTGACTATTACATGCATTTGAATGGAGTTCTCGCACGAAACAAAGTATAGGTTTTCATTATGTGAATAACTTGAAAATCTTAGCTCAAACAGCTTTAAAACCTGTCTGCTCAACATGGGGATATTGAATTCTATAAGATTAAACCATAAATATGTGTGTCTGAGCCTTCTATCAAAAGTTACATGTAACTTCATGAAGCCGTACAAAAACACTTTATTTCGCCGAGACAGTGCGTTTCTGACTATTACATGCATTTGAATGGAGTTCTCGCACGAAACAAAGTATAGGTTTTCATTATGTGAATAACTTGAAAATCTTAGCTCAAACAGCTTCAAAACCTCTTTGCTCAACACGGGAATATTGAATTCTATAAGGCAAAGCCATAAATAAGTATATCTGAGCCTTCTATCAAAAGTTACATGTAACTTCATGAAGTTGTACAAAAATACTTTATTTCGCTGAGACAGTGCGTTTCTGACTATTACATGCATTTGAATGGAGTTCTCGCATGAAACAAAGTATAGGTTTTCATTATGTGAATAACTTGAAAATCTTAGCTCAAACAGCTTTAAAACCTGTCTGCTCAACACGGGAATATTGAATTCTATGAGATAAAACCATAAATACGTATATCTGAGCCTTCTATCAAAAGTTACAGCTAACTTCATGAAGTTGTAGAAAAAGGCTTTATTTCGCTGAGACAGTGCGTTTCTGACTATTACATGCATTTGAATGGAGTTCTCGCACGAAACAAAGTATAGGTTTTCATTATGTGAATAACTTGAAAATCTTAGCTCAAACAGCTTTAAAACCTGTCTGCTCAACATGGGGATATTGAATTCTATAAGATTAAACCATAAATATGTGTGTCTGAGCCTTCTATCAAAAGTTACATGTAACTTCATGAAGCCGTACAAAAACACTTTATTTCGTCGAGACAGTGCGTTTCTGACTGTTACATGCATTTGAATGGAGTTCTCGCACGAAACAAAGTATAGGTTTTCATTATGTGAATAACTTCAAAATCTTGGCTCAAACAGCTGCAAAACCTGTCTGCTCAACACGGGAATATTGAATTATATGAGATAAAACCATAAATATGTGTGTCTGAGCCTTCTATCAAAAGTTACATGTAACTTCATGAAGCCCTACAAAAATACATTATTTCGCCGAGACAGTGCGTTTCTGACTATTACATGCATTTGAATGGAGTTCTCGCACGAAACAAAGTATAGGTTTTCATTATGTGAATAACTTGAAAATCTTAGCTCAAACAGCTGCAAAACCTGTTTGCTCAACACGGGAATATTGAATTGTATAAGGCAAATCCATAAATAAGTATATCTGAGCCTTCTATCAAAAGTTACATGTAACTTCATGAAGTTGTACAAAAACACTTTATTTCGCCGAGACAGTGCGTTTCTTACAATTACATGCATTTGAATGGGGAACTCGCCCGAAACAAAGTATAGGTTTTCATCTTGTGAATAACTTGAAAATCTTGGCTCAAACAGCTGCAAAACCTGTTTGCTCAACACGGGAATATTGAATTCTATGAGATAAAACCATAAATACGTATATCTGAGCCTTCTATCAAAAGTTACAGCTAACTTCATGAAGAGGTAGAAAAAGGCTTTATTTCGCCGAAACAGTGCGTTTCTGACTATTACATGCATTTGAATGGAGTTCTCGCACGAAACAAAGTATAGGTTGTCATCTTGTGAATAACTTGAAAATCTTAGCTCACACAGGTTCAAAACCTGTTTGCCCAGCACGGGGATATTAAATTCTATAAGATAAATCCATAAATATGTGTGTCTAAGTCTTCTATCAAAAGTTACAGCTATTTATATGAGGTTGTACAAAAACGCTTTTATTCGTCAAGACAGTGCGTTTCCTACGATTACATGGATTTGAATGGGGAACTCGCCCGAAACAAAGTATAGGTTGTCATTATGTGAATAACTTGAACCTGTTTGCTCAACACGGGAATATTGAATTCTATGAGATAAAACGAGAAATACGTATATCTGAGCCTTCTATCAAAAGTTACAGCTAACTTCATGAAGTTTTACAAAAAGGCTTTATTTCGCCAAGATAGTGCGTTTCTGACTATTACATGCATTTGAATGGAGTTCTCGCACGAAACAAAGTATATATGTGAATAACTTGAAAATCTTAGCTCAAACAGCTTTAAAACCTGTTTGCTCAACACGGGAATATTGAATTCTATAAGGCATATCCATAAATAAGTATATCTGAGCCTTCTATCAAAAGTTACATGTAACTTCATGAAGTTGTACAAAAACACTTTATTTCGCCGAGACAGTGCGTTTCTGACTATTACATGCATTTGAATGGAGTTCTCGCATGAAACAAAGTATATATGTGAATAACTTGAAAATCTTAGCTCAAACAGCTTTAAAACCTGTTTGCTCAACACGGGAATATTGAATTCTATGAGATAAAACCATAAATACGTATATCTGAGCCTTCTATCAAAAGTTACAGCTAACTTCATGAAGAGGTAGAAAAAGGCTTTATTTCGCCGAGACAGTGCGTTTCTGACTATTACATGCATTTGAATGGAGTTCTCGCACGAAACAAAGTATAGGTTTTCATCTTGTGAATAACTCGAAAATCTTGGCTCAAACAGCTGCAAAACCTTTTTGCTCAACACGGGGATATACAATTTTATAAGATAAAGCCATAAATAAGTATATCTGAGCCTTCTATCAAAAGTTACATGAAGCCGTACAAAAACACTTTATTTCGCCGAGACAGTGTGTTTCTGACTATTACATGCATTTGAATGGAGTTCTCGCCCGAAACAAAGTATATATGTGAATAACTTTAAAATCTTAGCTCAAACAGCTTTAAAACATGTTTGCCCAGCACGGGGATATTAAATTCTATAAGATAAATCCATAAATATGTGTGTCTAAGTCTTCTATCAAAAGTTACAGCTATTTATATGAGGTTGTACAAAAACGCTTTTATTCGTCAAGACAGTGCGTTTCCTACGATTACATGCATTTGAATGGGGAACTCGCCCGAAACAAAGTATAGGTTGTCATTATGTGAATAACTTGAAAATCTTAGCTCAAACAGCTTTAAAACCTGTCTGCTCAACACGGGGATATTGAATTCTATGAGATAAAACCATAAATACGTGTATCTGAGCCTTCTATCAAAAGTTACAGCTAACTTCATGAAGTTGTACAAAAACACTTTATTTCGCCGAGACAGTGCGTTTCTGACTATTACATGCATTTGAATGGAGTTCTCGCACGAAACAAAGTATAGGTTTTCATCTTGTGAATAACCCGAAAATCTTAGCTCAAACAGCTTTAAAACCTGTTTGCTCAACACGGGAATATTGAATTATATGAGATAAAACCATAAATATGTGTGTCTGAGCCTTCTATCAAAAGTTACATGTAACTTCATGAAGCCTTACAAAAACACTTTATTTCGCCGAGACAGTGCGTTTCTGACTATTACATGCATTTGAATGGAGTTCTCGCACGAAACAAAGTATAGGTTTTCATCTTGTGAATAACTTGAAAATCTTGGCTCAAACAGCTGCAAAACCTGTCTGCTCAACACGGGAATATTGAATTCTATGAGATAAAACCATAAATATGTATATCTGAGCCTTCTATCAAAAGTTACAGCTAACGTCATGAAGTTGTACAAAAAGGCTTTATTTCGCCAAGACAGTGCATTTCTGACTATTACATGCATTTGAATGGAGTTCTCGCACGAAACAAAGTATAGGTTTTCATTGTGTGAATAACTTGAAAATCTTAGCTCAAACAGCTGCAAAACCTATTTCCCCAGCACGCAGATACTGAAGTCTATAAGGCAAAGCCATAAATATTTGTGTCTGAGCCTTCTATCAAAAGTTACATGTAACTTCATGAAGTTGTACAAAAACACTTTATTTCGCCAAGACAGTGCGTTTCTGACTGTTACATGCATTTGAATGGAGTTCTCGCACGAAACAAAGTATAGGTTTTCATCTTGTGAATAACTTGAAAATCTTGGCTCAAACAACTGCAAAACCTGTCTGCTCAACACGGGAATATTGAATTCTATGAGATAAAACCATAAATATGTATATCTGAGCCTTCTATCAAAAGTTACAGCTAACGTCATGAAGTTGTACAAAAAGGCTTTATTTCGCCAAGACAGTGCATTTCTGACTATTACATGCATTTGAATGGAGTTCTCGCACGAAACAAAGTATAGGTTTTCATTGTGTGAATAACTTGAAAATCTTAGCTCAAACAGCTGCAAAACCTATTTCCCCAGCACGCAGATGCTGAAGTCTATAAGGCAAACCATGAATATGTGTGTCTGAGCCTTCTATCAAAAGTTACAGCTAACGTCATGAAGTTGTACAAAAAGGCTTTATTTCGCCAAGACAGTGCGTTTCTGACTATTACATGCATTTGAATTGTGTTCTCGCACGAAACAAAGTATATATGTGAATAACTTTAAAATCTTAGCTCAAACAGCTTTAAAACATGTTTGCCCAGCACGGGGATATTAAATTCTATAAGATAAATCCATAAATATGTGTGTCTAAGTCTTCTATCAAAAGTTACAGCTATTTATATGAGGTTGTACAAAAACGCTTTTATTCGTCAAGACAGTGCGTTTCCTACGATTACATGCATTTGAATGGGGAACTCGCCCGAAACAAAGTATAGGTTGTCATTATGTGAATAACTTGAAAATCTTAGCTCAAACAGCTTTAAAACCTGTCTGCTCAACACGGGGATATTGAATTCTATGAGATAAAACCATAAATACGTGTATCTGAGCCTTCTATCAAAAGTTACAGCTAACTTCATGAAGTTGTACAAAAATACTTTATTTCGCCGAGACAGTGCGTTTCTGACTATTACATGCATTTGAATGGAGTTCTCGCACGAAACAAAGTATAGGTTTTCATCTTGTGAATAACCCGAAAATCTTAGCTCAAACAGCTTTAAAACCTGTTTGCTCAACACGGGAATATTGAATTATATGAGATAAAACCATAAATATGTGTGTCTGAGCCTTCTATCAAAAGTTACATGTAACTTCATGAAGTTGTACAAAAATACTTTATTTCGCCAAGACAGTGCGTTTCTGACTATTATATGCATTTGAATGGAGTTCTCGCACGAAACAAAGTATAGGTTTTCATTGTGTGAATAACTTGAAAATCTTAGCTCAAACAGCTTTAAAACCTGTCTGCTCAACACGGGGATATTGAATTCTGTAAGATAAAGCCATAAATATGTGTGTCTGAGCCTTCTATCAAAAGTTACATGTAACTTCATGAAGTTGTACAAAAACACTTTATTTCGCCAAGACAGTGCGTTTCTGACTATTACATGCATTTGAATGGAGTTCTCGCACGAAACAAAGTATAGGTTTTCATTATGTGAATAACTTGAAAATCTCAGCTCAAACAGCTGTAAAACCTATTTCCCCAGCACGCAGATGCTGAAGTCTATAAGGCAAAGCCATAAATATTTGTGTCTGAGCCTTCTATCAAAAGTTACATGTAACTTCATGAAGTTGTACAAAAACACTTTATTTCGCCAAGACAGTGCGTTTCTGACTGTTACATGCATTTGAATGGAGTTCTCGCACGAAACAAAGTATAGGTTTTCATCTTGTGAATAACTTGAAAATCTTGGCTCAAACAGCTGCAAAACCTGTCTGCTCAACACGGGAATATTGAATTCTATGAGATAAAACCATAAATATGTATATCTGAGCCTTCTATCAAAAGTTACAGCTAACTTCATGAAGTTGTACAAAAAGGCTTTATTTCGCCAAGACAGTGCGTTTCTGACTATTATATGCATTTGAATGGTGTTCTCGCACGAAACAAAGTATAGGTTTTCATTGTGTGAATAACTTGAAAATCTTAGCTCAAACAGCTGCAAAACCTATTTCCCCAGCACGCAGATGCTGAAGTCTATAAGGCAAACCATGAATATGTGTGTCTGAGCCTTCTATCAAAAGTTACAGCTAACGTCATGAAGTTGTACAAAAAGGCTTTATTTCGCCAAGACAGTGCGTTTCTGACTATTACATGCATTTGAATGGTGTTCTCGCACGAAACAAAGTATAGGTTTTCATTGTGTGAATAACTCGAAAATCTTAGCTCAAACAGCTTTAAAACCTGTCTGCTCAACACGGGGATATTGAATTCTATGAGTGATAAGAGATTTTTTAGTTTTGTGATTATTGTTTAGTTGTAGCTTCCTTTAAGATAGGAGAGCTTGTGAGTTGGAACCACCACAGGAAAGGAAAGTGGAACCAGATGTGTAGAGGAATGCGGTGACATACATACTACATCCTGAGTTAACGGTCACCCCCCTCTCTCACTCTCCTTTTAAGGAAATGTTTAAGTTTCTATACATACCAAGCTATCTCCTATTTCAACAGACAAGCTAAAGGTTTCTCCTATTATGGAAACGTTTTTGTATACTGAACATACCACTCCTACTTCCTTTAAAGCTCACTTGGAGTATAAATAAAGAATGCGCTGAGAGCCCTGCGCGGTTTTTCTGTCACATCTGTTGTGCGCACTTTGACAGCAGAGCAGATCGGACTGACCGCCCATGCGCATGTAAAAATTATATATCTGAGTGTGACTTCATATGCCTTTCTAATAACTTTTCTCTTCACAATGAGATAAAACCATAAATATGTGTGTCTGAGCCTTCTATCAAAAGTTACATGTAACTTCATGAAGTTGTACAAAAACACTTTATTTCGCCAAGACAGTGCGTTTCTGACTGTTACATGCATTTGAATGGAGTTCTCGCACGAAACAAAGTATAGGTTTTCATCTTGTGAATAACTCAAAAATCTTAGCTCAAACAGCTGCAAAACCTGTTTGCTCAACACGGGAATATTGAATTCTATGAGAT
This sequence comes from Perissodus microlepis, assembly GCF_051167445.1. Classification (NCBI taxonomy): domain Eukaryota; kingdom Metazoa; phylum Chordata; class Actinopteri; order Cichliformes; family Cichlidae; genus Perissodus; species Perissodus microlepis. Next base: position 26,762,558 of record NC_140475.1, read on the forward strand.
AAAACCATAAATACGTATATCTGAGCCTTCTATCAAAAGTTACAGCTAACTTCATGAAGTTCTACAAAAAGGCTTTATTTCGCCAAGACAGTGCGTTTCTGACTATTATATGCATTTGAATGGAGTTCTCGCACGAAACAAAGTATAGGTTTTCATTGTTTGAATAACTTGAAAATCTTAGCTCAAACAGCTGCAAAACCTATTTCCCCAGCACGCAGATGCTGAAGTCTATAAGGCAAACCATGAATATGTGTGTCTCAGCCTTCTATCAAAAGTTACAGCTAACGTCATGAAGTTGTACAAAAAGGCTTTATTTCGCCAAGACAGTGCGTTTCTGACTATTACATGCATTTGAATGGAGTTCTCGCACGAAACAAAGTATAGGTTTTCATTGTGTGAATAACTTGAAAATCTTAGCTCAAACAGCTGCAAAACCTATTTCCCCAGCACGCAGATGTTGAAGTCTATAAGGCAAACCATGAATATGTGTGTCTGAGCCTTCTATCAAAAGTTACAGCTAACGTCATGAAGTTGGACAAAAAGGCTTTATTTCGCCAAGACAGTGCGTTTCTGACTATTACATGCATTTGAATGGAGTTCTCGCACGAAACAAAGTATAGGTTTTCATTGTGTGAATAACTTGAAAATCTTAGCTCAAACAGCTGCAAAACCTGTCTGCTCAACACGGGGATATTGAATTCTATGAGATAAAACCATAAATATGTGTGTCTGAGCCTTCTATCAAAAGTTACATGTAACTTCATGAAGTTGTACAAAAACACTTTATTTCGCCAAGACAGTGCGTTTCTGACTATTACATGCATTTGAATGGAGTTCTCGCACGAAACAAAGTATAGGTTTTCATTATGTGAATAACTTGAAAATCTCAGCTCAAACAGCTGCAAAACCTATTTCCCCAGCACGCAGATGCTGAAGTCTATAAGGCAAAGCCATGAATATGTGTGTCTGAGCCTTCTATCAAAAGTTACATGTAACTTCATGAAGCCGTACAAAAACACTTTATTTCGTCGAGACAGTGCGTTTCTGACTATTACATGCATTTGAATGGAGTTCTCGCACGAAAAAAAGTATAGGTTTTCATCTTGTGAATAACTTGAAAATCTTAGCTCAAACAGCTGCAAAACCTGTCTGCTCAACACGGGAATATTGAATTTTATGAGATAAAACCATAAATACGTATATCTGAGCCTTCTATCAAAAGTTACAGCTAACTTCATGAAGAGGTAGAAAAAGGCTTTATTTCGCCGAGACAGTGCGTTTCTGACTATTACATGCATTTGAATGGAGTTCTCGCACGAAACAAAGTATAGGTTTTCATCTTGTGAATAACTTGAAAATCTTAGCTCAAACAGCTTTAAAACCTGTCTGCTCAAAATGGGGATATTGAATTCTATAAGATTAAACCATAAATATGTGTGTCTGAGCCTTCTATCAAAAGTTACATGTAACTTCATGAAGCCGTACAAAAACACGTTATTTCGCCGAGACAGTGCGTTTCTGACTATTACATGCATTTGAATGGAGTTCTCGCACGAAACAAAGTATAGGTTTTCATCTTGTGAATAACTTGAAAATCTTGGCTCAAACAGCTGCAAAACCTGTTTGCTCAACACGGGAATATTGAATTCTATAAGGCAAAGCCATAAATATGTGTGTCTGAGCCTTCTATCAAAAGTTACATGTAACTTCATGAAGTTGTACAAAAATACTTTATTTCGTCGAGACAGTGCGTTTCTGACTATTACATGCATTTGAATGGAGTTCTCGCACGAAACAAAGTATAGGTTTTCATTATGTGAATAACTTGAAAATCTTGGCTCAAACAGCTGAAAAACCTGTTTGCTCAACACGGGAATATTGAATTCTATAAGATAAAACCATAAATACGTATATCTGAGCCTTCTATCAAAAGTTACAGCTAACTTCATGAAGAGGTAGAAAAAGGCTTTATTTCGCCGAGACAGTGCGTTTCTGACTATTACATGCATTTGAATGAAGTTCTCGCATGAAACAAAGTATAGGTTTTCATTATGTGAATAACTTGAAAATCTTAGCTCAAACAGCTTTAAAACCTGTCGGCTCAACACGGGAATATTGAATTCTATGAGATAAAACCATAAATACGTATATCTGAGCCTTCTATCAAAAGTTACAGCTAACTTCATGAAGCCCTACAAAAACACTTTATTTCGCTGAGACAGTGCGTTTCTGACTATTACATGCATTTGAATGGAGTTCTCGCACGAAACAAAGTATAGGTTTTCATTATGTGAATAACTTGAAAATCTTAGCTCAAACTGCTTTAAAACCTGTCTGCTCAACATGGGGATATTGAATTCTATAAGATTAAACCATAAATATGTGTGTCTGAGCCTTCTATCAAAAGTTACATGTAACTTCATGAAGCCGTACAAAAACACTTTATTTCGTCGAGACAGTGCGTTTCTGACTATTACATGCATTTGAATGGAGTTCTCGCACGAAAAAAAGTATAGCTTTTCATCTTGTGAATAACTTGAAAATCTTGGCTCAAACAGCTGCAAAACCTGTTTGCTCAACACGGGGATATTGAATTCTATGAGATAAAACCATAAATACGTATATCTGAGCCTTCTATCAAAAGTTACAGCTAACTTCATGAAGAGGTAGAAAAAGGCTTTATTTCGCCGAGACAGTGCGTTTCTGACTATTACATGCATTTGAATGGAGTTCTCGCATGAAACAAAGTATAGGTTTTCTTTATGTGAATGACTTGAAAATCTTGGCTCAAACAGCTTTAAAACCTGTCTGCTCAACACGGGAATATTGAATTCAATGAGATAAAACCATAAATACGTATATCTGAGCCTTCTATCAAAAGTTAAAACTAACTTCATGAAGTTGTACAAAAAGGCTTTATTTCGCTGAGACAGTACGTTTCTGACTATTACATGCATTTGAATGGAGTTCTCGCACGAAACAAAGTATAGGTTTTCATTATGTGAATAACTTGAAAATCTTGGCTCAAACAGCTGCAAAACCTGTCTGCTCAACACGGGAATATTGAATTTTATGAGATAAAACCATAAATACGTATATCTGAGCCTTCTATAAATATCTTAAATATGATCAACCTATCTCTAATGGTCGGCTATGTACCACAGGCCTTCAAGCTGGCTGTGGTTAAACCTTTACTCAAAAAGCCATCTCTAGACCCAGCAGTCTTAGCTAATTATAGGCCAATCTCCAACCTTCCTTTCATATCAAAAATCCTTGAAAGAGTAGTTGTCAAACAGCTAACAGATCATCTGCAGAGGAATGGTTTATTTGAAGAGTTTCAGTCAGGTTTCAGAGCTCATCACAGCACAGAAACAGCTTTAGTGAAGGTTACAAATGATCTTCTTATGGCCTCTGACAGTGGACTCATCTCTGTGCTTGTCCTGCTAGACCTCAGTGCAGCGTTCGATACTGTCGACCATAATATCCTATTAGAGCGATTAGAACATGCTGTAGGTATTACAGGTACTGCACTGCAGTGGTTTGTATCATATCTATCTAATAGACTCCAATTTGTGCATGTAAATGGAGAGTCCTCTTCACCCACTGAGGTTAATTATGGAGTTCCACAGGGTTCAGTGCAAGGACCAATTCTGTTTACATTATACATGCTTCCCTTAGGCAGCATCATTAGAAGACATAGCATACATTTTCACTGCTATGCAGATGACACCCAGCTCTATCTGTCCATGAAGCCAGATAACACACACCAATTAGTTAAACTGCAGGAATGTCTTAAAGACATAAAGACCTGGATGGCCGCTAACTTTCTGCTTCTTAATTCAGATAAAACTGAGGTTATTGTACTCGGCCCTGAAAATCTTAGAAATATGGTATCTAACCAGATTCATACTCTGGATGGCATTACCTTGGCCTCCAGTAACGCTGTGAGGAACCTTGGAGTCATTTTTGACCAGGACATGTCCTTCAACGCACATATTAAACAAATATGTAAGACTGCTTTCTTCCATTTGCGCAACATCTCTAAAATTAGAAATATCCTGTCTCAGAGTGACGCTGAAAAACTAGTTCATGCATTTATTACTTCCAGGCTGGACTACTGTAATTCATTATTATTAAGATGTCCAAAAAACTCACTGAAAAGCCTTCAGCTAATCCAAAATGCTGCAGCAAGAGTACTGACAGGGACTAGAAGGAGAGAGCATATTTCTCCTGTTTTGGCTTCCCTTCATTGGCTTCCTGTTAAATCCAGAATTGAATTCAAAATCCTGCTCCTCACATACAAGGTCTTAAATAATCAGGCCCCATCTTATCTTAATGACCTTGTAGTACCATATCACCCTATTAGAGCACTTCGCTCTCGCTCTGCAGGCCTACTTGTTGTTCCTAGAGTATTTAAAAGTAGAATGGGAGGCAGAGCCTTCAGTTTTCAGGCCCCTCTTCTGTGGAACCAGCTTCCAGTTTGGATTCGGGAGACAGAAACTATCTCTACTTTTAAGATTAGGCTTAAAACTTTCCTTTTTGCTAAAGCATATAGTTAGGGCTGGACCAGGTGACCCTGAATCCTCCCTTAGTTATGCTGCAATAGACGTAGGCTGCCGGGGGATTCCCATGATGCATTGAGTTTTTCCTTTCCAGTCACCTTTCTCACTCACTATGTATTAATAGACCTCTCTGCATTGAATCATATCTGTTATTAACCTCTGTCTCTCTTCCACAGCATGTCTTTTATCCTGTCTTCCTTCTCTCACCCCAACCGGTCGCAGCAGATGGCCGCCCCTCCCTGAGCCTGGTTCTGCCGGAGGTTTCTTCCTGTTAAAAGGGAGTTTTTCCTTCCCACTGTCGCCAAAGTGCTTGCTCATAGGGGGTCATATGATTGTTGGGTTTTTCTCTGTATCTATGAAGCGCCTTGAGGCGACTTTTGTTGTGATTTGGCGCTATATAAATAAAATTGAATTGAATTGAATTGAATTGAATTGAATTCTATCAAAAGTTACAGCTAACTTCATGAAGAGGTACAAAAACACTTTATTTCGCCGAGACAGTGCGTTTCTGACTATTACATGCATTTGAATGGAGTTCTCGCATGAAACAAAGTATAGGTTTTCATCTTGTGAATAACTTGAAAATCTTAGCTCAAACAGCTTCAAAACCTCTTTGCTCAACACGGGAATATTGAATTCTATAAGGCAAAGCCATAAACAAGTATATCTGAGCCTTCTATCAAAAGTTACATGTAACTTCATGAAGTTGTACAAAAAGGCTTTTTTTCCCTGAGACAGTGCGTTTCTGACTATTACATGCATTTGAATGGAGTTCTCGCATGAAACAAAGTATTGGTTTTCATTATGTGAATAACTTGAAAATCTTAGCTCAAACAGCTTTAAAACCTGTCGGCTCAACATCGGGATATTGAATTCTATGAGATAAAACCATAAATAAGTATATCTGAGCCTTCTATCAAAAGTTACATGTAACTTCATGAAGTTGTAGAAAAAGGCTTTATTTCGCTGAGACAGTGCGTTTCTGACTATTACATGCATTTGAATGGAGTTCTCGCACGAAACAAAGTATAGGTTTTCATTATGTGAATAACTTGAAAATCTTAGCTCAAACAGCTTTAAAACCTGTCTGCTCAACACGGGAATATTGAATTCTATGAGATAAAACCATAAATACGTATATCTGAGCCTTCTATCAAAAGTTACAGCTAACTTCATGAAGAGGTAGAAAAAGGCTTTATTTCGCCGAGACAGTGCGTTTCTGACTATTACATGCATTTGAATGGAGTTCTCGCACGAAAAAAAGTATAGGTTTTCATCTTGTGAATAACTTGAAAATCTTGGCTCAAACAGCTGCAAAACCTGTTTGCTCAACACGGGGATATTGAATTCTATAAGATAAAACCATAAATACGTATATCTGAGCCTTCTATCAAAAGTTACAGCTAACTTCATGAAGAGGTAGAAAAAGGCTTTATTTCGCCGAGACAGTGCGTTTCTGACTATTACATGCATTTGAATGGAGTTCTCGCACGAAACAAAGTATAGGTTTTCATTATGTGAATAACTTGAAAATCTTGGCTCAAACAGCTTTAAAACCTGTCTGCTCAACACGGGAATATTGAATTCAATGAGATAAAACCATAAATACGTATATCTGAGCCTTCTATCAAAAGTTACAACTAACTTCATGAAGTTGTACAAAAAGGCTTTATTTCGCTGAGACAGTGCGTTTCTGACTATTACATGCATTTGAATGGAGTTCTCGCACGAAACAAAGTATAGGTTTTCATCTTGTGAATAACTTGAAAATCTTGGCTCAAACAGCTGTAAAACCTGTCTGCTCAACACGGGAATATTGAATTTTATGAGATAAAACCATAAATACGTATATCTGAGCCTTCTATCAAAAGTTACAGCTAACTTCATGAAGAGGTAGAAAAAGGCTTTATTTCGCCGAGACAGTGCGTTTCTGACTATTACATGCATTTGAATGGAGTTCTCGCATGAAACAAAGTATAGGTTTTCATCTTGTGAATAACTTGAAAATCTTGGCTCAAACAGCCTTAAAACCTGTCTGCTCAAAATGGGGATATTGAATTCTATAAGATTAAACCATAAATATGTGTGTCTGAGCCTTCTATCAAAAGTTACATGTAACTTCATGAAGCCGTACAAAAACACTTTATTTCGCCGAGACAGTGCGTTTCTGACTATTACATGCATTTGAATGGAGTTCTCGCACGAAACAAAGTATAGGTTTTCATCTTGTGAATAACTTGAAAATCTTGGCTCAAACAGCTTCAAAACCTCTTTGCTCAACACGGGAATATTGAATTCTATAAGGCAAAGCCATAAATAAGTATATCTGAGCCTTCTATCAAAAGTTACATGTAACTTCATGAAGTTGTACAAAAAGGCTTTTTTTCCCTGAGACAGTGCGTTTCTGACTATTACATGCATTTGAATTGAGTTCTCGCATGAAACAAAGTATAGGTTTTCATTATGTGAATAACTTGAAAATCTTAGCTCAAACAGCTTTAAAACCTGTCTGCTCAAAATGGGGATATTGAATTCTATAAGATTAAACCATAAATATGTGTGTCTGAGCCTTCTATCAAAAGTTACATGTAACTTCATGAAGCCGTACAAAAACACTTTATTTCGCCGAGACAGTGCGTTTCTGACTATTACATGCATTTGAATGGAGTTCTCGCACGAAACAAAGTATAGGTTTTCATCTTGTGAATAACTTGAAAATCTTGGCTCAAACAGCTGAAAAACCTGTTTGCTCAACACGGGAATATTGAATTCTATAAGATAAAACCATAAATACGTATATCTGAGCCTTCTATCAAAAGTTACAGCTAACTTCATGAAGAGGTAGAAAAAGGCTTTATTTCGCCGAGACAGTGCGTTTCTGACTATTACATGCATTTGAATGGAGTTCTCGCATGAAACAAAGTATAGGTTTTCATTATGTGAATAACTTGAAAATCTTAGCTCAAACAGCTTTAAAACCTGTCTGCTCAACACGGGAATATTGAATTCTATGAGATAAAACCATAAATACGTATATCTGAGCCTTCTATCAAAAGTTACAGCTAACTTCATGAAGCCCTACAAAAACACTTTATTTCGCCGAGACAGTGCGTTTCTGACTATTACATGCATTTGAATGGAGTTCTCGCACGAAACAAAGTATAGGTTTTCATTATGTGAATAACTTGAAAATCTTAGCTCAAACAGCTTTAAAACCTGTCTGCTCAACATGGGGATATTGAATTCTATAAGATTAAACCATAAATATGTGTGTCTGAGCCTTCTATCAAAAGTTACATGTAACTTCATGAAGCCGTACAAAAACACTTTATTTCGCCGAGACAGTGCGTTTCTGACTATTACATGCATTTGAATGGAGTTCTCGCACGAAACAAAGTATAGGTTTTCATTATGTGAATAACTTGAAAATCTTAGCTCAAACAGCTTCAAAACCTCTTTGCTCAACACGGGAATATTGAATTCTATAAGGCAAAGCCATAAATAAGTATATCTGAGCCTTCTATCAAAAGTTACAGCTAACTTCATGAAGTTGTAGAAAAAGGCTTTATTTCGCTGAGACAGTGCGTTTCTGACTATTACATGCATTTGAATGGAGTTCTCGCACGAAACAAAGTATAGGTTTTCAATATGTGAATAACTTGAAAATCTTGGCTCAAACAGCTTTAAAACCTGTCTGCTCAACATGGGGATATTGAATTCTATAAGATTAAACCATAAATATGTGTGTCTGAGCCTTCTATCAAAAGTTACATGTAACTTCATGAAGCCGTACAAAAACACTTTATTTCGTCGAGACAGTGCGTTTCTAACTATTACATGCATTTGAATGGAGTTCTCGCACGAAACAAAGTATAGCTTTTCATCTTGTGAATAACTTGAAAATCTTGGCTCAAACAGCTGCAAAACCTGTCTGCTCAACACGGGAATATTGAATTCTATGAGATAAAACCATAAATACGTATATCTGAGCCTTCTATCAAAAGTTACAGCTAACTTCATGAAGTTGTAGAAAAAGGCTTTATTTCGCTGAGACAGTGCGTTTCTGACTATTACATGCATTTGAATGGAGTTCTCGCACGAAACAAAGTATAGGTTTTCATTATGTGAATAACTTGAAAATCTTAGCTCAAACAGCTTTAAAACCTGTCTGCTCAACACGGGAATATTGAATTATATGAGATAAAACCATAAATATGTGTGTCTGAGCCTTCTATCAAAAGTTACATGTAACTTCATGAAGCCCTACAAAAATACATTATTTCGCCGAGACAGTGCGTTTCTGACTATTACATGCATTTGAATGGAGTTCTCGCACGAAACAAAGTATAGGTTTTCATTATGTGAATAACTTGAAAATCTTAGCTCAAACAGCTGCAAAACCTGTTTGCTCAACACGGGAATATTGAATTCTATAAGGCAAATCCATAAATAAGTATATCTGAGCCTTCTATCAAAAGTTACATGTAACTTCATGAAGTTGTACAAAAACACTTTATTTCGCCGAGACAGTGCGTTTCTTACAATTACATGCATTTGAATGGGGAACTCGCCCGAAACAAAGTATAGGTTTTCATCTTGTGAATAACTTGAAAATCTTGGCTCAAACAGCTGCAAAACCTGTTTGCTCAACACGGGAATATTGAATTCTATGAGATAAAACCATAAATACGTATATCTGAGCCTTCTATCAAAAGTTACAGCTAACTTCATGAAGAGGTAGAAAAAGGCTTTATTTCGCCGAAACAGTGCGTTTCTGACTATTACATGCATTTGAATGGAGTTCTCGCACGAAACAAAGTATAGGTTTTCATCTTGTGAATAACTTGAAAATCTTAGCTCACACAGGTTCAAAACCTGTTTGCCCAGCACGGGGATATTAAATTCTATAAGATAAATCCATAAATATGTGTGTCTAAGTCTTCTATCAAAAGTTACAGCTATTTATATGAGGTTGTACAAAAACGCTTTTATTCGTCAAGACAGTGCGTTTCCTACGATTACATGCATTTGAATGGGGAACTCGCCCGAAACAAAGTATAGGTTGTCATTATGTGAATAACTTGAACCTGTTTGCTCAACACGGGAATATTGAATTCTATGAGATAAAACCAGAAATACGTATATCTGAGCCTTCTATCAAAAGTTACAGCTAACTTCATGAAGTTTTACAAAAAGGCTTTATTTCGCCAAGATAGTGCGTTTCTGACTATTACATGCATTTGAATGGAGTTCTCGCACGAAACAAAGTATAGGTTTTCATTATGTGAATAACTTGAAAATCTTAGCTCAAACAGCTTTAAAACCTGTTTGCTCAACACGGGAATATTGAATTCTATGAGATAAAACCAGAAATACGTATATCTGAGCCTTCTATCAAAAGTTACATGTAACTTCATGAAGTTGTACAAAAACACTTTATTTCGCCAAGACAGTGCGTTTCTGACTATTACATGCATTTGAATGGAGTTCTCGCCCGAAACAAAGTATATATGTGAATAACTTGAAAATCTTAGCTCAAACAGCTTTAAAACCTGTTTGCTCAACACGGGAATATTGAATTCTATGAGATAAAACCAGAAATACGTATATCTGAGCCTTCTATCAAAAGTTACAGCTAACTTCATGAAGAGGTAGAAAAAGGCTTTATTTCGCCGAGACAGTGCGTTTCTGACTATTACATGCATTTGAATGGAGTTCTCGCACGAAACAAAGTATAGGTTTTCATCTTGTGAATAACTCGAAAATCTTGGCTCAAACAGCTGCAAAACCTTTTTGCTCAACACGGGGATATACAATTTTATAAGATAAAGCCATAAATAAGTATATCTGAGCCTTCTATCAAAAGTTACATGAAGCCGTACAAAAACACTTTATTTCGCCGAGACAGTGTGTTTCTGACTATTACATGCATTTGAATGGAGTTCTCGCCCGAAACAAAGTATATATGTGAATAACTTTAAAATCTTAGCTCAAACAGCTTTAAAACATGTTTGCCCAGCACGGGGATATTAAATTCTATAAGATAAATCCATAAATATGTGTGTCTAAGTCTTCTATCAAAAGTTACAGCTATTTATATGAGGTTGTACAAAAACGCTTTTATTCGCCAAGACAGTGCGTTTCCTACGATTACATGCATTTGAATGGGGAACTCGCCCGAAACAAAGTATAGGTTGTCATTATGTGAATAACTTGAAAATCTTAGCTCAAACAGCTTTAAAACCTGTCTGCTCAACACGGGGATATTGAATTCTATGAGATAAAACCATAAATACGTGTATCTGAGCCTTCTATCAAAAGTTACAGCTAACTTCATGAAGTTGTACAAAAAGGCTTTATTTCGCCAAGACAGTGCGTTTCTGACTATTATATGCATTTGAATGGAGTTCTCGCACGAAAAAAAGTATAGGTTTTCATTATGTGAATAACTTGAAAATCTCAGCTCAAACAGCTGTAAAACCTATTTCCCCAGCACGCAGATGCTGAAGTCTATAAGGCAAAGCCATAAATATTTGTGTCTGAGCCTTCTATCAAAAGTTACATGTAACTTCATGAAGTTGTACAAAAACACTTTATTTCGCCAAGACAGTGCGTTTCTGACTGTTACATGCATTTGAATGGTGTTCTCGCACGAAACAAAGTATATATGTGAATAACTTTAAAATCTTAGCTCAAACAGCTTTAAAACCTGTTTGCTCAACACGGGGATATTGAATTATATGAGATAAAACCATAAATATGTGTGTCTGAGCCTTCTATCAAAAGTTACAGCTAACGTCATGAAGTTGTACAAAAAGGCTTTATTTCGCCAAGACAGTGCATTTCTGACTATTACATGCATTTGAATGGAGTTCTCGCACGAAACAAAGTATAGGTTTTCATTGTGTGAATAACTTGAAAATCTTAGCTCAAACAGCTGCAAAACCTATTTCCCCAGCACGCAGATGCTGAAGTCTATAAGGCAAACCATGAATATGTGTGTCTGAGCCTTCTATCAAAAGTTACAGCTAACGTCATGAAGTTGTACAAAAAGGCTTTATTTCGCCAAGACAGTGCGTTTCTGACTATTACATGCATTTGAATGGTGTTCTCGCACGAAACAAAGTATATATGTGAATAACTTTAAAATCTTAGCTCAAACAGCTTTAAAACATGTTTGCCCAGCACGGGGATATTAAATTCTATAAGATAAATCCATAAATATGTGTGTCTGAGTCTTCTATCAAAAGTTACAGCTATTTATATGAGGTTGTACAAAAACGCTTTTATTCGTCAAGACAGTGCGTTTCCTACGATTACATGCATTTGAATGGGGAACTCGCCCGAAACAAAGTATAGGTTGTCATTATGTGAATAACTTGAAAATCTTAGCTCAAACAGCTTTAAAACCTGTCTGCTCAACACGGGGATATTGAATTCTATGAGATAAAACCATAAATACGTGTATCTGAGCCTTCTATCAAAAGTTACAGCTAACTTCATGAAGTTGTACAAAAATACTTTATTTCGCCGAGACAGTGCGTTTCTGACTATTACATGCATTTGAATGGAGTTCTCGCACGAAACAAAGTATAGGTTTTCATCTTGTGAATAACCCGAAAATCTTAGCTCAAACAGCTTTAAAACCTGTTTGCTCAACACGGGGATATTGAATTATATGAGATAAAACCATAAATATGTGTGTCTGAGCCTTCTATCAAAAGTTACATGTAACTTCATGAAGTTGTACAAAAAGGCTTTATTTCGCCAAGACAGTGCGTTTCTGACTATTATATGCATTTGAATGGAGTTCTCGCACGAAACAAAGTATAGGTTTTCATTGTGTGAATAACTTGAAAATCTTAGCTCAAACAGCTTTAAAACCTGTCTGCTCAACACGGGGATATTGAATTCTGTAAGATAAAGCCATAAATATGTGTGTCTGAGCCTTCTATCAAAAGTTACATGTAACTTCATGAAGTTGTACAAAAACACTTTATTTCGCCAAGACAGTGCGTTTCTGACTATTACATGCATTTGAATGGAGTTCTCGCACGAAACAAAGTATAGGTTTTCATTATGTGAATAACTTGAAAATCTCAGCTCAAACAGCTGTAAAACCTATTTCCCCAGCACGCAGATGCTGAAGTCTATAAGGCAAAGCCATAAATATTTGTGTCTGAGCCTTCTATCAAAAGTTACATGTAACTTCATGAAGTTGTACAAAAACACTTTATTTCGCCAAGACAGTGCGTTTCTGACTGTTACATGCATTTGAATGGAGTTCTCGCACGAAACAAAGTATAGGTTTTCATTATGTGAATAACTTGAAAATCTTGGCTCAAACAGCTGCAAAACCTGTCTGCTCAACACGGGAATATTGAATTCTATGAGATAAAACCATAAATATGTATATCTGAGCCTTCTATCAAAAGTTACAGCTAACTTCATGAAGTTGTACAAAAAGGCTTTATTTCGCCAAGACAGTGCGTTTCTGACTATTATATGCATTTGAATGGTGTTCTCGCACGAAACAAAGTATAGGTTTTCATTGTGTGAATAACTTGAAAATCTTAGCTCAAACAGCTGCAAAACCTATTTCCCCAGCACGCAGATGCTGAAGTCTATAAGGCAAACCATGAATATGTGTGTCTGAGCCTTCTATCAAAAGTTACAGCTAACGTCATGAAGTTGTACAAAAAGGCTTTATTTCGCCAAGACAGTGCGTTTCTGACTATTACATGCATTTGAATGGTGTTCTCGCACGAAACAAAGTATAGGTTTTCATTGTGTGAATAACTCGAAAATCTTAGCTCAAACAGCTTTAAAACCTGTCTGCTCAACACGGGGATATTGAATTCTATGAGTGATAAGAGATTTTTTAGTTTTGTGATTATTGTTTAGTTGTAGCTTCCTTTAAGATAGGAGAGCTTGTGAGTTGGAACCACCACAGGAAAGGAAAGTGGAACCAGATGTGTAGAGGAATGCGGTGACATACATACTACATCCTGAGTTAACGGTCACCCCCCTCTCTCACTCTCCTTTTAAGGAAATGTTTAAGTTTCTATACATACCAAGCTATCTCCTATTTCAACAGATAAGCTAAAGGTTTCTCCTATTATGGAAACGTTTTTGTATACTGAACATACCACTCCTACTTCCTTTAAAGCTCACTTGGAGTATAAATAAAGAATGCGCTGAGAGCCCTGCGCGGTTTTTCTGTCACATCTGTTGTGCGCACTTTGACAGCAGAGCAGATCGGACTGACCGCCCATGCGCATGTAAAAATTATATATCTGAGTGTGACTTCATATGCCTTTCTAATAACTTTTCTCTTCACAATGAGATAAAACCATAAATATGTGTGTCTGAGCCTTCTATCAAAAGTTACATGTAACTTCATGAAGTTGTACAAAAACACTTTATTTCGCCAAGACAGTGCGTTTCTGACTGTTACATGCATTTGAATGGAGTTCTCGCACGAAACAAAGTATAGGTTTTCATCTTGTGAATAACTCGAAAATCTTAGCTCAAACAGCTGCAAAACCTATTTCCCCAGCACGCAGATGCTGAAGTCTATAAGGCAAAGCCATGAATATGTGTGTCTGAGCCTTCTATCAAAAGTTACAGCTAACGTCATGAAGTTGTACAAAAAGGCTTTGTTTCGCCAAGACAGTGCGTTTCTGACTATTACATGCATTTGAATGGAGTTCTCGCACGAAACAAAGTATAGGTTTTCATTGTGTGAATAACTTGAAAATCTTAGCTCAAACAGCTGCAAAACCTATTTCCCCAGCACGCAGATGTTGAAGTCTATAAGGCAAACCATGAATATGTGTGTCTGAGCCTTCTATCAAAAGTTACAGCTAACGTCATGAAGTTGGACAAAAAGGCTTTATTTCGCCAAGACAGTGCGTTTCTGACTATTACATGCATTTGAATGGAGTTCTCGCACGAAACAAAGTATAGGTTTTCATTGTGTGAATAACTTGAAAATCTTAGCTCAAACAGCTTTAAAACCTGTCTGCTCAACACGGGGATATTGAATTATATGAGATAAAACCATAAATATGTGTGTCTGAGCCTTCTATCAAAAGTTACATGTAACTTCATGAAGTTGTACAAAAACACTTTATTTCGCCAAGACAGTGCGTTTCTGACTATTACATGCATTTGAATGGAGTTCTCGCACGAAACAAAGTATAGGTTTTCATTATGTGAATAACTTGAAAATCTTAGCTCAAACAGCTTTAAAACCTGTCTGCTCAACACGGGGATATTGAATTATATGAGATAAAACCATAAATATGTGTGTCTGAGCCTTCTATCAAAAGTTACATGTAACTTCATGAAGTTGTACAAAAACACTTTATTTCGCCAAGACAGTGCGTTTCTGACTATTACATGCATTTGAATGGAGTTCTCGCACGAAACAAAGTATAGGTTTCCATCTTGTGAATAACTCGAAAATCTTAGCTCAAACAGCTTTAAAACCTGTTTGCTCCACACGGGGATACAGAATTCTATAAGATAAAGCCATGAATATGTGTGTCTGAGCCTTCTATCAAAAGTTACAGCTAACGTCATGAAGTTGTACAAAAACGCTTTATTTCGCCAAGACAGTGCGTTTCTGACTATTACATGCATTTGAATGGAGTTCTCGCACGAAACAAAGTATAGGTTTTCATTATGTGAATAACTTGAACCTGTTTGCCCAGCACGGGGATATTGAATCGTATAAGATAAAGCCATAAATATGTGTGTCTGAGCCTTCTATCAAAAGTTACATGTAACTTCATGAAGTTGTACAAAAACGCTTTCTTTCGTCAAGAATGTGCGTTTCTTACGATTACATGCATTTGAATGGGGAACTCGCCCGAAACAAAGTATAGGTTTTCATTATGTGAATAACTTGAAAATCTTACTTCAAATAGCTGCAAAACCTGTTTGCCCAGCACGGGGATATTGAATTTTATAAGCTGAAGCCATAAATATGTGTGTCTGAGTCGTCGATCAAAAGTTACAGCTATTTATATGAAGTTGTACAAAAACGCTTTCTTTCGTCAAGACAGTGCGTTTTTACGATTACATGCATTTGAATGGGGAACTCGCCCGAAACAAAGTATAGGTTTTCATTATGTGAATAACTTGAAAAACTTAGCTCAAACAGCTGCAAAAAGTGTTTGCCCAGCACGGGGATATTAAATTGTATAAGATAAAGCCATAAATATGTGTGTCTGAGTCTTCGATCAAAAGTTACAGCTACTTATATGAAGTTGTACAAAAACGCTTTCTTTCGTCAAGACAGTGCGTTTCTTACGATTACATGCATTTGAATGGGGAACTCGCCCGAAACAAAGTATAGGTTTACATTATGTGAATAACTTGAACCTGTTTGCCCAGTACGGGGATATTGAATTGTATAAGATAAAGCCATAAATATATGTGTCGGAGTCTTCGATCAAAAGTTACAGCTATTTATATGAGGTTGTACAAAAACGCTTTCTTTCTTCAAGACAGTGCGTTTCTTACGATTACATGCATTTCAATGTGGAACTCGCCCGAAACAAAGTATAGGTTTTCATTATGTGAATAACTTGAAAATCTTAGCTCAAACAGCTGCAAAACCTGTTTGCCCAGCACGGGGATATTAAATTGTATAAGATAAAGCCATAAATATGTGTGTCTGAGTCTTCTACCAAAAGTTACAGCTATTTATATAAGGTTGTACAAAAACGCTTTTATTCGTCAAGACAGTGCGTTTCCTACGATTACATGCATTTGAATGGGGAACTCGCCCGAAACAAAGTATAGGTTTTCATTATGTGAATAACTTGAAAATCTTACTTGAAACAGCTGCAAAACCTGTTTGCCCAGCACGGGGATATTGAATTCTATAAGTTACAGCGTGTGTCTGAGTCTTCGATCAAAAGTTACAGCTGTTTATATGAAGTTGTACAAAAAGGTTTTCTTTCGTCAAGACAGTGCGTTTCTTACGATTACATGCATTTGAATGGGGAACTCGCCCGAAACAAAGTATAGGTTTTCATTATGTGAATAACTTGAACCTGTTTGCCCAGCACGGGGATATTGAATTGTATAAGATAAAGCCATAAATATGTGTGTCTGAGTCTTCGATCAAAAGTTACAGCTATTTATATGAAGTTGTACAAAAACGCTTTCTTTTGTCAAGACAGTGCGTTTCTTACGATTACATGCATTTGAATGGGGAACTCGCCCGAAACAAAGTATAGGTTTTCATTATGTGAATAACTTGAAAATCTTAGCTCAAACAGCTGCAAAACCTGTTTGCCCAGCACGGGGATATTGAATTCTATAAGCTGAAGCCATAAATATGTGTGTCTGAGTCGTCGATCAAAAGTTACAACTATTTATATGAAGTTGTACAAAAACGCTTTCTTTCGTCAAGACATTGCGTTTCTTACGATTACCTGCATTCGAATGGGGAACTCGCCCGAAACAAAGTATAGGTTTTCATTATGTGAATAACTTGAACCTGTTTGCCCAGCACGGGGATATTGAATTGTATAAGATAAAGCCATAAATATGTGTGTCTGAGTCTTCGATCAAAAGTTACAACTATTTATATGAAGTTGTACAAAAACGCTTTCTTTTGTCAAGACAGTGCGTTTCTTATGATTACATGCATTTGAATGGGGAACTCGCCCGAAACAAAGTATAGGTTTTCATTATGTGAATAACTTGAAAATCTTAGCTCAAACAGCTGCAAAACCTGTTTGCCCAGCACGGGGATATTGAATTTTATAAGCTAAAGCCATAAATATGTGTGTCTGAGCCTTCTATCAAAAGTTACAGCTAACTTCATCAAGTTGTACAAAAACGCTTTCTTTCGTCAAGACAGTGCGTTTCTTACGATTACATGCATTTGAATGTGGAACTCGCCCGAAACAAAGTATAGGTTTTCATTATGTGAATAACTTGAAAATCTTAGCTCAAACAGCTGCAAAACCTGTTTGCCCAGCACGGGGATATTAAATTGTATAAGATAAAGCCATAAATATGAGTGTCTGAGTCTTCTGTCAAAAGTTACAGCTATTTATATAAGGTTGTACAAAAACGCTTTTATTCGTCAAGACAGTGCGTTTCTTACGATTACATGCATTTGAATGGGGAACTCGCCCGAAACAAAGTATAGGTTTTCATTATGTGAATAAGTTGAACCTGTTTGCCCAACACGGGGATTTTGAATTGTATAAGATAAAGCCATAAATATATGTGTCTGAGTCTTCGATCAAAAGTTACAGCTATTTATATGAGGTTGTACAAAAACGCTTTCTTTCTTCAAGACAGTGCGTTTCTTACGATTACATGCATTTGAATGGGGAACTCGCCCGAAAAAAAGTATAGGTTTTAATTATGTGAATAACTTTAAAATCTTAGCTCAAACAGCTGCAAAAAGTGTTTGCCCAGCACGGGGATATTAAATTGTATAAGATAAAGCCATAAATATGTGTGTCTGAGTCTTCGATCAAAAGTTACAGCTATTTATATGAGGTTGTACAAAAACGCTTTCTTTCGTCAAGACAGTGAGTTTCTTACGAATACATGCATTTGAATGGGGAACTCGCCCGATACAAAGTATAGGTTTTCATTATGTGAATAACTTGAACCTGTTTGCCCAGCACGGGATATTGAATTGTATAAGATGAAGCCATAAATATGTGTGTCTGAGTCTTTGATCAAAAGTTACAGCTATTTATATGAAGTTGTACAAAAACGCTTTCTTTCGTCAAGACAGGGCGTTTCTTACATTTGCGTGCATTTGAATGGGGAACTGCCCGAAACAAAGTATAGGTTTTCATTATGTGAATAACTTGAAAATCTTACCTCAAACAGCTGCAAAACCTGTTTGCCCAGCACGGGGATATTAAATTGTATAAGATAAAGCCATGAATATGTGTGTCTGAGTCTTCTATCAAAAGTTACAGCTATTTATATGAGGTTGTACAAAAACGCTTTCTTTCGTCAAGACAGTGAGTTTCTTACGAATACATGCATTTGAATGGGGAACTCGCCCGAAAACAAGTATAGGTTTTCATTATGTGAATAACTTGAAAATCTTAGCTCAAACAGCTGCAAAACCTGTTTGCCCAGCACGGGGATATTGAATTCTATAAGCTGAAGCCATAAATATGTGTGTCTGAGTCGTCGATCAAAAGTTACAGCTATTTATATGAAGTTGTACAAAAACGCTTTCTTTCGTCAAGACAGTGCGTTTCTTACGATTACATGCATTTGAATGGGGAACTCGCCCGAAACAAAGTATAGGTTTTCATTATGTGAATAACTTGAAAATCTTAGCTCAAACAGCTGCAGAAAGTGTTTGCCCAGCACGGGGATATTAAATTGTATAAGATAAAGCCATAAGTATGTGTGTCTGAGTCTTCTATCAAAAGTTACAGCTATTTATATGAGGTTGTACAAAAACGCTTTTATTCGTCAAGACAGTGCCTTTCTTACGATTAGATACATTTGAATGGGGAACTGCCCGAAACAAAGTATAGGTTTTCATTATGTGAATAACTTGAACCTGTTTGCCCAGCACGGGGATATTGAATTGTATAAGATAAAGCCATAAATATGTGTGTCTGAGTCTTCGATCAAAAGTTACAGCTATTTATATGAGGTTGTACAAAAACGCTTTCTTTCTTCAAGACAGTGCGTTTCTTACGATTACATGCATTTGAATGGGGAACTCGCCCGAAAAAAAGTATAGGTTTTCATTATGTGAATAACTTTAAAATCTTAGCTCAAACAGCTGCAAAAAGTGTTTGCCCAGCACGGGGATATTAAATTGTATAAGATAAAGCCATAAATATGTGTGTCTGAGTCTTCGATCAAAAGTTACAGCTATTTATATGAGGTTGTACAAAAACGCTTTCTTTCGTCAAGACAGTGAGTTTCTTACGAATACATGCATTTGAATGGGGAACTCGCCCGATACAAAGTATAGGTTTTCATTATGTGAATAACTTGAACCTGTTTGCCCAGCACGGGATATTGAATTGTATAAGATGAAGCCATAAATATGTGTGTCTGAGTCTTTGATCAAAAGTTAGAACTATTTATATGAAGTTGTACAAAAACGCTTTCTTTCGTCAAGACATTGCGTTTCTTACGATTACCTGCATTCGAATGGGGAACTCGCCCGAAACAAAGTATAGGTTTTCATTATGTGAATAACTTGAACCTGTTTGCCCAGCACGGGGATATTGAATTGTATAAGATAAAGCCATAAATATGTGTGTCTGAGTCTTCGATCAAAAGTTACAACTATTTATATGAAGTTGTACAAAAACGCTTTCTTTTGTCAAGACAGTGCGTTTCTTATGATTACATGCATTTGAATGGGGAACTCGCCCGAAACAAAGTATAGGTTTTCATTATGTGAATAACTTGAAAATCTTAGCTCAAACAGCTGCAAAACCTGTTTGCCCAGCACGGGGATATTGAATTTTATAAGCTAAAGCCATAAATATGTGTGTCTGAGCCTTCTATCAAAAGTTACAGCTAACTTCATCAAGTTGTACAAAAACGCTTTCTTTCGTCAAGACAGTGCGTTTCTTACGATTACATGCATTTGAATGTGGAACTCGCCCGAAACAAAGTATAGGTTTTCATTATGTGAATAACTTGAAAATCTTAGCTCAAACAGCTGCAAAACCTGTTTGCCCAGCACGGGGATATTAAATTGTATAAGATAAAGCCATAAATATGAGTGTCTGAGTCTTCTGTCAAAAGTTACAGCTATTTATATAAGGTTGTACAAAAACGCTTTTATTCGTCAAGACAGTGCCTTTCTTACGATTAGGTACATTTGAATGGGGAACTGCCCGAAACAAAGTATAGGTTTTCATTATGTGAATAACTTGAACCTGTTTGCCCAGCACGGGGATATTGAATTGTATAAGATAAAGCCATAAATATGTGTGTCTGAGTCTTCGATCAAAAGTTACAGCTATTTATATGAGGTTGTACAAAAACGCTTTCTTTCTTCAAGACAGTGCGTTTCTTACGATTACATGCATTTGAATGGGGAACTCGCCCGAAAAAAAGTATAGGTTTTCATTATGTGAATAACTTTAAAATCTTAGCTCAAACAGCTGCAAAAAGTGTTTGCCCAGCACGGGGATATTAAATTGTATAAGATAAAGCCATAAATATGTGTGTCTTAGTCTTCGATCAAAAGTTACAGCTATTTATATGAGGTTGTACAAAAACGCTTTCTTTCGTCAAGACAGTGAGTTTCTTACGAATACATGCATTTGAATGGGGAACTCGCCCGATACAAAGTATAGGTTTTCATTATGTGAATAACTTGAACCTGTTTGCCCAGCACGGGATATTGAATTGTATAAGATGAAGCCATAAATATGTGTGTCTGAGTCTTTGATCAAAAGTTAGAACTATTTATATGAAGTTGTACAAAAACGCTTTCTTTCGTCAAGACATTGCGTTTCTTACGATTACCTGCATTCGAATGGGGAACTCGCCCGAAACAAAGTATAGGTTTTCATTATGTGAATAACTTGAACCTGTTTGCCCAGCACGGGAATATTAATTGTATAAGATAAAGCCATAAATATGTGTGTCTGAGTCTTCGATCAAAAGTTACAGCTATTTATATGAAGTTGTACAAAAACGCTTTCTTTTGTCAAGACAGTGCGTTTCTTACGATTACATGCATTTGAATGGGGAACTCGCCCGAAAAAAAGTATAGGTTTTCATTATGTGAATAACTTGAAAATCTTAGCTCAAACAGCTGCAAAACCTGTTTGCCCAGCACGGGGATATTGAATTCTATAAGCTGAAGCCATAAATATGTGTGTCTGAGTCGTCGATCAAAAGTTACAACTATTTATATGAAGTTGTACAAAAACGCTTTCTTTCGTCAAGACATTGCGTTTCTTACGATTACCTGCATTCGAATGGGGAACTCGCCCGAAACAAAGTATAGGTTTTCATTATGTGAATAACTTGAACCTGTTTGCCCAGCACGGGGATATTGAATTGTATAAGATAAAGCCATAAATATGTGTGTCTGAGTCTTCGATCAAAAGTTACAACTATTTATATGAAGTTGTACAAAAACGCTTTCTTTTGTCAAGACAGTGCGTTTCTTATGATTACATGCATTTGAATGGGGAACTCGCCCGAAACAAAGTATAGGTTTTCATTATGTGAATAACTTGAAAATCTTAGCTCAAACAGCTGCAAAACCTGTTTGCCCAGCACGGGGATATTGAATTTTATAAGCTAAAGCCATAAATATGTGTGTCTGAGCCTTCTATCAAAAGTTACAGCTAACTTCATCAAGTTGTACAAAAACGCTTTCTTTCGTCAAGACAGTGCGTTTCTTACGATTACATGCATTTGAATGTGGAACTCGCCCGAAACAAAGTATAGGTTTTCATTATGTGAATAACTTGAAAATCTTAGCTCAAACAGCTGCAAAACCTGTTTGCCCAGCACGGGGATATTAAATTGTATAAGATAAAGCCATAAATATGAGTGTCTGAGTCTTCTGTCAAAAGTTACAGCTATTTATATAAGGTTGTACAAAAACGCTTTTATTCGTCAAGACAGTGCGTTTCTTACGATTACATGCATTTGAATGGGGAACTCGCCCGAAACAAAGTATAGGTTTTCATTATGTGAATAAGTTGAACCTGTTTGCCCAACACGGGGATTTTGAATTGTATAAGATAAAGCCATAAATATATGTGTCTGAGTCTTCGATCAAAAGTTACAGCTATTTATATGAGGTTGTACAAAAACGCTTTCTTTCTTCAAGACAGTGCGTTTCTTACGATTACATGCATTTGAATGGGGAACTCGCCCGAAAAAAAGTATAGGTTTTAATTATGTGAATAACTTTAAAATCTTAGCTCAAACAGCTGCAAAAAGTGTTTGCCCAGCACGGGGATATTGAATTGTATAAGATAAAGCCATAAATATGTGTGTCTGAGTCTTCGATCAAAAGTTACAGCTATTTATATGAGGTTGTACAAAAACGCTTTCTTTCGTCAAGACAGTGAGTTTCTTACGAATACATGCATTTGAATGGGGAACTCGCCCGATACAAAGTATAGGTTTT
Organism: Perissodus microlepis; assembly: GCF_051167445.1. Lineage (NCBI taxonomy): Eukaryota > Metazoa > Chordata > Actinopteri > Cichliformes > Cichlidae > Perissodus > Perissodus microlepis. Next base: position 26,785,259 of record NC_140475.1, read on the forward strand.
CATTATGTGAATAACTTGAACCTGTTTGCCCAGCACGGGATATTGAATTGTATAAGATGAAGCCATAAATATGTGTGTCTGAGTCTTTGATCAAAAGTTACAGCTATTTATATGAAGTTGTACAAAAACGCTTTCTTTCGTCAAGACAGGGCGTTTCTTACATTTGCGTGCATTTGAATGGGGAACTGCCCGAAACAAAGTATAGGTTTTCATTATGTGAATAACTTGAAAATCTTACCTCAAACAGCTGCAAAACCTGTTTGCCCAGCACGGGGATATTAAATTGTATAAGATAAAGCCATGAATATGTGTGTCTGAGTCTTCTATCAAAAGTTACAGCTATTTATATGAGGTTGTACAAAAACGCTTTCTTTCGTCAAGACAGTGAGTTTCTTACGAATACATGCATTTGAATGGGGAACTCGCCCGAAAACAAGTATAGGTTTTCATTATGTGAATAACTTGAAAATCTTAGCTCAAACAGCTGCAAAACCTGTTTGCCCAGCACGGGGATATTGAATTCTATAAGCTGAAGCCATAAATATGTGTGTCTGAGTCGTCGATCAAAAGTTACAGCTATTTATATGAAGTTGTACAAAAACGCTTTCTTTCGTCAAGACAGTGCGTTTCTTACGATTACATGCATTTGAATGTGGAACTCGCCCGAAACAAAGTATAGGTTTTCATTATGTGAATAACTTGAAAATCTTAGCTCAAACAGCTGCAAAACCTGTTTGCCCAGCACGGGGATATTAAATTGTATAAGATAAAGCCATAAATATGAGTGTCTGAGTCTTCTGTCAAAAGTTACAGCTATTTATATGAAGTTGTACAAAAACGCTTTCTTTCGTCAAGACAGGGCGTTTCTTACATTTGCGTGCATTTGAATGGGGAACTCGCCCGAAAAAAAGTATAGGTTTTCATTATGTGAATAACTTGAAAATCTTACCTCAAACAGCTGCAAAACCTGTTTGCCCAGCACGGGGATATTAAATTGTATAAGATAAAGCCATGAATATGTGTGTCTGAGTCTTCTATCAAAAGTTACAGCTATTTATATGAGGTTGTACAAAAACGCTTTCTTTCGTCAAGACAGTGAGTTTCTTACGAATACATGCATTTGAATGGGGAACTCGCCCGAAAACAAGTATAGGTTTTCATTATGTGAATAACTTGAAAATCTTAGCTCAAACAGCTGCAAAACCTGTTTGCCCAGCACGGGGATATTGAATTCTATAAGCTGAAGCCATAAATATGTGTGTCTGAGTCGTCGATCAAAAGTTACAGCTATTTATATGAAGTTGTACAAAAACGCTTTCTTTCGTCAAGACAGTGCGTTTCTTACGATTACATGCATTTGAATGGGGAACTCGCCCGAAACAAAGTATAGGTTTTCATTATGTGAATAACTTGAAAATCTTAGCTCAAACAGCTGCAAAACCTGTTTGCCCAGCACGGGGATATTGAATTTTATAAGCTAAAGCCATAAATATGTGTGTCTGAGCCTTCTATCAAAAGTTACAGCTAACTTCATCAAGTTGTACAAAAACGCTTTCTTTCGTCAAGACAGTGCGTTTCTTACGATTACATGCATTTGAATGTGGAACTCGCCCGAAACAAAGTATAGGTTTTCATTATGTGAATAACTTGAAAATCTTAGCTCAAACAGCTGCAAAACCTGTTTGCCCAGCACGGGGATATTAAATTGTATAAGATAAAGCCATAAATATGAGTGTCTGAGTCTTCTGTCAAAAGTTACAGCTATTTATATAAGGTTGTACAAAAACGCTTTTATTCGTCAAGACAGTGCGTTTCTTACGATTACATGCATTTGAATGGGGAACTCGCCCGAAACAAAGTATAGGTTTTCATTATGTGAATAAGTTGAACCTGTTTGCCCAACACGGGGATTTTGAATTGTATAAGATAAAGCCATAAATATATGTGTCTGAGTCTTCGATCAAAAGTTACAGCTATTTATATGAGGTTGTACAAAAACGCTTTCTTTCTTCAAGACAGTGCGTTTCTTACGATTACATGCATTTGAATGGGGAACTCGCCCGAAAAAAAGTATAGGTTTTAATTATGTGAATAACTTTAAAATCTTAGCTCAAACAGCTGCAAAAAGTGTTTGCCCAGCACGGGGATATTAAATTGTATAAGATAAAGCCATAAATATGTGTGTCTGAGTCTTCGATCAAAAGTTACAGCTATTTATATGAGGTTGTACAAAAACGCTTTCTTTCGTCAAGACAGTGAGTTTCTTACGAATACATGCATTTGAATGGGGAACTCGCCCGATACAAAGTATAGGTTTTCATTATGTGAATAACTTGAACCTGTTTGCCCAGCACGGGATATTGAATTGTATAAGATGAAGCCATAAATATGTGTGTCTGAGTCTTTGATCAAAAGTTACAGCTATTTATATGAAGTTGTACAAAAACGCTTTCTTTCGTCAAGACAGGGCGTTTCTTACATTTGCGTGCATTTGAATGGGGAACTGCCCGAAACAAAGTATAGGTTTTCATTATGTGAATAACTTGAAAATCTTACCTCAAACAGCTGCAAAACCTGTTTGCCCAGCACGGGGATATTAAATTGTATAAGATAAAGCCATAAATATGTGTGTCTGAGTCTTCTATCAAAAGTTACAGCTATTTATATGAGGTTGTACAAAAACGCTTTCTTTCGTCAAGACAGTGAGTTTCTTACGAATACATGCATTTGAATGGGGAACTCGCCCGAAAACAAGTATAGGTTTTCATTATGTGAATAACTTGAAAATCTTAGCTCAAACAGCTGCAAAACCTGTTTGCCCAGCACGGGGATATTGAATTCTATAAGCTGAAGCCATAAATATGTGTGTCTGAGTCGTCGATCAAAAGTTACAGCTATTTATATGAAGTTGTACAAAAACGCTTTCTTTCGTCAAGACAGTGCGTTTCTTACGATTACATGCATTTGAATGGGGAACTCGCCCGAAACAAAGTATAGGTTTTCATTATGTGAATAACTTGAAAATCTTAGCTCAAACAGCTGCAGAAAGTGTTTGCCCAGCACGGGGATATTAAATTGTATAAGATAAAGCCATAAGTATGTGTGTCTGAGTCTTCTATCAAAAGTTACAGCTATTTATATGAGGTTGTACAAAAACGCTTTTATTCGTCAAGACAGTGCCTTTCTTACGATTAGATACATTTGAATGGGGAACTGCCCGAAACAAAGTATAGGTTTTCATTATGTGAATAACTTGAACCTGTTTGCCCAGCACGGGGATATTGAATTGTATAAGATAAAGCCATAAATATGTGTGTCTGAGTCTTCGATCAAAAGTTACAGCTATTTATATGAGGTTGTACAAAAACGCTTTCTTTCTTCAAGACAGTGCGTTTCTTACGATTACATGCATTTGAATGGGGAACTCGCCCGAAAAAAAGTATAGGTTTTCATTATGTGAATAACTTTAAAATCTTAGCTCAAACAGCTGCAAAAAGTGTTTGCCCAGCACGGGGATATTAAATTGTATAAGATAAAGCCATAAATATGTGTGTCTGAGTCTTCGATCAAAAGTTACAGCTATTTATATGAGGTTGTACAAAAACGCTTTCTTTCGTCAAGACAGTGAGTTTCTTACGAATACATGCATTTGAATGGGGAACTCGCCCGATACAAAGTATAGGTTTTCATTATGTGAATAACTTGAACCTGTTTGCCCAGCACGGGGATATTGAATTGTATAAGATGAAGCCATAAATATGTGTGTCTGAGTCTTTGATCAAAAGTTAGAACTATTTATATGAAGTTGTACAAAAACGCTTTCTTTCGTCAAGACATTGCGTTTCTTACGATTACCTGCATTCGAATGGGGAACTCGCCCGAAACAAAGTATAGGTTTTCATTATGTGAATAACTTGAACCTGTTTGCCCAGCACGGGGATATTGAATTGTATAAGATAAAGCCATAAATATGTGTGTCTGAGTCTTCGATCAAAAGTTACAACTATTTATATGAAGTTGTACAAAAACGCTTTCTTTTGTCAAGACAGTGCGTTTCTTATGATTACATGCATTTGAATGGGGAACTCGCCCGAAACAAAGTATAGGTTTTCATTATGTGAATAACTTGAAAATCTTAGCTCAAACAGCTGCAAAACCTGTTTGCCCAGCACGGGGATATTGAATTTTATAAGCTAAAGCCATAAATATGTGTGTCTGAGCCTTCTATCAAAAGTTACAGCTAACTTCATCAAGTTGTACAAAAACGCTTTCTTTCGTCAAGACAGTGCGTTTCTTACGATTACATGCATTTGAATGTGGAACTCGCCCGAAACAAAGTATAGGTTTTCATTATGTGAATAACTTGAAAATCTTAGCTCAAACAGCTGCAAAACCTGTTTGCCCAGCACGGGGATATTAAATTGTATAAGATAAAGCCATAAATATGAGTGTCTGAGTCTTCTGTCAAAAGTTACAGCTATTTATATAAGGTTGTACAAAAACGCTTTTATTCGTCAAGACAGTGCCTTTCTTACGATTAGATACATTTGAATGGGGAACTGCCCGAAACAAAGTATAGGTTTTCATTATGTGAATAACTTGAACCTGTTTGCCCAGCACGGGGATATTGAATTGTATAAGATAAAGCCATAAATATGTGTGTCTGAGTCTTCGATCAAAAGTTACAGCTATTTATATGAGGTTGTACAAAAACGCTTTCTTTCGTCAAGACAGTGAGTTTCTTACGAATACATGCATTTGAATGGGGAACTCGCCCGATACAAAGTATAGGTTTTCATTATGTGAATAACTTGAACCTGTTTGCCCAGCACGGGATATTGAATTGTATAAGATGAAGCCATAAATATGTGTGTCTGAGTCTTTGATCAAAAGTTAGAACTATTTATATGAAGTTGTACAAAAACGCTTTCTTTCGTCAAGACATTGCGTTTCTTACGATTACCTGCATTCGAATGGGGAACTCGCCCGAAACAAAGTATAGGTTTTCATTATGTGAATAACTTGAACCTGTTTGCCCAGCACGGGGATATTGAATTGTATAAGATAAAGCCATAAATATGTGTGTCTGAGCCTTCTATCAAAAGTTACAGCTAACTTCATCAAGTTGTACAAAAACGCTTTCTTTCGTCAAGACATTGCGTTTCTTACGATTACCTGCATTCGAATGGGGAACTCGCCCGATACAAAGTATAGGTTTTCATTATGTGAATAACTTGAACCTGTTTGCCCAGCACGGGATATTGAATTGTATAAGATGAAGCCATAAATATGTGTGTCTGAGTCTTTGATCAAAAGTTAGAACTATTTATATGAAGTTGTACAAAAACGCTTTCTTTCGTCAAGACATTGCGTTTCTTACGATTACCTGCATTCGAATGGGGAACTCGCCCGAAACAAAGTATAGGTTTTCATTATGTGAATAACTTGAACCTGTTTGCCCAGCACGGGGATATTGAATTGTATAAGATAAAGCCATAAATATGTGTGTCTGAGTCTTCGATCAAAAGTTACAACTATTTATATGAAGTTGTACAAAAACGCTTTCTTTTGTCAAGACAGTGCGTTTCTTATGATTACATGCATTTGAATGGGGAACTCGCCCGAAACAAAGTATAGGTTTTCATTATGTGAATAACTTGAAAATCTTAGCTCAAACAGCTGCAAAACCTGTTTGCCCAGCACGGGGATATTGAATTTTATAAGCTAAAGCCATAAATATGTGTGTCTGAGCCTTCTATCAAAAGTTACAGCTAACTTCATCAAGTTGTACAAAAACGCTTTCTTTCGTCAAGACAGTGCGTTTCTTACGATTACATGCATTTGAATGTGGAACTCGCCCGAAACAAAGTATAGGTTTTCATTATGTGAATAACTTGAAAATCTTAGCTCAAACAGCTGCAAAACCTGTTTGCCCAGCACGGGGATATTAAATTGTATAAGATAAAGCCATAAATATGAGTGTCTGAGTCTTCTGTCAAAAGTTACAGCTATTTATATAAGGTTGTACAAAAACGCTTTTATTCGTCAAGACAGTGCGTTTCCTACGATTACATGCATTTGAATGGGGAACTCGCCCGAAACAAAGTATAGGTTTTCATTATGTGAATAACTTGAAAATCTTAGCTCAAACAGCTGCAAAAAGTGTTTGCCCAGCACGGGGATATTAAATTGTATAAGATAAAGCCATAAATATGTGTGTCTGAGTCTTCGATCAAAAGTTACAGCTATTTATATGAGGTTGTACAAAAACGCTTTCTTTCGTCAAGACAGTGAGTTTCTTACGAATACATGCATTTGAATGAGGAACTCGCCCGAAACAAAGTATAGATTTTCATTATGTGAATAAATTGAAAATCTTAGCTCAAACAGCTGCAAAACCTGTTTGCCCAGCACGGGGATATTGATTTCTATAAGCTGAAGCCATAAATATGTGTGTCTGAGTCGTCGATCAAAAGTTACAACTATTTATATGAAGTTGTACAAAAACGCTTTCTTTCGTCAAGACATTGCGTTTCTTACGATTACATGCATTTGAATGGGGAACTCGCCCGAAACAAAGTATAGGTTTTCATTATGTGAATAACTTGAAAAACTTAGCTCAAACAGCTGCAAAAAGGGTTTGCCCAGCACGGGGATATTAAATTGTATAAGATAAAGCCATAAATATGTGTGTCTGAGTCTTCGATCAAAAGTTACAGCTATTTATATGAAGTTGTACAAACACGCTTTCTTTCGTCAAGACAGTGCGTTTCTTACGATTACATGCATTTGAATGGGGAACTCGCCCGAAACAAAGTATAGGTTTTCATTATGTGAATAAGTTGAACCTGTTTGCCCAACACGGGGATTTTGAATTGTATAAGATAAAGCCATAAATATATGTGTCTGAGTCTTCGATCAAAAGTTACAGCTATTTATATGAGGTTGTACAAAAACGCTTTCTTTCTTCAAGACAGTGCGTTTCTTACGATTACATGCATTTGAATGGGGAACTCGCCCGAAAAAAAGTATAGGTTTTAATTATGTGAATAACTTTAAAATCTTAGCTCAAACAGCTGCAAAAAGTGTTTGCCCAGCACGGGGATATTAAATTGTATAAGATAAAGCCATAAATATGTGTGTCTGAGTCTTCGATCAAAAGTTACAGCTATTTATATGAGGTTGTACAAAAACGCTTTCTTTCGTCAAGACAGTGAGTTTCTTACGAATACATGCATTTGAATGGGGAACTCGCCCGATACAAAGTATAGGTTTTCATTATGTGAATAACTTGAACCTGTTTGCCCAGCACGGGATATTGAATTGTATAAGATGAAGCCATAAATATGTGTGTCTGAGTCTTTGATCAAAAGTTACAGCTATTTATATGAAGTTGTACAAAAACGCTTTCTTTCGTCAAGACAGGGCGTTTCTTACATTTGCGTGCATTTGAATGGGGAACTGCCCGAAACAAAGTATAGGTTTTCATTATGTGAATAACTTGAAAATCTTACCTCAAACAGCTGCAAAACCTGTTTGCCCAGCACGGGGATATTGAATTGTATAAGATAAAGCCATAAATATGTGTGTCTGAGTCTTCGATCAAAAGTTACAGCTATTTATATGAAGTTGTACAAACACGCTTTCTTTCGTCAAGACAGTGCGTTTCTTACGATTACATGCATTTGAATGGGGAACTCGCCCGAAACAAAGTATAGGTTTTCATTATGTGAATAAGTTGAACCTGTTTGCCCAACACGGGGATTTTGAATTGTATAAGATAAAGCCATAAATATATGTGTCTGAGTCTTCGATCAAAAGTTACAGCTATTTATATGAGGTTGTACAAAAACGCTTTCTTTCTTCAAGACAGTGCGTTTCTTACGATTACATGCATTTGAATGGGGAACTCGCCCGAAAAAAAAGTATAGGTTTTCATTATGTGAATAACTTAAAAAATCTTAGCTCAAACAGCTGCAAAAAGTGTTTGCCCAGCACGGGGATATTAAATTGTATAAGATAAAGCCATAAATATGTGTGTCTGAGTCTTCGATCAAAAGTTACAGCTGTTTATATGAGGTTGTACAAAAACGCTTTCTTTCGTCAAGACAGTGAGTTTCTTACGAATACATGCATTTGAATGGGGAACTCGCCCGATACAAAGTATAGGTTTTCATTATGTGAATAACTTGAACCTGTTTGCCCAGCACGGGATATTGAATTGTATAAGATGAAGCCATAAATATGTGTGTCTGAGTCTTTGATCAAAAGTTACAGCTATTTATATGAAGTTGTACAAAAACGCTTTCTTTTGTCAAGACAGTGCGTTTCTTATGATTACATGCATTTGAATGGGGAACTCGCCCGAAACAAAGTATAGGTTTTCATTATGTGAATAACTTGAACCTGTTTGCCCAGCACGGGGATATTGAATTGTATAAGATAAAGCCATAAATATGTGTGTCTGAGTCTTCGATCAAAAGTTACAACTATTTATATGAAGTTGTACAAAAACGCTTTCTTTTGTCAAGACAGTGCGTTTCTTACGATTACATGCATTTGAATGGGGAACTCGCCCGAAACAAAGTATAGGTTTTCATTATGTGAATAACTTGAAAATCTTAGCTCAAACAGCTGCAAAACCTGTTTGCCCAGCACGGGGATATTAAATTGTATAAGATAAAGCCATAAATATGAGTGTCTGAGTCTTCTGTCAAAAGTTACAGCTATTTATATAAGGTTGTACAAAAACGCTTTTATTCGTCAAGACAGTGCGTTTCCTACGATTACATGCATTTGAATGGGGAACTCGCCCGAAACAAAGTATAGGTTTTCATTATGTGAATAACTTGAAAATCTTAGCTCAAACAGCTGCAAAAAGTGTTTGCCCAGCACGGGGATATTAAATTGTATAAGATAAAGCCATAAATATGTGTGTCTGAGTCTTCGATCAAAAGTTACAGCTATTTATATGAGGTTGTACAAAAACGCTTTCTTTCGTCAAGACAGTGAGTTTCTTACGAATACATGCATTTGAATGAGGAACTCGCCCGAAACAAAGTATAGATTTTCATTATGTGAATAAATTGAAAATCTTAGCTCAAACAGCTGCAAAACCTGTTTGCCCAGCACGGGGATATTGATTTCTATAAGCTGAAGCCATAAATATGTGTGTCTGAGTCGTCGATCAAAAGTTACAACTATTTATATGAGGTTGTACAAAAACGCTTTCTTTCGTCAAGACATTGCGTTTCTTACGATTACATGCATTTGAATGGGGAACTCGCCCGAAACAAAGTATAGGTTTTCATTATGTGAATAACTTGAAAAACTTAGCTCAAACAGCTGCAAAAAGGGTTTGCCCAGCACGGGGATATTAAATTGTATAAGATAAAGCCATAAATATGTGTGTCTGAGTCTTCGATCAAAAGTTACAGCTATTTATATGAAGTTGTACAAACACGCTTTCTTTCGTCAAGACAGTGCGTTTCTTACGATTACATGCATTTGAATGGGGAACTCGCCCGAAACAAAGTATAGGTTTTCATTATGTGAATAAGTTGAACCTGTTTGCCCAACACGGGGATTTTGAATTGTATAAGATAAAGCCATAAATATATGTGTCTGAGTCTTCGATCAAAAGTTACAGCTATTTATATGAGGTTGTACAAAAACGCTTTCTTTCTTCAAGACAGTGCGTTTCTTACGATTACATGCATTTGAATGGGGAACTCGCCCGAAAAAAAGTATAGGTTTTAATTATGTGAATAACTTTAAAATCTTAGCTCAAACAGCTGCAAAAAGTGTTTGCCCAGCACGGGGATATTAAATTGTATAAGATAAAGCCATAAATATGTGTGTCTGAGTCTTCGATCAAAAGTTACAGCTATTTATATGAGGTTGTACAAAAACGCTTTCTTTCGTCAAGACAGTGAGTTTCTTACGAATACATGCATTTGAATGGGGAACTCGCCCGATACAAAGTATAGGTTTTCATTATGTGAATAACTTGAACCTGTTTGCCCAGCACGGGATATTGAATTGTATAAGATGAAGCCATAAATATGTGTGTCTGAGTCTTTGATCAAAAGTTACAGCTATTTATATGAAGTTGTACAAAAACGCTTTCTTTCGTCAAGACAGGGCGTTTCTTACATTTGCGTGCATTTGAATGGGGAACTGCCCGAAACAAAGTATAGGTTTTCATTATGTGAATAACTTGAAAATCTTACCTCAAACAGCTGCAAAACCTGTTTGCCCAGCACGGGGATATTGAATTGTATAAGATAAAGCCATAAATATGTGTGTCTGAGTCTTCGATCAAAAGTTACAGCTATTTATATGAAGTTGTACAAACACGCTTTCTTTCGTCAAGACAGTGCGTTTCTTACGATTACATGCATTTGAATGGGGAACTCGCCCGAAACAAAGTATAGGTTTTCATTATGTGAATAAGTTGAACCTGTTTGCCCAACACGGGGATTTTGAATTGTATAAGATAAAGCCATAAATATATGTGTCTGAGTCTTCGATCAAAAGTTACAGCTATTTATATGAGGTTGTACAAAAACGCTTTCTTTCTTCAAGACAGTGCGTTTCTTACGATTACATGCATTTGAATGGGGAACTCGCCCGAAAAAAAAGTATAGGTTTTCATTATGTGAATAACTTAAAAAATCTTAGCTCAAACAGCTGCAAAAAGTGTTTGCCCAGCACGGGGATATTAAATTGTATAAGATAAAGCCATAAATATGTGTGTCTGAGTCTTCGATCAAAAGTTACAGCTGTTTATATGAGGTTGTACAAAAACGCTTTCTTTCGTCAAGACAGTGAGTTTCTTACGAATACATGCATTTGAATGGGGAACTCGCCCGATACAAAGTATAGGTTTTCATTATGTGAATAACTTAAAAAATCTTAGCTCAAACAGCTGCAAAAAGTGTTTGCCCAGCACGGGGATATTGAATTGTATAAGATGAAGCCATAAATATGTGTGTCTGAGTCTTTGATCAAAAGTTACAGCTATTTATATGAAGTTGTACAAAAACGCTTTCTTTCGTCAAGACAGGGCGTTTCTTACATTTGCGTGCATTTGAATGGGGAACTCGCCCGAAACAAAGTATAGGTTTTCATTATGTGAATAACTTGAAAATCTTAGCTCAAACAGCTGCAAAACCTGTTTGCCCAGCACGGGGATATTGAATTGTATAAGATAAAGCCATAAATATATGTGTCTGAGTCTTCGATCAAAAGTTACAGCTATTTATATGAGGTAGTACAAAAACGCTTTCTTTCGTCAAGACAGTGCGTTTCTTCCATTTACATGCATTTGAATGGGGAACTCGCCCGAAACAAAGTATAGGTTTTCATTATGTGAATAACTTGAAAAACTTAGCTCAAACAGCTGCAGAAAGTGTTTGCCCAGCACGGGGATATAAAATTTTATAAGATGAAGCCATAAATATGTGTGTCTGAGTCTTCTATCAAAAGTTACAGCTATTTATATGAGGTAGTACAAAAACGCTTTTATTCGTCAAGACAGTGCCTTTCTTACGATTAGATGCATTTGAATGGGGAACTCGCCCGAAACAAAGTATAGGTTTTCATTATGTGAATAACTTGAAAATCTTAGCTCAAACAGCTGCAAAAAGTGTTTGCCCAGCACGGGGATATTAAATTGTATAAGATAAAGCCATGAATATGTGTGTCTGAGTCTTCTATCAAAAGTTACAGCTATTTATATGAGGTTGTACAAAAACGCGTTTATTCGTCAAGACAGTGCCTTTCTTACGATTAGATGCATTTGAATGGGGAACTCGCCCGAAACAAAGTATAGGTTTTCATTATGTGAATAACTTGAAAATCTTAGCTCAAACAGCTGCAAAAAGTGTTTGCCCAGCACGGGGATATTAAATTGTATAAGATAAAGCCATGAATATGTGTGTCTGAGTCTTCGATCAAAAGTTACAGCTATTTATATGAGGTTGTACAAAAACGCTTTCTTTCGTCAAGACAGTGAGTTTCTTACGAATACATGCATTTGAACTGGGAACTCGCCCGAAAACAAGTATAGGTTTTCATTATGTGAATAACTTGAAAATCTTAGCTCAAACAGCTGCAAAACCTGTTTGCCCAGCACGGGGATATTGATTTCTATAAGCTGAAGCCATAAATATGTGTGTCTGAGTCGTCGATCAAAAGTTACAGCTATTTATATGAAGTTGTACAAAAACGCTTTCTTTCGTCAAGACAGTGCGTTTATTACGATTACATGCATTTGAATGGGGAACTCGCCCGAAACAAAGTATAGGTTTTCATTATGTGAATAACTTGAAAATCTTAGCTCAAACAGCTGCAGAAAGTGTTTGCCCAGCACGGGGATATTAAATTGTATAAGATAAAGCCATGAATATGTGTGTCTGAGTCTTCTATCAAAAGTTACAGCTATTTATATGAGGTTGTACAAAAATGCTTTTATTCGTCAAGACAGTGCCTTTCTTACGATTAGATGCATTTGAATGGGGAACTGCCCGAAACAAAGTATAGGTTTTCATTATGTGAATAACTTGAAAATCTTAGCTCAAACAGCTGCAAAACCTGTTTGCCCAGCACGGGGATATTGAATTCTATAAGCTGAAGCCATAAATATGTGTGTCTGAGTCGTCGATCAAAAGTTACAGCTATTTATATGAAGTTGTACAAAAACGCTTTCTTTCGTCAAGACAGTGCGTTTCTTACGATTACATGCATTTGAATGGGGAACTCGCCCGAAACAAAGTATAGGTTTTCATTATGTGAATAACTTGAACCTGTTTGCCCAACACGGGGATTTTGAATTGTATAAGATAAAGCCATAAATATATGTGTCTGAGTCTTCGATCAAAAGTTACAGCTATTTATATGAAGTTGTACAAAAACGCTTTCTTTCGTCAAGACAGGGCGTTTCTTACATTTGCGTGCATTTGAATGGGGAACTGCCCGAAACAAAGTATAGGTTTTCATTATGTGAATAACTTGAAAATCTTACCTCAAACAGCTGCAAAACCTGTTTGCCCAGCACGGGGATATTGAATTGTATAAGATAAAGCCATAAATATGTGTGTCTGAGTCTTCGATCAAAAGTTACAGCTATTTATATGAAGTTGTACAAACACGCTTTCTTTCGTCAAGACAGTGCGTTTCTTACGATTACATGCATTTGAATGGGGAACTCGCCCGAAACAAAGTATAGGTTTTCATTATGTGAATAAGTTGAACCTGTTTGCCCAACACGGGGATTTTGAATTGTATAAGATAAAGCCATAAATATATGTGTCTGAGTCTTCGATCAAAAGTTACAGCTATTTATATGAGGTTGTACAAAAACGCTTTCTTTCTTCAAGACAGTGCGTTTCTTACGATTACATGCATTTGAATGGGGAACTCGCCCGAAAAAAAAGTATAGGTTTTCATTATGTGAATAACTTAAAAAATCTTAGCTCAAACAGCTGCAAAAAGTGTTTGCCCAGCACGGGGATATTAAATTGTATAAGATAAAGCCATAAATATGTGTGTCTGAGTCTTCGATCAAAAGTTACAGCTGTTTATATGAGGTTGTACAAAAACGCTTTCTTTCGTCAAGACAGTGAGTTTCTTACGAATACATGCATTTGAATGGGGAACTCGCCCGATACAAAGTATAGGTTTTCATTATGTGAATAACTTGAACCTGTTTGCCCAGCACGGGATATTGAATTGTATAAGATGAAGCCATAAATATGTGTGTCTGAGTCTTTGATCAAAAGTTACAGCTATTTATATGAAGTTGTACAAAAACGCTTTCTTTCGTCAAGACAGGGCGTTTCTTACATTTGCGTGCATTTGAATGGGGAACTGCCCGAAACAAAGTATAGGTTTTCATTATGTGAATAACTTGAAAATCTTACCTCAAACAGCTGCAAAACCTGTTTGCCCAGCACGGGGATATTGAATTGTATAAGATGAAGCCATAAATATATGTGTCTGAGCCTTCAATCAAAAGTTACAGCTATTTATATGAGGTAGTACAAAAACGCTTTCTTTCGTCAAGATAGTGCGTTTCTTCCATTTACATGCATTTGAATGGGGAACTCGCCCGAAACAAAGTATAGGTTTTCATTTTGTGAATAACTTGAAAAACTTAGCTCAAACAGCTGCAAAAAGTGTTTGCCCAGCACGGGGATATTAAATTGTATAAGATAAAGCCATGAATATGTGTGTCTGAGTCTTCTATCAAAAGTTACAGCTATTTATATGAGGTTGTACAAAAACGCGTTCTTTCGTCAAGACAGTGCCTTTCTTACGATTAGATGCATTTGAATGGGGAACTCGCCCGAAACAAAGTATAGGTTTTCATTATGTGAATAACTTGAAAATCTTAGCTCAAACAGCTGCAAAAAGTGTTTGCCCAGCACGGGGATATTAAATTGTATAAGATAAAGCCATGAATATGTGTGTCTGAGTCTTCTATCAAAAGTTACAGCTATTTATATGAGGTTGTACAAAAACGCGTTTATTCGTCAAGACAGTGCCTTTCTTACGATTAGATGCATTTGAATGGGGAACTCGCCCGAAACAAAGTATAGGTTTTCATTATGTGAATAACTTGAAAATCTTAGCTCAAACAGCTGCAAAAAGTGTTTGCCCAGCACGGGGATATTAAATTGTATAAGATAAAGCCATGAATATGTGTGTCTGAGTCTTCGATCAAAAGTTACAGCTATTTATATGAGGTTGTACAAAAACGCTTTCTTTCGTCAAGACAGTGAGTTTCTTACGAATACATGCATTTGAACTGGGAACTCGCCCGAAAACAAGTATAGGTTTTCATTATGTGAATAACTTGAAAATCTTAGCTCAAACAGCTGCAAAACCTGTTTGCCCAGCACGGGGATATTGAATTCTATAAGCTGAAGCCATAAATATGTGTGTCTGAGTCGTCGATCAAAAGTTACAGCTATTTATATGAAGTTGTACAAAAACGCTTTCTTTCGTCAAGACAGTGCGTTTATTACGATTACATGCATTTGAATGGGGAACTCGCCCGAAACAAAGTATAGGTTTTCATTATGTGAATAACTTGAAAATCTTAGCTCAAACAGCTGCAGAAAGTGTTTGCCCAGCACGGGGATATTAAATTGTATAAGATAAAGCCATGAATATGTGTGTCTGAGTCTTCTATCAAAAGTTACAGCTATTTATATGAGGTTGTACAAAAATGCTTTTATTCGTCAAGACAGTGCCTTTCTTACGATTAGATGCATTTGAATGGGGAACTGCCCGAAACAAAGTATAGGTTTTCATTATGTGAATAACTTGAACCTGTTTGCCCAGCACAGGATATTGAATTGTATAAGATAAAGCCATAAATATGTGTGTCTGAGTCTTTGATCAAAAGTTACAGCTATTTATATGAGGTTGTACAAAAACGCGTTTATTCGTCAAGACAGTGCCTTTCTTACGATTAGATGCATTTGAATGGGGAACTGCCCGAAACAAAGTATAGGTTTTCATTATGTGAATAACTTGAAAATCTTAGCTCAAACAGCTGCAAAAAGTGTTTGCCCAGCACGGGGATATTGAATTGTATAAGATAAAGCCATAAATATATGTGTCTGAGTCTTCGATCAAAAGTTACAGCTATTTATATGAGGTAGTACAAAAACGCTTTCTTTCGTCAAGACAGTGCGTTTCTTCCATTTACATGCATTTGAATGAGGAACTCGCCCGAAACAAAGTATAGGTTTTCATTATGTGAATAACTTGAAAAACTTAGCTCAAACAGCTGCAGAAAGTGTTTGCCCAGCACGGGGATATTAAATTGTATAAGATAAAGCCATAAATATGTGTGTCAGAGTCTTCTATCAAAAGTTACAGCTATCTCTATGAAGTTGGTGAAGAACGCTTTATTTCGCCAAGACAGTGAGTTTCTGACTATTACATGCATTTGAATGGAGTTCTTGCCTGACACAAAGTATAGGTTTTCATTTTGTGAATAACTTGAAAATCTTAGCTCACACAGCTGCAAAACCTGTTTGACCAGCACAGAGATGCTGAATTCTATAAGGCAAAGCCCAAAAATATGTTTTCTGAGTCTTCTGTCAAAAGTTACAGCTATCTCTATGAAGTTGGTGAAGAACGCTTTCTTTCGCCAAGACAGTGTGTTTCTGACTATTACATGCATTTGAATGGAGTTCTCGTCCGAAACAAAGTATAGTTTTTCATTTTGTGAATAACTTGAAAATCTTAGCTCAAACAGCTGCAAAAAGTGTTTGCCCAGCACGGGGATATTAAATTGTATAAGATAAAGCCATAAATATATGTGTCTGAGTCTTCGATCAAAAGTTACAGCTATTTATATGAGGTTGTACAAAAACGCTTTCTTTCTTCAAGACAGTGAGTTTCTTACGATTACATGCATTTGAATGGGGAACTCGCCCGAAACAAAGTATAGGTTTTCATTATGTGAATAACTTTAAAATCTTAGCTCAAACAGCTGCAAAAAGTGTTTGCCCAGCACGGGGATATTAAATTGTATAAGATAAAGCCATAAATATATGTGTCTGAGTCTTCGATCAAAAGTTACAGCTATTTATATGAGGTTGTACAAAAACGCTTTCTAACTTCAAGACAGTGCGTTTCTTACGATTACATGCATTTGAATGGGGAACTCGCCCGAAACAAAGTATAGGTTTTCATTATGTGAATAACTTTAAAATCTTAGCTCAAACAGCTGCAAAAAGTGTTTGCCCAGCACAGGGATATTAAATTGTATAAGATAAAGCCATAAATATGTGTGTCTGAGTCTTCGATCAAAAGTTACAGCTATTTATATGAGGTTGTACAAAAACGCTTTCTTTCGTCAAGACAGTGAGTTTCTTACGAATACATGCATTTTAATGGGGAACTCGCCCGAAACAAAGTATAGGTTTTCATTATGTGAATAACTTGAAAATCTTAGCTCAAACAGCTGCAAAACCTGTTTGCCCAGCACGGGGATATTGAATTGTATAAGATAAAGCCATAAATATATGTGTCTGAGTCTTCGATCAAAAGTTACAGCTATTTATATGAAGTTGTACAAAAACGCTTTCTTTCGTCAAGACAGGGCGTTTCTTACATTTGCGTGCATTTGAATGGGGAACTCGCCCGAAACAAAGTATAGGTTTTCATTATGTGAATAACTTGAAAAACTTAGCTCAAACAGCTGCAAAAAGTGTTTGCCCAGCATGGGTATATTAAATTGTATAAGATAAAGCCATAAATATGTGTGTCTGAGTCTTCGATCAAAAGTTACAGCTATTTATATGAAGTTGTACAAAAACGCTTTCTTTCGTCAAGACAGTGCGTTTCTTACGATTACATGCATTTGAATTGGGAACTCGCCCCAAACAAAGTATAGGTTTTCATTATGTGAATAACTTGAACCTGTTTGCCCAGCACGGGATATTGAATTGTATAAGATAAAGCCATAAATATGTGTGTCTGAGTCTTTGATCAAAAGTTACAGCTATTTATATGAAGTTGTACAAAAACGCTTTCTTTCGTCAAGACAGGGCGTTTCTTACGATTACATGCATTTGAATGGGGAACTCGCCCGAAACAAAGTATAGGTTTTCATTATGTGAATAACTTGAAAATCTTAGCTCAAACAGCTGCAAAAAGTGTTTGCCCAGCACGGGGATATTAAATTGTATAAGATAAAGCCATGAATATGTGTGTCTGAGTCTTCGATCAAAAGTTACAGCTATTTATATGAGGTTGTACAAAAACGCTTTCTTTCGTCAAGACAGTGAGTTTCTTACAAATACATGCATTTGAATGGGGAACTCGCCCGAAACAAAGTATAGGTTTTCATTATGTGAATAACTTTAAAATCTTAGCTCAAACAGCTGCAAAACCTGTTTGCCCAGCACGGGGATATTGAATTCTATAAGCTGAAGCCATAAATATGTGTGTCTGAGTCGTCGATCAAAAGTTACAGCTATTTATATGAAGTTGTACAAAAACGCTTTCTTTCGTCAAGACAGTGCGTTTCTTACGATTACATGCATTTGAATGGGGAACTCGCCCGAAAAAAAGTATAGGTTTTCATTATGTGAATAACTTGAACCTGTTTGCCCAGCACGGGATATTGAATTGTATAAGATAAAGCCATAAATATGTGTGTCTGAGTCTTTGATCAAAAGTTACAGCTATTTATATGAAGTTGTACAAAAACGCTTTCTTTCGTCAAGACAGGGCGTTTCTTACATTTGCGTGCATTTGAATGGGGAACTCGCCCGAAACAAAGTATAGGTTTTCATTATGTGAATAACTTGAAAATCTTAGCTCAAACAGCTTCAAAACCTGTTTGCCCAGCACGGGGATATTGAATTGTATAAGATAAAGCCATAAATATATGTGTCTGAGTCTTCGATCAAAAGTTACAGCTATTTATATGAGGTAGTACAAAAACGCTTTCTTTCGTCAAGACAGTGCGTTTCTTCCATTTACATGCATTTGAATGGGGAACTCGCCCGAAACAAAGTATAGGTTTTCATTATGTGAATAACTTGAAAAACTTAGCTCAAACAGCTGCAGAAAGTGTTTGCCCAGCACGGGGATATTAAATTTTATAAGATGAAGCCATAAATATGTGTGTCTGAGTCTTCTATCAAAAATTACAGCTATTTATATGAGGTAGTACAAAAACGCTTTTGTTCGTCAAGACAGTGCCTTTCTTACGATTAGATGCATTTGAATGGGGAACTGCCCGAAACAAAGTATAGGTTTTCATTATGTGAATAACTTGAACCGGTTTGCCCAGCACAGGATATTGAATTGTATAAGATAAAGCCATAAATATGTGTGTCTGAGTCTTTGATCAAAAGTTACAGCTATTTATATGAAGTTGTACAAAAACGCTTTCTTTCGTCAAGACAGGGCGTTTCTTACATTTGCGTGCATTTGAATGGGGAACTCGCCCGAAACAAAGTATAGGTTTTCATTATGTGAATAACTTGAAAATCTTAGCTCAAACAGCTGCAAAACCTGTTTGCCCAGCACGGGGATATTGAATTGTATAAGATAAAGCCATAAATATATGTGTCTGAGTCTTCGATCAAAAGTTACAGCTATTTATATGAGGTAGTACAAAAACGCTTTCTTTCGTCAAGACAGTGCGTTTCTTCCATTTACATGCATTTGAATGGGGAACTCGCCCGAAACAAAGTATAGGTTTTCATTATGTGAATAACTTGAAAAACTTAGCTCAAACAGCTGCAGAAAGTGTTTGCCCAGCACGGGGATATAAAATTTTATAAGATGAAGCCATAAATATGTGTGTCTGAGTCTTCGATCAAAAGTTACAGCTATTTATATGAGGTAGTACAAAAACGCTTTTATTCGTCAAGACAGTGCCTTTCTTACGATTAGATGCATTTGAATGGGGAACTGCCCGAAACAAAGTATAGGTTTTCATTATGTGAATAACTTGAACCTGTTTGCCCAGCACGGGATATTGAATTGTATAAGATAAAGCCATAAATATGTGTGTCTGAGTCTTTGATCAAAAGTTACAGCTATTTATATGAAGTTGTACAAAAACGCTTTCTTTCGTCAAGACAGGGCGTTTCTTACATTTGCGTGCATTTGAATGGGGAACTGCCCGAAACAAAGTATAGGTTTTCATTATGTGAATAACTTGAAAATCTTAGTTCAAACAGCTGCAGAAAGTGTTTGCCCAGCACGGGGATATTAAATTGTATAAGATAAAGCCATAAGTATGTGTGTCTGAGTCTTCGATCAAAAGTTACAGCTATTTATATGAGGTTGTACAAAAACGCTTTCTTTCGTCAAGACAGTGAGTTTCTTACGAATACATGCATTTGAATGGGGAACTCGCCCGAAACAAAGTATAGGTTTTCATTATGTGAATAACTTGAAAAACTTAGCTCAAACAGCTGCAAAACCTGTTTGACCAGCACAGAGATGCTGAATTCTATAAGGCAAAGCCATAAATATGTGTGTCAGAGTCTTCTATCAAAAGTTACAGCTATCTCTATGAAGTTGGTGAAGAACGCTTTATTTCGCCAAGACAGTGCGTTTCTGACTATTACATGCATTTGAATGGAGTTCTTGCCTGACACAAAGTATAGGTTTTCATTTTGTGAATAACTTGAAAATCTTAGCTCAAACAGCTGCAAAACCTATTTCTCCAGCACGGAGATGCTGAATTCTATAAGGCAAAGCCCAAAAATATGTTTTCTGAGTCTTCTGTCAAAAGTTACAGCTATCTCTATGAAGTTGGTGAAGAACGCTTTCTTTCGCCAAGACAGTGTGTTTCTGACTATTACATGCATTTGAATGGAGTTCTCGTCCGAAACAAAGTATAGTTTTTCATTTTGTGAATAACTTGAAAATCTTAGCTCAAACAGCTTTAAAACCTGTTTGCCCAGCACGGGGTGCTGAATTCTCTAAGATAACGCTATAAATATGTGTGTCTGAGCCTTCTATCAAAAGTTACAGCTAACTTCATGAAGTTGTACAAAAACGCTTTATTTCGCCGAGACAGTTGCATTCATTTGAATGGAGTTCTGAACAAAGTATAGGTTTTCAGTTTGTGAATATCTCAATAATCTTAGCTCAAACAGCTGCAAAACCTTTTTGCACAACATGGGGATGTTTAATACTATAAGATTAAGACATAAATGTGATTTTCTGAGTTTTCTTTCAATAGTTACAGCTATCTTTATGAAGTTGTACAGAAACGGTTTACAGTAGTCCCTCGCCACGCCGTTCACCTTTGGTGGTCTCGCTGTTTCGCGACCTTTTTTTTGGTGAATTTTGCCTTCTTTTTATTTTTTTTCTTACAGAGCATTATGTTCTGCAGTCTAGTTTGCTGTAGGCCATTGTCAGTCAATGTCATGCTGTGTTTCCTGTACAGTACAAAATGCACTCAGCTTGATAAATTTATATAAATCTTTCATCGGAGTGACTCTCAAGTTCTGTACTGTTTCTCAAGTTTTCTCCCCGACAAACACAACAAGTAAAGACGCTGGACTTCTTTAAGTCCAGCGTCTTTACTTGTTGTCTTTACTCATACTGATAATGTTCCACTTTAAGCAGCAGTCCTGCAATATAATGTAAACACTGAAATTTACACAACACCTAGTCATTTAAATGGACACAATTACACGTAAATTTATGACAAATCTTTTAGCTTTAATTTGTGGATTTTAAGCGGTTACGTAGTAATAAACTTACTGGTTACATGTGTGAAATTTGATGATCAGCCACTCAATCTGCATGTGCATCAGAAAATAAAAAGCTCATATCGTACAGTTATCCAGGATATGGGCAATGGGCACGACTAGGATTTGGGTTTGATTAACATGCACCACTTACCATGTTTTACAGTACCTACTTGCAGCACATGTATGGCAAAGCTTTTAAAAATGTATTCAAATTAATTTCTAAAATAAAATCCAGTAGTTTCTGCAAATATGTCAATTTAGCATGTGAATAAAATAAAACCAAGCCATAGCCTTGCATCACCAGTGATCTGGTGGATGTTCAGATGTTGAGAAAGCTCACAGAGTCCTGGAACACAACCTTAACTCTTTTTCATTCAGTCAGTATTTTTCATCTTTACCCTTTATATCTCTGCCCTTGTAATGCCAGCCAGTGAGAGATCAGGCGTGCACCAAATGTTGATGTGTTTTGTTGAGTGGAACGTTGAGGGAACAGAAATTGCATTTTTTTTCTGTTACATCATGTAAAAGAGCCAACTAGACAGACTTCAAGTAGATTATGGAGTATGTATACGTTACATCCTGGTGAGCACATCTGTCTGAATGCTGGTGAAAGAAAAATGGAAACATTGTGACACAAATATAATAACCAATAAAATCAAATGTTAGTTATAAAACATTAAAGACAAATAAAGTACAACATCTCTCTCTTAATGGAAAATAGGATTAGTGCATCATTATGACATTTTCTCATCAACTAAATGATACAGGTAGCAAAATACTACCGCATGAAAAAGAAAAAAAATCTGTTGTATTTTATCATTTTTACTCTAGCAGTGAAACACTCAGGCAACTCTATCTGATTGAAAACCACACTGACATGAAGCTTCAGAATGTATCAAGAACACTTTATCAACACTACATTTGTTGAGGCAACTAGGGGTAGCTAGTTGAGGTCTGCATGAGTGTACTAGCCCAAGTATTTCTCCTGCCCATGAATTCAAAGGTGGCTGAACCTTTTCAGACATGGTTTCAGTTCCAGAGAAGCAGACTGCGGCCGGTCAACGCAGTTAAGCTTCCCGTTTAGTTCAGCTTTTTTTTTCTCAAAAAGAGTTTTTGCAGAACCATATATCAGAACATTAGACAAAGTTTAGAAGGTCATTTTTTGAGCTATGGTTTTGGTTGCAGAAAAACAGGACAACCATCTAAGTAATGCTGCTCCCTGCTGGTGGTTACAGTAAGAGGGAGGGAGGAACAAAGCTTTGGAAAGTTCAGGCACATGACTTACAGTTAAACCTACACCTGGGCAAAAATATTCTTTACAAGAACCCTAAAATTAAAGAATAATACCAGCATCATTTGAAGTTATAGCTTATTTACCTTTACCATGTTCATTGTTAAATGTAGCGTGTAACACTTGATCCATGTTAAAGGCATGAGAAGCCTGAACAACAGGCACAAACTACAAACCCCCCAAAACTGGGGGGGCAGTTTTATTCTTTAGACATGAAGGCATGAAGACCATTTCAGATAAAGAAAGTGCTACGTGTGATGTTCTATGGAGTCCATTTACGTCTACGCTACTTTTCAACCCAGTATTCCTCTAAATTAGGAGGCTGTTGAGCCATTCTCTCTGTTACATTGAGTTCATCGTGGTATAGGCTGGGTTGTTTTAAAGGAGTACTTGTGTGTATTAGAAGAACAAGAAAAGGAATAAAGTAAAGATTTTAAAGAGTCACTGGAGGTAGCAGACACAGACCATGTTCAAATGAAGTGGCATGATGACAGCTTTTTAGATGAAATGTCACCCAAGACTTAACTGGAACACAACATTGTATTCATCCCTCGTACTTCTTTTTATTCTTGTGCCAACTCCAGTCTGTGCTGTTTCCTGATCTTTCCTCTGCTACAAGAGGTCAGGGAGATGGCTGTACACAGAGTCCAGCAGCTTCTGGCTGGCCTCCTGACTCTTCACTCCTGCAATCTCAAAGAGCCTGTCCAGTTTGTCCTCAGCGGCTGGGATCTGTTCGATGATATGCAACTCCTCTGGGTTCAGGATGTGCAGCATGTCGTCAAAGATGGGCTGCAGGTCACATGGGTCCAGACGCACCTGTCGGAGCACTGTGTCTTTCTTCTCTGAAAGACAAAAAAGAGACAAAGATTACCCTAAGCAATGTTCCCTCTAATTTTTCATGTGTCTGAGCGAACACACAAACTCCCTGAGCAATCCCTTGGACCACTGTGAGCAACAGCAGACGTGTGCACTGTGGTCACGCCAGCATCGAATCCATCCAAGTTACATGGTTTATTAAAATAATCAAATTACAGCATTTACATTTATGTTAGACTACTTTTAATTAACTGATTTAGCCCACTTAAAATGAAAATTAAAAAACAATCTTGTTCATGACCTGTTTAGTATGTTAACACTATTGGAAGTAAAAATAACTTGAACTCCAATTTTGGAAACAACTGCCTTTCTTTTTTCTTTTTTAAATAAAGCTCTGACTTGTATTATGAGTATGAGTCTGTGGTCTGGGAGAGAGTCCTGTAAGTCTCTGTCTGCAAAATACAGTATATAATGACCAATGTTGGGCAATTAATTATATAGTTACTTCTTCAAAAAAGTTACTGAGTTATGCAAACAAAGTTTTTTGCAGCTATTTGCCAAGGCGTTTTTTTAAATAAGCATTTCAAACTATTTACAGAACAATCAGCTGTTCTGCATCAAATAATAATAATTTCTGTCCACTATGAGATAAAGGAGAACAACAGCCTGATACCTGTAGGCCTGACAACAGGAGATGTATCACTCCTGTAACACCTGTAACATTTAGCAGTCGCCTCATTGTTCTGACACACACAACAAAACTATTGACTACACTATACACTAACTACACAAGATTTGCGCTAAATGTCGCAAATCTCTCACATCTCAAAACACCGCCGTCACTCCTAAAACTTCCCCCTCCCTAAACAACTAAATGCCATGTTGCCATATCATTCATTTTTTGATTGGTCGACATGGTACTTTTTTCGATGAGTAGGAAAGTTTGTTTCTTTATTTGCTTCTTACCTGCCATCATCCCTTTGTTGTTTACAATTGTGTTTTATTTAGTTACCCCTCGTGTGTCATAGTGGTCTGATCAGCCATTATATGTGTGTCATTTCATGTTGAGGTCAGTTATGTTTGTTTGCGCAGTCATTTGGTTTGTTAAGTTTGCAGTTTTTGCCTGAGTTGAGTTTTGTTTATTTGACCTCTTTTATGAGCTGAACATTTATTACTTTTGTACATATGATTTTTGGGGGTTAAATAAATGAAAACCATATTTTTCTAATAATTCCTGGGACTCCTCCTGTTTGTCAACTTGGTCCATCACATCAGACCAGAAATTTCTTCTTTGTCTTCATTTCAGGTTTCTAAGATTTAATATATTCACTGGCTGAGCATGCACCTACTGTATACTTAAGTCAAAAATTCATATATATGCAAATTAAAGTTCATATGAATATTTTCTCTTATTTTTCTTTATTTTTATTTCATAAGAAAGCTCTCGCATTTTGTTCAGGGTTGAGGCTTTAAAGGGCTAATTAGGCTCAAAGTAAAAATATGCTGACTTACTTATTTACTGTATAAACTACTGTGTAGAGTCAAAAACAACTGTAATATATTAAAGCTGCAAGCAGCGTTATGAGGGCCATCGCCATTTCGCGCTATTCAATGAAAATGATCACATAACAACAAAGCCTTCATCACATTGGAGGTGTGGGCCAAATTTCAAGACTTTTTAAACTTTCCAAGCCCCTCAAAAGCCACTTCATTTTTCATGGTGAACCGCCTTCCCACCAGGGTGCGCCGTTCAGTTTAAAGTCACAATTTTCTCACTGAAGCATCATGAGGGACTCATGTTAATATTCACCGCTTTTGAGGTGGCCACGATGAACCTGTGAAAAATCAGTAAAACAAAGTGTAGGACATGACATTTCCTGTTCCCACTAGGTGGCACTCTGTGTATTCCTGACAATGGGCACATCAATCTGTTCAGGTTACGTCTGACATCACGCCTGTAAAGTCTGGTACTGAACAGACTGGATTTCATAGAGTTATACTAATTTGTTTCTTCATGGCGAGACATAAATGTTCGCCATGCTGCTGGGGTCACACCCTTTCGCGAAAAGTCACAGTTTTCACTGTAACCCAAGACCAACTCCTTAAGGCTTTCCTGGAGAAATTTGAGGCTGCAGATGTCACCCATCACAATACTGTACCCCAAAGTGTAAAACATGACATTTCCTGTTCCCACTAGGTGGCGCTGTCCCTGATGTCAAATATGGCAGGTGAAATGTGTTCAGGGGTGGAGCCTTATCATATGTGTACTCTTTGGTCCAGCTCGGACAATGTATGACAGCATGAGAGGCAATACGATTTTCATGGCGAGTCATTGAAAGTCGCCGCGGCGCCACGGCGTCACCGTATTGTGAAAACTCAAAAGCTCCGCAATTTAACATGGCCCAGGTGTGTAGTTGGCACTGTCCAAATTTGAAGTTTATAGGACCAAATCCCAAGGAGGAGTTCGTTAAAGTACAAGGCATGGAAACGGTAAAATCAGAGCCAAAATGTCACCTTCAATCCAAAATGGCGGACTTCCTGTTGGGTTTAGGACATGGCCATAATAGACTTTTTTGTTCGACTCTGAACGTTATATATGTGTACCGACTTTCAAACATGTAGGTCATACCCATACCGGGGGCTCGCGTTTTTCATTATTCTAGGTGGCGCTACTGAGCTAATTTTCCCTGGCCATGTCTGAGAACATTAAAATACGTAAATTTTCACCAGACCTGACGCGTGTGCAAAATTTCATGAGTTTTTGAGCATGTTTAGGCCCTCAAAAAGGCCCTTGTTTTGCCTGAATAATAATAATAATAATAATTAAAGCTGCAAGCAGCGTTATGAGGGCCCTCGCACCCCCGGCGGGTCGAGCCACGCCCAACACCTGAAACCAGCACGTCTGATCTGATGTCACATTGATGGAATTCATGCATTTAACCACCAGCTAACATTTCATCTCGTTCAATCATGATTAGTTAGTCGTCCCACTAGGTGGCGCTCTAACCATTAATGACAAATGGCATAACAAACATTTCCGAGCTCGAGTCTCATCATGCCTGCGACCTTTGGGAGAGATTGAACATTGTGTTTTTGAGTGACAGCAGATTACTGCTTTTTGGCGAGTGACTGAAACCACGTGCCGCCATGACCACCTCGTTGCCCTGAACGTAAAAAGCTTCGCAATTTAACATCACAAAGGTCTTCAGATTCCACACAGAGGAAATCGCGTCAATCCGATGAAATCCCTTGGAGGAGTTCGTCAAAGTACGGTGCCTGAAAAGAGGGGAAAATGTCGCCAAAATTACACATTCATTTTAAAATGGCTGACTTCCTGTTGGATTTGGGATATTGCTCCAAGAGACTTTTTTGTACATCTTGATATCTCCTATAAGCTTACCAGGTTTCAGACTCATACATAAAACACAGAGCAGGGGCTGTGGTTTTGAAATTTTGTAGGGGGCGCTGTGGAGCCATTTTGCGCTATTCAAGGAACATGGTTACATAACAACAAAGCGTTCATCACATTGGAGGTGTGGGCCAAATTTAAAGCCTCTATAAACTTTCCAAGCCCCTCAAAAGCCACTTCATCTTTCATGGTGAACTGCGCTGCCACCAGGGTGCGCCGTTCAGTTTAAAGTCACAATTTTCACACTGAAGCATCATGAGGCACTGATGGTGATATTCACCGCTTTTGAGGTGGCCACGATGAACCTGTGTAAATCAGTACAACAAAATGAAAGACATGACATTTCCTGTTGCCAATAGGTGGCGCTCTGCATATTACTGACAATGGGCACATCAATCTGTTCAGGGCGGGTCTGACATCACGCCTGTAAAGTCTGGTACTAATCAGACTGGATTTCATGGAGTTATACTAATTTGTTTCTTCATGGCGAGACATCAATGTTCGCCATGCTGCTGGGGTCACACCCTTTCGCGAAAACTCACAGTTTTCACTGTAACCCAAGACCAACTCCTTAAGGCTTTCCTGGAGAAATTTGAGGCTGCAGATGTCACCCATCACAATACTGTACCCCAAAGTGTAAAACATGACATTTCCTGTTCCCACTAGGTGGCGCTGTCCCTGATGTCAAATATGGCAGGTGAAATATGTTCAGGGGTGGAGCCTTATCATATGTGTGCTCTTTGGTCCAGATCAGACAATGTATCACAGAATGAGAGGCAATAAGATTTTCATGGCGAGTCATCGAAATTCGCCGTGGCGCCACGGCCTCACGGTATTGTGAAAACTCAAAAGCTCCGCAATTTAACATGGCCCAGGTGTGTAGTTGACACTGACCAAAGATGAAGCTTATAAGACCGAATCCCAAGGAGGAGTTCGAAAAAGTTCGAGGCATGGAAATGGCAAAAAAAGAGCCAAAATGTCACCTTCACGTCCAAATGGCGGACTTCCTGTTGGGTTTGCGTCAATGGGCCAACAGACTTTTTTGTTCATCTTGGCATGGTACAGATGTGTGCCAAATTTCATACATGTAACTCAAACGATGTGGTCGTAGGGCTGCATTTAACAAGGCATAGGTGGCGCTCTAGAGCCATTTCCCAGTGCTCATATGTAAAACCATTAAAATACAAAATTTTTCACCAGACCTGACGCGTGTGCAAAATTTCATGAGTTTTTGAGCATGTTTAGGCCCTCAAAAGGCCGATTCATTTGCCGAAATAATAATAATAATAATAATTAAAGCTGCAAGCAGCGTTATGAGGGCCCTCGCACCCCCGGCGGGTCGAGCCACGCCCAACACCTGAAACCAGCACGTCTGATCTGATGTCACATTGATGGAATTCATGCATTTAACCACCAGCTAACATTTCATCTCGTTCAATCATGATTAGTTAGTCGTCCCACTAGGTGGCGCTCTAACCATTAATGACAAATGGCATAACAAACATTTCCGAGCTTGAGTCTCATCACGCCTATGACCTTTGGGAGAGATTGAACATTGTGTTTTTGAGTGACAGCAGATTACTGCTTTTTGGCGAGTGATTGAAACTCCACGTGCCGCCATGACCACGCCGTTTCCCTGAACGTAAAAAGCTTCGCAATTTAACATCACAAAGGTCTTTAGATGCCACATACAGGAGATCGCATCAATCTGATGAAATCCCTTGGAGGAGTTCGTCAAAGTACGGTGCCTGAAAAGAGGGGAAAATGTCGCCAAAATTACACATTCATTTTAAAATGGCTGACTTCCTGTTGGATTTGGGATATTGCTCCAAGAGACTTTTTTGCAGATCTTGGTATTTCCTATAAGCTTACCAGGTTTCAGACTCATAGATAAAACA
Source organism: Perissodus microlepis (assembly GCF_051167445.1). Lineage (NCBI taxonomy): Eukaryota > Metazoa > Chordata > Actinopteri > Cichliformes > Cichlidae > Perissodus > Perissodus microlepis. Next base: position 26,813,927 of record NC_140475.1, read on the forward strand.
CAGAGCAGGGGCTGTGGTTTTGAAATTTTGTAGGGGGCGCTGTGGAGCCATTTTGCGCTATTCAAGGAAAATGGTTACATAACAACAAAGCGTTCATCACATTGGAGGTGTGGGCCAAATTTAAAGCCTATATAAACTTTCCAAGCCCCTCAAAAGCCACTTCATTTTTCATGGTCAACCGCCTTCCCACCAGGGTGCGCCGTTCAGTTTAAAGTCACAATTTTCGCACTGAAGCATCATGAGGCACTGATGGTGATATTCACCGCTTTTGAGGTGTCCACGATGAACCTGTGAAAATCAGTACAACAAAGTGAAAGACATGACATTCCCTGTTGCCACTAGGTGGCGCTCTGCGTATTCCCGACAATGGGCACATCAATCTGTTCAGGGCGGGTCTGACATCATACCTGTAAAGTCTGGTTCTGATCAGCTTGGATTTCATTGAGTTATACTAATTTGTTTCTTCATGGCGAGACATGAAAGTTCGCCATGCTGCTGGGGTCACACCCTTTCGCGAAAAGTCACAGTTTTCACTGTAACCCAAGACCAACTCCTTAAGGCTTTCCTGGAGAAATTTGAGGCTGCAGATGTCACCCATCACAATACTGTACCCCAAAGTGTAAAACATGACATTTCCTGTTCCCACTAGGTGGCGCTGTCCCTGATGTCAAATATGGCAGTTGAAATATGTTCAGGGGTGGAGCCTTATCATATGTGTACTCTTTGGTCCAGCTCGGACAATGTATGACAGAATGAGAGGCAATAAGATTTTCATGGCGAGTCATTGAAATTCGCCGTGGTGCCACGGCGTCACCGTATTGTGAAAACTCAAAAGCTCCGCAATTTAACATGGCCCAGGTGTGTAGTTGGCACTGTCCAAATTTGAAGTTTATAGGACCAAATCCCAAGGAGGAGTTCGTTAAAGTACAAGGCATGGAAACGGTAAAATCAGAGCCAAAATGTCACCTTCAATCCAAAATGGCGGACTTCCTGTTGGGTTTAGGACATGGCCATAATAGACTTTTTTGTGCGTCTGCTAACGATAGATATGTGTTCCAATTTTCATACATGTAGGTCATACCTACACCGGGGGCTCGCGTTTTTCATTTTTCTAGGTGGCGCTACTGAGCCAATTTTCCCTGGCCATGTCTGAGGACATTAAAATACGTAATTTTTCACCAGACCTGACGCGTGTGCAAAATTTCATGAGTTTTTGAGCATGTTTAGGCCCTCAAAAAGGCCCTTGTTTTACCTGAATAATAATAATAATAATAATTAAAGCTGCAAGCAGCGTTATGAGGGCCCTCGCACCCCCGGCGCGTCGAGCCACGCCCAACACCTGAAACCAGCACGTCCGATCTGATGTCACATTGATGGAATTCATGCATTTAACCACCAGCTAACATTTCATCTCGTTCAATCATGATTAGTTAGTCGTCCCACTAGGTGGCGCTCTAACCATTAATGACAAATGGCATAACAAACATTTCCGAGCTCGAGTCTCATCATGCCTATGACCTTTGGGAGAGATTGAACATTGTGTTTTTGAGTGACAGCAGATTACTGCTTTTTGGCGAGTGACTGAAACCACGTGCCGCCATGACCACCCCGTTTCCCTGAATGTAAAAAGCTTCGCAATTTAACATCACAAAGGTCTTTAGATGCCACACACTGGAGATCGCATCAATCTGGTGAAATCCCTTGGAGGAGTTCGTCAAAGTACGGTGCCTGAAAAGAGGGGAAAATGTCGCCAAAATTACACATTCATTTTAAAATGGCTGACTTCCTGTTGGATTTGGGATATTGCTCCAAGAGACTTTTTTGTACATCTTGATATCTCCTATAAGCTTACCAGGTTTCAGACTCATAGATAAAACACAGAGCAGGGGCTGTGGTTTTGAAATTTTGTAGGGGGCGCTGTGGAGCCATTTTGCGCTATTCAAGGAAAATGGTTACATAACAACAAAGCGTTCATCACATTGGAGGTGTGGGCCAAACTTAAAGCCTATATAAACTTTCCAAGCTCCTCAAAAGCCACTTCATCTTTCATGGTCAACCGCCTTCCCACCAGGGTGCGCCGTTCAGTTTAAAGTCACAATTTTCGCACTGAAGCATCATGAGGCACTGATGGTGATATTCACCGCTTTTGAGGTGGCCACGATGAACCTGTGAAAATCAGTACAACAAAGTGAAAGCCATGACATTTCCTGTTGCCACTAGGTGGCGCTCTGCGTATTCCCGACAATGGGCACATCAATCTGTTCAGGGCGGGTCTGACATCATACCTGTAAAGTCTGGTACTGATCAGCTTGGATTTCATTGAGTTATACTAATTTGTTTCTCCATGGCGAGACATCAAAGTTCGCCATGCTGCTGGGGTCACACCCTTTCGCGAAAAGTCACAGTTTTCACTGTAACCCAAGACCAACTCCTTAAGGCTTTCCTGGAGAAATTTGAGGCTGCAGATGTCACCCATCACAATACTGTACCCCAAAGTGTAAAACATGACATTTCCTGTTCCCACTAGGTGGCGCTGTCCGTGATGTCAAATATGGCAGTTGAAATATGTTCAGGGGTGGAGTCTTATCATATGTGTACTCTTTGGTCCAGCTCGGACAATGTATGACAGAATGAGAGGCAATAAGATTTTCATGGCGAGTCATTGAAATTCGCCGGGGCGCCACGGCGTCACCGTATTGTGAAAACTCAAAAGCTCCGCAATTTAACATGGCCCAGGTGTGTAGTTGGCACTGTCCAAATTTGAAGTTTATAGGACCAAATCCCAAGGAGGAGTTCGTTAAAGTACAAGGCATGGAAACGGTAAAATCAGAGCCAAAATGTCACCTTCAATCCAAAATGGCGGACTTCCTGTTGGGTTTAGGACATGGCCATAATAGACTTTTTTGTTCGACTCTGAACGTTATATATGTGTACCGACTTTCAAACATGTAGGTCATACCCATACCGGGGGCTCGCGTTTTAGATTTCTCTAGGTGGCGCTACTGAGCCAATTTTCCCTGGCCATGTCTGAGAACATTAAAATACGTAAATTTTCACCAGACCTGACGCGTGTGCAAAATTTCATGAGTTTTTGAGCATGTTTAGGCCCTCAAAAGGCCGATTCATTTGCCGAAATAATAATAATAATAATAATAACTAGAAAGCGAAAATTTCATATGAAATTTTAAGTGTGCCTATACCGCCGCTAATCAGTGTAGTTTGCCATTCATACGGCTACAGGGAGCAAAACTCAGCAGAGCAGCCATTCTCCACCATGAACTATGGCAAAAACAAAGACCGCTCGCGCCTCACAGATGACAGCTTACAGTTTTGTGTAAAGATGAGGTGACTTCGTACAGCCCCGATTTGCAGACGCTGTGCACAGAGGTTCATGAGCAGAAGTCCCATTGTACCACGGCAGACCCGACAATGTTTGCATGAACACGCTTTGTAGCATTACTTTATGGACCACTTTTCACACATGGTTGGTGTACCCACACAGCCGGCTGTAGCTTTTCATCTCACAGCCCGACACACACCCAAAAAACAGCCGAGAGAGCACAGACTTTACGCCCGGGAGGCGTGATTGCAGATGCCGCTCAGGTGGGTCCACCTCCCCTGCAGCGGCACTGCAGACCACGCCCGCCACACACATCAAACACGTAAAATAAATATTTATGCACTTTTGCATTCACTTTTTGTTTTTTGTTATTTTTACACAGTGTTCTGAATGAATAACAATGGTCTACAGCCAATCTTGTGTATTGTTATACAAACTTTGGTTGTAAGATTCAGATAACTATTTAATAAAAGCTAAATATTTTATATGAGAATAAGAAAGAAAAGTATATCTTTGTGTCCCCCTCTCCCTGTTAATGCCCTACCTGGCCCCCTGGCAAAAGCTTTGCTAGATCCACCCCTGCACAGTTACCAGCTGTCAGCTACACAAAAAAGGACCAGCCCTTTTTTCAGCTGTGGCTCCAGCAAACATCAGCTGACACTAGAAATTAAAATCAAACGAATTCTAACAACAGCTGATCAAGCTTAAACGTGCTGCTGTTGTTTAGTGCTATAAACAAACAAGAGAGAAAAGCCGATCATTGATCAGTTTCATGATTGAAGTTTCAACAGGCGAGAGAATGACAGGGGAGGCTGTCATAAAGTTCAACATCAGTAACTTAGCGCGCACAGCTGTATAGAAACTCCGTCGCGCTAGCTAGCACGCAGTACGAGTTATTGTAACTGTCAGCACAACGAAAATAAACTACACCTAAACTCGGTTTATATCTGACCCAAATAGAGTGCAGTTCATAACTTCTTACCTGAAATTCAGTTCACCTCACGCTCCTGCCTTCGGTTTCCCTTATCCACGATTGAGCTCCGCGTTAGCCACCACCGGTCGATCGGCGGCCGCCTCGCCGCCTCGTATGTCTCTTTCCCCGCATGTCCTTTCTGTCAGGGCTGGCTGCCCTTTGTTGGAGCTCCGCGTTAGCCACCACCAAACAACTCAGTTATTTTTCCCACATCGACCAGCATCTGGACAACCACCTTTCACTGTTTATACCGTTACTAAAATGAATAAATGAATTATCGGCCCATATAAACGAAAAATAAGTCCAGCTGAGAAACAGTCCCATGGCGAGTGATCGGGTGGTGAAACGAATGTCAGCCGCTTCACTTTAAGCCAAGCCCGGGTGCTTTTGAGCGAAGCAGCGCTAGCCGCGCTAGATAGCCGGCTAGCAGCAACATCGTGAGAAAACTGTTGCTAATATGGGATGTTTTGACAAAACGAGCAGATATTTGACGTTTACACACCTACATTCTCGCCTGAAAATATCTTAAAAGTTTATTTTTTGACCTAGAAACAGTAATACAAGCAATATATTAAACGAAGTGGCAGCCGCCATTCTTTGACTCGGTAGAGGCGTGCTATGAATTGTGGGATATGGAGTGTTCCACCAAGCATACACCCTTGCGGTTACCGTAACTATTCAATGGTTCGCGCAACCTTAAAAATTCCAATGGTTCCTGAAAGCAGCGACGCTGTGCGCGCCGTTGATATTGTCGTCATTACGGTAATGCAAATAAGGGTAGACAGGCCGTACTACTCCCGACATACCACTAGAGAGAGCCAACACACCACAAATGAAGTTTGAAATCTGTTTCTAGGGGGCCAAAAGTGGAATCTTTCTCATGGGCCTAGAAATGGGCCAAAATTTGCACTAAAATCTAAATATTTAAAAAACTATAAAAGTCATAAACACCAAAAGTCATAGGATACTAGTCCAGACCCAGCCGCACAAAATGATATAACATATGTAACCCTTGTGTCAAAACTGTGCGGCACATAAGCGCGGGAAAATTTTCACTAAAATATTAATATTTAAAAAACTATAAAAGTCATAAACACCAAAAGTTATAGCACACCATTCCAGATCCAGCCGCACGAAATGATATAACATATGTGAACCTTGTCTCAAAACTGTGGGGCGAGTTTCGCTGCAAAATTTTAGGCGGAAAAAGGAAAATAATAATAATAATAATAATAATAATAATAAGAATAATAAATCCGACGAATAGTAATAAGTGTGCCTCTTGGCATAGGCACACTTAATAATAATAAACAGAGCAGATACAATAGGGCCTTCGCACTGTCAGTGCTCGGGCCCTAATAAACAGAGCAGATACAATAGGGCCTTCGCACTGTCAGTGCTCGGGCCCTAATAATAATAATTAAAGCTGCAAGCAGCGTTATGAGGGCCCTCGCACCCCGGCGCGTCGAGCCACGCCCAACACCTGAAACCAGCACGTCCGATCTGATGTCACATCGATGGAATTCATGCATTTAACCACCAGCTAACATTTCATCTCGTTCAATCATGAGTAGTTAGTCGTCCCACTAGGTGGCGCTCTAACCATTAATGACAAATGGCATAACAAACATTTCCGAGCTCGAGTCTCATCACGCCTATGACCTTTGGGAGAGATTGAACATTGTGTTTTTGAGTGACAGCAGATTACTGCTTTTTGGCGAGTGATTGAAACTCTACGTGCCGCCATGACCACCCCGTTTCCCTGAATGTAAAAAGCTTCGCAATTTAACATCACAAAGGTCTTTAGATTCCACGCACTGGAGATCGCATCAATCTGATGAAATCCCTTGGAGGAGTTCGTCAAAGTACGGTGCCTGAAAAGTGGGGAAAATGTCGCCAAAATTACACATTCATTTTAAAATGGCTGACTTCCTGTTGGATTTGGGATATTACTCCAAGAGACTTTTTTGTACATCTTGATATCTCCTATAAGCTTAACAGGTTTCAGACTCATAGATAAAACACAGAGCAGGGGCTGTGGTTTTGAAATTTTGTAGGGGGCGCTGTGGAGCCATTTTGCGCTATTCAAGGAAAATGGTTACATAACAACAAAGCCTTCATCACATTGGAGGTGTGGGCCAAATTTAAAGCCTATATAAACTTTCCAAGCCCCTCAAAAGCCACTTCATCTTTCATGGTGAACTGCGCTGCCACCAGGGTGCGCCGTTCAGTTTAAAGTCACAATTTTCGCACTGAAGCATCATGAGGCACTGATGGTGATATTCACCGCTTTTGAGATGGCCACGATGAACCTGTGAAAATCAGTACAACAAAGTGAAAGCCATGACATTTCCTGTTGCCACTAGGTGGCGCTCTGCGTATTCCCGACAATGGGCACATCAATCTGTTCAGGGCGGGTCTGACATCATACCTGTAAAGTCTGGTACTGATCAGCTTGGATTTCATTGAGTTATACTAATTTGTTTCTCCATGGCGAGACATCAAAGTTCGCCATGCTGCTGGGGTCACACCCTTTCGCGAAAAGTCACAGTTTTCACTGTAACCCAAGACCAACTCCTTAAGGCTTTCCTGGAGAAATTTGAGGCTGCAGATGTCACCCATCACAATACTGTACCCCAAAGTGTAAAACATGACATTTCCTGTTCCCACTAGGTGGCGCTGTCCGTGATGTCAAATATGGCAGTTGAAATATGTTCAGGGGTGGAGTCTTATCATATGTGTACTCTTTGGTCCAGCTCGGACAATGTATGACAGAATGAGAGGCAATAAGATTTTCATGGCGAGTCATTGAAATTCGCCGGGGCGCCACGGCGTCACCGTATTGTGAAAACTCAAAAGCTCCGCAATTTAACATGGCCCAGGTGTGTAGTTGGCACTGTCCAAATTTGAAGTTTATAGGACCAAATCCCAAGGAGGAGTTCGTTAAAGTACAAGGCATGGAAACGGTAAAATCAGAGCCAAAATGTCACCTTCAATCCAAAATGGCGGACTTCCTGTTGGGTTTAGGACATGGCCATAATAGACTTTTTTGTTCGACTCTGAACGTTATATATGTGTACCGACTTTCAAACATGTAGGTCATACCCATACCGGGGGCTCGCGTTTTAGATTTCTCTAGGTGGCGCTACTGAGCCAATTTTCCCTGGCCATGTCTGAGAACATTAAAATACGTAAATTTTCACCAGACCTGACGCGTGTGCAAAATTTCATGAGTTTTTGAGCATGTTTAGGCCCTCAAAAGGCCGATTCATTTGCCGAAATAATAATAATAATAATAATAATAAACAGAGCAGATACAATAGGGCCTTCGCACTGTCAGTGCTCGGGCCCTAATTAAAGCTGCAAGCAGCGTTATGAGGGCCCTCGCACCCCCGGCGGGTCGAGCCACGCCCAACACCTAAAACCAGCACGTCCGATCTGATGTCACATCGATGGAATTCATGCATTTAACCACCAGCTAACATTTCATCTCGTTCAATCATGATTAGTTAGTCGCCCCACTAGGTGGCGCTCTAACCATTACTGACAAATGGCATAACAAACATTTCCGAGCTCGAGTCTCATCACGCCTATGACCTTTGGGAGAGATTGAACATTGTGTTTTTGAGTGACAGCAGATTACTGCTTTTTGGCGAGTGATTGAAACTCTACGTGCCGCCATGACCACCCCGTTTCCCTGAATGTAAAAAGCTTCGCAATTTAACATCACAAAGGTCTTTAGATTCCACGCACTGGAGATCACATCAATCTGATGAAATCCCTTGGAAGAGTTAGTCAATGTACGGTGCCTGAAAAGTGGGGAAAATGTCGCCAAAATTGCACATTAATTTTAAAATGGCTGACTTCCTGTTGGATTTGGGATATTGCTCCAAGAGACTTTTTTGTACATCTTGATATCTCCTATAAGCTTACCAGGTTTCAGACTCATAGATAAAACACAGAGCAGGGGCTGTGGTTTTGAAATTTTGTAGGGGGCGCTGTGGAGCCATTTTGGGATATTCAATGAAAATGATCACATAACAAAAAAGCCCTCATCACATTGGAGGTGTGCACCAAATTTAAAGCCTATATACACTTTCCAAGCCCCTCAAAAGCCACTTCATTTTTCATGGTCAACCGCCTTCCCACCAGGGTGCGCCGTTCAGTTTAACGTCACAATTTTCGCACTGAAGCATCATGAGGCACTGATGGTGATATTCACCGCTTTTGAGGTGGCCACGATGAACCTGTGAAAATCAGTACAACAAAGTGAAAGCCATGACATTTCCTGTTGCCACTAGGTGGCGCTCTACGTATTCCCGACAATGGGCACATCAATCTGTTCAGGGCGGGTCTGACATCATACCTGTAAAGTCTGGTTCTGATCAGCTTGGATTTCATTGAGTTATACTAATTTGTTTCTTCATGGCGAGACATCAAAGTTCGCCATGCTGCTGGGGTCATACCCTTTCGCGAAAAGTCACAGTTTTCACTGTAACCCAAGACCAACTCCTTAAGGCTTTCCTGGAGAAATTTGAGGCTGCAGATGTCACCCATCACAATACTGTACCCCAAAGTGTAAAACATGACATTTCCTGTTCCCACTAGGTGGCGCTGTCCCTGATGTCAAATATGGCAGTTGAAATATGTTCAGGGGTGGAGCCTTATCATATGTGTACTCTTTGGTCCAGCTCGGACAATGTATGACAGAATGAGAGGCAATACGATTTTCATGGCGAGTCATTGAAATTCGCCGCGGCGCCACGGCGTCACCGTATTGTGAAAACTCAAAAGCTCCGCAATTTAACATGGCCCAGGTGTGTAGTTGGCACTGTCCAAATTTGAAGTTTATAGGACCAAATCCCAAGGAGGAGTTCGTTAAAGTACAAGGCATGGAAACGGTAAAATCAGAGCCAAAATGTCACCTTCAATCCAAAATGGCGGACTTCCTGTTGGGTTTAGGACATGGCCATAATAGACTTTTTTGTTCGACTCTGAACGTTATATATGTGTACCGACTTTCAAACATGTAGGTCATACTCATACCGTGGGCTCGCGTTTTTCATTTTTCTAGGTGGCGCTACTGAGCCAATTTTCCCTGGCCATGTCTTAGAACATGAAAATACGTAAATTTTCACCAGACCTGACGCGTGTTCAAAATTTCATGAGTTTTTGAGCATGTTTAGGCCCTCAAAAGGCCGATTCATTTGCCGAAATAATAATAATAATAATAACTAGAAAGCGAAAATTTCATAAGAAATTTTAAGTGTGCCTATACCGCCGCTAATCAGTGTAGTTTGCCATTCATACGGCTACAGGGAGCAAAACTCAGCAGAGCAGCCATTCTCCACCATGAACTATGGCAAAAACAAAGACCGCTCGCGCCTCACAGATGACAGCTTACAGTTTTGTGTAAAGATGAGGTGACTTCGTACAGCCCCGATTTGCAGACGCTGTGCACAGAGGTTCATGAGCAGAAGTCCCATTGTACCACGGCAGACCCGACAATGTTTGCATGAACACGCTTTGTAGCATTACTTTATGGACCACTTTTCACACATGGTTGGTGTACCCACACAGCCGGCTGTAGCTTTTCATCTCACAGCCCGACACACACCCAAAAAACAGCCGAGAGAGCACAGACTTTACGCCCGGGAGGCGTGATTGCAGATGCCGCTCAGGTGGGTCCACCTCCCCTGCAGCGGCACTGCAGACCACGCCCGCCACACACATCAAACACGTAAAATAAATATTTATGCACTTTTGCATTCACTTTTTGTTTTTTGTTATTTTTACACAGTGTTCTGAATGAATAACAATGGTCTACAGCCAATCTTGTGTATTGTTATACAAACTTTGGTTGTAAGATTCAGATAACTATTTAATAAAAGCTAAATATTTTATATGAGAATAAGAAAGAAAAGTATATCTTTGTGTCCCCCTCTCCCTGTTAATGCCCTACCTGGCCCCCTGGCAAAAGCTTTGCTAGATCCACCCCTGCACAGTTACCAGCTGTCAGCTACACAAAAAAGGACCAGCCCTTTTTTCAGCTGTGGCTCCAGCAAACATCAGCTGACACTAGAAATTAAAATCAAACGAATTCTAACAACAGCTGATCAAGCTTAAACGTGCTGCTGTTGTTTAGTGCTATAAACAAACAAGAGAGAAAAGCCGATCATTGATCAGTTTCATGATTGAAGTTTCAACAGGCGAGAGAATGACAGGGGAGGCTGTCATAAAGTTCAACATCAGTAACTTAGCGCGCACAGCTGTATAGAAACTCCGTCGCGCTAGCTAGCACGCAGTACGAGTTATTGTAACTGTCAGCACAACGAAAATAAACTACACCTAAACTCGGTTTATATCTGACCCAAATAGAGTGCAGTTCATAACTTCTTACCTGAAATTCAGTTCACCTCACGCTCCTGCCTTCGGTTTCCCTTATCCACGATTGAGCTCCGCGTTAGCCACCACCGGTCGATCGGCGGCCGCCTCACCGCCTCGTATGTCTCTTTCCCCGCATGTCCTTTCTGTCAGGGCTGGCTGCCCTTTGTTGGAGCTCCGCGTTAGCCACCACCAAACAACTCAGTTATTTTTCCCACATCGACCAGCATCTGGACAACCACCTTTCACTGTTTATACCGTTACTAAAATGAATAAATGAATTATCGGCCCATATAAACGAAAAATAAGTCCAGCTGAGAAACAGTCCCATGGCGAGTGATCGGGTGGTGAAACGAATGTCAGCCGCTTCACTTTAAGCCAAGCCCGGGTGCTTTTGAGCGAAGCAGCGCTAGCCGCGCTAGATAGCCGGCTAGCAGCAACATCGTGAGAAAACTGTTGCTAATATGGGATGTTTTGACAAAACGAGCAGATATTTGACGTTTACACACCTACATTCTCGCCTGAAAATATCTTAAAAGTTTATTTTTTGACCTAGAAACAGTAATACAAGCAATATATTAAACGAAGTGGCAGCCGCCATTCTTTGACTCGGTAGAGGCGTGCTATGAATTGTGGGATATGGAGTGTTCCACCAAGCATACACCCTTGCGGTTACCGTAACTATTCAATGGTTCGCGCAACCTTAAAAATTCCAATGGTTCCTGAAAGCAGCGACGCTGTGCGCGCCGTTGATATTGTCGTCATTACGGTAATGCAAATAAGGGTAGACAGGCCGTACTACTCCCGACATACCACTAGAGAGAGCCAACACACCACAAATGAAGTTTGAAATCTGTTTCTAGGGGGCCAAAAGTGGAATCTTTCTCATGGGCCTAGAAATGGGCCAAAATTTGCACTAAAATCTAAATATTTAAAAAACTATAAAAGTCATAAACACCAAAAGTCATAGGATACTAGTCCAGACCCAGCCGCACAAAATGATATAACATATGTAACCCTTGTGTCAAAACTGTGCGGCACATAAGCGCGGGAAAATTTTCACTAAAATATTAATATTTAAAAAACTATAAAAGTCATAAACACCAAAAGTTATAGCACACCATTCCAGATCCAGCCGCACGAAATGATATAACATATGTGAACCTTGTCTCAAAACTGTGGGGCGAGTTTCGCTGCAAAATTTTAGGCGGAAAAAGGAAAATAATAATAATAATAATAATAATAATAAGAATAATAAATCCGACGAATAGTAATAAGTGTGCCTCTTGGCATAGGCACACTTAATAATAATAAACAGAGCAGATACAATAGGGCCTTCGCACTGTCAGTGCTCGGGCCCTAATAAACAGAGCAGATACAATAGGGCCTTCGCACTGTCAGTGCTCGGGCCCTAATAATAATAATTAAAGCTGCAAGCAGCGTTATGAGGGCCCTCGCACCCCGGCGCGTCGAGCCACGCCCAACACCTGAAACCAGCACGTCCGATCTGATGTCACATCGATGGAATTCATGCATTTAACCACCAGCTAACATTTCATCTCGTTCAATCATGAGTAGTTAGTCGTCCCACTAGGTGGCGCTCTAACCATTAATGACAAATGGCATAACAAACATTTCCGAGCTCGAGTCTCATCACGCCTATGACCTTTGGGAGAGATTGAACATTGTGTTTTTGAGTGACAGCAGATTACTGCTTTTTGGCGAGTGATTGAAACTCTACGTGCCGCCATGACCACCCCGTTTCCCTGAATGTAAAAAGCTTCGCAATTTAACATCACAAAGGTCTTTAGATTCCACGCACTGGAGATCGCATCAATCTGATGAAATCCCTTGGAGGAGTTCGTCAAAGTACGGTGCCTGAAAAGTGGGGAAAATGTCGCCAAAATTACACATTCATTTTAAAATGGCTGACTTCCTGTTGGATTTGGGATATTACTCCAAGAGACTTTTTTGTACATCTTGATATCTCCTATAAGCTTAACAGGTTTCAGACTCATAGATAAAACACAGAGCAGGGGCTGTGGTTTTGAAATTTTGTAGGGGGCGCTGTGGAGCCATTTTGCGCTATTCAAGGAAAATGGTTACATAACAACAAAGCCTTCATCACATTGGAGGTGTGGGCCAAATTTAAAGCCTATATAAACTTTCCAAGCCCCTCAAAAGCCACTTCATCTTTCATGGTGAACTGCGCTGCCACCAGGGTGCGCCGTTCAGTTTAAAGTCACAATTTTCGCACTGAAGCATCATGAGGCACTGATGGTGATATTCACCGCTTTTGAGATGGCCACGATGAACCTGTGAAAATCAGTACAACAAAGTGAAAGCCATGACATTTCCTGTTGCCACTAGGTGGCGCTCTGCGTATTCCCGACAATGGGCACATCAATCTGTTCAGGGCGGGTCTGACATCATGCCTGTAACGTCTGGTTCTGATCAGCTTGGATTTCATTGAGTTATACTAATTTGTTTCTCCATGGCGAGACATCAAAGTTCGCCATGCTGCTGGGGTCACACCCTTTCGCGAAAAGTCACAGTTTTCACTGTAACCCAAGACCAACTCCTTAAGGCTTTCCTGGAGAAATTTGAGGCTGCAGATGTCACCCATCACAATACTGTACCCCAAAGTGTAAAACATGACATTTCCTGTTCCCACTAGGTGGCGCTGTCCCTGATGTCAAATATGGCAGTTGAAATATGTTCAGGGGTGGAGCCTTATCATATGTGTGCTCTTTGGTCCAGATCGGACAATGTATGACAGAATGAGAGGCAATAAGATTTTCATGGCGAGTCATCGAAATTCGCCGTGGCGCCACGGCCTCACGGTATTGTGAAAACTCAAAAGCTCCGCAATTTAACATGGCCCAGGTGTGTAGTTGGCACTGTCCAAATTTGAAGTTTATAGGACCAAATCCCAAGGAGGAGTTCGTTAAAGTACAAGGCATGGAAATGGTAAAATCAGAGCCAAAATGTCACCTTCAATCCAAAATGGCGGACTTCCTGTTGTGTTTAGGACATGGCCATAATAGACTTTTTTGTGCGTCTACGAACAATAGATATGTGTTCCAATTTTCATACATGTAGGTCATACCCACACCGGGGGCTCGCGTTTTAGATTTTCCTAGGTGGCGCTACTGAGCCAATTTTCCCTGGCCATGTCTGAGGACATTAAAATACGTAATTTTTCACCAGACCTGACGCGTGTGCAAAATTTCATGAGTTTTTGAGCATGTTTAGGCCCTCAAAAAGGCCCTTGTTTTACCTGAATAATAATAATAATAATAATTAAAGCTGCAAGCAGCGTTATGAGGGCCCTCGCACCTCCGGCGCGTCGAGCCATGCCCAACACCTGAAACCAGCACGTCCGATCTGATGTCACATTGATGGAATTCATGCATTTAACCACCAGCTAACATTTCATCTCATTCAATCATGATTATAGTCGCCCCACTAGGTGGCGCTCTAACCATTACTGACAAATGGCATAACAAACATTTCCGAGCTTGAGTCTCATCACGCCTACGACCTTTGGGAGAGATTGAACATTGTGTTTTTGAGTGACAGCAGATTACTGCTTTTTGGCGAGTGATTGAAACTCCAGATGCCGCCATGACCACCACGTGCCGCCATGATCACGCCGTTTCCCTGAACGTAAAAAGCTTCGCAATTTAACATCACAAAGGTCTTTAGATGCCACATACAGGAGATCGCATCAATCTGATGAAATCCCTTGGATGAGTTCGTCAAAGTACGTTGCCTGAAAAGAGGGGAAAATGTCGCCAAAATTACCCATTAATTTTAAAATGGCTGACTTCCTGTTGGATTTGGGATATTGCTCCAAGAGACTTTTTTGTACATCTTGATATCTCCTATAAGCTTACCAGGTTTCAGACTCATAGATAAAACACAGAGCAGGGGCTGTGGTTTTGAAATTTTGTAGGGGGCGCTGTGGAGCCATTTTGCGCTATTCAAGGAAAATGGTTACATAACAACAAAGCGTTCATCACATTGGAGGTATGGGCCAAATTTAAAGCCTATATAAACTTTCCAAGCCCCTCAAAAGCCACTTCATTTTTCATGGTCAACCGCCTTCCGACCAGGGTGCGCCGTTCAGTTTAAAGTCACAATTTTCGCACTGAAGCATCATGAGGCACTGATGGTGATATTCACCGCTTTTGAGGTGGCCACGATGAACCTGTGAAAATCAGTACAACAAAGTGAAAGCCATGACATTTCCTGTTGCCACTAGGTGGCGCTCTGCGTATTCCCGACAATGGGCACGTCAATCTGTTCAGGGCGGGTCTGACATCATACCTGTAAAGTCTGGTTCTGATCAGCTTGGATTTCATTGAGTTATACTAATTTGTTTCTCCATGGCGAGACATCAAAGTTCGCCATGCTGCTGGGGTCACACCCTTTCGCGAAAAGTCACAGTTTTCACTGTAACCCAAGACCAACTCCTTAAGGCTTTCCTGGAGAAATTTGAGGCTGCAGATGTCACCCATCACAATACTGTACCCCAAAGTGTAAAACATGACATTTCCTGTTCCCACTAGGTGGCGCTGTCCCTGATGTCAAATATGGCAGTTGAAATGTGTTCAGGGGTGGAGCCTTATCATATGTGTACTCTTTGGTCTAGCTCGGACAATGTATGACAGAATGAGAGGCAATAAGATTTTCATGGCGAGTCATTGAAATTCGCCGCGGCGCCACGGCGTCACCGTATTGTGAAAACTCAAAAGCTCCGCAATTTAACATGGCCCAGGTGTGTAGTTGGCACTGTCCAAATTTGAAGTTTATAGGACCAAATCCCAAGGAGGAGTTCGTTAAAGTACAAGGCATGGAAACGGTAAAATCAGAGCCAAAATGTCACCTTCAATCCAAAATGGCGGACTTCCTGTTGGGTTTAGGACATGGCCATAATAGACTTTTTTGTTCGACTCTGAAAGTTATATATGTGTACCGACTTTCAAACATGTAGGTCATACCCATACCGGGGGCTCGCGTTTTTCATTTTTCTAGGTGGCGCTACTGAGCCAATTTTCCCTGGCCATGTCTGAGAACATTAAAATACGTAAATTTTCACCAGACCTGACGCGTGTGCAAAATTTCATGAGTTTTTGAGCATGTTTAGGCCCTCAAAAGGCCGATTCATTTGCCGAAATAATGATAATAATAATAATAATAATAATAAACAGAGCAGATACAATAGGGCCTTCGCACTGTCAGTGCTCGGGCCCTAATTAAAGCTGCAAGCAGCGTTATGAGGGCCCTCGCACCCCCGGCGCGTCGAGCCATGCCCAACACCTAAAACCAGCACCTCCGATCTGATGTCACATTGATGGAATTCATGCATTTAACCAACAGCTAACATTTCATCTCATTCAATCATGATTATAGTCCTCCCACTAGGTGGCGCTCTAACCATTAATGACAAATGGCATAACAGACATTTCCGAGCTTGAGTCTCATCACGCCTATGACCTTTGGGAGAGACTGGACATTGTGTTTTTGAGTGACAGCAGATTACTGCTTTTTGGCGAGTGATTGAAACTCCACGTGCCGCCATGACCATCCCGTTTCCCTGAACGTAAAAAGCTTCGCAATTTAACATCACAAAGGTCTTTAGATTCCACACACAGGAGATCGCGTCAATGTGATGAAATCTCTTGGAGGAGTTCGTCAAAGTACGGTGCCTGAAAAGAGGGGAAAATGTCGCCAAAATTACACATTCATTTTAAAATGGCTGACTTCCTGTTGGATTTGGGATATTGCTCCAAGAGACTTTTTTGTACATCTTGAGATCTTGTATAAGTTTACCAGGTTTCAGACTCATAAATAAAACACAGAGCTGGGGCTGATGTTTTGAAATTTTGTAGGGGGCGCTGTGGAGCTATTTTGCGCTATTCAATGAAAATGATCACATAACAACAAAGCCTTTAGCACATTGGAGGTGTGTACCAAATTTCAAGGCTTTTTAAACTTTCCAAGCCCCTCAAAAGCCACTTCATTGTTCATGGTGAACAGCGTTGCCACCAGGGTGCGCCGTTCAGTTTAACGTCACAATTTTCGCACTGAAGCATCATGAGGGACAGACGGTGATATTCACCGCTTTTGAGGTGGCCACGATGAACGTCTGAAAATCAGTACAACAAAGTGTAAGACATGACATTTCCTGTTGCCACTAGGTGGCGCTCTGCGTATTCCTGACAATGGGCACGTCAATCTGTTCAGGGCGGGACTGACATCATGCCTGTAAAGTCTGGTACTGATCAGACTGGATTTCATGGAGTTATACTAATTTGTTTCTTCATGGCGAGACATCAAAGTTCGCCATGCTGCTGAGGTCACACCCTTTTGCGAAAAGTCACAGTTTTCATTGTAACCCAAGACCAACTCCTTAAGGCTTTCCTGGAGAAATTTGAGGCTGCAGATGTCACCCATCACAATACTGTATCCCAAAGTGTAAAACATGACATTTCCTGTTCCCACTAGGTGGCGCTGTCCCTGATGTCAAATATGGCAGTTGAAATATGGTCAGGGGTGGAGCCTTATCATATGTGTACTCTTTGGTCCAGATTGGACAATGTATGACAGAATGAGAGGCAATACGATTTTCATGGCGAGTCATCGAAATTAGCCGCGGCGCCACGGCGTCACCGTATTGTGAAAACTCAAAAGCTCCGCAATTTAACATGGCCCAGGTGTGTAGTTGGCACTGTCCAAATTTGAAGTTTATAGGACCAAATCCCAAGGAGGAGTTCGTTAAAGTACAAGGCATGGAAACGGTAAAATCAGAGCCAAAATGTCACCTTCAATCCAAAATGGCAGACTTCCTGTTGGGTTTAGGACATGGCCATAATAGACTTTTTTGTTCGACTCTGAACGTTATATATGTGTACCGACTTTCAAATATGTAGGTCATACCCATACCGGGGGCTCGCGTTTTTCATTTTTCTGGGTGGCGCTACTGAGCCAATTTTCCCTGGCCATGTCTGAGAACATTAAAATACGTAAATTTTCACCAGACCTGACGCGTGTGCAAAATTTCATGAGTTTTTGAGCATGTTTAAGCCCTCAAAAGGCCGATTCATTTGCCGAAATAATAATAATAATAATAATAATAATAATAATAATAATAATAAACAGAGCAGATACAATAGGGCCTTCGCACTGTCAGTGCTCGGGCCCTAATTAAAGCTGCAAGCAGCGTTATGAGGGCCCTCGCACCCCCGGCGTGTCGAGCCACGCCCAACACCTGAAACCAGCACGTCCGATCTGATGTCACATTGATGGAATTCATGCATTTAACCACCAGCTAACATTTCACCTCGTTCAATCATGATTAGTTAGTCGTCCCACTAGGTGGCGCTCTAACCATTAATGACAAATGGCATAACAAACATTTCCGAGCTCGAGTCTCATCACGCCTATGACCTTTGGGAGAGATTGAACATTGTGTTTTTGAGTGACAGCAGATTACTGCTTTTTGGCGAGTGACTGAAACCACGTGCCGCCATGACCACCCCGTTTCCCTGAATGTAAAAAGCTTCGCAATTTAACATCACAAAGGTCTTTAGATGCATCACACTGGAGATCGCGTCAATCTGATGAAATCCCTTGGAGGAGTTCGTCAAAGTACGGTGCCTGAAAAGAGGGGAAAATGTCGCCAAAATTACACATTCATTTTAAAATGGCTGACTTCCTGTTGGATTTGGGATATTGCTCCAAGAGACTTTTTTGTACATCTTGATATCTCCTATAAGCTTACCAAGTTTCAGACTCATAGATAAAACACAGAGCAGGGGCTGTGGTTTTGAAATTTTGTAGGGGGCGCTGTGGAGCCATTTTGAACTATTCAAGGAAAATGGTTACATAACAACAAAGCGTTCATCACATTGGAGGTGTGTGCCAAATTTAAAGCCTCTATAAACTTTCCAAGCCCCTCAAACACCACTTCATCTTTCATGGTGAACTGCGCTGCCACCAGGGTGCGCCGTTCAGTTTAAAGTCACAATTTTCGCACTGAAGCATCACGAGGGACCCATGTTAATATTCACCGCTTTTGAGGTGTCCACGATGAACCTGTGAAAATCAGTACAACAAAGTGAAAGACATGACATTTCCTGTTGCCACTAGGTGGCGCTCTGCTTACTCCTGACAATGGGCACATCAATCTGTTCAGGGCGGGTATGACATCACGCCTGTAAAGTCTGGTACTGATCAGACTGGATTTCATGGAGTTATACTAATTTGTTTCTTCATGGCGAGACATGAAAGTTCGCCATGCTGCTGGGGTCACACCCTTTCGCGAAAAGTCACAGTTTTCACTGTAACCCAAGACCAACTCCTTAAGGCTTTCCTGGAGAAATTTGAGGCTGCAGATGTCACCCATCACAATACTGTACCCCAAAGTGTAAAACATGACATTTCCTGTTCCCACTAGGTGGCGCTGTCCTTGATGTCAAATATGGCAGGTGAAATATGTTCAGGGGTGGAGCCTTATCATATGTGTGCTCTTTGGTCCAGCTCGGACAATGTATGACAGAATGAGAGGCAATAAGATTTTCATGGCGAGTCATCGAAATTCGCCGTGGCGCCACGGCCTCACGGTATTGTGAAAACTCAAAAGCTCCGCAATTTAACATGGCCCAGGTGTGTAGTTGACACTGACCAAAGATGAAGCTTATACGACCAAATCCCAAGGAGGAGTTCGTTAAAGTACAAGGCATGGAAACGGTAAAATCAGAGCCAAAATGTCACCTTCAATCCAAAATGGCGGACTTCCTGTTGGGTTTAGGACATGGCCATAATAGACTTTTTTGTGTGTCTACTAACGATAGATATGTGTTCCAATTTTCATACATGTAGGTCATACCCACACCGGGGGCTCGCGTTTTAGATTTTTCTAGGTGGCGCTACTGAGCCAATTTTCCCTGGCCATGTCTGAGGACATTAAAATACGTAAATTTTCACCAGACCTGACGCGTGTGCAAAATTTCATGAGTTTTTGAGCATGTTTAGGCACCCAAAAGGCCGATTCATTTGCCGAAATAATAATAATAATAATAATAATAATAATAATAAACAGAGCAGATACAATAGGGCCTTCGCACTGTCAGTGCTCGGGCCCTAATAAACAGAGCAGATACAATAGGGCCTTCGCACTGTCAGTGCTCGGGCCCTAATAATAATAAACAGAGCAGATACAATAGGGCCTTGGCACTGTCAGTGCTCGGGCCCTAATAATAATAATAATAATAATAATAAACAGAGCAGATACAATAGGGCCTTCGCACTGTCAGTGCTCGGGCCCTAATAATAATAATAATAATAATAATAAACAGAGCAGATACAATAGGGCCTTCGCACTGTCAGTGCTCGGGCCCTAATAAACAGAGCAGATACAATAGGGCCTTCGCACTCTCAGTGCTCGGGCCCTAATTAAAGCTGCAAGCAGCGTTATGAGGGCCCTCGCACCCTGGCATGTCGTGCCACGCCCAACACCTGAAACCAGCACGTCCGATCTGATGTCACATTGATGGAATTCATGCATTTAACCACCAGCTAACATTTCATCTCGTTCAATCATGATTAGTTAGTCGTCCCACTAGGTGGCGCTCTAACCATTACTGACAAATGGCATAACAAACATTTCCGAGCTCGAGTCTCATCACGCCTATGACCTTTGGGAGAGATTGAACATTGTGTTTTTGAGTGACAGCAGATTACTGCTTTTTGGCGAGTGATTGAAACTCTACGTGCCGCCATGACCACCCCGTTTCCCTGAATGTAAAAAGCTTCGCAATTTAACATCACAAAGGTCTTTAGATTGCACGCACTGGAGATCGCATCAATCTGATGAAATCCCTTGGAGGAGTTCGTCAAAGTACGGTGCCTGAAAAGTGGGGAAAATGTCGCCAAAATTGCACATTCATTTTAAAATGGCTGACTTCCTGTTGGATTTGGGATATTGCTCCAGGAGACTTTTTTGCACATCTTGATATCTCCTATAAGCTTACTAGGTTTCAGACTCATACATAAAACACAGAGCAGGGGCTGTGGTTTTGAAATTTTGTAGGGGGCGCTGTGGAGCCATTTTGGGATATTCAATGAAAATGATCACATAACAAAAAAGCCCTCATCACATTGGAGGTGTGCACCAAATTTAAAGCCTATATACACTTTCCAAGCCCCTCAAAAGCCACTTCATTTTTCATGGTCAACCGCCTTCCCACCAGGGTGCGCCGTTCAGTTTAAAGTCACAATTTTCGCACTGAAGCATCATGAGGCACTGATGGTGATATTCACCGCTTTTGAGGTGGCCACGATGAACCTGTGAAAATCAGTACAACAAAGTGAAAGCCATGACATTTCCTGTTGCCACTAGGTGGCGCTCTGCGTATTCCCGACAATGGGCACATCAATCTGTTCAGGGCGGGTCTGACATCATACCTGTAAAGTCTGGTTCTGATCAGCTTGGATTTCATTGAGTTATACTAATTTGTTTCTCCATGGCGAGACATCAAAGTTCGCCATGCTGCTGGGGTCACACCCTTTCGCGAAAAGTCACAGTTTTCACTGTAACCCAAGACCAACTCCTTAAGGCTTTCCTGGAGAAATTTGAGGCTGCAGATGTCACCCATCACAATACTGTACCCCAAAGTGTAAAACATGACATTTCCTGTTCCCACTAGGTGGCGCTGTCCCTGATGTCAAATATGGCAGTTGAAATATGTTCAGGGGTGGAGCCTTATCATATGTGTACTCTTTGGTCCAGCTCGGACAATGTATGACAGAATGAGAGGCAATAAGATTTTCATGGCGAGTCATTGAAATTCGCCGCGGCGCCACGGCGTCACCGTATTGTGAAAACTCAAAAGCTCCGCAATTTAACATGGCCCAGGTGTGTAGTTGGCACTGTCCAAATTTGAAGTTTATAGGACCAAATCCCAAGGAGGAGTTCGTTAAAGTACAAGGCATGGAAACGGTAAAATCAGAGCCAAAATGTCACCTTCAATCCAAAATGGCGGACTTCCTGTTGGGTTTAGGACATGGCCATAATAGACTTTTTTGTGCGTCTGCTAACGATAGATATGTGTTCCAATTTTCATACACGTAGGTCATACCCACACCGGGGGCTCGCGTTTTAGATTTTTCTAGGTGGCGCTACTGAGCCAATTTTCCCTGGCCATGTCTGAGGACATTAAAATACGTAAATTTTCACCAGACCTGACGCGTGTGCAAAATTTCATGAGTTTTTGAGCATGTTTAGGCCCTCAAAAGGCCGATTCATTTGCCGAAATAATAATAATAATTAAAGCTGCAAGCAGCGTTATGAGGGCCCTCGCACCCCCGGCGGGTCGAGCCACGCCCAACACCTGAAACCAGCACGTCCGATCTGATGTCACATTGATGGAATTCATGCATTTAACCACCAGCTAACATTTCATCTCGTTCAATCATGATTAGTTAGTCGTCCCACTAGGTGGCGCTCTAACCATTAATGACAAATGGCATAACAAACATTTCCGAGCTCGAGTCTCATCACGCCTATGACCTTTGGGAGAGATTGAACATTGTGTTTTTGAGTGACAGCAGATTACTGCTTTTTGGCGAGTGACTGAAACCATGTGCCGCCATGACCACCTCGTTGCCCTGAACGTAAAAAGCTTCGCAATTTAACATCACAAAGGTCTTCAGATTCCACACAGAGGAAATCGCGTCAATCTGATGAAATCCCTTGGAGGAGTTCGTCAAAGTACGGTGCCTGAAAAGTGGGGAAAATGTCGCCAAAATTACACATTCATTTTAAAATGGCTGACTTCCTGTTGGATTTGGGATATTGCTCCAAGAGACTTTTTTGTACATCTTGATATCTTCCATAAGGTTACCAGGTTTCAGACTCATAGATAAAACACAGAGCAGGGGCTGATGTTTTGAAATTTTGTAGGGGGCGCTGTGGAGCCATTTTGCGCTATTCAAGGAAAATGGTTACATAACAACAAAGCCTTCATCACATTGGAGGTGTGTGCCAAATTTAAAGCCTATATAAACTTTCCAAGCCCCTCAAAAGCCACTTCATCTTTCATGGTGAACTGCGCTGCCACCAGGGTGCGCCGTTCAGTTTAAAGTCACAATTTTCGCACTGAAGCATCACGAGGGACCCATGTTAATATTCACCGCTTTTGAGGTGTCCACGATGAACCTGTGAAAATCAGTACAACAAAGTGAAAGACATGACATTTCCTGTTGCCACTAGGTGGCGCTCTGCGTATTCCCGACAATGGGCACATCAATCTGTTCAGGGCGGGTCTGACATCATGCCTGTAAAGTCTGGTTCTGATCAGCTTGGATTTCATTGAGTTATACTAATTTGTTTCTCCATGGCGAGACATCAAAGTTCGCCATGCTGCTGGGGTCACACCCTTTCGCGAAAAGTCACAGTTTTCACTGTAACCCAAGACCAACTCCTTAAGGCTTTCCTGGAAAAATTTGAGGCTGCAGATGTCACCCATCACAATACTGCACCCCAAAGTGTAAAACATGACATTTCCTGTTCCCACTAGGTGGCGCTGTCCCTGATGTCAAATATGGCAGTTGAAATGTGTTCAGGGGTGGAGCCTTATCATAAGTGTACTCTTTGGTCCAGCTCGGACAATGTATGACAGAATGAGAGGCAATAAGATTTTCATGGCGAGTCATTGAAATTCGCCGCGGCGCCACGGCGTCACCGTATTGTGAAAACTCAAAAGCTCCGCAATTTAACATGGCCCAGGTGTGTAGTTGGCACTGTCCAAATTTGAAGTTTATAGGACCAAATCCCAAGGAGGAGTTCGTTAAAGTACAAGGCATGGAAACGGTAAAATCAGAGCCAAAATGTCATCTTCAATCCAAAATGGCGGACTTCCTGTTGGGTTTAGGACATGGCCATAATAGACTTTTTTGTGCATCTGCTAACGATAGATATGTGTTCCAATTTTCATACATGTAGGTCATACCCACACCGGGGGCTCGCGTTTTAGATTTTTCTAGGTGGCGCTACTGAGCCAATTTTCCCTGGCCATGTCTGAGGACATTAAAATACGTAATTTTTCACCAGACCTGACGCGTGTGCAAAATTTCATGAGTTTTTGAGCATGTTTAGGCCCTCAAAAAGGCCCTTGTTTTACCTGAATAATAATAATAATAATAATAATAATAATAATAATAATAATTAAAGCTGCAAGCAGCGTTATGAGGGCCCTCGCACCCCCGGCGGGTCAAGCCACGCCCAACACCTACAACCAGCACGTCCGATCTCATGTCACATTGATGGAATTCATGCATTTAACCACCAGCTAACACTTCATCTCGTTCAATCATGATTAGCTAGTCGTCCCACTAGGTGGCGCTCTAACCATTAATGACAAATGGCATAACAAACATTTCCGAGCTCGAGTCTCATCACGCCTATGACCTTTGGGAGAGACTGAAAATTGTGTTTTTGAGTGACAGCAGATTACTGCTTTTTGGCGAGTGACTGAAACCACGTGCCGCCATGACCACCTCGTTGCCCTGAACGTAAAAAGCTTCGCAATTTAACATCACAAAGGTCTTCAAATTCCACACAGAGGAAATCGCGTCAATCTGATGAAATCCCTTGGAGGAGTTCGTCAAAGTATGGTGCCTGAAAAGAGGGGAAAATGTTGCCAAAATTACACATTCATTTTAAAATGGCTGACTTCTTGTTGGATTTGGGATATTGCTCCAAGAGACTTTTTTGCAGATCTTGGTATCTCCTATAAGCTTACCAGGTTTCAGACTCATAGATAAAACACAGAGCAGGGGCTGATGTTTTGAAATATTGTAGGGGGCGCTGTGGAGCCATTTTGCGCTATTCAAGGAAAATGGTTACACAACAACAAAGCCTTCATCACATTGGAGGTGTGGGCCAAATTTAAAGCCTA
Source organism: Perissodus microlepis (assembly GCF_051167445.1). Classification (NCBI taxonomy): domain Eukaryota; kingdom Metazoa; phylum Chordata; class Actinopteri; order Cichliformes; family Cichlidae; genus Perissodus; species Perissodus microlepis. The sequence continues at coordinate 26,838,591 of NC_140475.1, forward strand.
TATAAACTTTCCAAGCCCCTCAAAAGCCACTTCATCTTTCATGGTGAACTGCGCTGCCACTAGGGTGCGCCGTTCAGTTTAAAGTCACAATTTTCTCACTGAAGCATCATGAGGGACCCATGTTAATATTCACCGCTTTTGAGGTGTCCACGATGAACCTGTGAAAATCAGTACAACAAAGTGAAAGACATGACATTCCCTGTTGCCACTAGGTGGCGCTCTGCGTATTCCTGACAATGGGCACATCAATCTGTTCAGGGCGGGTCTGACATCATACCTGTAAAGTCTGGTTCTGATAAGCTTGGATTTCATTGAGTTATACTAATTTGTTTCTCCATGGCGAGACATCAAAGTTCGCCATGCTGCTGGGGTCACACCCTTTCGCGAAAAGTCACAGTTTTCACTGTAACCCAAGACCAACTCCTTAAGGCTTTCCTGGAGAAATTTGAGGCTGCAGATGTCACCCATCACAATACTGTACCCCAAAGTGTAAAACATGACATTTCCTGTTCCCACTAGGTGGCGCTGTCCCTTATGTCAAATATGGCAGTTGAAATGTGTACAGGGTTGGAGCCTTATCATATGTGTACTCTTTGGTCCAGCTCGGACAATGTATGACAGAATGAGAGGCAATAAGATTTTCATGGCGAGTCATTGAAATTCGCCGCGGCGCCACGGCCTCACCGTATTGTGAAAACTCAAAAGCTCCGCAATTTAACATGGCCCAGGTGTGTAGTTGGCACTGTCCAAATTTGAAGTTTATAGGACCAAATCCCAAGGAGGAGTTCGTTAAAGTACAAGGCATGGAAACGGTAAATTCAGAGCCAAAATGTCACCTTCAATCCAAAATGGCGGACTTCCTGTTGGGTTTAGGACATGGCCATAATAGACTTTTTTGTGTGTCTACTAACGATAGATATGTGTTCCAATTTTCATACATGTAGGTCATACCCATACCGGGGGCTCGCGTTTTTCATTTTTCTAGGTGGCGCTACTGAGCCAATTTTCCCTGGCCATGTCTGAGAACATTAAAATACGTAAATTTTCACCAGACCTGACGCGTGTGCAAAATTTCATGAGTTTTTGAGCATGTTTAGGCCCTCAAAAGGCCGATTCATTTGCCGAAATAATAATAATAATAATAATAATAATAAACAGAGCAGATACAACAGGGCCTTCGCACTGTCAGTGCTCGGGCCCTAATAAGAAACGGAGCAGATACAATAGGGCCTTCGCACTCTCGGTGCTCGGGCCCTAATAATAATAATAAGAAACGGAGCAGATACAATAGGGCCTTCGCACTCTCGGTGCTCGGGCCCTAATAATAATAATAATAAGAAGAAGAAACGGAGCAGATACAATAGGGCCTTCGCACTCTCGGTGCTCAGGCCCTAATAAGAAACGGAGCAGATACAATAGGGCCTTCGCACTCTCAGTGCTCGGGCCCTAATAATAATAAACAGAGCAGATACAATAGGGCCTTCGCACTGTCAGTGCTCGGGCCCTAATAATAAGAAACGGAGCAGATACAATAGGGCCTTCGCACTCTCGGTGCTCGGGCCCTAATAATAATAATAATAATAAACAGAGCAGATACAATAGGGCCTTCGCACCTTCAGTGCTCGGGCCCTAATAATAAGAAACGGAGCAGATACAATAGGGCCTTCGCACTCTCGGTGCTCGGGCCCTAATAATAATAATAATAAGAAGAAGAAGAAGAAACAGAGCAGATACAATAGGGCCTTCGCACTCTCGGTGCTCGGGCCCTAATAATAAGAAACGGAGCAGATACAATAGGGCCTTCGCACTCTCGGTGCTCGGGCCCTAATAATAAGAAACGGAGCAGATACAATAGGGCCTTCGCACTCTCGGTGCTCGGGCCCTAATAAGAAACGGAGCAGATACAATAGGGCCTTCGCACTCTCAGTGCTCGGGCCCTAATAATAATAATAAGAAGAAGAAACGGAGCAGATACAATAGGGCCTTCGCACTCTCAGTGCTCGGGCCCTAATAATAATAAACAGAGCAGATACAATAGGGCCTTCGCACTCTCAGTGCTCGGGCCCTAATAATAATAATAAGAAGAAGAAACGGAGCAGATACAATAGGGCCTTCGCACTCTCGGTGCTCGGGCCCTAATAATAAGAAACGGAGCAGATACAATAGGGCCTTCGCACTCTCGGTGCTCGGGCCCTAATAATAAGAAACGGAGCAGATACAATAGGGCCTTCGCACTCTCGGTGCTCGGGCCCTAATAATAATAATAATAAGAAGAAACGGAGCAGATACAATAGGGCCTTCGCACTCTCGGTGCTCGGGCCCTAATAATAATAATAATAATAAACAGAGCAGATACAATAGGGCCTTCGCACTGTCAGTGCTCGGGCCCTAATAATAAGAAACGGAGCAGATACAATAGGGCCTTCGCACTCTCGGTGCTCGGGCCCTAATAATAATAATAATAATAAGAAGAAGAAGAAACGAAGCAGATACAATAGGGCCTTCGCACTCTCGGTGCTCGGGCCCTAATAATAAGAAACGGAGCAGATACAATAGGGCCTTCGCACTCTCGGTGCTCGGGCCCTAATAATAAGAAACGGAGCAGATACAATAGGGCCTTCGCACTCTCGGTGCTCGGGCCCTAATAAGAAACGGAGCAGATACAATAGGGCCTTCGCACTCTCAGTGCTCGGGCCCTAATAATAATAATAATAAGAAGAAACGGAGCAGATACAATAGGGCCTTCGCACTCTCAGTGCTCGGGCCCTAATAATAATAAACAGAGCAGATACAATAGGGCCTTCGCACTCTCGGTGCTCGGGCCCTAATAATAAGAAACGGAGCAGATACAATAGGGCCTTCGCACTCTCGGTGCTCGGGCCCTAATAATAATAAGAAGAAGAAGAAACGGAGCAGATACAATAGGGCTTTCGCACTCTCGGTGCTCGGGCCCTAATAATAATAATAATAATAATAAACAGAGCAGATACAATAGGGCCTTCGCACTCTCAGTGCTCGGGCCCTAATAATAATAATAATAATAATAATAATAATAATAATAATAAGAAGAAGAAGAAGAAGAAGAAGAAGAAGAAGAAGAAGAAACGGAGCAGATACAATATGGCCTTCGCACTCTCAGTGCTCGGGCCCTAATAACTCGTAGTGTCTACAAATGGTATAGATTCTAGAAGTGTGATGGTTTGCCCATTTTTGCCGATCCCAGCAAGTTCTGCCCACAATCAGATTTCTCATAAAACCTCATAATTCCATTCTGGGATCCCATATCAGCTCGAACCGGATGGAAGGCATACTAGACAAAAAATTGATGCTTATTGGCAAAACTACATTTTTTCAGTGAGGATCTACTTGTTCACTGAAGGAGGGGTCGAAGCTGAGCTGATCAAGTGAAGTGTTTGACCATGCAAGATGACAGCAGACAGGTTCAGTAGGCAAAATACGACCCGAGATTTGTTTTGGTGAGACTGTTGTGGTCTGTAGGTGGTTTTCCTTTTTGTGATTACACACTGTCACGTTACAAAGCGCCGGCAGGTCATGTGGGACCATCTGTCCTTCTAGTTTAGTTGAATATGAAGTGCAAGTGGATACTTCTGGAGGATGCACCAGCAAATGCACCGAGAAGTGCCACTAACCAAGGGAACCTGGGAACTGCAAAGGCGTTCCTAGACCACCAAGCACCGCAAAAGCACCAAATGAATTGAACCATCCTTGGAACTTAATTGGAATAGATCTGTTTGTGGTCATGTCTCACCTTTGGTAATGAAGGAGCCATTCCTACTCAGGGCGGAGTCTTTGCTGGAGGTAGAGTCGCAGCGAAGCAGGGGCTCCGATTCATCAGGGAAGAAGCCTTTTGTGCGGTCCACTGGTGACTGCTCCAAACCCATGCCACTGACCCGGCCCATGCTACTGTTGCTGGCAATGCTAATAGGAGACTCTGTGGGCTTCTGGATTGGACTGTGTCTATTGCTTACATTCCCTGAGGTCATCAGCTGGTTGACGTCAAACTGCAAATATGGAGGAGGAGTGGAAAGTGAGGAAAAGAAGAGGAAGATGATGAGAAGGGGAATTGAGAAGAGGAAAAAAAACATTTTAGGAGATTGGTGGAAATGGCTCTTAATGACAATATGATTGATGATATATGGCACAAAGGTCCAGAAGATAATGACCTTTAGTTGAATCGCTGAAAGTGCAGAGACATATTATATTTATGTAAAGAAGATGTTAAGTTTGACATGCAGGCTTTTACAAAGAAACTTTGAATGCACTTGCCGGAGAAACTCACGATAAGATGCAATGTGATAACATCAAAAAGTTCCTGGCTACAGCTGACTCCCATTAACAAGATCTGAACATTTATTGGCTCAGAATGTCTGCTGCATGGTCATCAGTTGAACCTGTACCTCTCTTCATCTGAAGATGCCGCTAAGTAACATTTAGGTAATACAGAACTATATCTGCCCAGTTTGCACAATATAGATAATCAGAATGTAACCTCCAGCACTGCTATAAATTTGGGTATTAACATATATGTCAAATTAAATACTAGTGACGCTGGAAAGCTAGTGAAGTAATCTTCTGCTTCCTTTGTGACTAGCCACAGAGGTATTGTTAGGCTAATAAAGGGGAGATGTAGCTGTCAATGACTGGCAGAGAGAAAAGCAATCAGGAAGGAAAAGCACACCGAAAATGGACCTCCACCAAGAGAACATCTGATGCCATCCACAAAACAAGACTACTCATTAATATGGCTTGAATGCCTTGCAAAGAAAAAGCCATCATCCTAAGCTGAGTCATTGTAAGTGCTAATACTACCACCCAAATTATGGACAAAGGCCAAACTGACTTTTTATGTGAATAGTTTTGGATGTTTATCAGTTAGAATGATCATTACATCATTTGTTCCTATGTTCCCTGGTTGCCAAAACTTGAGAAAGTACAATCTAGACTTCAGAGGGTTAATAATGTCCATACTACCATTTTAGCTGGCCTGGGAGTGATTTTCCATCTTTCTCCTTCTGTCTTCTTCTTCTCATGTTTCTCCCTATAGTTGCACCACTTCTCTTCCCCTCAACCCTTCTTCTCTCTCTCTCTCTCTCTGTCTTTAGTATGGCAGTAGACCTGTGGTTTGAACCAGTACCAACTGGTTTTTGGGATGAGATCATGAGAGTACTTGTTGTTTTTTACAGCCCAGGCAGGCCTAAAGGTCGCTGCACAGGTCATTTTACTCACCACACACACTGGAAACGGTCTGAAAACTAGACGGGACAACAATAACACAAACTGAATTAAAGTGCTTTAAACTCAGCTTCTTTCTTCTTTGTTTTTTTTCTCCATTCCATAATGTCTGGGCCGATGCGCTGCAGCATGACACATGACGTTAACGAAACAAATGCGCTCTGTTTGTCTAACAAAGGCAAGTTTACTTAAAGTATATGCACAGACGCACATATGCACACAGTCACAAAGACACACTGGCTTTCATACAAGAGCACTAGAGCAGAGCAGTTTGATGGGGCAGATGGAGCGAGACACAGATCCTCACAGGATGAAGCATCAAGGTAAAAGGAAGTCACCTCAGTGTAATAGCAGATCTTATTCTGGCTGCTGAATCTGCCAATTCCATGCAGTTAAACATCTTTCATTTAGTCCGCCACTTCAGAAAATATATACTGGCCTGAAGTTTCTCACTAAATTTTCTGAAAAATTAAAACACAACTGCATAGGTCCCTGGCCAGCCAATCACCCGTGAGTCCTGGAACGCTTTGATTTCGATCGAGGAAGGCGGGGCCACATGAGGCCGGGGGCCGTAACACCCCTCCCCTTAAATTACCAACTATGTTGGACAAAAGCAGATATTAGGAACTGTAACAAAAACAAAGAACAAACACCACAAAACATGTTTACAACCAGAACAGACCATCAGCCAAAACATTTTCAGACCCCTTTTTGTGGTGAATACTTAAGTTGTATTCCTGCAGCAACAGAGCCCAGCGCATAAGGCGCTGCATATGATTAAACATGCGAGCAAGGAACACAAGTGGGTTGTGGTCAGTGTACACAACAAGAGGTAACATGCTGGACCCCAGGTATACGTGAAAGTGCTGAAGAGCCAACAACAAAGTCAGGGTCTCCTTTTCAATGGTGGAGTAGTTTAACTGATTTTTATTAAACTTGCGGGAAAAGTAACAAACGGAGTGGTCCAAACCCTGCAAGTCTTGCAACAGCACTGACAGCACTGGCATCAACCTGAAGTTTGAATGGTCCCGTCAAATCAGGTGCAGCTAACATAGGAGTGTGGCAGAGGAGGGCTTTTGCACTCTCAAAAGCATCTTGACACTCACTTGACCATAGAAACTCAATCTTTAGGCTGAGTAGGTCAGTCCGTGGCTTGACTACAGAGGAGAAATTTTTACAAAAGTTTCTGTAGTAGCCCACCATCCCTAGAAACCTACACAACTCACGTCTGGTGCTAGGTGTGGGGAACTCTTTAATCACTGCCACTTTTGCATCAATGGGCCGGACCTGTCCACGTCCCACCTCCCTGCCCAAGTACGTCACTGTAGCTTTGGCAAACTCACACTTAGCTAAGTTGAGAGTTAGAGTAGCTTGAGCCAAACGGTGAAATACCTGGCGTAGAGTTTCCAAATGATCTTTCCATGTTTCAGTATAAATTACTAGATCATCTAGGTAGGCACTGCAGTTGGACAGGCCACGGAGGACTTTATTTACCAGCCTCTGGAAGGTGGCAGGAGCGTTACACATGCCGAATGCCATGACTATGTACTGTAGAAAATCATCAGGTGTTACAAAGGCAGAGATGTTAGAGGCACGCTCAGTTAAAGGGACCTGCCAGTAACCTTTAAGAAGATCTAATTTAGTGCCATACTGAGCAGTCCCAATACTGTCCACACAATCCTCAATTCTTTGGAGAGGATGTGAGTCAGCCACAGTCACAGAATTCACCTTCCATAAGTCTGTAATAAAACGGGGCGAGCCATCTGGCTTAGACTCCACTATACAAGGTGAGCCCCAGGGGCTTTGACTGCAACATGGCTTCGCTAAGCCATGTTGCAGCAGATAGTCAGCCTCCTGTTTCATGAGCAAGCGCTTATGGGGGCTGGCTCGATAAGGATGCTGCTTAATAGGTTTAGCTCCCTGGACATCAATATCATGCTCTAGCACTGTAGTGCGAGTTGGCACATCCCCGAATAAACAGGTGTATTCATTAATCAACACAGTTATGTCATCTTGCTGCTCAGAAGACAGATGTTCGAGCAAGCTCGGTAATGCTTTCAGCATTTCTGAGTTAGACAGACGGGGTCTAGAACAGGTGGGATAACTTCGTTTTAAACCATCAACCTCGTCCACCCCTCCTTCCTCTAGGTGGCTTGAGGCTACAACAAGCACAGGCGATAGCCGGCCCTGGTGTCGATTGAGGATGGTATAATTTCAACATGTTTATGTGGCAGACGCGTGTTTTGCACCTGCGGACAGGAGTCCAAATTACATAATCAGTCTCCCCTCTCTTTTCACAGACTTCAAAGGGGCCGCTATACCTAGCAGACAAGGCTGAGCCCGGAACAGGCAAGAGCACAAGAACCTGGTCACCCACCTGAAAGGTTCTTTTAACAGAAGCCTTATCATAATGGCGTTTCATTTTCCCCTGTGAAACAGCAAGGTGCTGTTTAGCCAGAGCGTTGGCTTGGTTCAAACGCTCACGGAAGTGTTTTACATACCTCCTTACATTTACCTTGGAAACCCTGTGTGGGCTCAAAAATAACTCTTTCAGAGCTTTGAGGGGTCCGCGTGGCCTATGGCCAAATACCAGCTCAGAAGGACTAAAACCAAGTGACTCCTAAACAGCGTCACGGGCAGCAAATAACACAAATGGAACTCCCTCATCCCAGCTCTTTTCAGATTGTAAGCAGTATTTGCGCAGCATCGCCTTTAAGGTCTGATGCCACCGCTCTAATGCACCTTGCGATTCAGGATGATAAGCAGAGGACACAACATGTTTGACACCTAGAGTGCTAGCCACTTGTTTGAATAACTTAGGTTGAAAGTTTGAGCCCTGGTCAGTCTGTATGACCTTTGGCAGGCCAAACACTGAAAAGAATGTTGTCAACGCCTTAACAACTGATTTCGCTGTAACCTTATGTAACGGGACAGCCTCGGGGAAACAGGTAGCTGCACACATGATCGTGAGAAGGTATTGCTTTCCTGATTTTGTTCTAGGTAGTGGACCCACACAATCGACTATGACATGGTCAAATGGCTGATCCACTACAGGAATGGGACACAACGGAGCTGGGGGTATGACTTGATTAGGTTTACCTGCAATCTGACATACATGGCAACTGCGGCAAAATTTAGAAACATCACGCTTCATACCAGGCCAAAAGAAATGCTTTAATAGTAGCTGGTATGTTTTTGTGATGCCCAAGCGTCCTGACCACTGGCTTTCATGGGCAAGAGCCTGGATTTTCTGCCGGTACACAGCGGGCATGACAACCTGCTTAACATTACTCCATTCTGCACCTTCTGCACCTGGTGGAGACCACTGACGCATTAGCACTTACCGTATGTTTGAAACAGCTCTACAGTGTTTTATCAGCTAATTGAGCTGCTGACAGCTGGTCTTTGGTCAAGGGCAGCGAAGAGACCTTTGGAAATGGATCGGGCTCCTCAGGTTTCACTGAGTCTGGCGGTGACAGAATATTGTTTCTTTTAGTTTGTACATCATTCTCCTCGGAAAATGAGGACATCAACACCGAATCAGAGAGAGCAACATCAGTATCTTTACGAGCTTGTGCTCGAGTAATTGCACAGGCTGGATACAGCCCAGGGTGCATGGAAACATCAGAGGTTTTCTGATTTAGGGGGTTGTCTAAAACCTCCAGACGAGGGAGCATTAACCCTCCCGCAATATCATTGCCCAACAACATGGCCACACCCTCTATTGGCAAGGCTGGGCAAACAGCAACAGGGAAAAATCCTGTAACAAGTTTTGATTTTATAAAAACTCTGTGAACTGGTCTGGGAGCGTAACCCATCTCTATCCCCAGTAGAACAGAATTAAAACCACATTCACTTTCAGCAGAAAAAGGTAAAACACTCGAGAAGATGACAGTTTGGGAACCTCTATGGGCTCAAAATGTGGTCATAAATATTTTGTACTTGTAAATCAGTTTTGTACTTGTAAATCAGGATTTGTATGTGTAAAAAGAATTTGTGTGTGTGTAAAAAAGATTTGTATGTGTAAAAAGAATTTGTGTGTGCGTAAAAAAGATTTGTATGTGTAAAAAAGATTTGTGTGTGCGTAAAAAAGATTTGTATGTGTAAAAAGAATTTGTGTGTGCGTAAAAAAGATTTGGATGTGGACTTAGCCAAAAAAAAAAACCCTGCAAGTTACAAGTACGAATTTTGACCCTATTTTTCTTCCTTTCATCTGATTGGTCAATGTCATGTCAATCACAAATGTAACAATCCAATCAGAGAACAGATGGGTTTGGCTGTCGGAGGGGCACTTTTTTGAACTGCAGGTCCTTGAAGGGTAATACAGTTTGTAGCTGGAGGATCTCTATATAAATATCCGATAGCAGTTAGGTCCCCTAACTTTCAGCAGCTGTTGAAAGGATAAAGTATGTCAGTGGTTAGAAATACCATTATTAATTTAGGATTAGTTTAACACAAAGTCAGGGCTGACCCAGGACCATTGCTGTGAGTCACAGTGCGCAGCATAAAAGTCCTTTCACATCGGATGCAGGATGTGCTGCTAATGCTAACTGCTAACTAAAAGCAAAGGATCCAGAATTTGTTGCGCTGGCTGCTGGGCTCTGTGGGTTTTTGCAGCAGCTCTACCTGTACTAGATGCATCTGCTCCTTGTCGTTTCTATCTCTGACTTTATGTCCTCTACAAAAGTTTCTGTTTTTTTTGCTAGTTTTTCAAATGTTCAATAAAAACATGTATGCTAATTCATAACGAAGAAAGCTTTGTAATGAAGACTGTCATTTCCAAAAGACCCACCCCTTTGGGTTGCTGAGCATTTGATGTTTTGCGTTTTAAGGCTAAACAGTCAGCAATCACATGTCCAGCTTTATGACAGTAAAAACATTCACGGTTTTCCCTGGAACCAGACACTTTAGCCGTGTGGGGCTGTTGCACAGCGCTAACCCGTGGCTTCTCACTGCCAGTAAACGAGGCTTTATGAGTGAGCACAAACTCATCAGCAAGAACAGCAGCAGATGCGAGCGAAGTCGCTTTCTGCTCATTTAAATATAGCACAATACACTCAGGAATGCATTTCTTAAAATCCTCTAACAAAACTAACTCGCGCAGAGCGTCATGGTCACTCACTTTTGAAGCAACGCACCATTTATCAAAGAGAATCCCCTTTTCTCTAGCAAACTCTACATAAGTTTGGGTCGGCAATTTCTTCTGCTGGCGAAACCTCTGGCTTCGGGGACTAACTCATATGCCTGCGAAACAGCTGTTTTAACGCACACATAGTCTAAACTGTCCTTTAAAGAAAGCGAAGCCACCACCTCTTGGGCTTTGCCAGACAGTTTGCACTGTAACAAAAGAGGCCAAATATCACTAGGCCACTGCAACGCACCAGCGATATGCTCAAATGCTGCAATGTATCAACCTCAGTTTCTCTAAAAGTGGGCACTAAAGAAATGCACTTACTGATATCAAAAGCAGAAGCGGACGAGGAGGTGGAACCGGAATTGTCAGCAGAGGTAGACGAGGCTTGTGGCTGAGACTCCAGCTCAAGCTTTCACAGCCTAACGGCTTTGTCTGCCTCTATCTCCAGCCTTCGTATTTCAAGCTCTAGCTGAGCCCGCCTGTTCTGGGCCTTCTCCTCAGCCTCCAATTGGAGACGTGCCAGCCGCACTTTCAGCCAAGCTCCTTCTCTGCCTTCTGAACTCCCAGAGGAGAGTGGATCATAGCGAGGAAGCGTGCGCGGCATTTTTCCCCGCTCATCCCCCTCGCCATCCCCACAAGAACCATTCTTGTGGCCCTCCTCAACTATGGTAGCTTGGCGTGGCACACCAGAGACCACAGGCACGCATGTGCTTTACCTCCATGCGTGAGATCAGTATGTGCAGCAGCTTAAGCTGTACAATGTTTCAGGAAATAGTTTCACCTTTTGACATTGTTAGTTCCACACGAGGTAGATGTTTACTACTGCAGACTAAACTTACATTTCTGTCACCTACAAGACACTTGCCTTTAATGTTACTATTACTCTCACAACCATACATAACCATAAAGTGGTGTACAATTCTGAATTTGTCAACCCTTTTTGCCAACAAAAGAAGAGGGCACTTCTCATGAGTAGCACGTGGGGAAGAAGTGTAAGCTGAGGGATGACTTAACAGATGTGCCACTCGTTGAGGGAAAGGTTTGGTTTGTTGATGATTTGAGTTTTACGACAGCAGAGGGACAGACTAAAACAGGGTTTACTGTAGCAGACAGTGAGAGAGAGTTATCTATGCAGGACAACTAACATGTTTCATATTTGCTTAAGCAGCAGAGATTCTAGCTTTAACGGGAGCGTGTAAAGCTGCAGAGAGACAATATACCCTGATAGGCAGTATGCATTTGCTACATTACATTTCTTTGTAGTGCAGTGAGTGAGACGAGGTGTGACAACCTCTACAGGGAAACCTGTAGAACACGGCAAACTCTTGCAAAATTTGCTGGAGGCAGTGTTATTGCCCAGTAGACTTGCCGTTTGTAAATGTGCAGCACACATGTGAGGGAAAGATCCAGTTGCATTAGGGAAAGTTTTTGCAGATAAGATCGCAAAAGAGGCAGCTTTAGGAGAACATGGTGTTAACATTTTAGCAGTACAACACTGGCAGACATGCAGGCCCACTCACCTACAGCAGGAAAACAGTTGTGATTTACAGAAGGAGCGAGCTTGCAGGATGGTGTTTATTATCTGTGTGATAAACCAATACTGCCTTAGAATTTGTATAAGACTGCTGCTATTTTGAGCCATGGGCTATACCATGTCTCAACAGGAGGGAGATGAGCAGTAGTTTATACTCACTCTAGGATTATTAAATACTTTAAAAAAAAATTGCAGGTAGAGAGAACTAATAGAACAGTAAAGTTAAGACTTAGGAAGACAGGCAGGACATGGTTAGACTGTATAGAATTTGTTAAGATGCATATGAGGATTACTCCAACAGAGAACGGTCTGACTCTTTGAGATTACATATGTTAGAGCATTTAGAGTTCTAGTCTTCTGTAGTGATGATAGAAAAGCAGAAGAGAGAGCATATTAGCAGATTAGATGCTTGAAATGTTTAAAAGTAAAGAAGTCATGAGAACAAATGATCTGCCAGATGATTCTGTTTCTCTGCAGGAGCAGAGTCTGAAGTCTGGAGATTGGATGTTGATAAGGCCATGGAGAGGAAGTGCTGATCCAGTCCGCGATGGAAAGGTTCCTATTGGGTGCTGCTGATGACGACCACAGCAGTGAAGATTGCTGGAAGAAACACTTGGATATATCAAGCGCACTGCAAGAAGGTGACACACATCCAGGCCAGCTCAGAGTAAGTGGCAGGAAGACCGGGTACAAAGGGGGGGGGAAAGCCTCCAGGGCCCTTCGTCTCAATCCGGTGAAGAAACCAACTGAGCCACAGGTACTCATCAGAATGGCTGGGAATGTGCTGTGCATCTTCTTGAGCGTGTGGACCCAGAGTGGGGTGACAGGGAGCGCACTGGAACAGAGCAAACCACACCCAGTGCCCGCATGGGTTTTCAACTAACTACTGGTGGCAGTTTATAAACACAACCGCTCACATAAAAAACGAGACCAATGGTTATGCTTGTGATGCCACTGGCTACACATTCTTCTGGACTGTGGCCATATAGCATCACTGAGAGCGAGACAGTTTGTTTGGTTGCCTTAGCAACACATCCATGAGTAAACGTACTTGGAACACTGCTAACTTTTCAACTGCTCTGAACCTGAATGGAAGGTTGATTTACCAGTAGCTGGGAAGGTGAACTGCTCTGGTAAGACAGACATGCTAGTCTGTCTCAAAGTATCTGACTTGCTGCAGGACATTGAACAGCTAAACGAACTGGAAACAGGCCAATTGCCTATGTGTATGAAGGACAATGGATTAGTCCAAGTTGGAGATTTACCATGGAACATGGCAACATCACCTATTCTTTTGTCTTCTGCAAGAAGGATGTAAACAGAGAAGCCTTTTGTCTACATTTACATCATGAACACTTGAGGTTTTGAGCCAAGAAGATCAAAACAGCTTGATCCAATTTCCTTTACAAATCGTTTTCTGTGGTGACAACAGGACAGGAGAAGAGTTGTAAATGCAGATAATTCACCAGTTGACTCTAACCCCCACAGGATGCCTACAGTGAGAAGATTTGGGGGGGGGGGGCGTTGATAGGAGTCATAAAGAAGGGTGTTGACCAGGCTACAGCTTTGAAGTTAGCTGAGAGCCACATTGACAAACAATAAAGTCAACTGATGCGTTTAAATGCCTATGTCTGTATACAGTTGGATTGTAGTGACATATGATTTTTGAGAATGATGATTCTTCTTGTTTGACTTTTGACATTCAGTTGTTTACTTGCAGAAATACATAATGAATCGCACGACAGGAGTAGATGCACCACAAGGCTGGATAGCTTGGTTAATGTCTGGTCCTTGGTGGCATCTTCTTTTGAAAATATTAATTCCTGTTTTTGGACTGTTGATATTGAGTTGCTTATGTATAGGATGCATTTTACCGTGTATAAGATCAATGCTAACTAAAATGATTCCAATACATTTGTTAATTATGTACTTTTATAAGTACATAAGGGCCCGGTAGCGCCTGTGTCCGGCAGCCTCGCCTCTGTCAGTGCGCCCCAGGGCAGCTGTGGCTACAATGTAGCTTGCTATCGCCAGTGTGTGAATGTGTGTGTGAATGGGTGAATGACTGAATGTAGTGTAAAGCGCTTTGGGGTCCTTAGGACTAGAAAAGCGCTATACAAATGCAGGCCATTTACCATTTACCATAACAACATGACATGACTGAAATTACTGACATGACAGAAGCCTGTGTATAAATGACACCTGCGCTGAAAATGTCAAGCATGAGGTGCATGGCTTAGAATATACTACATAGGAATAATTTGAAGCATAAAAATAACATAACAGGAGGGAATGTTAGAGTGAATTGTTAAATGTTTGTCATTTTTATGTTTACCATTTGTACATTGTTTTAAGGAATTCTTTCTGTCCTCCCCTCCCCAGATTCTTATGAAGGTCCTTGTGAAGGTCTGTTTGATGTTGGTAAACTTCCTTCCCTTTGTATGGCTTCACTGTGTTATCTAAGGTGAATCATCTAGGGTGTGGGGGAGACTACCCCCTTTATGACCAAGGATGTTTCTTCTGCTTTTATGTTATTGGACCCTTTGATCAACAACACACACACACACACACATTCTTACTTAAATACAGAAGTTCACACATATACATACAATGCCTTGTCTGGGCGTGGCTTTGTTCTGACGTGTTTTGTGTGAACTGTGTCTCAATAAAAAGGGCAGCAAGGGAGGTCGTCATCGAGGTCATTTTCGTGGTGGACACAGACCTCCCTTGCGCAAGTGATTGATCGATCGACTGTCTTGTTTTCTTCATGATGAATAAGTCTCTAGAATTAGCGGGGCTTGTGGAAACACAGACCCAACAGTCATCATTTCTGCTACACTAGCAGGGCCAGGGGCCAGGACTCTACTCTTCTGGTTTTTGGGGGATGTTGCTAACTCCAGGTCAGATAACAGGCAACCCACGCGCAGTAGATGTGCACGGTGTGAGGACTCGCAGCAAGCTATCAAATACGGCGCATTTCTTGGCTTTTAACAAAATGCTATACGTCGCCAGGTGTTTCATTAGATTCGAGGAGTTACCTCCTTTGCACAGTATCGCCTTAAAGCACTTGTTGCAGGCTGCTGAGTTTGCATCTTTTGCTGTGAAGTACAGCCAGACTTTGACCGCTTCGCTTTGGGCAATTTTAATCTGTAGCTCTGCTCTAAAAGAACGTACGTACCTGGGCCCACCTACTACGCTCGCAAAGGTAAAATGATTGGCTGGAATCCAAAGTGTATGACATCTCAGGGAAAAAAAGCACCGAAATGTGCGCTGCTTTTCGGTCTGGTTACTACCGTTTATGTCAGAACTGGTGCCATAATGGCACCGGATACCGGTACAAATCCCTATGCGTAACACGTAATTACACAGTCGAACAATAAACACATACTGCCCATACATCAAATATACCAGGGGCAATTATGAATACACCACAGTTGTAGGGTTGAAATTGTTCTAACTGGTATATTATGAAGTGCTACATGATCACTAGCAACACAGCTATATTAGCATAACATTCAGTGGCTTGCAAAAGTATTCGGCCCCCTTGAGCCACAGATTCTCGATTGGATTTAGATCTGGACTTTGACTGGGCCATTCTAACACATGGATATGTTTTGTTTTAAACCATTCCATTGTTGCCCTGGCTTAATGTTTAGGGCCGTTGTCCTGCTGGAAAGTGAACCTCCGCCCCAGTCTCAAGTCTTTTGCAGGCTCCAAGAGGTTTTCTTTCAAGATTGCCCTGTATTTGGCTCCATCCATCTTCCCATCAACTCTGACCAGCTTCCCTGTCCCTGCTGAAGAGAAGCACCCCCAGAGCATGATGCTGCCACCACTATATTTGACAGTGGGGATGGTGTGTTCAGAGTGATGTGCAGTGTTAGTTTTCCGCCACACATAGCGTTTTGCATTTTGGCCTCATCTGACCAGAGCACCTTCTTCCACATGTTTGCTGTGTCCCCCACATGGCTTGTGGCAAACTGCAAACGGGACTTCTTATGGTTTTCTGTTAACAATGGCTTTCTTCTTGCCACTCTTCCATAAAGGCCAACTTTGTGCAGTGCACAACTAATAGTTGTCCTATAGACAGATTCCCCCACCTGAACTGTAGATCTCTGCAGCTCGTCCAGAGTCACCATGGGCCTCTTGGCTGCATTTCTGATCAGCACTCTTCTTGTTCGGCCTGTGAGTTTAGGTGGACGGCCTTGTCTTGGTAGGTTTACAGTTGTGCCATACTCCTTCCATTTCTGAATGATCGCTTGAACAGTGCTCCGTGGGATGTTCAAGGCTTGGGAAATCTTTTTGTAGCCTGCTTTAAATTTCTCAATAACTTTATCCCTGACCTGTCTGGTGTGTTCTTTGGACTTCATGGTGTTGTTGCTCCCAACATTCTCTTAGACAACCTCTGAGGCCGTCACAGAGCAGCTGTTTTTGTACTGACATTAGATTACACACAGGTGCACTCTATTTAGTCATTAGCACTCATCAAGCAATGTCTATGGGCAACTGACTGCACTCAGATTAAAGGGGGCTGAATACTTTTCAGTTATTTATTTGTAAAAAATGTTTGGAATCATGTATGATTTTTGTTCCACTTCTCAAGTGTTCACCACTTTGTATTGGTCTTTCACATGGAATTCCAATAAAATTGATTCATGTTTGTGGCTGTAATGTGACAAAATGTAGAAAAGTTCAAGGGGCCGAATACTTTTGCAAGCCACTGTATACTGCAATAACATGGGATTAGAGCAGCTGTGAGAGAATTCAACATTACTGAATCAATGCACCTTCCGTACCGGAAGTGGAGCAGGCAAGAAGAATGAGTTGAGTAAAGTTTGACTTATCTGACTGTTTTCTTTCGCTTAATGCGCCTTATAATCCAATTCGCATTATGTATGAAAACAGACCCGCTCATCGACAGTGTGTCTTATAATCCAGTGCACTTTATGGTCCGAAAAATATGGTAATCAAGAGTAAAGAGGATTCATGAGTCAACAAAGCTCTGAGCTGATCTGGCATCACTGGAGTAAGAGGGCAGGGAACCTACATCTAATAGACAGCAGATAGGTCAAGATGGCTCTGGATTAGGAAGGCAAGTTGTGCCCTGATTGGTCACCTGGGAAAGAGTGTCTGATGTTGCAAGTACAATCTGATGACTAGGAGTTTTTCTGGTGACTAAATTACTAGTTATTAAACCATGTAACTGTTACATTTTTCAGATTTTGCCCGAAGGATTTGTTCCCTTTCAGTCAAAAGGCTATGAGTTCACAATACAAAATCTGAGTAAAACCAGGCTCATGCTCAGTGCTCCAATTCAGCCTAAAGGCAGTTGATGAAATGTCAGTTAAAATTAATTTGCAGGCCCATGTTTGTTGGACACAGATTTGTTAATAATACATTGAATGGTTGGCGTAATTAACTGTTGCTCTTGAGCTGAATCCAGATTTGAATTTGAATCCAAGAACTGCTTTAAGCATTCTTTACCAATGGTGTGGGGTTAATTTAGCCTTGGCAGAGGTATGCAGTCCCTGATTGTTATCTTACCCCTAATATCTTGTCACTGGAAATAATATTCTGATTATTACTTAGTGATGAAAGACAAATTTAGAATTAGATGGTGCATTTATTTATTTATTTATTTTTATTTTTTTACAAGAACAAGGCTCTGAGTGTTTAGTGCTGACCTTGGTGAGCATGGTAAAGAACACTAATTTGATACACATCACTGGGAGTTTAGAAGAGAAGGATGAAGGAAAAGGAAGAGAAAAGTAAATGGTGATGAAGGATCCGGCATGTTCTCTGTGTCCCCATTTGACTACAGCAGGAGCTGTACAGGCTGTTCACTGAGGCTGGACACATGTGCTGTTTACTGAGATTCATCTTATATCATGAATACCAACGAGAGACGAGAGAGAAACCCACAAGGTGACATAAAAGTACGGTCACTTGCTACCTATAGAATCAGTTCATAAAAATTACATTGGACAGGCAGTTTTCAGTTCTTTCCAGCTGCAATGTGGTACTGAGCATAAAAAATTGTTAGCAATTTGTGGTCAGGTACTACTTATGAGCTGTAGTCATCAACCCTTGCTTTGAATTTGGATAACTACTGTATAGGAATTTCTTTTACTTATGTATTAATCATATTATTTTATTGTATAATGCCTTGGTGCCACTGGATTTTAACATGTCTGACACCCATACAGTAAGACAAATGGTGGGGGTGTAGTAAGGAAGTGAGAAGGGTCTGGCTGCAGCCACTGTGGAGCTCCACAGTAACCGGATACACGTGACCTCCACAGTAACCGGATACACGTGACCTCCACAGTAGCCATGTTGCCACTTTTTTTGCGTTACAACAACATTCCTTCTTATTTTAATTTTTTTTTCATTGTGCTCCATGGCAGAGAAACACACAGATATGCTTTTTCCTGGGCCTGGTTTAAGTAAGAGAGCTGGATTAACGGCTTCTGTGGGCGAGAAGACGAAAAAAAACCACATTTTGCATTAGAATATGATTTATTATTGGCGATGCAAAATAACGAATACTTCAATACTGTACTTAAGTAGAATTTTCTGGTATCTTTACTTTACTGCTGTACTTTTTTGTGCCTACTGTATACTTCTTTATACTTCTACTTCTCACATTTTAGCACGCGTATCTGTACTTTGTAATACGTACATTTGTAAATAAGCCCCCGCACGCGTGCTTTCGACGCAAGATTACTTCAAAATTTTGTACATAAATTATTATTTATGTACAAAATTTATTATTTTAGACCCTGTACTTCTTATTTCCACTTGACTAAAAAGTCGAGTCAATGCTTCTACTTTTATTTGATTATTTTTAAACAGAGGTATCTAAACTGTAGTAAGGAACGTGTGTACTTGTGACACCTTTGTTTAGCGTCAACACTGTAAATTTCGTCACAAACAGATTTATATATTTATCAATACTTCTATTCGTTATTCTATTCTGTACAGCTTTTTTATTGCCCAGATTTTAGTTAGCCCCTGTTCAATTGACTGTTATATGTCAATAGAAACATATCTCACAAATTAAAGTGTCTTGTAAAATATTTGGGGGTTTTTTTCAAGAATTTTCTTCCCAAATCTATTACATGCCAACTGTAAACTGTTATTTCTGCTAAAACCTTAACTTAAATGTGTATATGGTGTTTATCTGTTTTTCTCTCTGTTTTAGATGCACATATCAATCTGGAATTCGGGCTTAAAGCCAGAATTGCAGGAATGCAACACGTGTTGCAGAGGACTCTTTCACTGCCCTCTGTGCCCCACTTTCAGCCCTACTGTCAGGGCAAAGATTGAGGAGCATCTAAGTGTGCATATAAAAAATGCTTTGCATTTCAACGGTATCTTTGTATTAAATATACTTTATAGTTATAAATATGCACTTTTTTAAGCACTTCTGCAGTATCTTTGTTGACTTAAAAGTTGCTGTTGATATTGTACAGTTCAGTGCATTCATCTGCAACAAAAATTGTGTTTTTATAAAATATATTTTTATTTACTTTTCACCACTTTTCTTGACATAACTTTTGTGATCCATACCATTTTGCTTTCATTATTGAGGTTGGCTTGGATGTTTTTGTTAACATGTACAATCTGATTGTTAGATAAATTGATTGCATTCTATACAACTACATTTAAATTACATCTGTTTGTTTGTTTGTTTGTTTGTTTGTTTGTTTGTTTGTTTGTTTTTTTCTCTTACAGTACTCTTCGAGGAACCCTGTCTCCCCCCCCCCCCCAAGGTTTTGTCTTCGGTATCTGAACCATTTTCTGAATCTTTGTTAGAACATTCATATGCTCTACCCTCTGTGTTCAATAAAATTGCAGCTGATGGAAAGTCCATGAAAATGACATGCCCTCACTGTGGCCTTACTCTTCGTACCAAAAACTACAAGGCTCACATGATGAGGAAGCACTCCAACCAATCAATAGATGTTTGCCTGGCCAGTCATCTGCAGAGTGTTTGTGTAGATGAAACTACAGGGTTATTTGCTGTGCAGAGAACTGGCCATGGGTTTTCTGTGCCAGTTCGCGTTCAGAGGAAAACATGGGGGATGTCTCACAATATCAGATGTGAGCTGGAGGAATGTCAGCAATACCAGTTGCTGGCCCAGCGGAGCGGACTAGGCTTCAGTTTATGTGAGCACCTTCGCTCACTAGATTACTGCCGAGAAACTGTAAAGGAGGTTTTTCTTCAAGAGCACATCGTGATGGAAATGATGGACCTTCAATTTTTTGGAGAGGCCAAAGCTGCTACATGCATAAAGAGACAGAAAGCTGCCCAGATGGCACATGCTCCACTTTGTGTGAGGGTGGATTTTGGTGGATCCTCAACAAAGATCTGTTTGTCTGTATTTGAGCCGGAAATACACAGTTTCTGCCGTCTTGGCAGAATATTTGTGACTTACAATGCTCTGAGGAACACCTGGCATTGTGCTTGTGCAAAGCCACGAATATCATGTCCTCATAAAAACATAGCTAAATGGCATCTCTTCCAGATACAGAGAGACATCTTCAAATCAACTGTACCACTATCATCAAGCACCCCATCACAGACGACTCAGGAGAGTTCTTCCTTTGAGGACAATGCTGCCGTCGAAAGGAGTATACGCTATATTTTTAAAGAGAAAAAAATTCCCGGATCTCTTCCAGAAAATGTCATCTCACAGAAAATGGATCATCAGAAACAGCTCTTTCCATGTGAAACGTTGTGCCAGGTGTGCCCAGAGCACCCAAAACTTGATGAGGCTGTTCTAGTTACCAATAAAGCGAGGATTGTCAGCATGATGGGAGTGATTGAGAGTAAGTTTTAATGAATAAGATTAAACATCAGTGTGAAATAATTAGTTATAATTGTTCCTATAGTAATGTTTTGACATTAATGTGATTTGTCTTTAACAGATGTTTCAACACACCATAGATTGTGTCCTCAGTGCCACATGGTCTACAGATACCAGGAGTGGACAGATGGGCTTCACAACTTTGACAACCACGTTGTTTTGTCTCTTGAACTCTGCCTTCTTTTGAGAGAAAATCTGCAGGTGAGGATCACAAAAATAAAATATACTCATCTGAAGATTGCTTTAAAAATGTGTTTGTGTCATTATGATATGTTGGTGCCCAAATTTAAATATCTGTGAAATCATAGTCTTCTTCACCCTATTGTCATATTACAGAACCATGTATCTGCTTCAAGGGTCATTGACTCATTGGAGGGCTTAAGAAGAGTGAAGTTTCCTTCTAGGGATACCATTTTTCATGCTTATTGCCATTTTGAGGCTTTGACTGACGCAGAATACATGTACTCCTGCATAAACTGTGGGTTTCACCCCCCTGTGGTAGTTATGGACTTACACAGAAAAGGGGTGTTCAAGTTAGCAGGTAACTTTAATGTACATTTGTGTTTATAGTTCATTGTGTACATTATGTGCTTGTTCTTATGAGTCAATTTATTATAGTGAGTGACCTCAAAGACCCGGAAGACTACAATGGTGAACATGACATTGAAGGTTTTTGGAACTCTATTCACCTGGAAATGATAAGCCGTGGGTTTTTTCCAAGTGAGTGATGGCAAAAACTTATTGAAAGTCATTCAGTGTTTTAAAGTAATTTAGATTATAATTAAAAACATGTCATTTTCTGGGGGGCGTGGTTAGCAAGCAATGGCGTAAGACGTTTCTTGGAAGAGCTCCGCACCAGCCTATAATTTTTTACTCATATCCATCTGTTTTTCGACACCTTTCTGTTCATTCCTGGCGTTTGTATATATTTTATAACAATGACGAAACCTAAAGCTTCAAAAGCCCGTGAAAAGACTGAGAAAATCGGAGAAGATGAAGGTGAGCCAGCGAGTGTAGCTAACGAGCACGCGCTAGCTGAGGAGCCAAGTGCAATTAGCCCCGTGATTTCCCAAGTAGCTAACCCGACGTCAGCCGACATAATGAGTGCAATTGCTAGATTGGAGACTTCGGTTGATAGCAAATTAACTGCTATTTCAACCACGATGAACGCTGTGAAGGCCACTCTTTCCACGGTAACTGGGAGGATACATGATATTGAGGAAGCTGTAAATGGGCATGACGAGAGGATTGCCGTTTTAGAGGCGCTCTGCGACTCGCTCCAGAAAGGATACGATTTACATCACAAAAAATTGGATGACCTCGAGTCGCGGTCAAGACGACAGAATATCAGGATCCTTGGAGTTGCGGAGGGGACAGAGAAAGGAAACCCACTGGACTTTGCTTCTGAGCTTATTCCTAAGCTCCTGGGGAGTGAGAACTTCACGGGCAGGGTCGTGGTGGATAGAGCACACCGTGCCCTGGGCCCCAAGCCAGCTGACGGGGACCGGCCTCGTCCTTTAATTGTAAGGCTGCACTACTATCAAACCCGCGAGCGTATCCTGAGGCTGGCAGCACAAAAAGCTCCGCTGCAGTACGACGGGGCGAAAGTTTTCATCTTTCCGGATCTGACCGCGGAGGTGCTGGCACGGCGCAAGAAGTTTGAAGAAATCCGCAAACGGTGCAGGGCGGCCAATCTACGCTACGGCTTTATTCATCCGGCTCGATTTTGGGTGACGCTGGACGGGGTCACACAGACTTTTGATAAGCCGGAGGCAGCCAAAAGATTCCTGGACCAGAAACTGGCCGTGGGTACAAATGAGTAGGGCTTTTTAACACAACGGTTTACTTCCTCAGGTATATGTTTTTTCTGCATAAGCCTTATTTTTGCTGTTCTTATGGGCGTGTTGATGTGGGCTCATACAGCTTAGGTCAGTATTATTGCTGTTATTACTTCCTACAATATGGACAGTATAAGCCCTCAGGGTCTTTGTTTACTCTTTGATTTGCTGTATGGGAGCCTAGTAAAGCTCACACATATATGGTTTATACGGCTTTTGTTTTTCAATTTATCTGAATTTTCCCCTTTTTTTTTTTTCCTTTTATAAAGTGTCTTATAAATCTCCCTTTGCTGGTGTGGGGCTGCGGGATGGGTTAGGGGTAGGATTGTAGCTACTACTATGTTCCTATTGGATATGTTGGGTGGAAAAGGGCTTCGATTGGGGAGGCCCCTCATTTTTAGTGGAACTGTTCTTAGTGTTTTATGTTTGGATGTTTTTGTTCTATGGTGGTACAATCTTAAATGTGGTAATTACAGAGTGTATAGCTACTGGTTAGCTAGTCAAATTAGGATAAGTAACATTTATGTTAAACACATTCAATAAGACTACACTGAGGTTGGTCAGTTGGAATGTGAAAGGCCTGGGTAATCCTGTAAAAAGGGCTAAAGTTCTTGCACACCTTAAACTATTGCAACCTGACATAATTTTTTTACAGGAGACGCATGCTAAGCGCAAAGTTCAATCTGTGCTCCGTGCTAATTGGTTGGGTCAGGCATACAATGCAAATTTTGGAGCTAAAGCAAGAGGGGTTGCAATTTTGTTCAGGAAGAATATTCCTTTCTGTCAAAGCACAGTTACTGTGGATCCAGGGGGAAGGTACCTAATTCTTACAGGTCTCTTGAACTCCTTACCTGTCACTTTTGTAAACGTATACGGTCCTAACTTTGATTGCCCTGAGTTTTTTCAAAAGACTTTTAAGCTGTTGCCAAATGTGAGTAATTCTAATATTATAATAGCTGGGGATATGAATCTGGTACTGGACACCCGTTTGGATAAAAGTGCATCAGCTCATACCCAACAGTCTAAATCCAGTCATGTTGTGAAGAGTGCGTTGAAAAACATGAACATGGTGGATACTTGGAGACTACTTTACCCCACAGGCAGGGCTTACTCCTTTTTCTCTTCCGTTCATGGGTCGTACTCCCGTATTGATTATATCTTTCTGGACTCTAAACTTATTCCAATTATGAGGGATGTTACCTACCATCCTATTTTAATTTCTGACCATAGCCCTGTGTCCATTGATCTGGATTTTGCAGATTTAGCTAACTTACAGAGAAGAAACTGGCGCTTTGATCCAACTCTGCTTAAAGATGAGACCTTTCATAAGAAATTAGAGAAGCACATTTTAGATTTTATTAATGATAATGATAAAGGTGATGTTGACGATGCAATTCTCTGGGAGAGTATGAAGGCGGTAATTCGAGGCCACATTATTTCGTTCTCTGCAGCTAAACGTAAATCCCAGGAAATGGCTTTGAAGGATCTTGAGTCAAATATACAGCAGCTAGAACAAACTTATCAGTCCTCTCCCAAAATAGAATTACTGGGCAAAATTACTAAATTGAAGTGTGAGTATAATTCTCTGCTCAGCAAACAAGTTTGCCTTCAAATCACTAAGTGTAAGCAAACATTTTCTGAATTGGGTGATAAGCCTCATAGGTTACTTGCAAGATTACTTAGAAAAACACAAGCATCACAAACAATACTATCAATCAATAACAAACATGGGCAGACCACTAGAAACCCCCAAGAAATAAACAAGTGTTTTGAAGATTTTTATCGTACTCTTTATAGCTCTAAGAGTTCTGCGAGTCAGTCATTAATTGAGGACTTTCTGGAAAAGTGTAATCTCCTAAAATTAGATGATGAGGCAGTTGCAGATTTGGAGGCGGACTTCACATTAGATGAGATTAAGACAGCTATTCAACAGATGTCAAATAATAAGGCCCCTGGGCCAGATGGTTTTGGAGCAGAGTTTTATAAAGCTTACTCCTCATTGCTAGCCCCTCTGATTTTGCGTATGTTTAACTATTCAAAATTGTCTGGCTCTTTGCCAAGTTCATTGTATCATGGTGTAATTTCATTGATTCTTAAAAAAGATCGTGATCCTATGTCTGTCTCGTCCTATCGGCCTATATTTCTCCTTTCTGTTGAGACCAAGATATTAACAAAAGTTTTATCAAACCGGCTTAAAGATCATATTGCTAAACTTATCCATCCAGATCAAACAGGGTTTATCCCTAACCGCTACATTTATTTTAATTTGCGTAGATTATTTAATCTCATACATAGTCCTGCTAGGTGTTCAGATGATTCTGTGGTAATAGCTTTGGATGCTGAAAAAGCTTTTGATCAGGTCGAGTGGCCGTATATGTTTACTGTATTATCCAAATTTGGATTTGGTGATTCTTTTATCAATTAGATTAGAATTTTGTACAAAGGACCTTTGGCCTCGGTAAGGACTAATGATGTATCAAACCCTTTTCGATTGCACAGGGGCACGCGACAGGGAGATCCCATTTCTCCTTTTATTTTTGCCCTGGCCCTAGAACCTTTAGCAGCTCGTATACGGCTAAGTTCTGATATACTACCAATTATACATCAGGGTATTCCTCATAAGTTCTCCGCTTATGCTGATGACGTAGTTTTATTCATATCAAAACCTAAGACCTCGATCAGTCCACTATTGCAGCTTATTAACGAATTTGGCTCTCTCTCAGGGTATAAGATAAATTGGACGAAAAGTGAACTTATGCCTCTGTCGGATGGGGTGGACATGGCTTATCTGCATAATACTCCATTTAGAATAGCGCTAGATAAGTTTGAATGTCTCGGTATCACAGTCACACGTAAGGTGTCACAACTTTTAAAGCAAAATTGGGATAGAAAAGTTAATCAATTGGAGAAGAATATTGAGTTTTGGATCACATTGCCAATTTCCATGGTGGGCCGGATTAATGCCATCAAAATGGTAGTTTTGCCCAGATTTTTGTACATCTTTCAGTCAATCCCAGTGTGCATTCCCCAGTCATATTTTAAAAAGCTGGACTCTTTTGTATCCTCCTTTGTGTGGTTGGGTAAGGTTCCTAGAATTTCCAAAAAACATCTTGTTAAACATAAGACTTGTGGTGGCCTTGGACTCCCAAATTTTAGATTATATTATATGGCTGCACACTTAAATATTTTTTCATTTTGGCGAAGGTGTACTCCGGGTGCTGATTTGGAAGGACAACCTTCATGGTTGATGATGGAACACCTGTCTTGTAGACAAACTTGTCTTCCAGCCCTGCTTAATAGCCCGATAAAAGTGAAGAATACACTATATGGCAGAAATCCTATGATTCTGAATTCAATTAAGGTCTGGAACCAACTACTGGGCACAGTAAAGGCTCCTAAAATGTATTTGGATGCTCCAATATGTAACAACCATGCCTTCAGGCCTGGGCTGGAGGACATCACGTTTGTGACATGGCAGGGAAGAGGGATTTGTTCTCTCAAAGATATTTACATTGATGGACATTTTCCATCTTTTCAGCAATTGAGGGTGAAATTTAATCTTCCTAATTCACATTTTTTCAGATTTTTACAGTTAAGACATTTCATCAAAGCATCTATTCCACAATACAATTTGATTCCTCGAAACTCAGTGCTTGACAGCTTCATGTTAGTTGAGCCCTATACTAGAGGTGCTGTGTCTCGCTTTTACAGGGCCTTACTAGATATATACAGTCCTTCATCTGATACTTTTAGGGAGCAGTGGCAGGAAGAACTGGGGGTGGATGTTACTGATGATCTTTGGCAAGAGTGCATTAAGAATATATATTGTAGTTCTATAAATGCTAGACATTGTCTGATCCAATTTAAGGTTGTGTATAGGTTGCATTTTTCTCCCACTAAAGTGGAAAAAATATATAAGAACGTTTCAGCCCTCTGTGTTAAGTGTTCAAGTGGTCGAGGAACTTTATCTCACCTTTTCTTTCATTGCCAAAAACTACAGCTTTTTTGGAATCATTTGTTTGATTTTCTGACCAAAGCCATTGGCAGGGAGGTCCCATGTACCCCCTTTGCAGCATTGTTCGGGGTGTCTGAACCGGGATGGGCAAGGGACAAGACAGAGACGCAGGTTGTGTCAATGACCACACTTGTGGCTAGAAAGCTGATACTTCTCTGCTGGAAGTCTGATAAACCTCCTACCTTCGAAATGTGGTTGAGAGAATTTGGAAATGTACTCCATCTGGAGAAAATCAGGTTTACCTTGTCTAACCGAGAGAGTGTGTTTTATAAGATTTGGCAACCAGTCATTAGCCTGATGGATAAACTTCAGTGAAATATACTCTGTCTTAACATTTATGTATGCTGTATTACCACCTTGTTGACTTGCCGTCCACCTTCTATTGTGTTCTTTTGAAGGTGATTGTTGTATACTGCTCAATTATAAAATCAATAAAAATATATTGAAAAAAACCCCCCGTCATTTTCTGTAGGCGGTGTGAAGAATCCATTTTCAGTTCCACCAAGTTACACGCACTGGGCACCATGGATCGGGAGTGAAACTCGAACAAGTGACATTGTGCTTAACACAGAGTTTCAAAAAGTAGGAACAAGCTCTTCACATGAAGCAAAGCTTAGCAGTGTCACAGAAGACCGTCTGTTGGATGAACTCGCCAAACAAAAGGTAACATTGCTTTGAAGTTTTCAGAATATGTGACATAAAGTTCTGGAGTTGTTCCATTTACAGTTTTCCCTAATTACTGTCAGGTTGGAGTGGTGAGAAAATTGTGTAAAGCATACAACATCGACTCCAAAGGCTCCCGCTTTGATCTCATCACCAGACTGAGGGAGAAGATGAAGAGCAGGCAGACATATGATAAGGTCTTTCAAAGCATATGGTGTGCCTCTGGTAAGCATCACTTAGCGATTATTAGAAGTAGCATTAAAATATGTAATTACAATCACAAACAACTTTTTAAATATTTGCTTGCAGGAGGATGGTCTGTAATACTATGTCCACATGGCATTGTATACAGTGTTAAATTTAATCTTCATGCTGAAAGTCCCCGGGATTTTGCTGACCTTCTCCTGTCCTGGAAGCACATGCCAAACGTCTGTGTTTACGATTTTGCGAGGGGTTTGGCGGCACACACCAATTTGCAGGTTCCTGATAAACTGCCATTTCATCCACATGAAGGCCGACTGGCTGAGCCCACTGAGGAAAATGTCAAGGCTGAACAGGATGGAAACCTGAAAGTGAATCTTCCATGGCTACATGAAAGGATGGATAGTGTAAATGAAAATCCTCATCCTGTCACTCGATCATCTGACCATTATGTCCTGTATGACAGATTTCATGAGGGAAATACAAAAGATCCCAAGGACATATTACGCACAATTCAACTTGTCCCAGAGCTGAAAGGCTGGCTGAACAGTCAAGTTG
Source organism: Perissodus microlepis (assembly GCF_051167445.1). Taxonomy (NCBI): domain Eukaryota; kingdom Metazoa; phylum Chordata; class Actinopteri; order Cichliformes; family Cichlidae; genus Perissodus; species Perissodus microlepis. The sequence continues at coordinate 26,866,657 of NC_140475.1, forward strand.
TTGAACAGTTCTTTGCAAACATGAGGAAAAGCAATTACTTTTTAAGTAATATGAGTCCATCCACACATGTGTTTCTGATGAGAAATATAAATCATCATTATAACACTGTCACCAACAAGAAACTTCTGGAGAGGCAGCTAAGACATGGTCGACTTGGAAAGATCAATATCTCATTGTCGGCACTGGGTCAAGCTGTCGTAGGTAAGTACATGCATTGTCTCATGACCAGAACACTACCATTGTTCACATGTTAGATTTGTTCCTATCTGTGTGTGTATATTCTTTTCTTTGTGTACCTAGCCCCACAGGTGTGCAATAAACCCAGAGAAATCACAGAAACGGTGTTGAACCCAGCACCTTCAATGTCTGGTGACACTGGTAAAATTTCTTATTTTGAATAGTGATTGTCATATATAGGTGAAATAATAATATTGCATTCATTATCTTGTTGTAGTTGAAGGCTCATAAACGAACTTGTTACATGCTGTTTCAAATGAATTTCCTTCTATAAATAGTGCTTATTTTTCTTGCATTTGTATGCATTTAATATGCATTCTATGTAGTGTTTTGTCTGAAACCTGTTAAAATCCCTACAGAACCTCAGGTAAGAGTTGACAACAAGAAAGCCAATAGAAGGTCAACAGATGCAACTTTTCCTGACCTGTGTGGACCACCGTGCGAAGCTCTGACAAAGCCTGAGAACATTTTGGCCAGCCGTTCATCATGGTGTTTTGTACTGCACCCTGGCCAACAACAGCTTGTATGTTAAAGTTTTCAGATGTCACAAAGTGCAACTTTTAGTGCTTATCTGATTTTGTCATCCACAGTCTATGACACCTCTCTGTTTTTTTTAGCTCAACTATATTCTGGACATCAGCAGACCCAAAGATGAGCTGATTGTTGAAACATCTTCTGGATGCCTCACGTGGGCAGATTTTTGGACACTGGGTTTAAACAAACAAATGGAATCGACTGTAAGTATTTTGTTTCTATGAACATCCTACCATGGAAGCACAGCATGAGTAGAGGTCTCTTTTTTTCCTCTTGTACTTTCCCACTGTAGTGTATATTTCAGTGTTTTTCTGTAACGCTACCGATCTCCGACTTGTATCCCCATGTAATGTCTGTGTTGTGTGTGTAAGGTCGGGGGGGTCCCATTTCACTGCAGGGCAACCTGCATGTGGCGAATAAAGCTTTGGTTGATTGATTGATTGATTGATTGATATGAAATAACAAAGTGTACATTCATTTTTTTGATGATTTTTTCTGTTTCAGATTGGAAATGGCTGTTTTGAGCTTATCACTAAAATTGTTCAGTCAAAGGTAAAATCTGTATGTCACCCGGACTTGGCTTGCACCCTATGGCTGTGATCCATTGCAGTCCTTTCCTGTAAGTGTACCGTCCTTTAAAGAAACAAGCAAGTAATCAAAATGATTTTTTTTATACCTTTGGTGAGAGTTCATATACAGAATACTTAAAAATAAAATTCTGTTTCAGACTGATGCTCAGAGGATGGACATCATAGTTCTCCCTCTCTGGACACCTGGTCATTTCCAGTTGTGTGTAAGTCTTGTTTTTTGACACATACAAACTGTTAGAATTTTGCTATGTGTCTAAGATGTATTCAAGATTTTATGACGCAGTTTCAAAAGTCTTTGATTGTGATCGCTTGCAATGACATTGTTTTCAGGTTTGAAGTCATGGCTAACTGTCTTTTAGGTACTGAAGCCACCTAAAAGAGAAATCCTCTTTCTTGACCCATTATACACAAAGGCAGGATTTGGTGGTCAACAATATGTTTCACTTTTGAGGTCACATTTTTATAAACATTTTTGGTTTGTTCCAGAGTTTTCAGGAACCTGTTCAGTGTTCCAGGTTAAGTGCATCCCAGATCATGTTCTGCTGATCTTGAGTGTTCACACATACAGTACACTCACATGCTTTTTTTTATAAACTATATCAGCATGATGCTTCAACATTTTATTCTATTTCTCATCTTTCAGACATAAATAGGGTCTTCCAATGTTCTAGTTTAACATAAAACACCATTAAATATTAGTTTATAAAATATGCCAACCTGAAATTAAAGCTGAAAATGCTTTATTTTGACCAACTGTGAGCATGTGACTGTACTTTTTCGTTTTGTTATGCTGTTTTGTTGAGGTCGTGTTCCTAAGGCCTGTAGTTACAGTTGGTGCTATTAGCAATAAACATTTCACACCCATCATGATGATGTCTGTTAACTTGTGAATGTAACTGTCTTGAAAAAAAAAGGAATCTTGCAGTGAAGATCATTCCCGGGCAGTGGTCAGAAAAAAAGAGCTTTGACTTGAAGGTATGTGCTAGTTTAAGTGTATGGTGAATAATATGAATTACACTAGTCTTCTTTTAAGGGATTTTATTAACGAGCCTTTATTTTCAATGTAATACAGGGTTTTCCAAGCCAAGACTATGGAGTTGACTGTGGGATCTTCATGCTGATGGTAATTTTTCTCTTCTCTTCTTGAGATTCATACAGAAGCTAATTTAAGCTTCTAAAAAAAATGACATTTTTATTTTTTCTGCCAAATAGTCTGCTCTGTACGTGGCACTGGATGCACCATTTGACTATACTATAGTAAGTATTCTATTTACTTTCACAGCAATGGAGTCTTGAATCTTTTGAAAGTTGTTAAATATGTTTCATATTAATATTTTACAGTCAGACATGCCCTACTTGCCTAAATGGTGGTGCTTGCTGTTGATGGAGAACTTTGATCTCAGGAGGTATTTATATTTTGACTTTTGTTCTATGTTGTGTCAAAGTTTACACACCTTAACAATATCAAAATTTTCTGTTAAGCTCTGGCAAGCTATATGCACACTGGAGAGAGGAAGCCAAAGCTGTGCTTGAAGGACAACACGTGCCCATTTTCAGACTGAAAAAGCGCAAGTTCCAGGAAGTCAGTCAGGTCAGTATTCACTTTAAACAGTAGTGTAATTACATGGTTAGTGACATTTGAATAACTGTTAAAAAACGTTTCTGCAACAGAGAAATAGCTATGTTTTTATCCCCATTTGCCTGACACAGGAGCCAGCAGTTGTTGAAGATCTGCGTCCTGCTGTGCAGTGGGTTGTCCAAAATAAGGCACTTTTCCGTGGACATGTAACACTGCCAAAATATCTGTCCTTAAATCAAGGGGACCAGCAGAGGGTCTTAAGAGACATGTCAGAGGAAGAAGACACTGGAGCAAGGGACTTGTTCCTCTTTGTTTTTCAGTTTGCAGAGGACATGGAGCTCTTTTTGAAAGCATGTGCTGATGAGCAGGGACTAAGGGTCAGTGCTATGTTTGACATGTAATGGACAAATGAAGGCACTGGCTGTTTTTGTTTGTTTGTTTGTTTGTTTGTTTGTCTAATATGTCATTGTTGTTGTTTTTTGTTTTGTTTTTGCATAGTACAAAATTCCAATTAAACTTATTTCAAAATGTTGTTCACTTGATTCTATGTCCATACTTATAATAAAGGATTACAGTGTAACAGCATTAAATGTAAAAGCATTTTTTTATACTTGTAATTTGAAAATAAAAAGCTTATTGTTGATATTAACAGTGAAGAATTGTAATCAATAATATTTTTATACATTTTAAACATTAACACTCTGGGCTCTATCCTGGCCATTTGTGGCCACTTCACTTATTCTTTTTTTTTTTACTACTGCACTGCAGTGGACCAAAAGAATGACACGGGTTTGATCTTAAGGATCTAATAGTTGTGTATGTTGTGCATGACATTGCCACACAAATATGTATTTGCAAGATAGAGTAGAATAAATTATGACGCATCAAATATTACACAGGCTGCAGTGAATTTCTGTTGATACAGGCTATTGAGCTTTGAGTTTCCCAGTCAAACTTAGCTTTGAAGCACATGCTGAAAAACACTTTTACTCTTGTACATTTCATAACAAGACACCATAGCCAAAATATTAACAAAATATATATTATTAAAAAATTCAAAGCTGCAGCACATACAGCAACAAACACTGTTAGTAAATGTGTCCTGGAGTTTATGCAGGTGCAGAAAGTGCTGCTGCTGTAAGTAAGCCTAACAGCTTCCAGATCACTTATTTTTCTGGAAAGATGGTAGGAAGGGCATCACTGCTCATTTCTACAATCTCCCAGATCTTGAAATACAATGCCTTTGTACCATGAAACCACTTCACAGTACTAGGAGTCCACTAAAACCTATAAAGAGAGTGATCCTGGAAGAAATGGGGCACACACTAGTGACCTCAACAATTGCAAGACAGCCTTTTCCCCGATGCTCAGATAGGAAAAAAAAGGAAGTTTCATGAAAACATTAGGACTTTATCACCATTTTATCTGAAAAGTTAATGGTAATATATAACCTAACTGGCTATAAAGAGTAAAAAATTTAGATACAATTTTGATTTTGATGAAAAGGACTGGTGCTATTTTAAAGGGTCACGTCGGTAAAAGTAGATAAATGTTTTAAGAAATATACATTTTATAGCATTTTGTGAACATACATAAAAAGTGGCCATTTTTGGCAACAAACAAGCTGAGAGAGTTTTATATTTTTTACTCTCCTTGAACAAAAATAACAGTGTATAATAATCAATGTTGATGTTAATCAATTAGATGTCCCAGACTCTACTATTAATAATACAGCAGTCCCTCGTTTATCGCAGGAGTTACGTTCTAAAAATACCCCCGCGGTAGGTGAAATCCATGAAGTAGCCAACTTTATTTTTTACAATTATTATAGATGTTAAGACTGTAAAACCCCTCACTACATGCTTTATACACTTTTCTCAGACAGGCATGAACATTTTCACACTTTTCTCTTTTGTTTAAACACTCTTAGAGTTCAAACCTTCGTAGAAACATAAGTCTAGTATTATGGAATGAAACCAAAAGGTGCATTTGAGGGTGCAAAACGTTTTGTCGGCATTGTTGTGTTTGTTTGGGAGAAAACTTACAAACATACAGTACAGCACTTCAGAGTTACATTGCTAGCGATCGAAGATTTATGTAAATTCGACAAGCTAAACGCATTCTGTGCTGTACAGCAGCAGTCCCCAACCTTTTTTGCACCACGGACCACTTTAATGTCAGACAATATTTTCAGGGAACGACCTTTAAGGTGTCGCGGATAAATACAACAAAAGAATAAAAAAGAAACGGTGGTATTTTGTAAATATAATAATAAACGTGACTTGAGCTGTGCGCCAACAACAATGACCGTGACATCCTCCTCTCTGCTTCTTAATGCTCTCTGGTCGCTATGGTAACGCATAAATAGTTCTTTCAAAATAAGACACACAACTACAACCATACATTTTACACTGGAGCCTCAACTCTCGCGGAACGGTACCAAAGGACTCACCGCTCCTGTACAGGAGACACTGGACTAGATTGATTGACAATGGTCTACAGCAATCAGAACGCACAACACAATGTACTGTAAAAAAAAAAAAAAACATCAGCGAAACAGCGAGTGTCGCAGAAGGTGCGCCGCATTATAGCGAGGGACCACTGTACACTTTTGGCCACGAACAATTTAGGGGATGGTGAATTTTTTTGAACAAACCCAGAGTGTTAAAAAAAAAACCCACTTAAAACCATTTTTATTTCTCAGCAGCATCAATAGTAACAAAAACGCAATTTAGTTTTCGCTGTCAAAGTCGATTTAACTGAAGTTAGGTGTTTCCGGTTACTGTGGAGGTCACGTGTTTCCGGCTACTGTGGAGGTCACGTGTTTCCGGTTAGTGTGGAGGTCACGTGTATCCGGTTACTGTGGAGCTCCACAGTGGCTGCAGCCGGGTGCTCTTGAAGGAAGTTGGGGGGAGCAGGTCACTCCACAGAAGAGTCTTTTGTCTCTTCGAGGACTCTGGGAGGTAGCAAGGGAGTGTGAACCTTAAGGTGTGAAACAGCTGTGTACTGCCTTTTGTTCCTGAAGAAGGTATTTAACTGAGAGCCATGCTAGGCTCAGTGAGAACTCTGCTGACCGTCTGTCCCGCGGACATGCAGGGGCTCCATCAATCTGGTTGTCTGTTCTTTGTGTGCTTTGATTAAAGAATGTTAGCTACCGCTCACTGCTCGTCTGCAGGCTTTATTTAATTAAATGGAAAACTTCCACAACACTACCAGTGAAAGGTAGATTAGTGCTGCTTTTGTTTTGTTCTTTATTATGACTTCTCTGTTGCAGTAGTTTAGTTCACTTACTGTATTTGAAATGCTAAGTCACCTTGTTTCAATAAATTTTTTTAAAATTATTTCAATATAGTGCGAAAAATCCATCCATCCATTCGCTTCCGCTTATCCTTTTCAGGGTTGCTGGAGCCTATCCCAGCTTTCATAGGGCAAGAGGCAGGGTACACGCTGGACAGGTTGCCAGTCTGTCGCAGGGCTAGCACACAGAGACAGTCAACCATTCGCACTGACATTCACTCCCGCATTCACACCTATGGGCAATTTAGATTGATCAATTAACCTATGCCCACTAACTGCATGTCTTTGGACATGCAGTTAGCCAGAGTACCTGGGGAGAACCCACACCAAACAAGAACAGAACTCCACACAGAAAGACCATGGCCTGATGGTGGAATTAAACTCAGGACCTTCTTGCTGTGCACCAACAGTGCTAACCACTGTGCCACCGTGCTTAGATATTATTAACATACAAATGCAGTAGTATTCTGGTATATAACCAAAGATCATTAACGCAGAGAGTGTTTGTAGCAAACCAAAGGCTTGGAAAGATTAATGATTTATTATCCATTTTCCTAACAAAATATAAAGAAATACATGCTTATAGAACTTTAAACATAAAAAAGGCATGTCTCAAGACCTTTTCACTATCCTCTCCAAACAGCAACGGTGCAAAGGAAGATGCAACACTAGGTGCTTGGATAACATAAGATGTTCAACACATCACTGAAAAAACATTTTTCTCAAAGCCAAATGTACCCCAGATGTTGTCTAAGCTACAGCACGCTAGCAGGCTATTCTTTCAAAGCTTTGTAAATACTCTGATAAATAACATCTAACATGTTTTGAATCACATAATACAGCATCCGACTTTAAATACTAAGTACTGTCATGTATTTTAGACACAGGCTACAAATGTCACCAAAAAAGAATAAATAACTGAAAAGCTCCAATGAACTGCTGCCTACTCTGTAGTTTACACAGTGTTGGGCACTTCATCTTGCCCTCAAAGAGACTAAAATCTCATCCAAAGCTTTTTAGATGTCAACTCTATCTGTCCAAGTGAAGTAACCCAGAGGGATCAGCTTCAGAGGGACATATTGGAAAGATGTTCTCCGAGATTAGCTGACAGTAGAAGAGACATTCAGAGAACAGAGCTGCTGATGTGATGTGAACAGAGGTGGGTAGTAATGAGTTACATTTACTCCGTTACATTTACTTGAGTAAGTTTTTGAAAAAAATGTATTTTTAAAGTATATCTCCAAAAGTTGATTCTGTTCATCTGGACGTAGCGTTTTGTGGGAGAAACGTTTTGTCACTCATCCAAATGACTTCTTCAGTCTCAGCTGACTGCAGTTTTCCCCAATCTTATAAACAGTACATTTGCATAATGACTGAAACCAGCCCAGAGAAGGAACAATGGGCTGGGAGGTCAGTTCCTTAATCTTAATTATGCAAATTGTCATGACCATAGAGATGGCACGATACCACTTTTTTATGTCCGATACCGATATCATAAATTTGGATATCTGCCGATACCGATATGAATCCGATATTTTTTTTTTAATCAATAAAACTGTTTTTTAAATATCTTGCTGCATTTTGTATAAGTTCATACTCAAGTTTAAAAAAACAACAACACTAAAGCTATTCTGTTATACCTGTAAGCAAAAAAAAATTTCATAGTTCAGCAATACTGATCAATCTAATAAACTTAAACCTACACCATCCTATCTTTCTGGTATTTTAAAGAGTACTTAGCGTAAATATTAAGCAACCTAACTCCCAGCAACAACAACAAAAAATAAATAAATAGGGAACCACTCCTCACGCTCCACCTCAAGATGCTTAATCGACGTAATCAACCTTAATTTGATGCAGTGTGAAAAGAAAATACACAGAAATCAATTATTTTTCAAGAAATATTAAATAGATTCAACATCTTTCTTTAACAGAATTGCAGACTGCACAGATGGTGCCTTCCCAAAGGAAAAAGTACTATAGCTTACTAGGGTATATATTAGACTTAATAGTTACTATATACAGTAATGGACTTCTATTCATTTTAGATCAAATTAAAACTTTGGGTGTCAGATAATTATTTAATAAAAGCTAGACTTTTTAAATGAGAATAAGAAAGAAAAGTATTTCTTTGTGCCCCCCTTTTCCCTGTTAATGCCTTACCTGCCCCCCTGGCTAAACTTTGCTAGATCCGCCCCTGCACAGTTACTAGCCGTTAGCTACGTAGAAAAGGATCCTGGTGTAGAAAGTAATATTAAATAAATTCTAACAACAGCTTAAAACAAACAAGAGAGACGGAGTCGCGACAGAAAAGCCGATCAGCTGATCATTAAGCAGTTTCATGATTGAAGTAGCAGCAGGAGAGGGAGAGAGAGAGAAGAGGCAGTCGCTCCATAAATCGGTTGTTAAGCTTAACGTGGGAATGCTTTACAAACATTCAGAAATGGACTTACACACTTGCTTTACTTCTCTCGGGGATAACTTTGTCGGAGATGAAATGCCGGGTTGGTAGCAAAGCTCCAAATGCTGAACCAGACCACCGACAGATCTCGCACGCCACAGCCGCTCTATCACGTGATGCATACTGCTCTGACGTGCTAAGGTTATGAGGCGAGTTACGGCGTGTCGCAAGTTTTGTGAGGTGCTTTTGTGATATTTACTGGATCGGATTACATTTTTTATTTCTCTCCGATATCTGATCCAGTAATTTAGGTCAGTATTGGACCGATACCGATACATAATATCGGATCGGTCCATCTCTACCATTGATCAACAACCACTGACCAAAACCCACTGATCAAAGACCACTGATCAATGGCCATGAGTACCATTCACAGAGAGTTGGGGAATGGCTGCAATCACAGCATTGTAAGATGGCGAAAGATGTACCCTTAGGCTCCCTCCTCGATTCAAAAATGGTCTTTCCCTTTTCACGTAAATGGCCTCCTTGACTCCGCGCTCAAACCAGCGTTCCTCACTGTCCAAGATATGTACATCATCATCCTTGAAAGAGTGTCCGCTGGCCTGTAGGTGTAAATAGACTGCAGAGTCCTGGCCTGACGAGGTAGCTCTTCTGTGTTGTGCCATCCTCTTAGCCAGAGGTTGTTTGGTTTCCCCGATGTATAAATCCAGGCAATCCTCTAGGCACTTAACAGCGTACACTATGTTACTCTGTTTGTGTCGGGGGACCCCATCGTTGGGGTTGACCAATTTTTGGTGCAGCGTGTTTTGGGGTTTAAAAGCCACAGAGACCTGGTGTTTAGAAAAAATGCGTCTCAACTGTTTATAAGATTGGGGAAAACTACTGTCAGCTGAGACTGAAGAAGTCACTTGGATGAGTGACGAAACGTTTCTCCCACAAAACGTTTCTCCCACAAAACGCTACATCCAGATGAACAATTTCAACTTTTGGAGAGGTACTTTTACTCTGCAATATTTGGCAAAATTTGACTCATTACTTTGTTTTAAATAATTAGTTTAATAATTAGATAATACTGCTAATAATGGATCATGCTGCCAGTGGAGTTTCTTGTAACTCCTTTACCAATCAGATGCAGTCACATGACCAGTTTGAAACTGGCGGACAGAGCGGCCCAAGTGTTTTAAAGTAGCGTGTAGATACATGGAAAGAAGAAACACATGAAAACATGGCAGAGTCAACTGTCTCCGCTAGAACTGAAGAGGATGAACACCCTTGGCCTCATATACAAAGATTGTTTCACTTAAAAGCAGTACAAAAGAACAGCTATGTTTTCAGTGTTGGTTTCTACAGTGTGAGCCAAAGCAAACAGACTTTTCAGCGTGAAAAAACTCAACTCATGTAACCTGTGGAAACGTGTCGCAGTAAGTTTACTCTAAATATATTTTTAGCTTTGGTTAGTTTGATATCAGTCTTATGTTACATGTTATGTTCTAATGTTTTCTCTGAGGCTGCTGTGCCATTTGGAGCAAAAATGAATATAAAGTTTACAGCATATCTCGTCACTGGAAATGGTTTGGACTGTTTATATATTTATATTATTTACTGTAGATATTGGTTAAAAAGGCTTTATGTTGTGAAAAACTGAAATCTGGAAATTAGAATTGTACATATACATATATTCTATTTGAAAATACTAACATTTGTATATTTATTTATTTATGTTTGTCTGATAGCATTTATTTAAAAAATAAATTTTCACCAATTACTTTTTTACTCTTATTTGGGCAACTTTTTTGACAACTACTTTTCACTTTTACTTGAGTAATAATATTTTACTATTTTATTTTACTTGAGTACAATTTTTGGATACTCAACCCACCTCTGGATGTGAAGATGTGAAGACAGCAACATTACAGATATCCTCAGTGAAAACAGGGCAGGGGGGCAGTAGACTGTCTGTCCTCGACATTAATTAGGCCTACCTGTGGGTTGTCCTCCATTACACAGCGGATCTTTTCCACCACATCAATGCGGCGCTGCCGGTGCAGGGCGTTGATCAGCTTGGCCAGGTTGGCATCGCTGTCCCGGATCGTCCAGTGCTGCAGCGCAGCATACCCCCTCTCATGATCAGAAGAGTAGCCGTTGGAGAAGGCAGCCACCTCACGCTCGGTGACATTAGCCAGCGACTGATAGATGTCGATCCACTGCGTGCCAACCTGGGCTGCCACGAGCTTCAGGATATCCACTCCTAAAACACCAAAAGATGGAGAAAAAACAGTAAGAGAACACATGTGATCATTTGTTCAGGAACTAATGGGTTATTCAAAGAAAAAAACCTTATTAGTTAGTGGGCAGAGGTTAATTGATTGCACTAATCACCAATCTTTTTTTTTCCGTAAGATTTATTTTCATTTTTAAATTTGAAAAACAAACAAAAAACAAACAAACAAACAAACAAAAAGCTCACAATTATGACACAAAGCAAATATCTACAACTCACTACAACATGGCAAGTTATTGCGACTACAGGAACACTCTTAAGTGTATATTCTTGTTTTCATGCCATTCAAGGATAATTCCAAACATCTGAAAACCAAACACAAAAAGTAATAACATAATAATAATAATAATAACATAACAATATTGGTAATTACAAGAAAGAATTAGGAGACAGTATGCAAGACAAAAAAGAACAAAAAAAGTCAGCAAAACAAAAAGTATAGAACACATTATACGAACTTTTCCCACCCTCCCCCCATCCCTCTAACCTTGTATGGCTCTCAATCTCCTTACATTCCTATACCTAGACAGTTTATATTCACACTTATTTATAGAAACTCTTGTGTTCAGGAATCAACGCACTTCACGGTAAAACCACATCAATCAGGAAGTCAAGCCAGGAAAGCTGAACCGGGGATCAATTTAAAACAGACCCAAGGGGGTTCAGAATCAGAAAGACTTGATTTATCCCCAAGGGGCAATTAAGAATTTTGAGTCACCACTATAATCTGTCAGGTCCAGAGACGGTAGTACTGCCAACAAGGGGCCCCAGATTTTTTCAAAGGTTTCATACTTCCCTTTTACACTACGATATCTTCTCAGGTGTGCAGTAGGACACTAGCTCATTAATCCAGTGTCTCAGTGTTGGAGAATTTTCAGATTTCCAATATAGCAGAATACATCTTTTCAACGCTGTACTCGCAAGTAAAATAAAATATTTCTTATGGTAATTCACGTTAATAGAAGCTGTGTCACCTAGAATCCATAGTTTTGGGTACAGTTCAATTGGGATTCCCATTACCCTTGAGATTATTTCAATGGCGCGTCTCCAAAATTGTTCTATCACTGGGCAATTCCACAGCATGTATATCTGGAGGGAATAATTACTCAATTTTATGTAGTCTGTAAGGGGTGTAATATATCCTATGAAATGTTAAATTGCATTTGCCTGTGTCTTATAGAGATTAACATGGTCTGTGCCTGTTCCAATAAGTGGTGCCATTCTACCTCTTCATAAACATAGCCCAGGTCTGTTTCCCATTTTCTTTTTATGGATGCTTTGTTGTGATCAGGTAACTTTTCACTGATAATAGCATATATAGAAGATGCTATTCCTTTTATTGACTTGCACGGTTTGGTGCAAAGATGGGTTTCAAGAGAGGTTTCTTTTGGTATCTCGGGGAATGCCCCTTTGGATTTCTCTTTGACCCACTCTCTTATTTGTAGAAATTTGAAGAAACTTTGTCTTGGAAGTTTAAATTTTTCTTTTAGTTGTTGAAAGTCAATAAATGTATCATTATTTTATAAGTCAGCAACACTTCGAATATTTCTGTCCTTCCATCCCCGCAATATTGGGTCAGCAATGTGATGAGAGACGTCAGGGTTACCGAATAAGGGTGTCCTTCTGAGGAAAAAGATATTTATTTTCAGAAGCGAATAAGATTCCTGCCAGGCGTTGAAGGTATTTAATATTATCAAACTGTTTATAAGCTTGGATAAACATTTTTTTGTACCTAAAAATGGAACATCTTTTAATGATATAGGGTTCACCTCATGTTGTTCTATTGGGACCCATCTAACCTCACTGCTCTCTGCATGTAGCCAGATCCAAATAATAATAGTTCCTAAAGTTTGGTAAATTAAGTCCTCCTCTTGAATATGGAGCCTGCAGAGAAGTGAGTTTGACTCTTGGATTTTTCTTTTGCCATATAAAAGAAGTTATAATTTTATTAAGCTCTTTGAAGAAACTTTTGGGAACATTTGTAGGGAGACATTGAAATAAGTAAATGAACATAGGCAAAGTATTCATTTTAATAGCATTAATTCTGCCTATGAGGGATAATGGGAAATCAATCCATCTCAAAATATTAAGTTTGGTTTGCTCCAAAAATTTGATATAATTTTGTTTGAATATATGATCCTCGGAGTTACCAATTTGTATACCCAATATGTGAAGCCATTATTACACCACTGTAATGGGTCAGTAAGAACTCTAATACGGCTATCTTGTATATTTAATGGCATAATCTCGCTTATGCTATAGTCTAACTCGTATCCTGAGGGTGTACTGTATTGTTTGAAATACTTCATTAATGAGGGAATTGATTTAAGTGGGTCAGTTATGTATAGTGGGAGGTCATCTGCATATACAGAAAGTTTATGTTCACTTGTACCAAATTTGATTCCAGATATGAAGGCACACTAGTGCTCCTGGAGTCTGAGGTGGAGTCTGAGACCCAAGCTGACATACAGGGAGTGCAGAATTATTAGGCAAATGAGTATTTTGTCCACTTCATCCTCTTCATGCATGTTGTCTTACTCCAAGCTGTATAGGCTCGAAAGCCTACTACCAATTAAGCATATTAGGTGATGTGCATCGCTGTAATGAGAAGGGGTGTGGTCTAATGACATCAACACCCTATATCAGGTGTGCATAATTATTAGGCAACGTCCTTTCCTTTGGCAAAATGGGTCAAAAGAAGGACTTGACAGGCTCAGAAAAGTCAAAAATAGTGAGATATCTTGCAGAGGGATGCAGCAGTCTCAAAATTGCAAAGCTTCTGAAGCGTGATCATCGAACAATCAAGCGTTTCATTCAAAATAGTCAACAGGGTCGCAAGAAGCGTGTGGAAAAACCAAGGCGCAAAATAACTGCCCATGAACTGAGAAAAGTCAAGCGTGCAGCTGCCAAGATGCCACTTGCCACCAGTTTGGCCATATTTCAGAGCTGCAACATCACTGGAGTGCCCAAAAGCACAAGGTGTGCAATACTCAGAGACATGGCCAAGGTAAGAAAGGCTGAAAAACGACCACCACTGAACAAGACACACAAGCTGAAACGTCAAGACTGGGCCAAGAAATATCTCAAGACTGATTTTTCTAAGGTTTTATGGACTGATGAAATGAGAGTGAGTCTTGATGGGCCAGATGGATGGGCCCGTGGCTGGATTGGTAAAGGGCAGAGAGCTCCAGTCCGACTCAGACGCCAGCAAGGTGGAGGTGGAGTACTGGTTTGGGCTGGTATCATCAAAGATGAGCTTGTGGGGCCTTTTCGGGTTGAGGATGGAGTCAAGCTCAACTCCCAGTCCTACTGCCAGTTTCTGGAAGACACCTTCTTCAAGCAGTGGTACAGGAAGAAGTCTGCATCCTTCAAGAAAAACATGATTTTCATGCAGGACAATGCTCCATCACACGCGTCCAAGTACTCCACAGCGTGGCTGGCGAGAAAGGGTATAAAAGAAGAAAAACTAATGACATGGCCACCTTGTTCACCTGATCTGAACCCCATTGAGAACCTGTGGTCCATCATCAAATGTGAGATTTACAAGGAGGGAAAACAGTACACCTCTCTGAACAGTGTCTGGGAGGCTGTGGTTGCTGCTGCACACAATGTTGATGGTGAACAGATCAAAACACTGACAGAATCCATGGATGGCAGGCTTTTGAGTGTCTTTGCAAAGAAAGGTGGCTATATTGGTCGCTGATTTGTTTTTGTTTTGTTTTTGAATGTCAGAAATGTATATTTGTGAATGTGGAGATGTTATATTGGTTTCACTGGTGAAAATAAATAATTGAAATGGGTATATATTTGTTTTTTGTTAAGTTGCCTAATAATTATGCACAGTAATAGTCACCTGCACACACAGATATCCCCCTAAAATAGCTAAAACTAAAAACAAACTAAAAACTACTTCCAAAAACATTCAGCTTTGATATTAATGAGTTTTTTGGGTTTATTGAGAACATGGTTGTTGTTCAATAATAAAATTATTCCTCAAAAATACAACTTGCCTAATAATTCTGCACTCCCTGTATAGACACAGACGAACAGGCGCACGCAGATACAAACGTGCATTCCCACCCCCATATACACAAACAAATACTCGGCACTCACCCGACGTGGAGACAGACACAAATAGACACTGTACACACATTCACACTCCCCAAACATACTCTATATCCCAGGTCCGGGTACCCCTGCCCCCAGAGGGGCAAACTGTACCCGGACCCAGGAGATGTAACCCTTCTCTCTGGGGTGGAGGACTACTAGGAGGACCACTAGCTACCGCCATTCGTACTAACAATCGTACTCAGACTCCACCTCTCTGGGAACATCTCAGGCTCTCCGAGGTATGGAGGCCTATCTCCCCTAACCACACTCCCTGCCAGTGGCTGATGCCCCCAGACGTTGGTGTGTTGGTGGTTCTTGGTGACTGGGGCTGGGCGCTCATGTATGTACCGTCTCACTCCTGGTGGCCGATTGGTGGGGCCTGGCACCTGTGGCCCGGCTGGGCCCCTTCCGGGGGGTGGGGTGCCCTCAGGCCTCTGGGCCTGAGGCCCGGTCCTCTCTGGCACAGCCAGGGCTCTAGAGTGCGACCAAATTTTTCAGTGGTGCGACTAAAAATAAATATTTGGTCGCAACTGTGCGACCAGCTGTTCGGGTAACAAAAAAAAAAATCTCTGCAACTCTCCGTGTGGTCAACAACAGACACACATTATGCCCCTATCGTGGACTAAACCAATCAGAGATAGTCAGGAGTGGGACCTCTCTGATTGGCCGTGGTCCAGTTGAAAGTGCAGGTGGAAGAGAGAGGTGAGCAGCTTGAATAAAGCGATATCAATTCATTAACGGATTCCACACAAAGACGTAAACACAGAGCGGACCCGACGCATCAGCATCAGCTTTGTCTTTCTCGGCTTTCTCACCCGACGGCCGTACACGGACACACTGTCGGAGCTTAGCGGTTCTGATGCGTCGGGTCCGCTCTGTGTTTACGTCTTTTTTGTGCTAGATTCTAAGCTGCAGGTTTTGTCTCTCTCCAACCAAAATTCGCCGAGCCATCAG
This sequence comes from Perissodus microlepis, assembly GCF_051167445.1. Lineage (NCBI taxonomy): Eukaryota > Metazoa > Chordata > Actinopteri > Cichliformes > Cichlidae > Perissodus > Perissodus microlepis. The sequence goes on from NC_140475.1 coordinate 26,882,661, forward strand.
CAAAAGAAGCAGCAAACTATGCTTCACATTTGATCAATGTCGTCATGAATTCCCTCTGACTTTTGCTGTTTTGCTTCCACCACGATAAAAATCACACTTCCTGCACAGCTCTCTCTCTCTGTGTACTTCAGGCACAGTTTCCCGTCTCAAATCTCTGTTTTCTGCATTATTCATTCGCTTATTACCCACCAGTCTACCGTTGTTTACAGCGCTGTCTTTTTCTTTTTTCACTTAAATGACCTCGGACAAGAAAGCCTAATTTCTGCTGTTCAATACTGAAGAAATTTAAACTTCTTTAAATTATGTAAAATTGCAGAATATTTTTAGGGTTATCTGCTATAAAAAGCCAGACCAGGAAAATCTCCTTCATGTTTTTCTGTGTTTTATTCTCAGTTACTTTCACACAAAGGCATCTGCTGTGATGTTCACAATTCTGATGAAGTCTCATGTGTATCAGTACTGATAAATGATCAGAATTATAATATTTCTGACTGTCTGAGGCTAAATTGAATCAAATCAGGACTTTGAGAACCGGAATCGAATGGATTATAGAAATCAGTGATGATACCCAGCCCTAGTGAGCAGCCTAGGCCTGAGAGAAGTGGATGTAGCTGCGGGTAATAAGAAAAGATGAAAAGAACTATTGATAACTTTTTTGTTAAGTTAAGGCCTGATCTGTCTGAAATTCATAGCCAGTGCTCTGACACGGTGCCATCAATCTTTGAATGCTGAAAAAGCACAGTGTATCCAGGAAACACATATGCTGCAATAAATGCACTGCCCAAGTGTCCCCTCTCCCCACTGCCTTTCAGCAACAGACAGCAGCAAACAGGTCATCAGAGGAGGCCAAGATGATGATTAAGTTTAACATTTTCTACAATATTGACAAAGCACTTTAAGCACAAGTTTGTTAGTTAATAATTTAGAAATGAATATTGTCTGTATGGACTCCCCCCCAAAGAAAGTGCACATGTAAAACTGCGGTGTTAAGTGATGCGGTTGAAAAATTTGAGTGCGCTTAACTTTTGTGCCGGTACGCCTAAATTTTTGAAGTTAGGCATACCGGTGCGCCCATGTCAAAAAGTTAGTCTAGAGCCCTGACAGTTGTCTGCCGGCAGAGCCTGCGGGCATGTCACTGCAACCCCCTCTGGCCTCTGCTCTGTGGCTGCTGGGTGACCTCTCATTTAGGGCTCTCCTCAGCTCTTCCCAGGAGGGTGGTACGGTTGACCCCCTGGTGATCCTCCTTGGGTCCTCGTATTCTGGGGCCTCTGGATGTCTGGGGCATGGATCTCCTCCATACCTGCTTCATGCCCTGGGGGACGGGGCTATGGCTCCCCACACTTCCTAGCAGATTGTTACATGGAGAAACCTTTTGAATACAAGCGTGCTGATCCACACAGGTGTGCACCTGTGTGCACACCCGAGGTGTACACACGGGTGTTCACAGACACAAACTACACCTGTCTTGGCTGCTACCTCAAAGCACATTGTGCGCTGTCGATCACATGTATAATAACATGTAATATTTAGTATCTACTGTTAGCTAGTTTTGTGATTGTGATGGTGTTGTATTTATTATGTTGCTCTTTTTTGTTTGTTTTCTCTTCTGTTTTTTCTTATCTCCATACAGGTGATCCAGGTGTTTTGTTTGTTTTTCTTTTTTTTCTTCCCCCCTTACTCGCCATCTCTTCTCCCCTCTAATTTTCGTTCTCTCCCTCTCTTTCTTTCATTCTTTCTCCCTGTCCTATCCCCCAGTCATGTCTGTCCCGTCTGTAACAACCGAAAATCAAATCAAATAAATACATAATTATAATAAAGGTCAATCAAATGGACCAATGTGGCAAGGACATGAGGATCCAATTGGTAAAGTAAATCCGCTTGGCATCTTTCTTGGCCTACAGACAACAATTTTGATGGCTAAAGATCCAAACGGGACAGGCAAAAAAAAAAAAGGAAAAAAAAGTGCCTGACATCACATTATTTGTTATGATATTGTCACAGCTAGCAGGGCAAGCCGTGTGAGTTTTAATAGATGACCCAAGATGCAGGCAGCTTCAGATGCGAGTGAGCTTTGTTAAAAAGGATGGACATACAAACTGGAATATAGCAGGCACAAAACAAAACCTAGGAGAACCTAAACTGGGAAAACTAACAAAACTAACCTGAAACCAGAACAGAGACGCAGGGAGACTTGGGGAAGAAACACAGAACGAAGCAGGGAATGAACAGAGGTGACGGAGGGAGATAACGCAGACGAACCAGCAACAGGCAGGAGAACACACAGGGCTTAAATACTCACAGGAGTAATCGTGGGATGGGAGACAGGAGGAGAACACACCTGGGAGAAATCAAGGCTGACGAGACACAGACGTAAGGCTGAGAACACTCACACAAGATAGAGACCTTCAGAATAAAACAGAAAACTCACAGACACAGAACCAGACAAGACACTGAACTTAACAGACAGATTCACAAGCAGACACTGTGACACCATGCACAGACAGAGGGAACACAGCAGTGGGAGCAGGCAGACACAGAACAGAAACCTAACAAATGGCAAACCTTAACAAAAGACATAACCAGAATTAAAGCTGCAAGCAGCGTTATGAGGGCCCTCGCACCCCGGCGTGTCGAGCCACGCCCAACACCCAAAACCAGCACGTCCGATCTGAGGTCACATTGATGGAATTCATGCCTTTAACCACCAGCTAACATTTTATCTTATTCTACCACTATTATAATCGTCCCACTAGGTGGCACTCGAACCATTACTGACAAATGGCATACCAAACATTTCCGAGCTCGAGTCTCATCAAGCCTGCGACCTTTGGGAGAGATTGGAAATTGTGTTTTTGAGTGACAGCAGATTACTGCTTTTTGGCAAGTGATTGAAACTCCACGTGCCGCCATGACCACCCCGTTTCCCTGAACGTAAAAAGCTTCGCAATTTAACATCACAAAGGTCTTTAGATTCCACACACAGGAGATTGGTTCAATATGATGAAAATCCTTGGAGGAGTTCGTCAAAGTATGAGGCCTGAAAGGAGGGGAAAATGTCGCCAAAATTACACATTAATTTTAAAATGGCGGACTTCCTGTTAGGTTTAGGACATGGCCATAATAGACTTTTTTGTGCGTCCCTTAATGATAGATATGGGTGCCAACTTTCATACATGTAGGTCATACCCATCTCGGGGGCTCGCGTTTTTCATTTTTCTAGGTGGCGCTACTGAGCCAATTTTCCCTGGACATGTCTGAGGACATCAAAATACGTAAATTTTCACCAGACCTGACGCGTGTGCAAAATTTCATGAGTTTTTGAATATGTTTAGGCCCTCAAAAAGCGAATTCATTTGCCGAAATAATAATAATAATAATGATAATAATAATAATAATAATTAAAGCTGCAAGCAGCGTTATGAGGGCCCTCGCACCCGGGCGTGTCGTGCCACGCCCAAATCCTACAACCAGCACGTCCGATCTGATGTCACATTGATGGAATTCATGCATTTAACCACAAGCTAAAAATTCAGCTCATTCAATCATGATTATAGTTGTCCCACTAGGTGGCGCTCTAACCATTAAGGACAAATGGCATAACAAACATTTCCGAGCTCGAATCTCATCATGCCTGCGACCTTTGGGAGAGATTGAACATTGTGTTTTTGAGTGACAGCAGATTACTGCTTTTTGGCGAGTGATTGAAACTCTACGTGCCGCCATGACCACCCCGTTTCCCTGAACGTAAAAAGCTTCGCAATTTAACATCACAAAGGTCTTTAGATTCCACGCACTGGAGATCGGGTCAATCTGATGAAATCACTTGGAGGAGTTCGTCAAAGTACGGTGCCTGAAAAGAAGGGAAAATGTCGCCAAAATTGCACATTAATTTTAAAATGGCTGACTTCCTGTTGGATTTGGGATATTGCTCCAAGAGACTTTTTTGTACATCTTGATATCGCCTATAAGCTTACCAGGTTTCAGACTCATACATAAAACACAGAGCAGGGGCTGTGGTTTTGAAATTTTGTAGGGGGCGCTGTGGAGCCATTTTGCGCTATTCAAGGAAAATGGTTACATAACAAAAAAGCCCTCATCACATTGGAGGTGTGGGCCAAATTTAAAGCCTATATAAACTTTCCAAGCCCCTCAAAAGCCACTTCATCTTTCATGGTGAACTGCGCTGCCACCAGGGTGCGCCGTTCAGTTTAAAGTCACAATTTTCGCACTGAAGCATCACGAGGGACCCATGTTAATATTCACCGCTTTTGAGGTGTCCACGATGAACCTGTGAAAATCAGTACAACAAAGTGAAAGACATGACATTTCCTGTTGCCACTAGGTGGCGCTCTGCTTACTCCTGACAATGGGCACTTCAATCTGTTCAGGGCGGGTCTGACATCATACCTGTAAAGTCTGGTACTGATCAGACTGGATTTCATTGAGTTATACTAATTTGTTTCTTCATGGCGAGACATGAAAGTTCGCCATGCTGCTGGGGTCACACCCTTTCGCGAAAAGTCACAGTTTTCACTGTAACCCAAGACCAACTCCTTAAGGCTTTCCTGGAGAAATTTGAGGCTGCAGATGTCACCCATCACAATACTGTATCCCAAAGTGTAAAACATGACATTTCCTGTTCCCACTAGGTGGCGCTGTCCCTTATGTCAAATATGGCAGTTGAAATATGTTCAGGGGTGGAGCCTTATCATATGTGTGCTCTTTGGTCCAGATCGGACAATGTATGACAGAATGAGAGGCAATAAGATTTTCATGGCGAGTCATCAAAATTCGCCGTGGCGCCACGGCCTCACCGTATTGTGAACCCTCAAAAGCTCCGCAATTTAACATGGCCCAGGTGTGTAGTTGACACTGACCAAAGATGAAGCTTGTATGATCAAATCCCAAGGAGGAGTTCGAAAAAGTTCGAGGCATGGAAATGGCAAAATTAGAGCCAAAATGTCACCTTCACGTCCAAATGGCGGACTTCCTGTTGGGTTTGCGTCAATGGGCCCACAGACTTTTTTGTTCGTCTTGGCATGATACATATGTGTGCCAAATTTCATACATGTAGCTCAAACGATGTGGTCGTAGGGCTGCATTTAACAAGGCATAGGTGGCGCTCTAGAGCCATTTCCCAGTGCTCATATGTAAAACCATTAAAATACAAAATTTTTCACCAGACCTGACGCGTGTGCAAAATTTCATGAGTTTTTGAGCATGTTTAGGCCCTCAAAAGGCCGATTTATTTGCCGAAATAATAATAATAATAATAATTAAAGCTGCAAGCAGCGTTATGAGGGCCCTCGCACCCCGGCGCGTCAAGCCACGCCCAACACCTGAAACCAGCACGTCCGATCTGATGTCACATTGATGGAATTCCACGTACCGGGGGCTCGCGTTTTTCATTTTTCTAGGTGGCGCTACTGAGCCAATTTTCCCTGGCCATGTCTGAGAACATTAAAATACGTAAATTTTCACCAGACCTGACGCGTGTGCAAAATTTCATGAGTTTTTGAGCATGTTTAGGCCCTCAAAAGGCCGATTCATTTGCCGAAATAATAATAATAATAATAATAATAATAAACAGAGCAGATACAATAGGGCCTTCGCACTGTCAGTGCTCGGGCCCTAATAATAATAATAATTAAAGCTGCAAGCAGCGTTATGAGGGCCCTCGCACCCCGGCGCGTCGAGCCACGCCCAACACCTGAAACCAGCACGTCCGATCTGATGTCACATTGATGGAATTCATGCATTTAACCACCAGCTAACATTTCATCTCGTTCAATCATGAGTAGTTAGTCGTCCCACTAGGTGGCGCTCTAACCATTAATGACAAATGGCATAACAAACATTTCCGAGCTCGAGTCTCATCACGCCTATGACCTTTGGGAGAGATTGAACATTGTGTTTTTGAGTGACAGCAGATTACTGCTTTTTGGAGAGTGACTGAAACCACGTGCCGCCATGACCACCCCGTTTCCCTGAATGTAAAAAGCTTCGCAATTTAACATCACAAAGGTCTTTAGATGCCACACACTGGAGATCGCATCAATCTGATGAAATCCCTTGGAGGAGTTCGTCAAAGTACGGTGATTGAAAAGAGGGGAAAATGTCGCCAAAATTACACATTCATTTTAAAATGGCTGACTTCCTGTTGGATTTGGGATATTGCTCCAAGAGACTTTTTTGTACATCTTGGTATCTCCTATAAGCTTACCAGGTTTCAGACTCATAGATAAAACACAGAGCAGGGGCTGTGGTTTTGAAATTTTGTAGGGGGCGCTGTGGAGCCATTTTGCGCTATTCAATGAAAATGATGACATAACAAAAAAGCCCTCATCACATTGGAGGTGTGCACCAAATTTAAAGCCTATATACACTTTCCAAGCCCCTCAAAAGCCACTTCAGTTTTCATGGTCAACCGCCTTCCCACCAGGGTGCGCCGTTCAGTTTAAAGTCACAATTTTCGCACTGAAGCATCATGAGGCACTGATGGTGATATTCACCGCTTTTGAGGTGGCCACGATGAACCTGTGAAAATCAGTACAACAAAGTGAAAGACATGACATTTCCTGTTGCCACTAGGTGGCGCTCTGCGTATTCCCGACAATGGGCACATCAATCTGTTCAGGGCGGGTCTGACATCATACCTGTAAAGTCTGGTTCTGATCAGCTTGGATTTCATTGAGTTATACTAATTTGTTTCTCCATGGCGAGACATCAAAGTTCGCCATGCTGCTGGGGTCACACCCTTTCGTGAAAAGTCACAGTTTTCACTGTAACCCAAGACCAACTCCTTAAGGCTTTCCTGGAGAAATTTGAGGCTGCAGATGTCACCCATCACAATACTGTACCCCAAAGTGTAAAACATGACATTTCCTGTTCCCACTAGGTGGCGCTGTCCCTGATGTCAAATATGGCAGTTGAAATATGTTCAGGGGTGGAGCCTTATCATATGTGTACTCTTTGGTCCAGCTCGGACAATGTATGACAGAATGAGAGGCAATAAGATTTTCATGGCGAGTCATTGAAATTCGCCGCGGCGCCACGGCGTCACCGTATTGTGAAAACTCAAAAGCTCCGCAATTTAACATGGCCCAGGTGTGTAGTTGGCACTGTCCAAATTTGAAGTTTATAGGACCAAATCCCAAGGAGGAGTTCGTTAAAGTACAAGGCATGGAAACGGTAAAATCAGAGCCAAAATGTCACCTTCAATCCAAAATGGCGGACTTCCTGTTGGGTTTAGGACATGGCCATAATAGACTTTTTTGTGCGTCTGCTAACGATAGATATGTGTTCCAATTTTCATACATGTAGGTCATACCCACACCGGGGGCTCGCGTTTTAGATTTTTCTAGGTGGCGCTACTGAGCCAATTTTCCCTGGCCATGTCTGAGGACATTAAAATACGTAATTTTTCACCAGACCTGACGCGTGTGCAAAATTTCATGAGTTTTTGAGCATGTTTGGGCCCTCAAAAAGGCCCTTGTTTTACCTGAATAATAATAATAATAATAATAATAATAATAATAATAATTAAAGCTGCAAGCAGCGTTATGAGGGCCCTCGCACCCCCGGCGGGTCGAGCCACGCCCAACACCTAAAACCAGCACGACCGATCTGATGTCACATTGATGGAATTCATGCCTTTAACCACCAGCTAACATTTCATCTCATTCAATCATGATTATAGTCGCCCCACTAGGTGGCGCTCTAACCATTACTGACAAATGGCATAACAAACATTTCCGAGCTTGAGTCTCATCACGCCTATGACCTTTGGGAGAGATTGAACATTGTGTTTTTGAGTGACAGCAGATTACTGCTTTTTGGCGAGTGATTGAAACTCCACGTGCCGCCATGACCACGCCATTTCCCTGAACGTAAAAAGCTTCGCAATTTAACATCACAAAGGTCTTTAGATTCCACACACTGGAGATCGCATCAATCTGATGAAATCCCTTGGAGGAGTTCGTCAAAGTACGGTGCCTGAAAAGAGGGGAAAATGTCGCCAAAATTACACATTCATTTTAAAATGGCTGACTTCCTGTTGGATTTGGGATATTGCTCCAAGAGACTTTTTTGTACATCTTGATATCTCCTATAAGCTTACCAGGTTTCAGACTCATAGATAAAACACAGAGCAGGGGCTGTGGTTTTGAAATTTTGTAGGGGGCGCTGTGGAGCCATTTTGCGCTATTCAAGGAAAATGGTTACATAACAACAAAGCGTTCATCACATTGGAGGTGTGGGCCAAATTTAAAGCCTATATAAACTTTCCGAGCCCCTCAAAAGCCACTTCATTTTTCATGGTCAACCGCCTTCCCACAAGGGTGCGCCGTTCAGTTTAAAGTCACAATTTTCTCACTGAAGCATCATGAGGCACTGATGGTGATATTCACCGCTTTTGAGGTGGCCACGATGAACCTGTGAAAATCAGTACAACAAAGTGAAAGCCATGACATTTCCTGTTGCCACTAGGTGGCGCTCTGCGTATTCCCGACAATGGGCACATCAGTCTGTTCAGGGCGGGTCTGACATCATACCTGTAAAGTCTGGTACTGATCAGACTGGATTTCATTGAGTTATACTAATTTGTTTCTTTATGGCGAGACATCAATGTTCGCCATGCTGCAGGAGTCGCACCCTTTCGCGAAAAGTCACAGTTTTCACTGTAACCCAAGACCAACTCCTTAAGGCTTTCCTGGAGAAATTTGAGGCTGCAGATGTCACCCATCACTATACTGTACCCCAAAGTGTAAAACATGACATTTCCTGTTCCCACTAGGTGGCGCTGTCCCTTATGTCAAATATGGCAGTTGAAATATGTTCAGGGGTGGAGCCTTATCATATGTGTGCTCTTTGGTCCAGATCGGACAATGTATGACACAATGAGAGGCAATAAGATTTTCATGGCGAGTAATCAAAATTCACCGTGGCGCCACGGCCTCACCGTATTGTGAAAACTCAAAAGCTCCGCAATTTAACATGGCCCAGGTGTGTAGTTGACACTGACCAAAGATGAAGCTTGTATGATCAAATCCCAAGGAGGAGTTCGAAAAAGTTCGAGGCATGGAAATGGCAAAATTAGAGCCAAAATGTCACCTTCACGTCCAAATGGCGGACTTCCTGTTGGGTTTGCGTCAATGGGCCCACAGACTTTTTTGTTCGTCTTGGCATGATACACATGTGTGCCAAATTTCATACATGTAGCTCAACTGATGTGGTCGTAGGGCTGCATTTAACAAGGCATAGGTGGCGCTCTAGAGCCATTTCCCAGTGCTCATATGTAAAACCATTAAAATACAAAATTTTTCACCAGACCTGACGCGTGTGCGAAATTTCATGAGTTTTTGAGCATGTTTAGGCCCTCAAAAGGCCAATTCATTTGCCGAAATAATAATAATAATAATAATTAAAGCTGCAAGCAGCGTTATGAGGGCCCTCGCACCCTGGCGTGTCGTGCCACGCCCAACACCTGAAACCAGCACGTCCGATCTGATGTCACATTGATGGAATTCATGCATTTAACCACCAGCTAACATTTCATCTCGTTCAATCATGATTAGTTAGTCGTCCCACTAGGTGGCGCTCTAACCATTACTGACAAATGGCATAACAAACATTTCCGAGCTCGAGTCTCATCACGCCTATGACCTTTGGGAGAGATTGAACATTGTGTTTTTGAGTGACAGCAGATTACTGCTTTTTGGCGAGTGATTGAAACTCTACGTGGCGCCATGACCACCCCGTTTCCCTGAATGTAAAAAGCTTCGCAATTTAACATCACAAAGGTCTTTAGATTCCACGCACTGGAGATCGCATCAATCTGATGAAATCCCTTGGAGGAGTTCGTCAAAGTACGGTGCCTGAAAAGTGGGGAAAATGTCGCCAAAATTGCACATTTATTTTAAAATGGCTGACTTCCTGTTGGATTTGGGATATTGCTCCAAGAGACTTTTTTGTACATCTTGATATCTCCTATAAGCTTACCAGGTTTCAGACACATACATAAAACACAGAGCAGGGGCTGTGGTTTTGAAATTTTGTAGGGGGCGCTGTGGAGCCATTTTGGGATATTCAATGAAAATGATCACATAACAAAAAAGCCCTCATCACATTGGAGGTGTGCACCAAATTTAAAGCCTATATACACTTTCCAAGCCCCTCAAAAGCCACTTCATTTTTCATGGTCAACCGCCTTCCCACCAGGGTGCGCCGTTCAGTTTAAAGTCACAATTTTCGCACTGAAGCATCATGAGGGACTGATCGTGATATTCACCGCTTTTGAGATGGCCACGATGAACCTGTGAAAATCAGTACAACAAAGTGAAAGCCATGACATTTCCTGTTGCCACTAGGTGGCGCTCTGCGTATTCCCGACAATGGGCTCATCAATCTGTTCAGGGCGGGTCTGACATCATGCCTGTAAAGTCTGGTTCTAATCAGCTTGGATTTCATTGAGTTATACTAATTTGTTTCTCCATGGCGAGACATCAAAGTTCGCCATGCTGCTGGGGTCACACCCTTTTGCGAAAAGTCACAGTTTTCACTGTAACCCAAGACCAACTCCTTAAGGCTTTCCTGGAGAAATTTGAGGCTGCAGATGTCACCCATCACAATACTGTACCCCAAAGTGTAAAACATGACATTTCCTGTTCCCACTAGGTGGCGCTGTCCCTGATGTCAAATATGGCAGTTGAAATGTGTTCAGGGGTGGAGCCTTATCATAAGTGTACTCTTTGGTCCAGCGCGGACAATGTATGACAGAATGAGAGGCAATAAGATTTTCATGGCGAGTCATTGAAATTCGCCGCGGCGCCACGGCGTCACCGTATTGTGAAAACTCAAAAGCTCCGCAATTTAACATGGCCCAGGTGTGTAGTTGGCACTGTCCAAATTTGAAGTTTATAGGACCAAATCCCAAGGAGGAGTTCGTTAAAGTACAAGGCATGGAAACGGTAAAATCAGAGCCAAAATGTCACCTTCAATCCAAAATGGCGGACTTCCTGTTGGGTTTAGGACATGGCCATAATAGACTTTTTTGTTCGACTCTGAACGTTATATATGTGTACCGACTTTCAAACATGTAGGTCATACCCATACCGGGGGCTCGCGTTTTTCATTTTTCTAGGTGGCGCTACTGAGCCAATTTTCCCTGGCCATGTCTGAGAACATTAAAATACGTAAATTTTCACCAGACCTGATGCGTGTGCAAAATTTCATGAGTTTTTGAGCATGTTTAGGCCCTCAAAAGGCCGATTCATTTGCCGAAATAATAATAATAATAATAATAATAATAATAATAATAATAATAATAATAAACAGAGCAGATACAATAGGGCCTTCGCACTGTCAGTGCTCGGGCCCTAATTAAAGCTGCAAGCAGCGTTATGAGGGCCCTTGCACCCTGGCGTGTCGTGCCACGCCCAACACCTGAAACCAGCACGTCCGATCTGATGTCACATTGATGGAATTCATGCATTTAACCACCAGCTAACATTTCATCTCGTTCAATCATGATTAGTTAGTCGTCCCACTAGGTGGTGCTCTAACCATTATGTACAAATGGCATAACAAACATATCCGAGCTCGAGTCTAATCATGCCTGCGACCTTTGGGAGAGATTGGACACTGTGTTTTGGAGTGACAGCAGATTACTGCTTTTTGGCGAGTGATTGAAACTCCACGTGCCGCCATGACCACCCCGTTTCCCTGAACGTAAAAAGCTTCGCAATTTAACATAACAAAGGTCTTTAGATGCCACATACAGGAGATCGCGTCAATCTGATGAAATCTCTTGGAGGAGTTCGTCAAAGTACGGTGCCTGAAAAGAGGGGAAAATGTCGCCAAAATTACACATTCATTTTAAAATGGCTGACTTCCTGTTGGATTTGGGATATTGCTCCAAGAGACTTTTTTGTGCATCTTCTTATCTCCTATAAGCTTACCAGGTTTCAGACTCATAAATAAAACACAGAGCTGGGGCTGATGTTTTGAAATTTTGTAGGGGGCGCTGTGGAGCTATTTTGCGCTATTCAAGGAAAATGGTTACATAACAACAAAGCGTTCATCACATTGGAGGTGTGGGCCAAATTTAAAGCCTATATAAACTTTCCAAGCCCCTCAAAAGCCACTTCATTGTTCATGGTGAACAGCGTTGCCACCAGGGTGCACCGTTCAGTTTAAAGTCACAATTTTCGCACTGAAGCATCATGAAGGACGGATGGTGATATTCAACGCTTTTGAGGTTGCCACGATGAACCTGTGAAAATCAGTACAACAAAATGAAAGACATGACATTTCCTGTTGCCACTAGGTGCCGCTCTGCGTATTACTGACAATGGGCACATCAATCTGTTCAGGGCGGGTCTGACATCACGCCTGTAAAGTCTGGTACTGATCAGACTGGATTTCATAGAGTTATACTAATTTGTTTCTTCATGGCGAGACGTCAAAGTTCGCCATGCTGCTGGGGTCACACCCTTTCGTGAAAAGTCACAGTTTTCACTGTAACCCAAGACCAACTCCTTAAGGCTTTCCTGGAGAAATTTGAGGCTGCAGATGTCACCCATCACCATACTGTACCCCAAAGTGTAAAACATGACATTTCCTGTTCCCACTAGGTGGCGCTCTCCCTGATGTCAAATATGGCAGTTGAAATATGTTCAGGGGTGGAGCCTTATCATATGTGGGCTCTTTGGTCCAGATCGGACAATGTATGACAGAATGAGAGGCAATAAGATTTTCATGGCGAGTCATCGAAATTCGCCGTGGCGCCACGGCCTCACCGTATTGTGAAAACTCAAAAGCTCCGCAATTTAACATGGCCCAGGTGTGTAGTTGACACTGACCAAAGATGAAGCTTGTATGACCAAATCCCAAGGAGGAGTTCGAAAAAGTTCGAGGCATGGAAATGGCAAAATTAGAGCCAAAATGTCACCTTCACTTCTAAATTGCGGACTTCCTGTTGGGTTTGCGTCAATGGGCCCAGTGACTTTTTTGTTCGTCTTCGCATGGTACACATGTGTGCCAGATTTCATACATGTAGCTCAAACGATGTGGTCGTAGGGCTGCATTTAACAGCGCATAGGTGGCGCTCTAGAGCCATTTCCCAGTGCTCATATGTAAAACCATTAAAATACAAAATTTTTCACCAGACCTGACGCGTGTGCAAAATTTCATGAGTTTTTGAGCATGTTTAGGCCCTCAAAAAGGCCCTTATTTTGCCTGAATAATAATAAGAAGAAGAAACGGAGCAGATACAATAGGGCCTTCGCACTTTTAGTGCTCGGGCCCTAATAAACAGAGCAGATACAATAGGGCCTTCGCACTTTTAGTGCTCGGGCCCTAATAATAAAAATAATAAACAGAGCAGATACAATAGGGCCTTCGCACTCTCAGTGCTCGGTCCCTAATAAGCAAGAACATAGAATAATATACGGGCACAAAACACTGAGTCGTCAGACTCAGGAACATGGCAGATATTATACCGGGTGAACTTCTCTCCAAAGACCATAGCCTCCAACATTTGAAATAGAAAGTTTGGCTCAATCCTGTCAAATGCTTTATTTGCATCCATAGAAATTATTAGCAGGGGGTTTTGATTTTTTTGAGCAGTATTCAATATATGGAGGAAACGTCGTACATTATCTGCTCCATGCCTGTTTTTAATGAAGCCTGTTTGGTCAGCGTGTATTATCTTAGGCATGTCTTCCAATCTAAGTGCAATTATTTTGGATAATATCTTATAATCTGCATTTAAGAGGCTGAGGGGTGTGTAAGAGTAACATCTGTGTTTGTCCTTGCCCGGTTTTGGGAGTAATGTGATTGTTGTGATTTCCAATCAGTCTGGTAATTTATTATTTTCTAAAGCTTCTATAATCATATTCGTGACTGGGGTCAGTAATTTATTTGAGAAAACCTTATAATAATCGACTGAGAATCGGTCTGGTCCAGGGGTCTTATTATTTTGTAAACAGTTGACGCAGAGTACCTCCATCTCACATATATCTGCATCAAGCAGTTCTTTGTCCTCATTATGTGATTTGGGAAGGGTTACTCGGCATTTAGTAAGGCTGTTGTGTTTTTTACATGTTTTAATGCTACGAATCTTTTTGCAGCAGTACTGTCAGCCCCTTGCTCAGTTTTATACAAATCTTCATAGAATCATTTAAACTCTGCATTTATGGGTGCTGATTCGTCAGCCTATAACAGCTGTAGTTTTTAGAGAAACAGAAATGGCTGTGACAGATTTAGTCATCAACGAATACCAACTAATACATCAACCAGTCACAGCTGCACTGACAGCTGTCATTCCTGAAGCAATCTCCCATGAATCATAAGTGTGTATCAGTAAATTCTCCCGAATAGCCTTAGGCGTCACATTGTACTTCACAATCTCCTTCAGACACACACTGCTGCCTCTTCAGACTCTCTCTGCTCTATTTTCACTGACTCTTATGTGACTTTTCAGTGAAACTTAAACACTGCTTCATCTGTTTGTAGGGTAAATATACAGTAACTCCCTTGTTTTGTTTGACATGTGTGTGTGTTTGTTTTGTGTCTGTGTGTGTGCACTTGTACAGGTTTTTACCAGATGTAGTTTTAATGTCACACCTTCCAGTTACAACCTAGTTAAATGTCAAATGAATACCACAGAATGTCCATAAGGTGCAGTTGCAGTCTGGCAGTGGGAGCAGTGTGACAGTTCAACTGTTTAGGAGGGAGATGGCGAGAGGAAAGAAACTGTGCCCATGTCGGGTGGTCCTGGTCTGCAGGCTTCTATACCGTCTGCCAGAGGGCAGCAGGTCAAAAAGTCTGTGTCCAGGCTGTGAGGGGTCTGTGAAGATTTTCCCTGCGCATTTCCTGGTTCTTGAGAGGTACAGGTCCTGGATGGAGGGCAGGGGGCCCCGATGAACATTTCTGCTGCCCGTACAATCCACTGCAGTCTGCGATTGTCCTGTTTAGTGGTTGCTCCATACCAGACTGCAATGGAGGAGGACAGGACAGACTCAATGACTGTAGTGTAGAACTGGACTAGCAGCTCCTGTGGAAGACTGTACTTCCCCCAGTTGTCTCAGGAAGTACATCCTCTGCTGGGTCTTTTTGAGGATGGAGTTGATGTTGGTCTCCCACTTCAGGTCCTGGGAGATGGTGGTACCCAGGAACTTGAAGATCTCCACAGTCGACACCGGGCTGTCTGATATAGTGAGGGGGAGCATTGTTGAGGGATGTCTCCTGTAGTCTACTGTCATCTCTACAGTCTTAAGCTTGTTCAGCTCCAGATTGTGCTGACTGCACCAGATTACCAGCCGCTCAACTTCCTGCCGGTATGCAGGCTCATCACCATCCTGAATCAGGCCAATGATGGTGGTGTCATCTGCAAACTTTAGGAGTTTAACAGCCGAGTTCTTGGAGGTGCAGTCTTTAGTGTAGAGGGAGAACAACAGTGGTGAGAGGACACAACCTTGAGGGGCACCAATACTGAGGGACTGAGTTTTAGAGGTGATCTCCCCCAGCCTCACTCCTGACAGCCTCCTGTCTGTCAGGAAGCTGGTGATCCACTGACAGGTAGCTGGTGACACGCTGAGCTGGGAGAGTTTGGAGGAGAAAAGTTCAGGCACATTGGTGTTAAAAGCCGAACTAAAATCCACAAACAGGACCCTGGCATAAGGTCCTGAGCAGTCGAGGTGTTGCAGGATGTAATGCAGCCCCATGTTCACTGTTTTCCCGGTAGGCAAACTGCAGGGGGTCCAACTGGTGTCCTTCAAATGAGCTAACACCAGTCGTTCAAAGGATTTCATGACCACAGACGTCAAGGCAACAGGTCTGTAATCTTTCAGTCCTGTAATGGTGGGTTTCTTGGGGAAAGGGATGATGGTGGAGCGTTTGAAGCAGCTTGTTGAGTCTGGATTGAGGAGGGTGAGGGGGGAGAGGTGTGTTAGGGGTCAATGTCTGAAACAATGTCTCTCGGGAGGGGAGTGTGAGGGGTGAGAGTCTGTCTGTCTCAAACCTGCAGTAGAATATATTTAACCCGTTGGCCAGGTCTTTGTTTGCTTCAACAGTGGGTGGGGGGCGTCTGTAGCTGGTGATTTCCCGCAGGCCCTACCACACTGATGCAGGGTCGTTGGCTGAGAGCTGTTCATTGAGCTTCTGGGAGTAGATCCTTTTAGCTACTTTGATCTTGTGGTGGCAGATTTCTTTTCTCATGTATTAATCACATATTTAATCATATCACATTAGTTACAGTAATATCACTTTCTCACTTTACTATAGTAAGAGCACTCCTGTCACCAGCTTGCATGCATGTGAAATGTTTACACAGTGAGGCCATTGTAATGGGAGACGTTGAACAGATAGTGGGACTCCTTCTCCTTATCAGGGATGTAAATCCTTAGGTAATGGCCAAGCAGAAAACAAGGTCATAATTCTCTCTGTGAAGAGGGGCCAACATATAAGAGTTTGTGGAATGTTCTTTGTCTGTGTCTCTGTATTTAAGATGTAAGGGCGGTGGCCAAAATTCAGAGATGGTCCTAGGGTTTCACTGGGATGCTCTCTCCACATTGGAATGTGTTTATTAAACCCACTTCAAATCAAGCTCACTGGGTGTGTTGCAGGTTATTGTTAAATTTTCCACAACAATCTCCTTGATCAGTGTGTTCCTGGCCTGCTTGTACAGGGCCCTATTACCACTTCTGTAGGCGTCCTCCCTGGCCTTATGAAGATGTTGGCGTTTAGGAGTGAACCATGGTTTATTGTTGTTATACGTGCAAAAGGTCTTGGTTGGCACACACATATTCACAAAAACTGATGTATGATGTCACAGTGTCCGTCAGCTCATCCAGGTTCTCAGATGCAGCTTCAAAAGCAGTCCAATCAGTGCAGTCAAAACAGTTCTGCAGTTCCTGCTTTGCTGCGTTAGTCCACTTCTTCACAGTTTTGACTACAGGCTTGGCACGTTTGAGTTGTTACCTATAAACTGGAATAAGATGGACCAGGCAGTGATCAGAATCTCCCAAAGCTGCCCGGAGGACAGAGCGATAGGCATCTTTTAAAGTGGTGTAACAGTGATTCAGTGTGATGTTGTCCCTGGTGGGGCAGTCTATATGCTGTCTGTATTTAGGAAGTTCATGGTTTAGGCTTGCTCTGTTAAAACCCTCTAAGACAATTGTAAAGGAATCCGGGAATTTCCTTTCCAGGGTGGTAATCTGGTCAGCCAGCTCGCACAGTGCGTTGTTTGCGTTAGCCTGAGGAGGGATGTAAACTCCGACCAGCATGAATTAAGAAATCTCCCGCGGTGAATAAAAAGGTTTGCAGTTGATGAAAAAAAGTTTCCAGGTTTGGGCTGCAGTATTCCTGTAACACTGTGACATCAGTACTCCAACCTTTGTTAATGCAGAAGCAGACTCCGCCACCCTTTTTTTCCCCTGAAAGCTCCATTCCGCGGTCCGCCCGGTGAAGTTGGAAACCTGGCAGATATAAGACAGCGTCTGGGATTCACTCAATGAGCCAGGATTCAGTGAAGCAGAGGGAAGCAGAGCGTGCAAAGTCCTTGTTAGTCCGGTCTAAAAGCAGTAATTCATCGACTTTGTTTGGAAGAGAGCGGAGATTCGCAAGATGCATTTGGGGAGTGACGTGTGGAATCTTCGCCGACGTAGTTTCACCAGCACGAGTCCCCCGTCTGTGTCTCTTCTGGGAGCCACAGAGAGCCACTGCGCCTCCGACTAAAATCTCCAAACAACTTTACGGGTTTATGAAAAATGGATAAGAACTATTTTGAGACGGCTGCCTGATGTTTAGCAGTTGATCTCTGGAGAAAGTGATGTTGTCTGAGTGACCAAAAGTGCAGAAAATAAACAAAAAAAAAGAAAAGTGCGAGAGAGCGCAGTACAGAGGCTGCCATCCGTGGCGCCATTTTGCTCAGTTTATATAGTTTACACAGACAATTTTATTTCTTATATGAATGTTATTTATTTTTACTGTCAAAAACAGGATGTGACAAGTGATAATAATAACAAGTGTATTGGATTAAAACATTCACAGCAGGTGGGATATCCGGTCTTTAAGTGATGACCTGATGAACCCTGCTTCCAGGTCCAAACTACTCTGCATTTGTTAAGGCTGTTGTGTTTTTTACATGTTTTAATGCTTTGTATTTTGTTCTATTTAATCTGAACAAGCCCCTAAAAACAGTCAGTGATAACTGTCGGCCTATCTCGGTTTTCATTACCACTGTTCATTTTAAAGCTCAGTTTTTTAACCCACACGCTGTAACTACATACCCATGTAGCAGTATATTAATGACTAACCTCGTATTGTGGATGGATTATCTCAGTTGTTCTCCTGACTGAAGTTTGGTTCGTTTACAGCATTCAGCTGTGTAGCTAGCCACCATGCAGCACATCATTATATACCAGCTAGCCCAACTTCAGTAACTCTACAAACACCACTGCTGTTTAGTTTTCTGTCTTCATTTATGTCTGAAGTGATAGCAGAGCTGTAAATTTAAATTTTTGCTATGGTTGCTGTGCTGGTTAAGCTGCCAGATTTTTGGATTCACGACCCTCCTTCGTGGTTCGTGCACGTCGAAGTTCAGGTTGCTCTTCGTGGCATTTCAGCCGACGACATGAAATAGCATCATGTGGTGTCTTCGCTGGATCTGCTGTCCACCAACCGTGTGATGACCCTCCCCCGATATACCCCCACCCAAGGGAAATACAGCACTTGCAAGGCGCTGCTGCTTCGGCACTAGTCCCTCTCCGATGCAGAACGGGCCAAGAAACTCCTCTCTCTTAGGCCTGGGTGATGGTACTGCTCTCGAGCTCATGTCCTTGCTTGGAATGGATTCCTCTTCACTCTTCACCCGTCTTCCTCCAACAGTTGCTGGTGCGAGCTGGCCTCGCCAACCCCCCGCTGCTGGCCACGAAGGATTACTGCTCACTCACAGAAGAAGCAGATTACATTCTCCTGGCTACCAGGAGCTTTGGCGTCCAGGCGATAGTTCCCGACCCACCAACAGCATCTCCCCCGCCCCCACCAATCCTCCTTGGGGCCTCCAACTCATCAATGGTGGCTGGGATCGCGGCACGGCAGCACCGCGGAAAAGGGCTGTGTTTTATCAGCAGCATGATAGCGCCGTGCTGTCTTTGCAGTTTTAAGGCCCAGGGAAACTAGCCTGCCGGCACTCTGAGTTCCCGAGGGAGCTGGAGTCAACCAAAAAATGTGTGCCCGAGCGTAAGTCCTCTATGAGGAGTAGCCTTTCCTTATCACCAGTGACCGCTACAGAGCGCTTGCAGGCTCGTTTCCCTGGGCCTTAAAACGGCAAAGGCATGCTGATGCTGCAGAGGTTTAAAAATGATGTGCCGGGAGTTCGCTGTTCAGAAATTTGAAGTTTACACAGCTACATTATCACCTGAAAATATGTTAAAAGTTTTTTTTGCAACCCAGAAAGAGTAATAAGAGTAATATTAAAACTAAGTAGCTGCGGCCATTGTTGGAAACCTGAATTGGCTGGGCCGTGCTATGAATTCTGGGATATGGTTTTTCAACTTTGTTGTCCGGGTGGAAAATCGGGAGAAATTCGGGAGAATGGTGGCTCAGGGAGATTTTCGGGAGGGGCAATGAAAAAGGGTTGGCATGTATGGTCACACCTTACAGTTAAAATAAACAACATTTCTTTACATAATTGCATTAATTGCAAATTATTGCAGAAACCAACTGGACACCCAGAGGTATGACATGCAAAACCCTCAACATCTGCATGACTGTATTCGATCGCAAGGTACACCAGTCGCCTGGTATGAGATCTCCAAAGACAGAGTGCAACCACTCTCAGGCATATTCTCAAAAGTTTCCAAATAATTGCAGTCTTACATGAGTACAGATAGATTACAGACACACTGCAACCATGAGGTCTGCTATTTGCAGTCAGTTCAACAAACATAATCATTCTGATTTTCTCAAGGTAAATACTTTGCACCAGGCTGTCAGAGAAGCAATAACTGCATTCAGGTAGTTTTCTGCATTTTATTTATTTATTTAAATTAAGGACAGTAGGAAGAGGTCTATAAATGATATGTTTTGAGTTGATTTTGTTCTACATCTATCTACAAGTTGTTATAGTTGTCCTTTTGTATCCATTTGATTAAAAATTACAGTTGATTAGCTATTAAAATGCCATCTGTTGTTTTATTATGTCAGCAGAATGGCAGGCGAGTTTGACCAGTGAAGTGCGGGACTGATGACTACTGGAATCTCCAGCGATAATTATGTTTGTCAAATTGCATAATAATCAATGGAAAAAAGGTGCAGGAGAAAGATGGATTGTCAACAGCAAAACCGTATTACAGAAGCTTCTTGTACTACATTAACACAGCATCAAAAAAGGATTAATTCTTCCACTTTCAATAAGCATCAATTTGATCTCTGATTAATAGTAAAGTGAATAAATCTGGGATTATTTAGAGAGACTGGAGCTGAGAGATTAAAAGGATTTTAGCCAGCGATAGTACTTGAAGGCTTAGCATCTACATACACACACTCACGTGCACATAAATGTATACACACAAAGATGCAAGAACACTCAAGCCAAAAAGCAGGTATACACAGACATGTGAAGTCTGTACACGTTTGCAGAGAAAAATCTTACTCTAATTTTCCATCTGAAATCTTGAACCCTTTCCTTACCCAAACGTATGAAGCTAAATCTAAGCTGAAATCGGAGCCCTAACTCTAAACTAACCCAATAAAGAAGTGACCAGATCAGTTTCATTTGACCTCATTTTACAAGCTTCCCCCAGTCCAAAAGGCTTTACAACTCATGACTGAAAGAGTGCACACATGGAAACATATATAAATACATACACACACTCAATCCCCTATTACACTCTAGATTAATACACTCACACGAATGCTGGAGTCACCCAGAGGACCTTGTGTGCTAGCCTTCTGGGCTGGGAGACTGTCGACTCTCATCCACATCGCTGGCCATAAAACACAACAACAGACAAGAAATCCCCCTGCTCTGCACGCCTCACTGCCAAAGCTAGCTGGACACATTTAAATGACCTACATAGGTCTCGTGATTTACTATTTCAGTTGGCAGATGCGTTTACATGTACTCTATATTTTGGATAGAGGATTTTATCTTGTCTACCTGAGCCCTCAGAGGACTTTATGCAACTTTCTTCATTCACAACCATTCATACAAACACTTTTTTCTATGCGTTTTCGACCTTGGTGCTCTTCTATCTAGCATTCACACACATTCATAGTCTGATGGACTCATCAGACAGAAATTTGGGGTTAGTATTTTGCCCAAAGATATTTGGTATGCAGACTGGAGGAGCCAGGGATCAAACTAGCAACTTTCCAATGAGCAGATGACCTGCTCTACCTCCTGAGCTACAGCCAGTGCACTTTGCAAAAGGCATGATTGCTTTCTATGTCCCATAATTATCATGACCTTGGTGGAAAAATCTGTGAATTTGTATTCTGATACCACAGAGTTAAAGTTTAGTGTCATCACTGATGACTTCACAGGGTTAAGTAAGTATTTTACTTTTGCATGAATGGATGGAAGGTTGGAAGGGGTTGTTTTACCTATTTCTCTTCCTCCATTGGTCAAAAGCACTGATTAACAGTTGTGAGAGATTTGTTTTAAATGTTGTGTTCTAAATCACTGAAAGTTCAAAACTGTTGTATGCATAATTACAAAATCTTACTAATGTATAAATCTTTGCTATTGAGTCAGATTTTTTAAAAAAATGAGTTACTGTTAAAACCAACTTGATAATAACTGATAACTGACAATAGAAGTACAGTGGTCTCTCATTTGTCACGGGAGTTACGTTCCAAAAATAACCCGGGATAGGTGAAATCTCCTCAGTAGCCAACTTCATTTTTTACAATTATTATAGATGTTTTAAGGCTGTAAAACCCCTCACTACACACTATACGCTTTTCTCAGATAGGCATGAACATTTTCATACTTTTCTCTCTTGTTTAAACACTTTCAAAGTTCAAACCTTTGTAGAAAAATAAGTCCAGTATTATAGAATGAAACCAAAGGCAAGGCAGTGCAAACCGTTTCATCACAACATTGTTATGTTTATTATGGAGAAACCTTACAAACATACAGCACAGCACTTCAGAGTTACACTTCTAGCGATCGAAAATTTATGTAAATTTGACAAGCTGAACGCATTCTGTACTGTTCAGAAGACATGGCATGAGATGAACCATGTTATAGTGAATGACAACTGTAGTGTTTAAGGACCCTGGAACAGGAAATACAACAAGATTAAAATATCATCGTTTCTCCATTTTATCCTGTTGGATATTTGTATAAAATTTAATGAATAATTCATAGAGGTCACAGTGAAACTGACCTTTAAACAACAAATTCTAATCAGTTTATCCTTGAGTTCAAGTTAACTTCAGTGCCAACTCAGAAGAAATTAACTCAAGACACTGCTCTTATCGTGACCTAAACCTTGGTCATTTTATCCTAAAGTCTGAATGGGTGTTTGTGCTGACCATAATTCAACTCCCTCCAGGCATTCTGTAATGTCTGTTTAACAAAATATAAAAAACATATACAGACATATACAACATGTACAGAGCTCTGTACAGGGTTGCCTGACCTGATCTGAAAAGGGGAATCAAAAAAGCCAAGACAGACCACAAAAAAAGCATAGTGTTCCACATGTCCAGCAACAACACACATGTGACGTGTAGCAGGGTATACAAGACATCATAAACCACAAGGCTGCACTGCGAAGACAGAAAATCTGAGTGTCCAGCTTGCAGAGGAAATAAACGGCTTCTTTCCCCACTTTGAAACACCACAACAGCAGCACTCATCTACTTCAGCTCTGCTCCCATCCTTACCTATTTCCTGCACCGCTCTCCAGTCACTGTAACAGAACATGATGTCAGACGTGTTCCTAGCAGTGAACCCCAGGAAGGCTGCCAGTCCAGATGGAGTACCTGGCAAGGTGCTAAGAGCATGTACCCACCAGACCCTTCAACCTCTCACTGGATCAGGCAACCATCCCATCCTGTCTAAAGTCAGCCACAATCATCCCAGTGCCGATGAAGTCTCCCATCACTAGCCTGAACGATTACTGCCCTGTGGCCCTCACACCCAGGGTACACACAATCATGAAATGCTTCGAGAAACTAGTCCTTCAACACATCAAGGACTACCTCCTCCCAGACTTTGGCCCCTACCAGTTTGCATACCGCGTGAACAGATCCACAGAAAACACCATCACCATAGACCTCCACTCTGTGCTGGGCCACCTACAACAGCGGCAAAGCTACGTCCAAATGCTCTTTGTGGACTACAGCTCAGCTTTCATTACAATCATCCTGGACATCCTCATCACTAAACTGGTCACTCTTGGCCTCCCCCCTCTCACACGTGCCTGGATAAAGGACTTTCTTACAAACTGGCCCAGACTGTAAGACTCATGCTCACTGTGCACCTGCTCCCCAAAGGGCTGTGTGCTGAGCCCCCTCCTGTATTCTCTCAATACCGCAAATGCAGTTCGACCCACAACATCATCAAATTTCCTGATGATACTACGGTAGTCGGACTCATCTCAAATGGGGGACAAGGCAGTCTACAGAGAGGAAGTCCTGAAGTTGGCAGCATGGTGTTCACAGTTGATATATTTTTTTGTCTAAATACTGTTCATATATATATAGTGCTGCAGAATTGTGCACCCCCCCCCCCCCCCCTTACACACACACACGTTTGCACTGCGTAGGAGATGCTCCGTATTTCACTGTACATCTGTATAGTGACAATAAAGGCGTTCTGTTCTATTCTATTCTATTCTATTCTACAGGGTGGGCCATTTATATGGATACACCGTGATAAAATGGGAATGGTTGGTGATATTAAAGTCCTGTTTGTGGAACATTAGTATATGTGAGGCGGCAAACTCCTCATGATGGGTGGTGACCATGGTGGCCATTTAGAAGTCGACCATCTTGCATACAACTTTCATTTTTTCAATAGGAAAAGGGCCATGTGACATCAAACTTATTGGTAATGTCACAAGAAAAACAACGGTGTGCTTGGTTTCAACGTAACCTTATTCTTTCATGAGTTATTTACAAGTTTCTCTTTGTTCACAGCCATTGACATATCGAAGAGGTTAACACGTGAGGAGCGGATTGAAATTGTGTTGATATCTGGTGAACGCAGTAACCGGGTCATTGCAGCAGATTTCAATGCAAGACACCCTACAAGACCACCTATCTCCCATGCTACAGTTAGCAAACTGCTAGCTAAGTTTCGTGAAACTGGTTCAGTAATAGATTTGCCAAAATGTGGACGCAAGAAAACTGTCACTAATGAAGAAACATCAGTGGCTGTCCTAGCTTCATTCAGCAAAAGCCCACAGCGTAGCACTAACCGCATGTCACTGGAGAGTGGCATTAGTCAAACATCCCTTCGGCGGATATTAGCTACTCACAAATGGCACTCTTACAAACTCCAGTTACTGCAGCATCTCAACGAGGATGACCCAGATCGGCGCACAGAATTTGCAGAATGGGCACAACAAAAATTGGAACAGGACCCTCAGTTCACGCAGAAGATTTTGTTCAGTGATGAGGCAAACTTTTATGTGAATGGTGAAGTTAACAAACAAAACCACCGCTATTGGTCTGACACTAACCCACACTGGCTGGATCCCTCCAAGACTGTTGGAACAACAAAAGTGATGGTTTGGTGTGGTATATGGGGTACAACGATAGTGGGTCCATTCTTCATCAATGGAAACCTCAAGGCCACTGGATATTTGAAATTGCTACATGATGATGTGTTTCCCTCTTTATGCACTGAAGCTGGCACGTTCGCTGAGTTTTTCCAGCAAGATGGTGCACCACCACATTATGGGTGCCAGGTCCGAGCATTCCTAGATGAATAGTTTCCTGGAAAGTGGATTGGTCATCGTGGGCCAGTTGAATGGCCCCCAAGGTCTCCAAATCTGACCCCCTTAGACTTTTATCTTTGGGTTCATCTGAAGGCAATTATCTATGGTGTGAAGATACGAGCTGTGCAGCACCTGAAACTACGTATACTGGATGCCTGTGCTGGCATTTCTCCTGCGGTGTTGCTATCAGTGTGTGAAGAGTGGGAGAAGAGGGTTGCATTGACAATCCAACACAATGGACAGCACATTGAACACATTTTATAAGTGGTCAGAAACTTGTAAATAACTCATTAAAGAATAGAGTTACGTTGAAACCAAGCACACCATTGTTTTTCTTGTGACATTACCAATAACTTTGATGTGTCACATGGCCCTCTTCCTATTGAAAAAACAAAAGTTGTATCCAAGATGGCTGACTTCTAAATGGCCACCATGGTCACCACTCATCTTGAGGAGTTTGCCCCCTCACATATACTAATGTGCCACAAACAGGACTTTAATATCACCAACCATTCCCATTTTATTACGGTGTAACCATATAAATGGCCCACCCTGTATTCTATTTCATAACCGTGACACTGACTTTTTGACCAAGAAAATCAAATCAGTTCATCCTTGAGTTTACCTGAATGTTTGTTTAAAGTAATATCTTCTAGGTGTTCCCAGAACGTCGCATTCACAATAAATCCTCCGACAAGAGAGCCATAGAAACAACATAAAAGTATATTCTTGACTTGTGCATGATTTTGGACATAATGAATATTTTGACCTGATTGCAATGCCAGTGACACCACTTCTGAGACTTATTAGCATAAACGCATAATCTAAGCAGTTAACACTTAAAATTTTAGAATTCAAGAATATTAAGAGTTCTCAGTAATATGGACATGCAGACCCAATTACTGATAATATTGCTACAGAACATCGTCCAGGAAACTCCTTAAAACCCAACTGAGAATTGGGAAATTGGGGAAAACAAACACTAGATCCAACAGGTGGTCTCACCTCTGTACCGTAGCATGATGGGAAGCAGGGTGCTTTGTGCGTCAACATCTTTACAAATACCATTTTGTTGAATTAATCACATCAGATAGTCCTCTCACGTTCATTCCAATTTAGGAACACAAAACAATAAATTAGTGAATTGTTTATGTGGCTGTGTGGGAGTGCAACAGGAACTGTGTACCTCTAACCAGGCAACAAACCCCTCAAACTCTACTCCACAATCAATCCCAGGCTGAACAGAGAGCAGGCTACCCCAGCCCACCCTGTTACAGCACAAAGTATATTCTAACACGACTCCCCACTGGGCTTGGATGTGGAACCTGGCATTATTAACAGTGTGGATGTTTATTGAGGAAGGATGGTGGGTAGTTAGAATGTTGTTTTCCTTCATGTTTTCCTCAACAGTGTGCAGCTTACTTTGGAAATATAGGTTGTAAATAATATGGCTGGTAACCACACTAAGTGCAGCCTGCCTTTATTTGATGTCATCTTACAGGAACACAATGTGTTTTTCCATCTTTGTAAGCCATCACTAAAAACTGCATACACAAAATGTCACAGCTGTTTTGGACTGATTGGAAAGAGCAGTTTTGATAATGCAACAAACCTTGAATGAGAAACATAATCACATCACTTCACATTATTACATACTCAAACACAAGCGATTAAAGGAACACATATCAGTTTCATTATGCAGTGTCAAAAAACACTTTTCGGTCCAAAGAGTTCTAGGGACTCCCCTAGGTTACGTGATCACTGTCGAATTTTCCAAGAACTATACCTTCTGTATGCATTTGCATCACAAACAGAAACGCTAAAGTCATGTATTAGCCAACTGGTGGTTCGCACAACAACATCTACAACCACAACAAATAGATGGATGTCTTGACAATCTGTTGACAATAGAGAAAAAGCAGTTGCAAAGGCAGGGTTTCAACCATGAAAGCTGTTAGCCAGGCAACTGCAACCTGTCCAAGTGGTAAGAACGGAGTCGCAGTTTTAAGTTGTAGCACTATCCACTTGCTGAAATGCTATGATGCTTTACCTGGCACAGATGGAACAGTGAAGCTGTATCGAAACAGCTCTTTCCAGATCAAACTGAGAACTAACACAAAGATTTCTCTTTGAAACATCAACATTGCACTGTAATTCTTATAAAGTCGGAACTTCACTGTCTTTCCTGTCGTGCTCAGGTCAAATCTTACCAATTTACAAATTAAAAAATGTCCCATTGCCTCGAGGCCTTATGACATCCTCCACACTATGCACTTGAACATATATAAGTGATGAGCACCTCTTTCGTTGAATTTTGAGTGTTTTAATCAACTTTGTTACATCTGTGGTGTTCCCGACCATCATAGAAAATGAATGGGAATCCACCCCCCAACCCCTTTGGCCTCTGACTACCTGAATGACAAAATAAAAGACCCACTTTACGATCTACTGAACCACCCACTGAATGGCCCACTGAATGACCACTGAACAACCGACTGAACGACCCAGTGACCCAGCCACTGAATTTTTGAATTTTTAATTTGAGAACTGTTAAAACAGACTGGTCAATGGTGACCAGAACACTAAAGTAAGGGGGGTTGGAGTGCACACAACAGGAGGGCTATTAGTCATTATATTTAAAGCTAACAGATGCTTACATATCTAGCAACATTGTAGCCTTTGGCTCAGTGACACACAGCAACTGATCAGTTGGCAACCCCCTGGCAACATCTGGTAACTAGAGAAAAAAATTTATCTTCTAACTAGTTAGTGAGTAGGGCTAGGCGATATGGCCCAAAATTCATATCTTGATATTCTTTAGCTGGATGGCGATATACAATATATATCTCGAAGAAGATATATATTGAAGAAGGTTTTTTTTGCCATAAAGTAAGAACAAAAAGAGTTCTTAGTCAAAGCTGTGTCTCAGATCTCACACAGACACTTTTATTAACATACAACGTAGATGTACATGAAAAAATTACTCAGAAATAAATTATCAGCATTTATTAAATAATAATGCTCCATATATAAAATAAAACAATGTTGTTTTTGTGCATAACAAAAAGCTCACAATTGTGCATTCAAAATGTAAATTAAAAAGACGCTGAGCATAATAACAAAGACTGACAGATTTTGCAGCTGCTCTGTTCCCATGTTCTACTGCATGACTGACAGCCTCGAGTTTGAAATCCACTTCGTAACCATGTCTCTTAACAGGTGCCATTTGTGGTCCTTATACACACACGATAATAATCCGTGCAATATTACGTTGAAGCACAGTACGTATTACTCCGCGAGGCTCCTGACTATGGTAGCCATATTGCTTTGACAATGCATTAAGTAGTGCGGCTTCGTAGCTTGCCAAAGTCGTAATAAAACATTTTTTGACAGATTTCTGAGCGCCGTGTACCACATAAAATCAGTTTGCGGTCAGTAAGCATAACCAGAATTCATACATAAGGCTCACTGTCCATTTTTGAGAAAATGAAAGGATTTTAGTGTAAGCTTACAGCTGAAAAATACGGTACACGAGTTTTGTAAGGTGGTTTGTTTCGGTGCAGGAGGCTGTGAGACTTCGCGGTCCGGGATACAGGACGCAGTTTCACACACTCTTCATTTTGCACTTCATGGCGCTGTTGTAAATAGTGAAAATACTAGTAGTGCTCCAACCTTTAGTCGGGACGTTTTCTCAACATTCTCTACAGAATACACTGCTGCTCATCTGACACTCCAAATAATACTAATAATAATTAGTGCTGCCAGCGTTAATCTTGTTAAAATGACATTAAGGCCATAACTGCATTAACGCAGTTAACGAGTTATCGCGGCTCACCCCTTGCGTGGGGCTGGACTTTGTCAACGCATTAACGACCTAACTGCGCTAACGTGGATCTCTAAATTACTAATTTTCAAATGTTTTCTTTTTACCGACCAGCTCCTCTTTGATAGTTGTAGTGTCCATCTTGTTATTGCCTGCAGGTGAAGCGATGGGGGAGGGGTAGTTGTGTTCAGTGAAGGAGACAGGCGAGGCAGAGTAGCGTTGCTTAGAGACAAAAGTGGACGAAAGAGAGGCAAACTTGCGGCTCCACAAGTATAATCATAATGCAACATAGACTATATCGATATAAACAATATTGTCACATCTCATATAAAAATATATCGATATATATTTAAATGGCAAATGGCCTGTATTTGTATAGCGCTTTACTCGCCCCTAAGGACCCCAAAGCGCTTTACACATTCAGTCATCCACACATTCACACACTGGTGATGGCAAGCTACATTGTAGCCACAGCTGCGCTGGGGCGCACTGACAGAGGCCCACTGGCAACCTTCCGATTTCAAGACGAACTGCCAACTCTTGAGCTACGATCGCCCCATTTAAAAACTCGATATATGCCCCAGCCCTATTGGCGAGTGTTGGCTGGAGGCGAGGCTGCCAGACACTGGCGCCACCGGGCCCTCTGACCACCACCAATAGGAAACGGGTGAAGTGTCTTGCCCAAGGACACAACGACCAAGACTGTCGGAGCCGGGGCTCAAACCGGCAACCTTCTGATTACAAGACGAACTGCCAACTCTTGAGCCATGATGGCCCCACATATTCTGAAATTATATATTCTGTTATACTATCCAATGGGACATAACTTCTTGTACAGGATCACCAGTCAAGTCTGGTAAAAATAACCTCAAAAGTCACAAAATAGCCGTTGTAAAGGTTTTATTCCCAGCACAACAACAGGTTAATATCCTTCCTAATTTTAATAGTTTAATAACTTTTTAGGGACAGGTGGGACAACTCTCATCTCAGCAAATCAGTTAGCAGTTCAGTACGTAAGTGGCAATTATTGGGAAATGCACTGATGGAGGAAGAGGGCGTAGACTCTAGAAAGAGTAGCTTGTAGCAGTTTATTTAAGTTGCCTAATATGAGCTCATTCATTTTAACCTGCACAATGCTTGCTACATTGTAGCCTCAGCTGCCCTGGGGCGCACTGACAGAACGAGGCTGCCGGACACTGGCGCCACCGGGCCTTCTGATCACCACCAGTAGGAAACGGGTCAAGTGTCTTGCCCAACGACATAATGAACGAGATTGTCGGAGCCGGGGCTCGCACCGGCAACCTTCCGATTTCAAGACGAACTGCCAACTCTTGAGCCACGATTGTCCCATTTAAAAACTCGATATATCCCCCAGCCCTATTGGCGAGTGTTGGCTGGAGGCCGCTGGCTGTCGCCCAGTGAAATTTTCTACCAAGTGGTAGTGAAACAGCAAAGCATTTACTTGGGAGGTTAACATTTCTAGTTTTTTTCACATTTCTCACTCTTTCACTACAACTTGGCAAGTAGTTTGCAAGTATTTGCAGACAAATTTGTGTTTTCCATGCAAACTACTATTCACTGCAGCAACCTGCTTTTCATTGCAACTCTGAATGCCATGCTAGAGACTGCCAGCAACCACTCACCAACCAGTTGCAGAATCAGCATTTTTCCTAACCAGTTGTTACCAGATAGTTGCCAACTGATCTCTAGGCCTGCATGAACTGGGTTTTAGAAACTTCACAGCAACTAAGAGCAGCTATTGGAAGCTGGTAATCAGTGGTTCCCAGTGGATCACTGACTGATCTCTAGGACTCTGTGACTGAGCCAAAATGCCAAGTCTTTATGTACCTCTCTTTTCCAGATCATTTCAAATAGAGAGGAATCAAGCATAAAATCCATGGAACTGTTAATCAAAATGTATCTTCTTGGTTGGATCTTAGTTCCTTGATCTCAGTCTGTCATTTGTGTCTTAATGGAATAATTAATACAATGAATGAATGAATCTTTGGGCTATGCCTTACAGGCATTCATATTCTTAGGTGTTCACAAACACTGCCGCGTAGAATGTGTACTAGAAGTTAGACTATAAGCCTTCTTTTTGACTTCTGCACACTTGTCTAATCACTATGTAAATTCAAACCACAATCTGAAAGGTCATTTCAGACACTTCTAGGTGACTTGATGTTGGAATAACACAGCATATTCACTGACCTTCATTTCATTTTAATTGCTGGCCTTTGTTTCAGAAAATAAATATATTTCTCAGATCCCAATAACACAAATCTTGGCTGCAGCCCTGGAGAGCCCCATTCAACCCCTGCTGTGGAGAAGTAGCACATTTCACTACTTCCTTGCCAGCCCTGACCAAATGCCAAACACTGTATGTGTGTGATCTGTGCTTTGACGTTTCCCTTTCTTTTTCTCTTTATTGCACAAATGCTTTAACGGCCCCAGTAAAGGGGCATTACAACCTTGAAGCAAAGCCAGCCACACACCTTGGAAGTATTAAGAAGCTGTTTTGTTGTAAGGTTCCAGAGAGTAAAAAGCAGAGAAAAGTGGCTATTTGGGGGTTACATGTGTACACATATATCTTCACCTAAATGCATACACATGGGCAGTGGATTACTCATCTAATCAGGAGAACACAAACATAATGCACAAAAACACAGAATCATTTAAACAGGTTCATTTGAAACCCAGACTTTATTCACTTTAATGTGTTTAATGAGTTTCATCAAGTAGTTTTTTTTTCAAATGATTTGCCCATAGTCGTGCATTTAGGAACTGTGTCCTCGGGGACACCTGTTGTTGTAGATTATGACACCAATCTATTCTAGCAGGTGCTGTTTATCTGTCAGCATTCTTTTAAGAACACTAACATGTACTCACATTGCCATGTCAAGGCAATGTTTGTTTTGTTCGGTTTAAGCACCAGTAGGGTTTTTGGTTCCAAGATCCAGGAATGAGAAACATGGCGGTAACACAGTCCAGATCATTTCCTGTTAAACATAATCTGATCTTAGACCCATTTGAAATAAAACAAAACAACATGAGGCACAATTAACTGGGGGTTTTTTGTTTCTTCATTTTCTTTTGTCACTTGGCAGAATCAGGACAAGCTGTAAACACAAAACTATTATTACCATATAAAGTTAACATGACAAACTTCAGCAATTAACTGCTTATTTGCACATCCAACAGAGACAAAACAAGCTCCAAAACAGGAGCTCATAATTTAACTTCTTTTACATTAAAGTAGACCTGCATGATCCATAGTAACCATAATAATCCTTATTTATATCAAACTGGGACTCCCAGCCACTCAGGTGGCCTTTTCACTCCTCCCGCTTAAACGCAAAAAGCAAGGTTAGCAGCTGGGTGGGGCTTCCTGCACTCATAATGAACTATAGAAAACAGTTTTTGAAGCATACTGAATCTTGATTTGCTGTGAGATTACATCAATCTTTGAAACTTTGGCCCTTATTTAAATATTTTGTTTCCAACTTCGCCAGGCGGTTGCCGTTATGGTTATTTCAGGTCCACCCACTATAAATAAGGATTTGCTACAATTGTAAAGTTAGCTCATATATCTAATAAGTCTACTGTTGCTATTAGTCATTTGTTCAATATATGAACTTCTAAAAGAAAGACCTATTTTTATATTTTAAAAAATCAAGAGTATTAAAAAGAAGTAACTGTATAAGCCAAAAATGCTTTGACTCAACTCAAGACCATCACATTTACCATGTTGGTAAAGCTGGGAGTTGTAAAGTTGAATGATAATTGATAGTTTCATAAAATGTACTTGTGTTTCTCTAACTGCCTACCTTTCCTTTCTATAACAGGCATCTTAAGTATCAGGGCTGCTAGGTAACAGCAGGGAAAGCCCAATGTGGTTAGCCAGCAACAGTATAACACTTCCTGTGTCAAACCTTAGCCCCTCCAAACAACACACACACAACTCCAGCACTATCTCACGTTCCCTCTTCATTTCCTTTTCTCCATATATCTCTTTGTCACTCTGTAAGAGACCAGATTGACCTACTAATGTTCCTTGCCAACCAAACAACAACTCTGATGCAGCTGAAACCAGATTATTCCAGTTCTCTGTGGTCAGTCAATGAGGGAGCAGAGAGAGGGTAGCGGATGTCTCAGCTTGATCAAAGAACACACACACAGACAAGGTTGCATACACACATACACAGATTTCTACTTGAGACTTGAGTGTCTCTGTCAGGATATGTTCCCTGAGTCTGGGTCTCTTGTCCTGAGTCAGTGTGAAATCAAGATCTGTGCTGTAGGGTTGAATGTTTTCTACTTGTAGAAAACATTCAACCCTACATCTCAATCTGTAGCTACAGAGAGTGGCAATAAGAAACTGTGGAGGGGAGGGTGGAATCGGTACGGGGATCTACGCAGTTCACAAGCAGAACTCACACACGCTATAACGTTAGCCTGAGATATGCACTGAGTAACTAAGAGTCTGCAGCCTCCTGTGAGCTGCAGATTTAGAGCATTTAGTAGAAACAATGCTGAGTTTACAAAAAACACAATGGCCATGGTAAGACCCTTTGTCATGTTAGTAGTTTCTTCAGTCACTTCATTAAAGGTTAGGAGTAGATTAACTTTGAAGCCCCAAATTCACATCAAATGATTAATTCTCCCTTTATTCATCCATGTCGCTGAATTTTAACTGAATTACCCTAACTCCTAACCCTAACCCCTCGAACTAAGAGACATGATAGAGATAGATTTTTATGTTCCACAACTTCAGCACCAAACCCCAAGTTATCAAAATAATTGAATGTGTGCAATTTCAAAGTCTTAGAGACTCTTCTGAAGATCTAACTGTGTTTCTACCTCAGTTGAAAAGCAGTTTCCAACACCAAAAGATCCAGTAGGTTTACCTTGTCCGTTGGAATAGTAGATCCACTTCTCTCGGGCTTGAGTTAGTGGTGCAGGTGGTTTCTTTTGAATTGCCTTTTCCATGATGCTGCTCGGGTCCTGCATTGGGCCCTTCTTCAACACCTGAGAGCTCTGCTTCACACTACACACTACGATCACCACCAGCACCAGCAGCAGCAGCAGTACAATCATCCAGGGCAGGTGCTCGTTTATGTCAAAGTGATTATGGGCGCTTGGTCTTGGGAATCCCCTGCGAGTTGGCCTGTAGGAGCTGGAGGCCCCACCTGCGCTATCTTGTCCATTAATCTTTCTTATGCTTGTTTCAACCTTGACTATTTCTTCAGTCCCCAAATCTTCCATTGCCCTCTTGTTAGGCCCTGGGTTTGGTTCAGAATTCAGTTGCCCCCTCTGCAACTCATGGTCCATTGGTTCCTCACGAGCTGGGAGAACTGGAGTCCAATTTGGTGGGGTGAGAGTGCCGGGATGGCTTCGGAGGTGCTCTTCTGCTCGCTGGCTTTTTCCACCCTGGGGTTCCTTCAGCTGAATGGCTGCTGACTGGCTGTGGGTACCTGTGTTGAGAGGCAGAGAGGTTGATGGAGACACAGAACAAGCAAGAAGAGAGATAAGAAAGAACAAGGAAAGCAAAGATAGTAGATAGTATAGAAGTAGCAGATGAGACACAACAGTGACACAGAGAAAGAGGGAATTAAACTCAGTCACTTGGGAGTTCTGTCTAACTAAGACAACAAAAAAAAAACCAGACGGTATCACGGGAGGGGGATCCTAACACCTTAATCCATCCAAGCAATCTGGCACAAACACGCTTTGTTGACTTACTTCATCACTGAGTGGGCCGTGTACACCTTTTTGAAATTGTTATTACAATCTGAGTATTCATGAAAACGAAAAGAGTGTTTAGATGATGTTCACAGGGGTCAAAATCTCCTTTGTTTTCCAGGCAGTGGCCATTATAGTCATTGTTGAGCATACTAATACTAATACTCTGCAGAAATTGCAAACCAGTGTAAATGACTGACAGATGTCAAAATCTATATACATATTAGAGATGGCACGATACCACTTTTTTATGTCCGATACCGATATCATAAATTTGGATATCGGCCGATACCGATATGAATCCGATATAGTGTGTTTTTTTAATCAATAAAACTGTTTTTTTAATATATTGCTGCATTTTGTATAAGTTCATACTCAAGTTTAAATAAACAACAACACTAAAGCTATTCTGTTATACCTGTATGTAAAAAATACACTGCACCCAAAATATTTCATAGTTCAGCGATACTGATCAATCTAATAAACTTAAACCTACTCCATCCTTCCTATTCTGGTATTTTACAGAGTACTTAGCAGAAATATTAAGCAACCTAACTAATAGGGTTGCAAACTCCCAGCAAAAAAAAATAGGGAACCACCCCCCACCCTCCACCTTATGATGCTTAATCGACGTAATCAACTTTAATTTGATGCAGTGTGGAAAAAAAATGCACAGAAATCAATTATATTTCAAGAATAATTAAATAGATTCAACATCTTTCTTCAACAGAATTGCAGACTGCACAGATGGTACCTTCCCAAAGGAAAAAGTAGTATAGCTTACTAGGGTATATTAGACTTAACAGTTACTATATACAGTAATGGACTTCTATATATTTTACATAAGATTAAAACTTTGGGTGTAAGATTCAGATAATTATTTATTAAAAGCTAGACATTTTAAATGAGAATAAGAAAGAAAAGCATGTCTTTGTGTCCCCTTTTCCCTGTTCATGCCCTATCGGCCCCCCTGGCTAAACTTTGCTAGATCCGCCCCTGCACAGTTACCAGCCATCAGCTGCGTAGAAAAGGATCCTGGTCTAGAAAGTAATATTAAATAAATTCTAACAACAGCTTATCAAGGTTAAACGTGCTGCTGTTGTTCAGCCGCTGGTTTCCTCTTTCTGGTGCAAAGTGGGCCACAAACAAACAAGAGAGACGGACTCGCGACAGAAAAGCAGATCAGCTGATCATTAAGCAGTTTCACGATTGAAGTAGCAGCAAGAAGAGGCAGTCGCTCCATATATCGGTTGTTAAGCTTAACGTGGGAATGCTTTACAAACATTCAGAGATGAACTTACACACTTGCTTTACTTCTCTCTGGGATAACTTCATCAGAGATGAAATGCTGGTTTGAGGCTACAAATACACACAGCCGCTCTATCACGTGAGCACACTGCTCCGTGCTACGGTTATGAGCCGAGTTACGCCGTGTGGCAAGTTTTGTGAGGTGCTTTTTTGATATTTAATGGATCGGATTACATTTTTTATTTCTCTCCGATATCCGATCCAGTAATTTAGGTCAGTATCAGACCGATACGTAATATCGGATCGGTCCATCTCTAATACATATGCCCACATTTGGGGAGAACAATGAGAAGCTGTACACAACACACACAAAAAATGACCAGAGAGCTTAATCTGAGCATCTGCAATTAGCATAGCTTGGTGCACAAACAGAAAATTCTTAATTTTGTTCTTACATTAGGTGCAGGAGTGGGTTTCAAGTGAAGAAAATGAAATAATAATATCCAAGACAGAAGCCTGAAAAGGCACAGCTTTCCAAAGGGACTGCACAGAAGTGATGATGAGGTGCTGAATATTGTTTCAGTCGTACTTAGTGGGAACACAACTGACTTGGGTGACTAATATCCTATTAGAGCGATTAGAACATGCTGTAGGTATTACAGGTACTGCACTGCAGTGGTTTGTATCATATCTATCTAATAGACTCCAATTTGTGCATGTAAATGGAGAGTCCTCTTCACACACTGAGGTTAATTATGGAGTTCCACAGGGTTCAGTGCTAGGACCAATTCTGTTTACATTATACATGCTTCCCTTAGGCAGCATCATTAGAAGACATAGCATACATTTTCACTGCTATGCAGATGACACCCAGCTCTATCTGTCCATGAAGCCAGATAACACACACCAATTAGTTAAACTGCAGGAATGTCTTAAAGACATAAAGACCTGGATGGCCGCTAACTTTCTGCTTCTTAATTCAGATAAAAATGAGGTTATTGTACTCGGCCCTGAAAATCTTAGAAATATGGTATCTAACCAGATTCATACTCTGGATGGCATTACCTTGGCCTCCAGTAACGCTGTGAGGAACCTTGGAGTCATTTTTGACCAGGACATGTCCTTCAACGCACATATTAAACAAATATGTAAGACTGCTTTCTTCCATTTGCGCAACATCTCTAAAATTAGAAATATCCTGTCTCAGAGTGACGCTGAAAAACTAGTTCATGCATTTATTACTTCCAGGCTGGACTACTGTAATTCATTATTATTAGGATGTCCAAAAAACTCACTGAAAAGCCTTCAGCTAATCCAAAATGCTGCAGCAAGAGTACTGACAGGGACTAGAAGGAGAGAGCATATTTCTCCTGTTTTGGCTTCCCTTCATTGGCTTCCTGTTAAATCCAGAATTGAATTCAAAATCCTGCTCCTCACATACAAGGTCTTAAATAATCAGGCCCCATCTTATCTTAATGACCTTGTAGTACCATATCACCCTATTAGAGCACTTCGCTCTCGCTCTGCAGGCCTACTTGTTGTTCCTAGAGTATTTAAAAGTAGAATGGGAGGCAGAGCCTTCAGTTTTCAGGCCCCTCTTCTGTGGAACCAGCTTCCAGTTTGGATTCGGGAGACAGAAACTATCTCTACTTTTAAGATTAGGCTTAAAACTTTCCTTTTTGCTAAAGCATATAGTTAGGGCTGGACCAGGTGACCCTGAATCCTCCCTTAGTTATGCTGCAATAGACGTAGGCTGCCGTAGGGATTCCCAAGATGCATTGAGTTTTTCCTTTCCAGTCACCTTTCTCACTTACTATGTATTAATAGACCTCTCTGCATTGAATCATATCTGTTATTAACCTCTGTCTCTCTTCCACAGCATGTCTTTTATCCTGTCTTCCTTCTCTCACCCCAACCGGTCGCAGCAGATGGCCGCCCCTCCCTGAGCCTGGTTCTGCCGGAGGTTTCTTCCTGTTAAAAGGGAGTTTTTCCTTCCCACTGTCGCTAAAGTGCTTGCTCATAGGGGGTCATATGATTGTTGGGTTTTTCTCTGTATCTATGAAGCGCCTTGAGGCGACTTTTGTTGTGATTTGGCGCTATATAAATAAAATTGAATTGAAATTGAATTGAATTGTACAGTATGTTTGCATCCCTCAAGAGGTAAATCATCCGTCAAAACGTAACTACAAACTTTCCCCTAATATCCTTCTCCTCCTTCTGCTTTGCAAATAAAGCTGTGCTCCATCTTGTTATCTCAAAGCAGATGAGCTCTAAATTGCTCATTCCACAGTCTGTTCATTAATTAAGGAGTGAGGGACATTGTAATCAGCCTGGGTGGAGGAACAGTGCTAAATCAAAAAAAAGAGAGGGAACTAGTCAGACAGAACAACTTAAAAACGGCTTCCAGTCTGTTGAAATGGTAGAACAATTAGCAATGTGTTTGACATAAAAGTGGAGCAGTGCTGTGTGGACACTGGAACAAACCAATGATCAATCAATATCAGTGCATTATTTACCACTATTGATTATCAGTGTGTCAGCCAGTACCACCCTGCTGCTCACAGAAGCAACTGGCTTCTGTTTATGCAAGACAAATCCTCGAAATCAGTGTGATATTTTGGCTGGCACTAACACACTGCACCATTATAACATGGCGTGAGCGTCGTACACTAACTAAAGCTACGTAATGGTAAAGTGTTGGTGAAAAAAAACTAGGTGGTGGCTTTTAACTTTCATTACAACAGAATGTCTATGAGTTGGCACAAACACGCTTTATTGACTTTCCAGCTGTTTATTATTATTCATCACTGAGTGGGCCGTGTACACCTTTTTAAAATTGTTATTACAATCTGAATATTCATGAAGATGAAAAAGAGCATTTAGATGATGTTAGGTAGCTGTCAATCAATAGTTTTTTTGAGCCCAAATGTTCATTCGGGCTCAAAATAACTATTTATGGGCTTTATAATGTTTGATCAGCAAATAATTTCTAAATGAGAAATATATATTTGGCAGTGAGCAACAGATTCAATTTTTTTAAATCTTTTATGTAGCTCCTACATCCTGAATCATATCACTATCTGCCTCTGTAAGTCTTAGATCATTGTTTTCCAAGACCTCTATAATCTTTTCATGTCTCCATATATGGATTTAAGAGTTGCTTCAATATATTTGGTTGCTAGGAGATTAAACCCTCTACACTAACTTGTTATACACCTCATATAGCTAGTTGATGTAGTACTTTATCACTTCTGTTAGCACTGTGCTATGATGTTTTAGTACACACACCCACTACAATTCAGTTGCCAATCCTTTTCTTCCCAGAATGCCTTTTACTTCTACTGACAATAAGAGACAGGTGAAAATGAACAACCGCAAGTATGTAACGGCCCCACTACTGCAGCACAGATCAGGTCAGATTAACTGACTGTGAAGCCATCGATCCCATGCCAACACAAACAGCAGTGACAGTATTATAGATGTGTTAGGGCTGACCCAGGGGAGGAGTATACTGACTTTGGATGGTTGGTTCTGAGAAATGACTGACGTACTGAATGAATCACAGCTGATGTAGAAGCAGTTTAAGACATATTGAGAACTGGTCTTGTACATAGAGGAGAAACAAAAAAAGAAGGGAGCAGATTTCTTGCTTTCTACTTGCAGTTACTCTACTTGCTTTCTAAGTCTGCTGAGGAAAAAAGAGAGAAATTCCCGTAAGTCCTAATCTTCACAAACAGTACCATTACTGGGAAAGGGAACTAAAGCTAGTTTTTTTTCCATGCCTACAGATGTCCTTCCCTTTGGGAATTTCTAAGCAATAATTCATAAAGAAGAATAAGCACTTTTACTTTATGCTTTAATTTATATGTGCACCCTACATGCTCCCACTACATTAGTAAGGAAACGAGCAGTACCTTACCTAAGCCAGAAGAAAGCCAAATGAAGGTACTGTAAACCACTTTGTGTGCTTTTTAAGGCACTGTACAAATAAACTTATTTGTTTTCATATTCTAACTTTAATAGCAATTATTATTATTATTTTATTATTATAATAATTTCCCCCCCAAAAAGAGACTTTTTATTCTGACTGACGGTTAATCTTAGCTTACCTTCTAACTCAAATAACTTGCTAGCCTTTCAATGTAGCTGCTTGCTGCCTAATTCTGCCTTGCTTACTGTGTCACATTTAGTGTGTGGAACCTTGCAAGCCAGCTGTTTATTGTTATTGTTTTATTAACAGGATTATTATTATTATGATTAGCACTTTTTTAGCTATTGGTAGCTAATATTGTTTGCTGTTGATAATGTAAGCAAGCATAAAAGAGGCCTTTAGGCAAGGCAATAATGGAGGAGACAATAAATGCCACCTTTGAAATTTCGTTTGAAACCCATAACATATCTTTCACATGGAAAATGTTTGAAAAATGCAACTTTTATTAGGTCAACTTTTATAAATGTAAAGAAACATTAAAATAAAAAACAGTTAAAGCTGAAAACTATATAAATTCAAATAGAAGATTATTAAACAGAATTCCCATCCCTCACCTTTTTGTGCAGGTCCAGCCAGGGGTGCTGGAAAGATTGAAGAAATAATGGGTTCCTGTACAAGTCCTGAGCCACCTGAAGCGGTGGTGGAGGCAGAGGATGGAGCTGTAGAAAGGGGTCCACAGATATTATCTTTCTCTCTAGTCCCTGGTGAGAGCAGCACCAGCCCCTGAACCTGGCAGTCTGTGTGATTTCTGCACTGTGTTGCACTTGATTTCACATCTGAAAAAGTTCCCTCAGAGCACTGCTTACAGACCACGTCCTTTTTCTCACTGCCCTGCTTTTTCACCCTCTTGCCTGGGGGGCACAAGGAGTGGGGCTTACACACAGCACCACCATCCCCTGACAGGAATGTATTGGGTGGGCATGTGCAGATTCGATCCTGGGTGGCTGTGCAAGGTGTTTTCTCGATAAAGCCAGCTGGGCAAGGACTCCTGCAACGATGGCATTGCTGAACTCCATTCTCTCCCCGTGTGAAGGTGCCTTTGGGACAGGGGCTGCATTCCCTCACAGATGTTGGAGAGCAGTGGATGGAGACATAGGTGCCAGCCGGGCACTTATCACAGACCAGCTGGGTGCCCGTGTCTTGGTCGGTGTGCTGATAGTGCCGTTGAGAAAGAATGGGCTGGTCATCTGTGCTGGATGTGGTCAAAACCCGAGCTGAGATATCAACCACAACTGTACATAAGAGCTGAGGGGAAAAGAGAAGGCAGCTATTAGGCGAAAGACTAAAAATGTTTTGAAAAATGTTCTGGTGTAGAAATTTATGCAGGACAGATTGTCAACCCCTGAATGATGCTGCATTCATTATACTGCAGTAAGTGTTTAAAGCAAAAACAAAACACTATCTGAATTCTTAAGACTGGGATCCACAATGTCAGTTTCACACATTAGGCGGTTTTGTCAGTACTGTCCACTGAAAAATGGAGTATGAAGTAACTTAATTTTACAAGAACCACCCACATTAAGGCTGTAGCTCAGGTGGCGGAGCAGGTCAACCACTACCCAGAAGGTCGGTGCTTTGATCCCAGACTGCTCTAGTCTGTGCAAAATGCCAAATAATTCTTGGGCAAGATACTAATAATAATGGATTGGATTTATATAGCGCTTTTCAAGGCACCCAAAGCGCTTTACAATGCCACTATTCATTCACTCTCACATTCACACACTGGTGGAGGCAAGCTACAGTTGTAGCCACAGCTGACCTGGGGCAGACTGACAGAAGCCATATCGCGCCATTGGCCCCTCTGGTGAACACCAGTAGGCGGTAGGGTAAAGTGTCTTGCCCAAGGACACAACGACCAGGACAGAGAGCCCGGGGATCGAGCCGGCAACCTTCCGGTTACAGATGCGCTTCCCAACCCCCTGAGCCACGGTCGCCCCATGTTGCTCTCCGATGCATCCATCCGAGTGTGAATGTGTATAAATGTAAGATACTTAGCACTTAAGAGCTTAGAAGAAGTGCTTGTGTGATTGGGTGAATGAATTAGTTGTCTAAAGCGCTTTGAGTGCTCAGACAAAGTAGAAAAGCGCTATTTAAGAACCAGTCCATTTAACTAATATCCTGTTATGGTACTTATTTCCTTTACCATCTACTATTTTTTATGCTGTCCATGGCTTTTTTATAAAATTTTGCCCTGACTGAAGCATTCCAATTTAATATGAAAACTTCAATGCAAAAATGTATGACAGCTAACATGTAGTTTATGAAAATTTGCCTCTTGAGCATGTGGCTCTAACAAAACCAAAACCAACAGGTTGCCAGCGACGTTGTGGATAGTAGGAGGTTAACCATCTGAGGTCTAAATTGTCATCAGTGATGGTCCCAACCCTAGCCCTAAAACCTAAACTTAAACCTGCTTTGGAATTAAGCAAAAAATTTTAGAAGAAAAAAACATACATTTTTATGTGTGTCAGTTAAAATGATTACTTGTCCCGTGATAACAAGACTTGGGAGAAGCACAGAAGGTCCAGGCCCTCTCAGTCAAACAATGACACAACTCCTATGCCTAAAATACTACATATACTTTAATATTAGGTTTTTTACAGAGTCACAAATTAGAACTAAATAGAGAAATCATATTATACTTATTCATTAATTTATTAATACATTATAGTAAGTCTGTGAACATTCTCTGGTTTATCATTGCCTTTTTTGGTACTCAACATCCCTCACCAGACAGAAAAGACATGACCTTAATATGAGTCAGCTTACATGGATACACTCATACCTCCATCTGGTATCGCTAATATCACTTAGTCACTACACTGACTCATCATGTTTGTCACAACTTTAGTGTCAAATGGTGTGCATTCATTTCCACAGCTAAGAATTTAACTGATGTATCATGGGGAACTTTGTTCTTTTTTCTTCCCCAAGGCTTCCCTCTCACTGCTGCTGGGAACCTCAGCTCAGCGGGTTTAGGGGAATAACCCACACATGTCTAGGGTTACACATTTACACAGGCCCAAGCTGAGTCATGCCAGAGTGATGTTATCAGAAAATGCTACAGACCATACATGGCTTTACCATTTTATACTTTTAAACAACCAGTTGCAGTCTTTTACACTTATTTACTTCAAAACAACCAATCATAAGATTTTTAGGGAAGCTATAACATTAACCTCTTACTCATGTGAAGTCTAAGTAATATCACTGTAAAGCCAATTTGTTTCCCCAATCTGATCATGTTTATTTCTTTTATTGTAAATACAACAGCCTCCAAAAGCTATACTCCCTGTGACATCACATTTAGGAAAATTAGTAGTATTAACCCTGGAGATCTTTCATCTGCTATTTATGACATTCCATTCATTCACAGCTTCTTATCCCCTGGTGAACTTTTTTCATACTATAATGTCAACCTCCATAACCTTCTTAACATATTTGCTCCACTTAAACACCGAACTGGCTCATTTTCCCGTTCAGCACCATGGTTTACTCTTAACCTGCGCCATCTCAAAGCTAAAGGACACCAACTGGAACGTCTGTTCAAGAAAACCGGACTTACCCTACACAAAGAAATGTATAACGATCATATCTTGTTTTATAAGGACTGCATTGCTTCAGCCAAATCCGAATACTATTCTGGTTTATTCAGTTCTAGTGAAGGTAACTCCAGGTCTCTCTTTTCATTGTTAAGTAAAATTACAAAACCTCCTGGCTCATTCCCCTCTCATATGGACTCTGCTGACTTTTGCAACTCTATTATATCTTTTTTTCACTCATAAAATCACTGATATCCACCAACACCTTAACTCTGTGGGAGCTTCTAACTGTGAAGTAGACTTTCTGTTTTCCTCACTGTCTTACTGTCAGTCATTTTCAAGTTTTACTCTTCCCTCCATAGTTGATGTATCAAATCTTATTCAAAAATCTAAATCATCCACTTGTCAGTTTGACCCTCTTCCCACTGTGTTAGCTGAAGCTTGTCTTCCCTCATTGGCTCCTCTCATAACTAGTATTATCCACTCTTCCCTTAACACTGGAATTGTTCCTTCATCCTGCTTGTGTCATTCCAATTCTCAAAAAGCCTGGTGCAGATCCCAATAATTTTGATAATCTTCACCCTATATCAAACCTGCTCTTACAATCAGAACTGCTCCCAACAAACATAGATGTTTACATCTGCGCTGTAACTGCAATAAGTTAATTAACCGATTCGCACTACAACCTGGTTTGCCTCTTATCTGTAGTTATTTTTATTTAATTTAATAACTGTACAGTATTCTGTTTATAGTGACCACTGTCCTTAATGTAAATATGTAAGAAAAATTGTGTATGTTTCTGTTCCGTGTCCTGTGTACTGTTTGTTTGTATATGTGTCTTTTTGGCTGCTGTTACAACCAAATTTCCCCTTGTGGGACAATTAAAGGATTATTCTATTCTATTATATTCTATTCTAAACCTGCCCTTTATTTTAAAAATCCTTGAGAAAGTTGTTGCCTCCCAGCTTCACTCATACCTCAATGACCATAATCTCTACAAACAATATCATCCTAGTTTCTGCCCCAATCATAGTACAGAAACGGCTTTGTTAAGGATTACTAATGACCTTCTGATGGCAGCTGATTCTGGTCTTTTAACCATTCTCATCCTTCTCGATCTTAGTGCGGCATTTGACACCGTTTCTCATAATATCCTCCTGAGCAGATAAGCATCCATTGGCATTAGTCATACCCTCCTTGCCTGGTTCACATCATGTCTCTCAGACCTCACTCAGTTT
The DNA here is from genome assembly GCF_051167445.1 of Perissodus microlepis. NCBI lineage: Eukaryota > Metazoa > Chordata > Actinopteri > Cichliformes > Cichlidae > Perissodus > Perissodus microlepis. The sequence continues at coordinate 26,927,204 of NC_140475.1, forward strand.
ATCCAATTTAAATCACACTCTTCAAGTTTCTATCCTGTTTCTGCTGGTGTGCCCCAGGGTTCAGTACACAGCAAAATCTCCAGTGTTAAATTAACACTAGAGAGTGTCTATATGGGTCCACTCCTCTGAGTGTTAAATACAACACTGTTGAGTGTTAAATTAACACTTTTGACAGTGTTATATGTTTAAAAGTAACCTAGTCAGTTTTGAAGATTAACAAAGACTAACACTGAGCAGTGCTGATTTTCTAACACTGGAAAATAACTCAAAATGTTAGAAATATTCCAGTGCTGTCAAATCTTGTTTATTTGTTTTTTGTTTTGTTTTTATTTGTTGGTTTTTGTATTTTAATCAGTGCTGTCAAAATTAATGCCTTAACGCAGATTAAGCAGTCATCACGCGACAATGTGATACAAAACATTTTATGCTATTAACACATCTGGAGTGCAGAATGACTCACAATCCCTGAAATGTTTCTGTCAATGCATTTCGGGCAGTTTGTCCAAGTAGAGTTACCTTTGCACATGCGCAAATGGGCAGTTGATCTGGTAGTGACGGGCAGCTGAACCAATCAACTCAATTTGGAAGATGATAAACACATATTGACCCTCTGTCACGGTCCTGGGTCAGTGACCCAGTGTTTTGAGTTTCTTGTGCCTCTGAGTTTTTTGTATTATGTTCTTAGTTCTCTTTGTTGTCCCAGCTTATTCTTTAATGTAGTGTCTTAGTTTGGTTTTCGTGTATTCTGTTTAGTTCTCTGAGTATTTAGTAGCTGCCCTCTGTGTCTCTTTGTTGTTGGTGTTGTCTGTGTTTCTTAGTTGCTCTGTCTCCCCTAGTCTAGTTTGCGTCTCTGTGTCATACTTCCTGTTTTACTTTGAAGGTCCGTGTCTTATGTGAATGTGTCCTGCTTTGCTTGTCTCGTCAGTCCTGATTTCTCCCAGCTGTGCCCTCCTTCTGTGTCTCATTCCCCTCGTTACTTCCCAGTGTATTTAAACCCTGTGTTTCTCTGAGTCTGTGTCGTGTCGTCCCTCATGCTGTGTGGATCTCTCTGTGTGTTTTAGTTTGTTGTTTCCAGTTTAGATTAGTTTAGTTTGTATGTTTTTTCCCTGCCAACAAATAAAGCTGTGATTTTGAGTTCATCCCCTGAGTCTGTGAGTCCTGCATTTTGGGTCCAACTCCTGCCTGCCGCACAGCGATTCATGACACCCTCTTGATGGGAAATTTGAGTATTAAAAAAAATAACAAGACGGAACAGTCGACCGACATAAAGTATTATGCACATTGTTCAAGAAGGAATTTTCTTCTTCTTTCAATGCTCCGTGAGTGGTTTAAACCACTTACAGAGCATCGGTGACTCAGTGAGTCTACCTCGGACATATTGACTGACACAATGCCAAGTGGATTGCAACAAACTGCAGACATAATAATATCATTGAGAACACATGCTTTACATAGCTTTGGTTTCTCGTTTCAAGGACTTGAAGTGCCTCCCCAAGAGTGACAGAGAGAGTGGATAAATGTTTAGAGTTTTTTGTTAACATGAATGTTCAAGATGTTCAATAAATATGTTAAGTGTGTAGATTTTCCCCTTTTTTTCCGAGTCTGTTTGCTAAAGCAAAATGAAATGTGATTAATATAGATTAAAAATGAATGATATTTAATTGTGATTAATCAAAATTAATCCACCGTAACCCTCTGATGAATCTGATTAAAAACTGTAATTGTTTGAAAGCACTAATATATATTATGTATTAGAGTATACTTACCTATTAGTATATAGGTTTTTTAAAAAGTTACATTTTACAGGAGAGAACCTGTGCTAAAAGATTGAAGAAAACTATTCAAATTCTCTTTGAATTTAAGCATACATTCTTTGTGTTTATTCTCCATTTACTTCATTATACTGCATAAATGTCTCTTACAAGCTTAAATATAAAGTTGAAAAAGTGTAATTGCAGCCAGGCTATTGATCAAGTAATTGCAATTAATTGTGATTAATTACAGAAAATTGTGAGATTAATTAGTCATTTTTTAATCTATTGACAGCACAAATTTTAATTTATTATAATGTATTTTAATCTACTGTTTTATTGATATCTTTTTCTTCTTTGGTTTCTTCCAAAGCAAAGAATTAGAGTTAGCATTTGTTAGAGTCACTACTGATGATGAAATAGACCTCAGGGGGTTAACGGCCAACAGGTTGCCAGCTTGCTGTATAGAATACATCTACTCTTGTACCAAGAAGGTTTTAGCTGAGTGGTAACACCTATTGTGCTGGAAAAGACTACATAGATCCAGTGAGCCCTTAAGCACCAGTATGAACACTGACGAGACTGTGTTGATGTCACAGTTTGGCACTTTATTCTCACACAGTGAGCAGTGAAGTTCACACAGTGAACATGGCTTAAAAAATAACTATCATGTGGTCTGATGCTGGGGCAACTATCAGACGGGAGCAGCCCAAAGTATGTGTATCAGTGCAGTCTGGAGAAGACAACTAAGTGATTTTATGAAGGATTAGCTGCTATTGTGTCACAACAGAAATAAAAAAGCCAGGGAGGAGGAGGATTAGCAAAAGTGCTGACACACAGTGGGAGACAGAGACAAACACAGACAAGGATGGAGACAGAACAGGCTAACTGTGGATCTGCTTGCAGAAATGTGTGTTTAGTGGTGTTCACCACAGCAGAATGTGTGTGTGCAGAGCTAACAGGGCTGGTGAGTTTGAAATGATGCACTGAGGGGAGAATTTAGCTGATGACGCATTTGAATGTTTGTCAACCGTGAGCATAGATTTATATCTTTCAGTGAAAGCAGGGGGTCAGAGTGATACCAATGTGGTAGGAATGGGTGGGTATAAACGGACCACACATGTATGTTTTGGTCATTGGAAATTACTTATATGAATATGTGAAGGAACTTACCACAGACTACTTGCAATTAAACAGTCAATGGAAGCCAAACTCTTTCTATGATTAGTGCTAAAAAGGATAAAGCTTTCCATTCTTTCAGGACTCTGTTGCCCTTTGCCACACCACTCCTTTGCTTCTTTGTGTTCGTTCCAAGAACCTCGTCCATAAACATTACAGCATGTTCTCGAGGCACTACTCATAACTCACTTGCGTCACTCATGTCAATGCATTCACTCACATCAGTGTTCAAAGTGAAAACACACGCAGCAGTACATGGGGACATTCTGCTTGTTACAGAACACAATGGATATTTCCCCACCACGGCGCCTACTGTTTGTTTATAGAATTTGATTACTGACACAGTAAGCATTTGGAGATTACCACAAGTGATGGTATTAATCAAGAGCATTCTGAAATTTTCTATCCCATTCCCCTACCATTGGTGCTGATGTTGTTATGCTGGAAGAAAAAATAAAAATTTACCATTTGGTATATATCCCTGTGCACCTTTAAGGTACAGTAAGGGATCATGAGCAATACCACCTGACTTGGACCGCTTTTCATCCCATTAAGCTAGCTGTTCAACATTAAGCTAGCTCACATATTTTGTTTGCCTACTGTTCTCGATAGCTTTTCTTCACAAATAAAATCATACAGCATGAAACTAGGAAAATATTATTACTTAATTTAGTTTTTTTTAACATGAAGATCTCCACTTATGTTCACTGATTATCCTTGTTATATGTAAAAGAGATGACTGTACTTTCTCGTCATGCTGGACTATAAAGCATATACTCCTTACACATATTTCCCCATTAATTTCATAGAATATGGTAAGTAGTCTGTGACCCTGTAAGCCTGACACAGCCGCAGATGGTAGCGACTTCCAGGTCTTAAAAGTAAATTCAACACAGAAGTGCCTGAAACTTGTAGTCTTTTTAAAGGCAACAAGGGGGCAGCAAGTGTGATTGCAAAAAATCGTCCAGTTCTATAGGAATGTAAGGGAAGATCACCCTCTTCCCAGAACCTGATTGAACCTGAACATCTCTGTAGAGATCCGAAAATGGCTTTTGTTTGATATTGTAGAATTCACTCCACACACACACTGTTTATGCTCACAGATGTCACGTTTATTTAGGGTTCTTTATGCAACAACCCACAGTCTAGTCAGCGCTGGTCTCAGCTTTTCCAACAACCCCCTTTCTCGTCTCCCGCCTCACTAAAAAGGGGAAAAAAGACCATCATCAGTCCAAACGCCACCAGCTGTGTTCTCACCTGTTTCCCAGGCACCGCCCCGTTAAGCTCACTGTACCACTCGTCCACTGCAGCTGAGCTAGGGACCACACCTCCGCCACAGATATGTTTAATAAATTTGCAAGAATTTTAACTGGATATTACGAGCATTATGGGTGTGTAGAATTTTGAAGTGAAAATGAATTTAATACAATTTGGAATAAGGCTGTAACATTGCAAAATGTGGAACAAGTGAGGTGCTCTGAATACTTTCTTGCTTAACCATCAACTGAATTCATACCTATTTAATTCTATTATATGCCCTTGTGATTTATGGGAGCTTGGTAACATTGAACAATTCTTAAAGGTGTGGAGATTCAGCAATAAGGACCAGATGTTACAGTCCCTGATAATGCATTGCTTTAAATGGAGAAAATCTTGAAGGATGGCTGTTATGAGGAAAGGCAGCCCAGACACTTCGCCAGTTTGGGACACATCGTCAGTAGTGGACCTTGGATTCATCGGGTGTTTCGGCCATTATCACTAGACACCCTCATCCAAGGAGGCCCTGCCAGGGTTGATCAGGCACTGGAGTGTGTGTTAAGCAGAACACTGCTTAAACAGAACATTTGGACCTTTAAACAAAAAACAGAACATCTCCTGGTAAAGGGAAGGATTTTATTGTATTCTATTTCTCTCATGGAAAAGCTGTTCAGGGAGCAGACTGACCTCATGACCCTTTTCTGTCTACTTTTAAGCCAATGAAGGTAATTACTGCAACGGCTGTTAGTCAGCATGTTGGGGAAGTGGTGAGTAAGCTAATGGCAGCAAAGCACATGGTCCCATTTGGCTGTGTGCCCTCTGCTTTTTTTAATCCTCCCTCTTTCTGCATTTTAGATACAAGACAAACTGGCAACAAAGACACACAGGAGCAGAAGAGGAAGCAAAGTGCAGTAATGGTACTTTGTCAGGACAGACAGATCCACAATAAAACCTCAGCAGATTTAGTGTGTGAATCAATTTCTGTCTTTCCTCTGCCAGCACTCCTCCTTTTACAACAGCCTTCTCTCTCTCTGTCCACACTGTTGATGAACTACATCATTTGCCTGGTGCACAGACCTTCAATCAGAGAGTCAGACACAAACGGATTGGAAAAGACCTGGGCTATCATATGTATGTTCTGTTCCATCTCTGTAGTCCTGCCTCTGCAAACATTACTGTTGTCTGGCAGTCTCCACAAGTTACTCAACCTAATAGGCATTAACAACATACAGGGAAACCCTCACCAGCTTCCAGCCCGACCCGTTGACCTAAATCTTCATTTATAGCTACTTCACATATTCATAAAGTAGAGGTAAACCAACTTTACAATCTGAAATCCAGTTTACTACTCATAACCAGGAGCAGTCGCAGGGCTTCTTTGAAGCCAGTTGGAACAGTGGGGAACTTGGATGCATATGCACTGCTCCAAAAAATGTAAGCAAACTTTGAATCCATTTCACCTAATTCACTGCAATAGTCTCGAACCACCACTTGCTAAATCACTAACTGTTAGGGGGTGTGTCTTGCTGTTTCGCCTCCCATGCACCTGTGGCCATTTACATTTGCACCAAAGCAGGTGAAATAAATTCATTTTGACTGTTTTTCAGAGAAGGGAATAAAAAACTTAAGATGCTGTGCGATCTGATTCCCCTCTTCAGTCACACACTTGTGTGAAAAAACATCTAAATTTTTTTATAACGTCCTCCCTGCCCCCATAGAAGCATTGTACAGCTTTGACCCTGATGATCTCAACTTTGAGAATACACATTAATAAAAATAGAGATACAAGTTCTCAAAGTTGAGCTGAAAGATTTAGGTAAACGTTAGGCCCCCTCCTCTGAATACATTGTTCACCATGTTACAGTCACTCCCTAAGTTTCCGTGAACAGAACTCATGGCCACTTGATTAATGCTCATGACAATTTGTATATTAACAATCGTGAAATTGTGGCTTGTGACTCATTGTTAGGTAATAGTGCACATGGTGCATGTTATTATGCAGCGCTATTATGCAGCGGTACTGTTTATAAGGTTGGGGAAACCTGCAGTCAGCTGAGCCTGAAGGAGTCACTTGGATGAGTGACGAAATGTTTCTCCCACTGACAACGTTACTTCCAAATGAATAGAATCAACTTTCTGAGACATTCAGGATCTATTTATGTTTAGCTGGTGCTAGCTGAACCTGAAGGTTAAAGTTTTGCTGGTAGAAACTGTAGAGGGAATCCCAGTGGATATTTGGCTGATGTCTCTGTGACTCACAGAGTGAAGCACAGAGCAGAGGATAGAGCGAAAGATCTGAGGGTGGAGTCTTTAGCCAGGACGCTTGTATTTACATCACAGAGGCATCAGTGTGACACCACTGCACCACCACTGCAGAGCAGGATCGCACTGAGCACTCCCACCCACCACACACACACACACACAGTCACTTCCGGAAAACACAACCGACTTTGTGACTCCCTAAGCAGAAAACCTGTAATTCTACTTCCAACTGCAGCTACTGCATAGACGCCTGGGTCCCACTCTGCTCCCAAGTAGAGCCGATAGGTCAGACCATTTTCAGCATACTTACCGATTCCATAGCTTAGCAGTATTACATAGACACTACATTAGATTTTTTGAGTAGCTAAACCACAGTATTTTCCTATCAATAAAGTCAATTTAACATTTTAACTGACTTACGCTCTCAAACAAAAAAAGAAATCATGGGGAAAAAATGTGTTTAGAGGTTTGGAACACATGAGCATGTCAATTACAGGTTATGCTAACAATTCTATTGCCTCTATTTTAAATGTTTTTCCTATTTAATCTCTAGGTTTCAGCCATCAAGCAACATGTCAGTGCAATACTGAACCACTGCAATTACCCCTTAAGGTAGTTTCGCCCTTTTTCATAGAGTCTGTATTATGAAGATCCACACACAGCCACATAGGTCCCAACAACACATCTCACTATTAAAAGATTCTGACACCCCATTATATCTTGGGAAATAATAAGGCAACTAAGTGCAACTTCCAACTCAAGCAATAACATTTTTAAAAAGTAAGAGTAGGAAGCAGCAATAAATAAAATGTGAGGCAGAGAACATATTTCTGTAAGTTAAGCTAAAGCATTTTGATAGTGAACTCTTTCTGTTCCAGTGGAATGTGGATGATTCAGAAATCCATGAGTAATGGTATTATGCTTCCAAGTGCAGTTAATTACAGTAGTGTAATAACACATCGCTAGTATTAGCTTCTTAGCAGTTAATTGGATAGAGGGTACTCACACATCTTTAACAGTGAAGGCTAACATTTTATCAAAACAAAGCTATTCAGTAAGCTTTTCACCTCTCTGAATATTTTTATGGCTACGCTGACCTTTTCTTATTACAGCTGTTCAGTGCAAATTCATACCACAAATTTGCAGCAACTATTTTTTTTTTTTTCAGATCAATCATGATTTTTTGATGATCTCCCACATGTAAATAAACAGATTTGACCGATTAGATTCATTTGACAACAAGCATGCTTGTAGCTTAAAACTTGGCCAGTCGGCTCTCTGAAATTATTTCTCTGTCTCCACAGATGTGGTCCTAGTTCTGCTAAGACTTCTGCAATGAAATCTTCAAATATGTATAAAAGCGGCTGTGATACAGCGTCGGCTTCCCGGATCAAACCATGATATTCGCTCTGTTGCTGCCTTCTTCTGAGAATATAATGAACCACAAATCTCTTTCCTTAATTTTCTTGTTTAGAAACATCAGGAACACTTCACTGCTTAACATGCTCAACAAAGATGAATTTTTCCAAAAACACAAGGCTTTTGGTGTGGTGTTTGATCTGTTACACAAGACGTTTGCATCTGAAAGGTGATGTTCTTGATATGTAAAGCCCTCAAGACAATTGTTTATGCCGGGCTAATCACTGTTAATCACTGTTCTAAAAAGCCAGGCACTGACTCACTTCCTCGCCAGTAGAGAAACTGCATTTTTTGTCCCTGCAATAGTTACATTTTTCATCCCTAGAAATTGACGGTTGGTTACTTTTAGTAACCAGTGGTTCCTAACTTAGGTTTATTGAAAAAACAATTCCATATAAGGTTTCCATTAACAGTGAGTGCTGCACTAGTTCAAAGATTTACTGGATACTAGAAGTGCTTTGTGAGTAAATGCTTTTGTGGATGCTGAGGCAAAACTGTTGAGTCATAGCTATTCATTCTAATGTATTTCCCAAAATCAATACAGTACTGGACTTTGCAATGCTCTATGCAAGACTTTAAATTAAGGCTTAAATATTTATGCTGAAGTAAATATGGCAAATTCCAAATTACACAAATTCCAAATGAACCCACTGACCTGAAATATGTGCAAAATGGACTGGTTCTTATATAGCGCTTTTGTACTCTGTCTGAGCACTCAATACAACTAATTCATTCACTTTTTCTAAGCTGTAAGTGCTCACTATCTAACATTCATACTCCAATGGATGCATCGGAGGGCAACATGGGGTTAGTATCTTGCCCAAGGATTGAACCCCCAACCTTCCAGTTAATAGCTGACCTGCTCTACCACCTGAGCTACAGCCACCCCAGACAGACAGAAGCACATTTAAATGCTTTTACACATCCCACCAATGGTCAAAAACATGCAGATAACATACGCAACGTGTGACCGCTTTCACCCCGTCAGAGGCATAGTGACTGTCTTCGAGACTTGTGATCTGAAGCTACTGCAGCTGTGCTGCACAACGTGAACACATCCTGTGACAAGACTTATGATTAGTGCTTACAAGGATTACCACAGAACAGGAAGTGGACTGTCTGTGAGAAGTTTTCCATGCATCAATCTCGCATTTTTTTTACATAATAGAAATACATGACTCATTTTAATAAATGACTTCATTAACTGCACACAGTCGGTCATGACAGAAACAATCAGCTACTGTTTAGGATGTTGTGCGTGTTTTGTGTGTGTGTGCTTGAAACTGTTATGTAACAAGGTGCGTGCATACACTACATGGGTAGGATGTTTGTGGCAGACAACATTAGACTGTAACTACTATCCAAATTTAAGTAATGCACATAAGCAAACATGCATGGATAGACACACACTAGCAAACAAACAGTGAGCACAAACACACATGCTTGCACCTGAACATGGTCTTATTAACCAGCGAACACACACACACATTTACCCAGCACCTGTTGCTGCATATCCTCGTGTCACTGCTCACTGGGAGAAAGAGACTCTGTTTGGATTCAGTCGCGCTGAACATATCACTCACAATAGGCAGCAATGATTATTCCTGTAGATGCTTATTGAGTTTATTGCTAATGAGTGAAGAATGGCAGGACTGCCGGATGAGCTCATTCTTTGTGAAAAGAGAACTTACAAATAGGAGTCTTTGTAGCTTAGGGTTCTGTGTTTGTTTTCAAGTGTTGCAAGAATATTTGGGGTTTTTTAGAGTGTTTGAGGTTAAACAGTACTGAAATATGCCATTAGCTGGGGTCGCCATTCAGCAGTACCGATGATTTTATGTCATTAGCACTAATCAGTAAGCACTAATCTAATAATTTAAATACAAAATAGATGGATGCAGTCAATAAATTAAGTGATGTAGTTTTTTTTTTATGTTGCTATTGATTGACTGTAGTCTGTCTTATTAAATTAATAAAATGGGTTACTCTTTTAGACATTCAAATAGTGCCAAATCACAGCAACACTTGCCTCAAAGCGCTTTATATTGTACGGTAAAGACTCCCAACAATCATACAATCCCCTATGAGCAAGCACTTTTCAACAGTGGGAAAGAAAAACTCCCTTTTAACAGGAAGAAACCGCCGACAGAACTAGGCAAGCTCAGGGAAAGATGGCCATCTGCCATTTCATATTTTAATGCCAATTGAAGTATGGATTTTTTAGTTGGCATACACAAACAGAATTTGTTCTCGTTTCTCAATCTATCCCTAACCCTACTAAAGCTGAACCCTAAAGGCCACCTAGTGAAAAAATGTCACGGAATCCCGAAATTTTGGATGCAGATTTGTTGGGTAACATATAGAAACATCAGCAGCATTGAGTGTTTATGAAAAAATTGTCCTCGAAAAATGCACTGTGAAAAAATGTAAAGTGATGATGAGCCGGTCCTGAAAAAGAAAAAAACAGAGATTCATGGTTCATCCAATTCTCACAAGAAGGCAGCACCAGGGAGAAGTTCATGGTTTGATCCAGGAGTTAAAGCTATAACACTTTTGTGCATATTTTAGGATGTCAGTGGGTCAGTTTAAGCTTTTCGTGACAGAGTTGGGACCACAACAGGTTCTAACTGATTCTATCTGATCACGGGTCTGATGTAAAATAGTAATATTTAACTATTTCTATATCGTTGTATGTTCAGTACCAATGTACGTTTGAACTACGAGCGCACCAAATGGTGTCATTGGTCAGATCTGTTTTTTGCGTCCAAACAATCTGAAAAATCAAGTATGATCCAAAAAAATTAATTCCACAAATTCATCCTGTGAAAACACGCAGTCTGTACTGCATTAAAAAAAGGTGAGTGTGAATAATATTCACACACGACTTGTTTACACAACTCTTCTCTGGGAGCTGGTGGATGGCCACTAGTTAATTTAGAAAATGCTTCAAAATAACTGCTCAAGCAAGTTAATTAGTTGTCATGATATTATTAATGGCTGGATTCCATTTAACATCACCGCAGAACAAAATGGAAAATTACATAATTAAAAGTGTTTATTTATTTATTTATTTTTTTGTATGTCACTGCCATCTTTGCTAATGTCTGACTTTTCACATGCCATGCCTCTCTCTTAAACTGTCTCTGGTATCATACAAGGTGAATTTCTTGTGATATCATTCACTATTGGATAATGATTTATAATCTCATGTTTTGAAGCATCAGGCTGAGTGTTTTCACAGTTTTCACATCCTGGTCTTTTGAAACCAGATGTGATGAGAAAGGGGCGTGTTATAAATGCACAATTTACTGAGCCCATAAGTTAAGTAGGAAAGTGTTTCCATGGATAAAGTCAGAAAGCCATTTTCCTATAGACTTCTATAAGATTCCATTGCAAGTTTTTTGCTAAGCATCAAACCTTGGTGGCCAATAAACAGAAAACGTGTTTAAGGCACTTTGCATTGGCTTTACCTTTTATACATTTTAGAGATTTTACTTTTACATTGGCTGTGGTCTTATTTTAAAATCTGTTGTAAAGAAGAAAAAAAAAGCATAAAAGCTAAAAAGTGAAACCCAAAACCTGAGCATGTTTATTAATGACCAAACCCAGGATTTGAAGTTGTATCTGTACTTTACATCATCCATTGCAGACTATTAGCCCACTAGTCTAATGCAATACATTGTAAAACATGCCATTACCCTAGCAGTTGTCTGTCTCTGTTTTCCAACAGGCAACATGACATGACACAGGCAACTGGCAAATTCAAAGCAACAACTAAAGTTTCATGCAACAACTCGGACTAAACCTGATCTCACTTTTGTTGGGACACTTTTTTTAAAAAAAATGCATAAATAGATATATAATAGACAGAATGCAGCTGACAGTGTTTGTAGCCTAACACGTGTAAGGTCCACACAAATCAGTTCTTATGGAGATAATTAGATGACACCATTAACATCACACAGACAGACCCTTGCATAGAGGTGTAGCCATGCAGTAGTGTTAAGTATAAATTGTGTGTTAGTCCTGCCAGCATGCTCCAAACCTTTTATATTGCATTGCAGTAGATCATAGCAGATGGTACTTTTTAATTGCTTGTTTGAAACTCCTAGTGGAGATGTTAAAATTGTTATTACCCCTTAGTCACATGCATTACCCACTGCAGTAAAGCAGAGGTTTAAAGCTTTAAATCGTTTGAAAATAAAAATCAAATATAATATATAATCATGGCAAAAGCTTTTTTTTTTTCAAATAAATTATTTTTTTAAATGCTAGAAATACACCAAGCTCCAAGCTATGAATTCCATAAAATTGCCCTGATGAAATAAGTATGATGTCTGCTGAGGGAAACACTTCACTCTTTTTTAGCACAAGTCAACATGACTGGGAGGAGACAAAGGCACAGTCTCATCTGCCCGAAGGCTGGAATGATGACACTAACTATATTAAAATGCATGAAAACATCAGCTCATCCATCCCTAAAACTTGAGTGATGGCCATAATAATAATAATAATAATAATACTTTGACTTTTTAAAATGAAAATCAAGTGGAATTGTAAAACATTTGTAAAACAACCATTACTTTTTTTTTTTTTACAGTTTTAAATTGTTTAATTATTTGTTTGTGTGTTTAAATATCTAGAGCCATATTCTTTATCAGCTGTGACAATAACATATCAGTTTAAACTCCGCTGACTGACGTTTTAATTGTTCGCAGTGCAACAGGGCTAAACAACAGACTGTTGAGTGGCATTTCTTTCTCCATCTTTCCACTGACTGAGACTCGTGACACAGTTTTCAAACGTTGAACTGAAAAAATAATAAATGAGTGAAAAAATAACAAAATAAATTCTTCACGTGTCAACTCTTAAAGAAATTTGGATAATTCATTTTAAGTTGAATCAGAGCAGGGGGCAAAAAAACAGGCACTGGCCCTTTAAATGAAGAACCTGCTAGAGCAGTACTTAGAATAAAGAAAGAAAAACATGCACAGAGGTGAATTGAAATGGGATGTACTCACCACTGCGGATACACACATGGCAGGCATGGTCCTCATTTAGAGTATACAGATGAAGGTCGAGCAGAGGTCCAAGGTGACGGCCTGAGAAAGACTTCTCATCTATAGATGTTAGTCATCATCATCATCATCGTCGTCCTCCTCAGTTTACCGGAGGAGAGAAGCTGAGCCCGGCTCTGAGCAGCGACAGTCTCCACTGCAGTGTTTTATAGTCTGTGTCTCCAGGTGAACCGGTTTTAGATGCGAGGTGAGGGTCTGCTTCACAGACAACGCTGTGGTAATTCCCATAGCGATGATGGATGGGGGCATACACCGGGACCGCCGCCTCGCCCTGTCCTGGCTTGTCAGCGTGCAGTGCGGCTCTGCAGACCTCCACAGACACTGCTGACGTAAAGCGAGAGGCGGGACTTAGCGAAGGGCTGTCGGCCAATCCCAGCCACGAATGAGTCGTGCACGTGTATTGAACCCCGCTTCTGGTTAGGAAAACAGGGGTTGCAGTGGAAGTGAGTCAAGGCTGTTACCAACAATGTCAAGACAGTGTCCTCGGTGTGCGGTGAGTGTATAAGACAACAGTCTGCTGTTAAGTAACATGCTTTAAAAGACAAGGCGTTCTGCTGTATTAGTCACAGTAAAAACGATACCTGTCGTAGCCAAGTTAGCCCCAGTGTGCCCATGTACAGTCATGGTGTCACAGCCTTAACCAGTATTTTTTTCTGGAAAAGTAAATGAAGATGCTTACATTTATGTAATGCTAGACAATTACAGTTTTGGCCACAGCTGTTCTCAAAGTGTCTCTCAAATCTACTGTCCAGCTAGATGGGTAAATTTCCCAACTCTGGGACTAATAAAGGCTAGCTTATCTATCTTATGTTTTGAAATGATAAACGAATAGTTTTTCTTGTTTTTACAAACCTGCGATTCTGTGTTGGGCCAAACAAAGAAAAATGGCTCCTCTCAGCTGTAAGTACAGAGTATGCCAGGCTCCTTAAAGTGTTTTTAAATTGCGTATTTAAATTACACATGATTACAAAAAACCCAACTTGTTTACGGTGTAAGGAACACTTAAACTGCTCCTTTATACAAGTATTTAATCATTTAAGGCATGTAGACATGATCTAGACAAGCTCTTCAAGTTCAAACAGAGCATCAGAATTAAAGGTGATTTAAGTGAATTTGAAAATTGCACGGTTGTTGGCAGAGATGGGCAGTAACGCGATTCGATTACTTTTTTCAGGTAATGAATGGATAATATAACGAGTGCGGAAGACAGTATGACTGTTTTGAGTTTGATTCTGTAAAGATTCTGGGAAGAAAACTTATTTTCTTTTCTACAGCGAAAACCCCCCTAAACTTCCGAGCAAGTAGTGATGCGCGAATCATGAACAAATCGTTCAATACTCGAGAATCACTTTACTGACTCATGAATCATGATTCACAAGCCCAACTGACTCACTGACTCATCACTGTTGCTGTTAGCAGCAATTTTTCTAGCTTATAATTAAAATTGTGGAGAAAAACACAACATCCAGTATCTTAACAAAAAAAATTCTGCGCTGAACTGGAAGAAAAAACCCTGAGTAGAAGCTCACATCAAGAAAATAGCTCCTCGGTTCACAGTAGCATCACTCTGCTAACATGCTAACAGCACATTTGAGCTACTCACCCCCTCCCTTCCTATGCTGAATCGTAAGCGTAAGCGAATCACTCAGGACTCACTAACCCCCTCCCCAGTGTTGCCAACTCCTCAGTAAGGAAAATAGCTATTGGTTGTCCTAAAAGTCGCTAGAAGTCGCTAAATGACGTCATCGCCTAATTTGCATAATTGGTCATGCTAATCTAATTGTAACCTATGTTGTTGGAGAGAGAAATAACATCGTGGAAGAGACATAAAGTGAGTAAAAAACGTCCTAAATGCATTTAGAGTTTATTTAGAACTACAAATTACATTTCTTTTAGCAATTATTGTTTTTTTTTAATGTCACAATTCCAACCCTGCTCCTTTACCCGGGCTTGGACCGGCAAAAGTGACCCGAAATAGGCACTCTGGTGGAGTTACTTTGTGTGTGTGTGTTTATAAGTAGTTTTAAACCTTGTGATCCACAAAACAGCATAAGAGTAAAAGAGTAAAAGAAGAACTGACTGCGTTACAGCACCCGCTGCTTGTTGAGAGTAAAAGCGATACGCGCTTTCACGTCTTTTTTTAGCGACTTTTTTTAGAAAAAAAGTCGCTAAGGGGTCTGAAAACTCGCTAAATATAGCGACAAAGTCGCTAAGTTGGCAACACTGCCCCTCCCTCCTGTGCTGAATCTTAGAGCGAACGAATCACTCACTCACTCACCCCCTCCCTCCTGGCTCACAGCGTCTTCTTCTTCTTCTTCTTCTTGGTTGGCAACCAATGTTAAGGCGCATTACCGCCCCCTGGCTCACATTTCAGTGGACATTTAGATGAAAAAATATATATTTAACACATTTAAGGAAAATACTAATAAAATAAAAATGAACCAAATAAATGTTTATTAAGCAATTTTGATAGGAAATTGCTTAATTTTAGAAATGTTTTTGCTTTTTTTCTGCTCTATAAAATAGTTGGTTTTTTTTTTAGAATCATTCATCTTAGCAGTAGGATTTACATGAAAAGAGAAACAAATTAAGTTTGAGTGAAAATGTACATTTTTTTGCACTCTCTGGTCAACTGACTCAGTGAATCAAATGACTCAAAAAACCTGATTCACTTTGTTGAGTGACTCATTAAAACTCGATTCAGTAAAAAGAATCAAATTTACCATCACTACGAGCAAGCACCAAGTGCACTGCCACGGAAATGTGAAATGCACAGAGAAACTCCCAGATCCTTCCACTGAAATGACCGCTGCACCAGGGCAAACCTCCGCCTGCCCCACTCCTGCTAAACAGGTAAAAATAGAGCAACAGGACCGCTGAGTCTTTGACTTTATTTATTTTCTGCTGTTTTACTTGCATCTATTTTAAAGAGTGAGTGTAAACACAAAAAACTATTTTACTTTATATGCTGGAATATGCAGAAAATAGGTTTAAATGTTAAACAAATTGCTTCCAGTCAGAGAATGTTGCATATAATTTAATTTTTGCTTGATGCATAAAGTTAAAAGATTAAAACTAGTTTTAAACTCCCATGGGGCTTAAAATCGACTCTCCATCAGTTGCTCTTAGAATCGAAGAAGCTTCTGGGATGAGGGGTGAAACGACTTCAAGGAAACTTAAAGAAGTCCAGACGTTCTCCTTTCCAAGCTTCTTAGCTTACAATGACCTGGATGACTTAAAACCTTCACAGGCATATTTAAATACAGTATTGTTGCTGACCATGTCCATCCCTTTATGACTACATGCTAGTCATAAAGGGATGGACAGCAGTTAAGTGATGACTTATGAACCCTGTGTTTATTCAGGCTGTTCTCTTTTTAACATGTTTTAATTCTTTGTATCTTGTTTTATTTAATCTAAACAAGCCCCTAACAAAAAGTCAGTGATCACTGTCCACCTCTCTGGGTTTTTATTACCACTATTCATCAGCAGCATGTTTTAAAGCTCAGTTTTTAAAACCGTACAATGTAACTACAGCCAGACATCCAATATTTGATCAGGTAAAAAAAGAATCACTCTGCGGCTAACAAAGATTTGAATGAGTACATGAAGCTGAGAATCATTAATTTTTTAACTTAACTTTTATTGAGGGGGAAAAAGTTAGTGTTCATCCTCCAGCTTCACTGTGCTAATACGTTTATATTATCCTAACCGTAGCCCTGTAGCTATTAGAGATGGACCGATCCAATATTATGTATCGGTATCGGTCCGATACTGACCTAAATTACTGGATCGGATATCGGAGAGAAATAAAAAATGTAATCCAATCCATTAAATATCAAAAAAGCACCTCACAAAACTTGCGACACGGCGTAACTTGGCTCATAACCGTAGCACTTCGGAGCAGTATGCGTCACGTGATAGCGCAGCTGTGTGTATTTGTGGCCTCGGAACCAAACTGGCATTTCATCTCCGAGAAAGTTATCTCAGAGAGAATTAAAGCAAGTGTGTAAGTTCATCTCTGAATGTTTGTAAAGCATTCCAGCGTTAAGCTTAACAACCAATATATGGAGCGACTGCCTCTTCTCTCTCCCTCCCTCTCCTGCTGCTACTTCAATCGTGAAACTGATCAATGATCAGCTGATCGGCTTTTCTGTCGCGAGTCCGTCTCTCTTGTTTGTTTATCGCCCACTTCGCGCCAGAAAGAGGAAACCAGCGGCTGAACAACAGCAGCACGTTTAAGCTTGATAAGCTGTTGTTAGAATGTATTTAATATTACTTTCTAAATGGTAAATTATAGAAAGTAATACTTTCTACACCAGGATCCTCTTCTACGTAGCTGACGGCTGGTAACTGTGCAGGGGCGGATCTAGCAAAGTTTAGCCAGGGGGGCCGATAGGGCATTAACATGGAAAAGGGGGGCATAAAGACATACTTTTCTTTCTTATTCTCATTCAAAATGTCTAGCTTTTAATAAATAATTATCTGAATCTTACACCCAAAGTTTTAATCTGATGTAAAATGTATAGAAGTCCATTACAGTATATAGTAACTATTAAGTCTAATATATACCCTAGTAAGCTAGTACTTTTTCCTTTGGGAAGGTACAATCTGTGCAGTCTGCAGTTCTGTTGAAGAAAGATGTTGAATCTATTTAATTATTCTTGAAAAATAATTGATTTCTGTGCATTTTTTTTCACACTGTATCAAATTTAAATTGATTACGTCAATTAAGCATCATAAGGTGGGGGTTGGTTCCCTATTTTTTTTTTTTTGCTAGGAGTTTGCAACCCTATTAGTTAGGTTGCTTACTCTTTTTAAAATACCAGAATAGGGAGGATGGAGTAGGTTTAAGTTTATTAGATTGATCAGTGTTGCTGAACTATGAAATATTTTGGGTGCAGTGTATTTTTTACAACAGGTATAACAGAATAGCTTTAGTTTTTTGTTTTAAACTTGAGTATGAACTTGTACAAAATGCAGCAAGATATTAAAAAAACAGTTTTAATGATTAAAAAACACACTATATCGGATTCATATCGGTATCGGCTGATATCCAAATTTATGATATCGGTATCGGACATAAAAAAGTGGTATCGTGCCATCTCTAGTAGCTATCCACCACATAGCACACCATTACATTCCAGCTAGCCCACCCAACTTCAGTAATCCTTCAGATGTTGCTGCAGTTTGATTTTCTGTCTTCATTTATGTCCAAAGTGATATCAGAGCTCTACCTTTTCATTTTTCCGAAATCCCTGTCAGAACTTGACGAATGTTTCTAATGTAAGGTTTAAATGTAGTTTTACTGCATCTTTAAATCAAATCAAATCAAATTAAATCAAATCACTTTTATTGTCACATCACATGTGCAGGTACACTGGTACAGTACATGTGAGTGAAATTCTTGTGTGCGAGCTTCACAAGCAAGAGAGGTGTGCAAAGTACAATAACATAAGAACAAGCAAATATAAGAATGGCTAAATCTGAGAATTATATGAATAAATATATGTACAATATAAGAGTGTATGCATATTACTGAATGTGTATACTAAATATGTATGTCTACGTGTGTGTATATATGTGTGTGTGTGTGTGTGTGTGTGTGTGTGTGTGTGTGTATACATATTTTACAAATTAAATAGAGTAAAAATAAAATACATATATAAAATATACAGAGGTTGGTAGTTGGATATTGTGCAAAACAAGTGGCATTTATATACAGTATGGAGTACATAATGTTGAAGTTCCAGTAGTGAAGGTGAGGTGTCTATGAAGTGTTCAGCAGTCTGATGGCCTGGTGGAAAAAGCTGTCTCTCAGTCTCCTGGTACGGGACCGGATACTGCAGAACCTCCTTCCTGATGGAAGTAGTCTGAACAGTTTATGGCTGGGGTGACAGGAGTCCTTGATGATCCCCCCCGCTTTCCTCAGGCACCGTTTCCTGTAGATGTCCTGGAGGGAGGGAAGCTCACCTCCAGTTAGCCGTTCAGAGCACCGCACTACTCTCTGGAGAGCTTTGCGGTTGTAAGCGGTGCTGTTGCCGTACCAGGTGGTGATGCATCCAGTGAGGATGCTCTCAATGGCACAGCGATAGAAGGTCCTGAGGATGCGGGTGCTCATGCCGAATCTTTTCAGTCTCCTGAGAAAGAAGAGGCGCCGCCTTCACTGTTTTGTTTGTGTGTACTGACCACGTAAGATCCTCAGCCAGATGTACACCAAGGAACCGGAATCTGCTCACTCTCTCCACAGCAACGCCGTTGACGGTGATGGGGTGTGTACTTCTCTGCACCTCCGGAAGTCCACTATCAACTCCTTTGTCTTTGCGACGTTGAGGGTGAGATGGTTGTCTTGACACCAGTGGGTCAGGGCGCTGACCTCCTCCCTGTAGGCCGTCTCATCACCGTTGGTGATAAGACCCACCACTGTAGTGTCATCTGCAAACTTTACAATGAATTTGGAGTTTCTAGTGGCCGTGCAGTCGTAGGTGTAGAGTGAGTACAGGAGAGGGCTCAGTACACACCCCTGTGGAGCACCAGTGTTCAGTGTGATGGGGGATGAGGTGATGCTGCCCAGTTTGACCACTTGGCGTCTGTCAGACAGGAAGCTAAGGATCCAGCTGCAGAGGGAGCTGCTCAGTCCTAGATGCTGCAGTTTCCTGTCCAGCTTCGAGGGAACGATGGTATTGAATGCTGAGCTGTAATCTACAAACAGCATTCTCACATACGTGTCTCTCTTCTCCAGGTGTGACAGGGCAGTATGTAGTGTCAGGGCTATGGCATCATCAGTAGACCTGTTGTGGCGGTATGCAAATTGTAGAGGGTCCAGTGAGTCGGGTAGTGCAGAGCAAACGAAGTCCCTGACCAGCTTCTCGAAGCATTTGCTCACAATGGGGGTCAGGGCTACAGGTCGCCAGTCGTTCAATGTCGTTACATTACATTACATTTCAGTCGTTACATTTGCTGATGACAATTTGTGTGATACACACCACACATTCAGCTTTTTACACATAGCTCCAGAGGCCTTAGTCATTTGTCTCATTTGTGCCAAATTGTAACTCTACCATCTGAATCTTGCAATAGAAACCAAGACTTGTCAGACCAGGCGATATTTTTGTTCTATTTTCTGGTTTACATTATACTAGATGGTTACTCCATTTCTCCCAAAACGGCACTGGGGTATTCTGAATGTATTTTGCTATTTTTAGAAATTGCTTAGTCATGGAGCCCAGCATATGAATCATTTATCAGCCTTTTCAGTTCTGCATTCTCTCCCTGGGATCCAAGGTATGATTTTTATGGGGAAAACAGATAAAGGAAGCTACTCTGTGACTGAGAGAGTAGTATCTGAAGCACTATCATACATTTGATAATGAAAATGACAAATCTAACACTCGTTTATAAATCCGTTTCAGCTTTCTCTATGTCATCGCTACATTTTGGTTTTAAATTAGAAAGGTGTGGAACCAAGAATCCGGTTTGGCCCTAAGATAAAACACCACCAGTGTTGGGAAGGTTACTTTTAAAATGTATTCCACTACAGATTACAAAATACATGCCCCAAAATATATTTTGTAATGTATTCCTCAATGCATTACTCGATGAGAGTAATGTATTCTGAATACTTTGGATTACTTAATATATTGTCGTGCTTTTTACAACTACCTAAATGTACTATAGCTGTGTGATTTATTACTATTACTGAAGGCTAATCGCCATACCAATAGCAACTAGATTTTTAAATCTTAATATAAAATGAGTAACAGTAGGGTGGACATTGAGTAAGGTTGCACTTTTTACAGCGATCTCGTATTCCGCCCATATATAAAACAGGTCCGCAACTCCAAACTGTAGTAAAGGGACCTCTGGTTAATACGACGGGTTCCGTTTCGGGCTCGTAGCCGAAAACTAGCTTTACTTTGTTCTCTGGGTCAACTTTGCTAACGAGAGACAGAGAGAGGTGTTGAAAGGCTGCTCCAACGGAACTTATTGTTTCGGAGGAAAACATGAACACAGTGTACAGTCGAGTCTTAACAGCTTACTTACAACTGGGCTCGTCAGGCACTCTTTTTGGCTGCAGTGGTTATTATTATATTTACATACTTAAATCTCCCGTTTTAGGTCGGTCATTTTTTGAATAATAATTAAAAAAAATATTTCGTCACGTCATTATGCGGCCGCAAGTAGAGATGACATGGGCTGCGACACAAGCATTAGAGCCTAGGGCATAGCCTAACACACACACACACACACACACACACACACACACACACACACACACATATATATATGTGTATGTATGTATGTATGTATGTGTGTGTGTGTGTGTGTGTGTGTGTGTGTGTGTGTGTATATATACGTGTGTGTGTGTATATATATACACGTATATATATATATATATACACACGTGTGTGTGTGTATATATATATATATACACACACACACACACACACACATACATATATATATATATATATATATATATATATATATATATATATATATATATATATATCAACAAAGTAACTGTATTCTGAATACCACCTTTTTAAACAGTAACTGTAGAGGAATACAGTTACTCATATTTTGTATTTTAAATACATAACGCCGGTACATGTATTCCATTACTCCCCAACACTGAACACCACAGAGGAGAAATGTTTTCACTCCTGTTCCAAATGGTGAAATGTAACTCTGAAAGACCATCCTCACAGTGTGGTCTAGTATGTTTTGGAATCCATTACTGAGACTGGTATTTACAGCATCTGCAAAGGAAGAGACACAAAATGGAAGTTTCCTGAAGAAGCACCTTGAGGTCAAGCACCTCAAGAGTTTAAGTTCCAGAGACAAAAGGAAGACCTAAGAAGCCATTATTGAGGCCCATGAGCATCCAGAAACACCTCAGATTTGCCACATAGCACAAATATTGGACTGTAGATTATTGGAAGAAGTCACTCTGGACAGACGAATTCAAGTTTGAATTCTTTAGTTGAGAACATTTTGATGCTAGATGTATTGCACACACAGTGAAACACAGTGGAGTTTCTGTTATAGTATGCTGTTTCATTTCTGAGAACAGCATGGGCAATAGCGTCATGAACAAGAAAGTCTACTAAAACATCTTCTGGACATGATTGGTCATGGGTTCACATACTAACAGAGATTTAGAGGTACACAAAGGTGCCCACTGCCAATTTTAGAAAAATCCAGGATGGCTTTTCCGTGATTCCAGCCATAATGCTAGTCCATTTTTCTTTTAAATAAACAGACATACTGTATCAATGTTCTCATTTTTAAAATATCATATTTAAAAATATATATTTTCTCGTAAGTTTGATTAAATACTCAATTAAATATGAAGTGGTGACTCCAAATTCCAACATTTTGGAACACCATGATAACATTTATATAACCAGATGGCAGGTGAGGTTTTGCAGCCTGAAGCAATGGCCCAGTAGGCAATCACCTGCATTTGGTCCTGGGTTCCACTGGTTTAATCTTTCATTGTGGTATCCGGCTCCAAGAGAGGGACAGCAACTGTCCCATGTGTGTCAGTGGAGCAAACATGGCTCCTTGAGCTAGCCACTCAGTCATTTGTTCTCAACCCCTCACCCACCCATTTACCGTCCTGCTGTCGAGCTATCCAGACACAATATGCCCAGCTCTGTGGCCTGTCAGGGAAGCTGTTAGTGAGCAGTCTGCATACGCACGCAAGCTGGCACACTTATAGCCACAGACTTTTCTGGAAATAGCAGCCGATATGAGAGCGGAGCTCCATCTGCCCTGCACGTGGAGAGGAAGACAGTGGACAGGGAGGAAAGGGGGGGTGGGGGGATAAAGGGATGAAACGTGCCGCTTTGCTTTTTGCTGGTGGGGGAAGAAGAGAGTGTAAGTGGGTCAGTGACTCACTCGGAATGAAGGGAAAATCAAGGAAAAATCAATAATAATATAGGACCTCAGCCTGGAAGAGATTAATGCGAAGACACAAATGAGCAAAGCTAACATTCAGTGGGCCAAACAGCCTGTGTTGCCACAGGGCCACACATATTCTCAAACAGCAGTTACTAGGTGAAGCTGCCTTATATAGAAGTGAAGTTATAAACAGGCCACTACGGTGGAGAGGAGATTTGTGTGTGTGTGTGTGTGTGTGAGTGTGAGTGTGTGAGTGAGTGAGAGACTGTGTATAGGTGTGCAAAGCCGATATCAGATGCACGTGTTTGTTTGTTTGTTTGTTAAATCACATATGCTTCAACAGCAGACACACACAAGCATCTACTATAGCCGCAAGCACACACAGCCTGGCAAACATTTTAATCACGGCTGTCGTAATTCCTTTTAAAGGGTAGTTCCGCTTTATTACAACTTGGGTCTATTATTTTGGTAGTTAGAGCAACATCTGTAAAAAGAAGTGAGGCAGGGCGAGGAACACGAGCAGTCAGACGACCACACAGGTCGCAAACACACCCTGTGGTTAGACATGCTTATTCCTAAATGAAAACAAAGGTATAAAGCAAAGTTGTGGAATTAAACACACACACACCCAAACAAAGGTGGTGCTGACTCGATCATCTGACTGTCTCTGTTTCTGGCTTTGATGTGGGTTTGTTTCTAGAACCCAGCAACAACTTTCGTAAAGACAGTTTTATAAAATATGAGAGAAATGAAGGCCGAGCTGCCAATTATCTTTCAAACTTGGCTTTTACAGTATGCACTGTGGCTAGAGTTCCCCATTAGATAGCGCTGTAAAGCATGGGTTTTGTTCCTTGTTTATTCACCTGAATGTTTCAGTTTTACACTGATGCATTTCCAGATTTTTCCTCTTTAAGGGTCACAAAGTCATCTGATTATGAGGGACAGGGACACTTAAGCCAGATTTGAGCAGAAATTAGACTCAGATGAATAAAGGTTAACACATTTATTTACAAAGTGGCAAAACAAAAGCATTCCCAGTTAGTCATTCTGAGGCTCCAGTTCAGACAGGCATCAAATTAAGGTCTTCCTTCTTCTTAAACAGGGAGCAGAAAATCACATCAATACCAACAGGTGAGTTCATCAACCCAGGTGTGCAGGACTGAAGGGCGGGAAGCAAAAGAAGGACCCGCCCCTGAAACACAAGGTGTGGTTCATTCACATGCACGGACACATGCACAGAGAGAATGGCTGAGCACGCTTTTAGTTTTTTCTGGTTTCTCAAAAGACACTATGTGTTCAAAACTGGACGTAAAATCCTTGAAAGCAAATTGTTTCTTGTTAGATGTTATCAATTGCAAATGCTTCAGGACACTGATGAAAATATTTCATTGGAATCACATGCAGAAAAGTCTATTATTCACAAGACCTCATGCATCCGGCAAAACACTATAGTGAAAATGCAGAAGTCCGTAACAAACTGAGGACCTTTAAATCATGTGACTGAATGAAGTTTTGTTGTCAGTGAATAAGTCATCTTCGCCAAAATTACAAATTTGACACTGTTTCAACCAAAGTATTCAAAAGATTTCCATGTTGTGCCAGAATGACTTGTCCTGTTTCCTAAAAGTCTTGTCCCACCTGTTTTCACTGATACCGCGTGCACTACTACACTTGTTTCAGAGAAAAGTTTCACTCTCGTTACAAAGTCTAATTTCTCTCCACAGCCACTCCTCTCGTTCATCTGTCCAAATAAAGCCAAAACAGCTTCGGGGATGATCTAAGCACACAGAGAGTCCAGTTGGCAAAAGTCACACAAAACTTATGAATTCAGATTAAGCAGGTTCATTGAGCGATCCAACGAAGACTAGCGCAAGTCCGCCATCTTAAGTAGTGCCGCAATCCACCTGAATCAGCAACAGGTGTGGTGATGAGAGCAGGTGCGTGGGCCAGCAGCGGGAGCCCACAATGAGTGCCGCCGCAGTGAAAAGGGAAAGAGAGAGAGAAAGAGAGAGAGAGAAAGCAAAACAGAAAAACATATTGCCTGACGGAGTCAGCCGGCGAGACACGGGGACCATGACACAAGGGTTTTAATATGGATGCCTAAATTTCCACTTAATACGCTCATTTTTAGACAGTGATGACAGTTTTGTTTTCATCCTACTCGTCAATGAGGGTTTAAGGATATGTCTGAGCAATATTTTGTACTTAGGCCAGAAATAATCGTCTGTATTGTGTTTGTTATAATCACACAGCTTATTCATTACAGATGGGTTACAGTGGAGCAAAGCAGACAGTATAGAGTTATATAATTTGTCTTGCTCACTCCGCAAGTCATTACTTAGATCATAAAAACATATTTTTTGAATATGTATATAAATATTTAAAGTTACACTAGACTAACTTTTTGACATGGGCGCACCGGTACGCCTAACTTTAAAAATTTAGGCGTACCGGCACAAAAGTTAAGCGCACTCAAATTTTTCAACCGCATCGCTTATCACTGCAGTTTTACATGTGCACTTTCTTTGGGGGGGAAGTCCATACAGACAATATTCATTTCTAAATTATTAACTAACAAACTTGTGCTTAAAGTGCTTTGTCAATATTGTAGAAAATGTTAAACTTAATCATCATCTCGGCCTCCTCTGACGACCTGTTTGCTGCTATCTGTTGCTGAAAGGCATTGGGGAGAGGGGACACTTGGGCAGTGCATTTATTGCAGCATATAATGTGTTTTCTGGATACACTGTGCTTTTTCAGCATTCAAAGATTGATGGCACCGTGTCAGACCACTGGCTATGAATTTCAGACGGTTCAGGCCTTAACTTAAACAAAAAAGTTATTAATCATTCTTTTCATCTTTTCTCATTACCCACAGCTTCTGTCGGGCGTAGGCTGCTCACTAGGGCTGGGTATCATCACTGATTTCTATAATCCATTCGATTCCGGTTCTCAAAGTCCTGATTTGATTCAATTTAGCCTCAGACAGTCAGAAATATTATAATTCTGATCATTTATCAGTACTGATACATGTGAGACTTCATCAGAATTGTGAACATCACAGCAGATGCCTTTGTGTGAAAGTAACTGAGAATAAAACACAGAAAAACATGAAGGAGATTTTCCTGGTCTGGCTTTTTATAGCAGATAACCCTAAAAATATTCTGCAATTTTGCATAATTTTAAGAAGTTTAAATTTCTTCAGTATTGAACAGCAAAAATTAGGCTTTCTTGTTCGAGGTCATTTAAGTGAAAAAAGAAAAAGACCGCTGTAAACAACGGTAGACTGGTGGGTAATAAGCAAATGAATAATGCAGAAAACAGATTTGAGACAGGACACTGTTCTTGACGTACACACAGAGAGCTGTGTATGAAGTGTAATTTTTATCATGGTGGAAGCAAAACCACAAAAGTCAGAGGGAATTCATGACGACATTGATCAAATGTGAAGCGCAGTTTGCTGCTTCTTTTGCTGCTGGCTCTGTGAATTTTGGTTGGAGAGAGACAAAACCTGCAGCTCAGAATCAGCGCAAAAAAGACGTAAACACAGAGCGGATCCGACGCATCAGAATCGGTAAGCTCCGACAGCGTGTCCGTGTTCGGGCCGTCTGGTGAGAAAGCCGAGAAAGACAAAGCTGATTCTGATGTGTCGGGTCCGCTCTGTGTTTACGTCTTTGTGTGGAATCCGTTAATGAATTGATATCGCCTTATTCAAACTACTCACCTCTCTCTTCCACCTGCACTTTCAACTGGACCACGGCCAATCAGAGAGGTCCCGCCCCTGACTATCTCTGATTGGTTTAGTCCACGATAGGGGCATAATGTGTGTCTGTTGTTGACCACACGGCGAGTTGCAGAGATTTTTTTTTTGTTACCCGAACAGTTGGTCGCACAGGTGCGACCAAATATTTTTTTTTAGTCACACCACTGAAAAATTTGGTCGCACTCTAGAGCCCTGTTACAGCATGTAAAATCTCACCACTAGATTTCAGTAGATTGCAGTCAACCGAATTCTCGTTCCCTACCCCTCCCAATTCGAGTGCTAACCCTAGCTCCAGTGGCTGCTGTAGGACAAATAATTCTGAGAGTGAGTGTAGGCTGTCAGTCCACTGTTTACCTCAGCTGTCCGATAGAAGTGATGTGTCAGTGAAGCTCACTTTTGTCTATTGACAGCGATGCTGAGGTGCTTTGTTGCTTCAACTTTAAGCACTTTTTTGTTTTTTTTGCCTGTTGGCTGTTGTTAGCCTTAGTTAGCTAGGATTAGTGAAACTTTTGAAGCAGATTTAAAATTGTTAGACTTGAACACTTAGTGAATAAACTCTCATGCAATGTGAGAATGTTATCAAAGATATCATGAAAAGAGATTATGAAAATATCCAAATGTTAAATGGTCATATGTAGTATGAAAAAGCTATTTAATTATGTATTATTATTAATCCCTAGCTCTTTTCCAAAGCACATCTTTGTCTTGTTTTCATCCACTCACCCCCAACCGGTTGTAGCAGATGGCCGCCTCTCTCCGAGACTGGTTCTACCAGAGGTTTCTTGCTGTTAAAGGGGACTTTTTCCTTCGTACTGTTGCCAAAGTGCATTCAATAAAATTGAACGTTCTCTTTTGGGGTTTATATAACCTAAAAAATGACTTGCTGTACCTTTAATTTACCTATCACCGGCTGCATTTTTGTATCTTGGTGGGACATCATTGTGTGGTGCCTGTCCATCATCTGTGTTACAGACAACTGTTTGTTCTTTCTGTCCCTGTACTCAAAATTATTTAAAGGTCTGACTGAAAACTAAATGTTTTCAGTGACTTGTTTTTGATGCCCCACTCCTTCTCAGACAACACGTTGGTGGTGTTTTTTTTCACTGTATTGTGTAAGTGGTGTCTGCCAGAGACCATATGTTGGAGTTTTAGGTCCTGAACAATTGAGTCTCCTGGTAACAGACTACACAGAAGGCATAATACATCTAAATGGAGAGCCCTCTGCATATACTTAACATCCACAAGAAGTACACTGCTGCACCACTGTGTTCACCAAGCTAGTTTACTGCTAAATGACAACTTAAACAAACTGTATTTTCCCCTCCATCTGCAGAGCAGTCAGTAGCTGTAGACAGAAACATGCGTGTTAGTCAGTGGGCAGGACAGATTTTCCATCCTGATTAAAGGAGGTTACTTCAAATGTCTGGTTTTTCCAAGTCCTCATCAGCAAACAATACTTGTGAGGATTCTGTGAGATGTTAAGCATACGGGAATATTTTAATCTCAATGACAGTGAATAATTAGCTCCATATTTTCAGCCTCATGTTGTGTTCTTTGCTGTTGGGGACACAGTAGTTGTGTTATGGTCCCTGGATCTGGTTTTCAGTTTTGGATTATTGTTTTTTGTGATTGAGTTTGCCCATGTCTCTGCCAATCAACATTCAGCCAGCATACAGGTCATCTGCAGTTGGGATTCTCAAGGCGGGCGTTGGAGCACATCTGCAGTGCATCAGTACTGCTGTCCATACATTGTCTGAAGGGAAACCCTTACACAGACGGACGTGTTTGCAGGACCATAAATTACATTTGAGCAAGTGCAAGAATGGAGGAGCTCTGTCCAAATAAGCTTCAGGGGGAAAGAGACAGAGAGGAAAGACACAAAACAAAAATAACCTAACCTGCCAGGACCATGACACAACATGCAACAGAAACAACGCAACACGTCATCAAGGAGGTTCCAATATGCAGACATTTGTTCAACTTTCTGGAAGTATAAATAGTCCTCTACAGCATATTCCTGCTTGTCACAGTAGGGAAACCGCTTCTGCTGATGACAGATCTTTGAGCTTTGCTTTCTGCTTTCCTTTGGAGGGATCATCCACTGTGTGTTACCCTCTTTAATCCAAATCCCACACATGGACAGAGATAAATCCTGGTCTGTTTACTGAAATGACCTACCAACTTTTGGACTTTGAAAGAAAACTGAATAGAAAAAGTCAATAAATGTAAGAGTGAATTGTTGCCTATGTAACATGTTTTACACCATCACAGAGCACAAGTGGTGAGTTTAACATTTTTTTCAGTGGGATCCTGGTCACAGGTGATTTAATAGGATTTCACGGATAGCAGCGCCAGTGTCTGGCTGCAGTTCAACAAGTTCAATTAGAATAAGCAGCTCTCACTGTCGATTCTGTTGCCATTGATGTCTGACCCTGACACTCAGAAAAACCACGAGAAAGATTTGTAATGGAGGTAGGTAAAAAAGTTGTCCAAACCTACCCCGGCCTGTATGAAAAGGTAAATGCCCCCAAAACGTAATAACTGGTTGTGGCTATGAGTCTTTAACGTGACGGTGGAGGAATTTTGGCCCACTTTTCTTTGCTAAATTGCATGAACTCAGACAAATTGGAATGCAAAAGCATCACAATTAAATTCAAGTCCAGACTCTAACTAGGTTATTCCAGAACCTTTATTTTATTTTGGGGATTTTTTTAGCCATTCATAGGTGGACTGGTGTTTGTTTGTTTCTTTTTATCATCGTCCTGCTGCACAATCGAAGTGAACTGATGGCCAGACATTCTCCTTCAGGATTTTCTGGTAGAGTGCAGAGCTTATGTTTCCATCAGTTATCACAAGTTGCTAAAGTAATGGTAAATGGACTTGTTCTTATATAGCGCTTTTCTACTCTATCTGAGCACTCAAAGCACTTTACAGGAAGGGTCAGAGCAGACTCTACCTGCTGAGGCGGCTGAGGTCATTTGGAGTCCAGGGAGCGCTTTTAACCCTTTAAGACCTACCATAGAACTAAGTCCGCCAGAGCTTATATTATATTTTTACATGCTGTAGTGCCATTTTTGGGAGCACTTCAAGTTGATATACATCAATACAACCATTATAGCCCAAATCTCAATAATATGTATGCATTAACTCCATAGTAACTACATAAATTGCAAAAAAGTGCAATAAACTACAAAAAAATTGAAAATCGTTTTTGTTTTTTTAACATATATTTCTAGTTAGAGAAATTTAAGAGGCTTATCCCTCAAAACTGTAAATACAAAAAAGTTGCACAAAATAGTTTCCCACCACAGGAAATTTATTTTGAGTGTCTTCATAGTTTTATTTTTGAAATACACCAATTTTTATATACTGCAGGAAAAACGAAAATACATATTATAATGCAAATTTGCAAAAAAAAAAACAGCATATGCATCAAAATAAACTAATTCCAGCAGTCCTAAGCATCCCAGAAACGACACAGAAAGTCATAAAGTCAAACATAACTTTTAAAAACACCAGTATAGGCTCATGAGGCCCTGATAGTAAAAAACTACATTTCCGCAAAATGACGTCACTTCCGGTTTCAGGCAGGTCATGGCGGACATGCGATAGTTCGAGCTGATGGACGTAGGAAGTGTTACAAACAGCTGATTGGATCGGCAAAGCGTGTTTCTGGAATATTATGTTTTTGTTGCTGCAAGTGCTTTTTATGCAGTTTTTGCAAAGCTATATGTGGAAGGAAACTGTGACTTAGGACAAGCTGGTGGCATGAGATGTAAGTACAACTCCTCCGGTTTCATATGCAAAAAAAATTATTGCGCTAGCTTATGTGGTTGCAGTGCTACCGGGATTTAAAAATAGTTAAGCAAAACGGAGCGTGCCCGCTCCAACCGGCTTTAAAGGGTTAAAGACCTTCTATGACTCTGTGGTGGCATCTGTCATTTTTTACAGTGTTGTATGTTGGAGCAGCGGTTTATCGGCAGCTGAGAGGAAGAGGTTGGATAAACTCATCAGGAAGGCCAGCTCTGTTCTGGGATGCACCCTGGACCCAGTGCAGGTGGTGGGAGACAGAAGGACTCTGGCCAAAATAACATCTCTGATGGACAGAGTCTCCCACCCCATGCATGTAAATGTTGCTGAACTGCAGAGCTCCTTCAGTGACAGACTGCTGCATCCTAGATGCATGAAGGAGCGTTTCCGCAGGTCCTTCCTCCCTGCAGCTGTCAGACTGTACAATCAGAACTGCTCCCAACAAACATAGAATAGAATAGAATGCCTTTATTGTCACTATACAGTTGTACAATGAGATACAGAGCATCTCCTACTCAGTGTAAACATGCTGGGGGGGGGTACAGTTCTGCAGCGCTATGTACATATGGACAGTATTAACATAGGGAAAAACATATATATATATAAAATGTACAATATACAAGCCGTAAGTAATATGTAATAAATAGTGTTATGTATATACAGTTGAGTTATTGCACATGGAATTGGTATAAATAGTGTTATGTATATACAGTTGAGTTATTGCACATAGAATTGGTATAAATAGTGTTATTTATATACAGTTGAGTTGTTGCACATAGAATTGCACAGTGGTGGTCCATAGAGGAAGTGGGAAGTGGGGGGCTGTGTTATCTGTGCATGTGTGAGTTCAGGGTGGTTATCGCTTTGGGGAAGAAACTGTTTTTGAGTCTGTGGGTTTTTGTGTTGATGCACCTGTAGCGCTTCCCTGAGGGAAGCAGGCTGAACATGTTGAAGCCAGGGTGGGAGCTGTCCTTGATAATGTTTGCTGCTCTGGTGAGGCAGCGGGAGGAATAAATGTCCATCAGGGAGGGGAGAGGGCAGCCGATGATCTTTTGTGCTGTCTTGACAACACTCTGAAGCCTCACTCTATCTGCTTTGGTGCAGCTGCCGTACCATACCGTGATGCAGTAGGTTAGCAGGCTCTCAATGGACGAGCGGTAGAAGGTCAGCAGCAGGTTGGAGTTCAGCTTGTACTTCCTGAGGACTCTCAGGAAGTGCAGCCGCTGTTGGGCCTTCTTGATGACAGCTGAGATGTTTCCTGTCCAGGAGATGTCAGCAGAGATGAGGACACCAAGGAACCGGAAAGTGTGGACCCTCTCCACACACTCCCCGTTGATGTAGAGGGGGGCCAAGTCGGTGCTGTGTCTCCTGAAGTCAACAATGAGCTCTTTGGTTTTCTTAGTGTTCAGTGCCAGGTTGTTTTCTGAACACCATGCTGCCAGCTTCAGGACTTCCTCTCTGTACTCTGCCTCATCTCCCTTCGAGATGAGTCCGACTACCGTGGTGTCATCAGCAAACTTGATGATGAGAGTGTTGTTGTGGGTCGAACTGCAGTCGTGGGTGTAGAGAGAATACAAGAGGGGGCTCAGCACACAGCCCTGTGGGGAGCCGGTGCTCAGTGTGCGAGTGGAGGAGAGATGAGGGCCGAGTCTTACAGGCTGGGGCCGGTTTGTGAGGAAATCCTTTATCCAGGCACATGTGAGAGGAGGGAGGCCAAGAGTGACCAGATAGATGTTTACATCTGCGCTGTAACTGCAATAAGTTAATTAACCGATTTGCACTACAACCTGGTTTGCCTCTTATCTGTAGTTATTTTTATTTAATTTAATAACTGTACAGTACTCTCTGTATATAGTAACCACTGTCCTTAATGTAAATATGTAAGAAAATTGTGTATGTTTCTGTTCCGTGTCCTGTGTACTGTTTGTTTGTATATGTGTCTTTTTGGCTGCTGTTACAACCAAATTTCCCCTTGTGGGACAATTAAAGGATTATTCTATTCTATTCTAATGCACTTTATACAACTAATTCATTCACACTGTTATATTCTGGTCTCATTCACGACAGACTCCAGAATGTCTATTTCCTACCCAACGGGGTAGTAAAGTTTGTTAACAAGCCATGCGACTCTTATTGGTCCTCTGCCATGTACAACATCAACATACAGCCTAACAATCTGGCCCAACACTCCTTACATGTGTGATACTCTAAAACGTCCGTGCAGCAACACAATCCATTGTGGAACAAACCATCTTGCAAACAATAATTCACATTATTACATCCCTTTTTCTTTTTTCTTTTTTTTTGGAAAAACAGAAGTCCTTTTTTGTTTTGATTTGTCCTTCTTCTTACTGAGGGAGAAAACAATATGAAACACTCAAAGAATACAAAAGCATTCCACTATTCAAACATGTACATTTCTGCAAGCTGTAGTGAACATCAATTTCCACAGAATACACAACTCTTCCCCTCAAACACTAAAGGCTGTCAAGTCCTCATTATGTAACATAGTCCTTGTACCGAAGTGGTGGAACCACATTGCGGCCTGACCTTGTCCTGACACCCCCTGAAACCTCGTCAGTCTTGATTTGCTCACGAGTGTCTGACTGAGCTGTCACTGAGCTGCTCAGTGCCCCAGTGTCTGTCATGGCATTTTCTTGATCTATCACGCCTGCATGTCTCAGGTGCCTCCAATTCCTCCTCAGGACACTTCCAGAGTCCAACGGAACCTCACAGGACCTCGGGTCAACAGTCCCAATCACCACTCCCCTGCTCCAAGTGGAATGGCGGTCAAAAGGCTGAACTCTGACACTGTCCCCCAGCTTCAAAGACTCCGTGTCTTGTGCTGATCGGTCATAGCACACTTTTTGGCGCTTCCAACTCCCGCAGGGCTGGAATGACTTTTGGCCTTAGCAGGCTCATCCTGGTTGGCAAAAGCGTTTGTGTCCTCCTGCTGAGCAGCCTCTGAGCTGGGCTGGTCTCCAGGCCTTGTGATGGTGTGTTGCGATGGTCCAGAATCGCAAGATACGGGCCCTGCCCCACCATTTTTGCCTTTAGCAGCAGCCTCTTTGCGGTCTTCACTGCTGATTCAGCCTTCCCATTACTCTGAGGGTAACCTGGTGAAGATGTTTTGTGCTGGAAATCCCACAGTCGACTAAATCTCAGAAACTCGCCAGACGTATATGATGGGTCTGTCTAGCACAGGCCCACCGCTGGAACGAGACAATTTAACTACACAGCAAAAGCATTGAACACCAGGTAGGCAAAGTTCTTTGTGTAACTCATGCATGAGGGAGAGGACTGGACGAGCGCCATTCCTTCGCTTGACCCCAGTTGCTCTCGTCTACTCCCTCATAACACTGCTCCTTTATTGAGGTTACATGAATATGCATAGGTTCATTAACATAGGTACACATGTGAACAAAGAGTACTGTCCAGCAGTTCATCTAAACAAAAGGCACTTAGACTAAACATATATGGTTAAATATTTGAGCCTTCAACTTTCTAATCACTGTGGTGGACTTAGTGTCCGGGAGATAGTCAATTTCCCAGAAGTTTAAATAGTAGTCCACTGTGATAAGGTAGTCCTTGTTGTCAAACATAAACAGGTCTGAGCCCACCTTAGCCCATGGTCTAGTCGGGATCTCATGTGGGACCAAAGTCTCTTTCTGCTGTCTGTAGTCAACTGACCTGCAGATGTCACACTTAGTCACATAAGTCTTGATTTGTTCGTTCATGCCTGGCCAATACACACACTCTCTGGCTCTCCTTAGACAACCTTCTACACCTAGCTGTGTCAAGTGTAGTCTAGCTATGATCTCCTGTCTCATGGTAGTCGGGACAACAATGCGTTCACCTCTAAACACAAGTCCATCCTGACTACTCA
Organism: Perissodus microlepis; assembly: GCF_051167445.1. NCBI lineage: Eukaryota > Metazoa > Chordata > Actinopteri > Cichliformes > Cichlidae > Perissodus > Perissodus microlepis. Next base: position 26,961,515 of record NC_140475.1, read on the forward strand.
GTTCATCCTGGAATGAGAAGTATGGTCTGATGTCACCATCAGTGTCTCTTTTGTCAGTCGGCCAACCTCTGTGAATTGTATCTATGAGGATCTGTAGTGCTTTGTCCTCTTGTGTAGCAGTCCTTATGCTGTGTAGTCTGTCAGGTGAGATGGGTGCATGAGTGACCATGTTAATGCTCTCTATTTCCTCCTCTATGGAGCCTTGTGGTGAGCACTCTGGAAGATATGCCCTACTCAACGTGTCTACTAATAACATGTCTTTGCCTGGCACATAGAGCTGGGCGATAGAACGATAACGATATGTATTTGCGAAATAACTTTTTCTCGATAGAAAAATTAAACTATTGCGATAGACCTCGCCGCTCTTGTCCTCTTAAAAAAAAAAAAAGAACAGCCAATCCAAATTAAGTAGCACAGAGCCGAACCAATCACAGCCGCAGCGTCACGTCACGTGACTTGTTACGTACAGCACAAGTGCCAAGCCGCACATGTGTATTTGTTTGGGAAGCAGCCAGCCACCGTGCCGCCCGGGTAATGGAGGAAATGAGTGTGCCGACTAGAGAAAAATCAACCGAGCGTGACCGAAGGTTACCGAAGAGAAAACAGATGATGGTTCCAATGCCGGAGAGATTGTCGAACGGAAGAGCCATAGAAGTTCCGTACTGTGAAGGTATTTCGGCTATTTCAAGTCTTACAAAAAACAGAGTAGCGCGCACTGTAATTGTGCCGAAAGCAAGTCTGGAAATACAATAAACCGGTGCATGCTCAATCTCTGACTGGAAGCGCTAATTCGTCATTCGGCTTTTGTCAGACTAAAGTAACTGTTAAAACTGTTTGAAAAGCTAAGCTATACAACAAGGAGAGATTGAGAATTTCCTTTTAGTTCTCAGTTTATTTGATATTGACAAAAGTTAGTCAATTTTGTCTGTTCTTCTGTAACACAAACTAAGATTTATTTTTAGAATTAATATTTTGTTTCTAAGTGGAATTGACAATTTAGTAGTCTGTTTTGTTTGTTCTATTTTGAAACTTAAACGCTTTAGTGGCTGCCTTTTGTGTAGTTTGCAATATTTGCCTTTATTTATCTGAAAAAGTCTCATGTTCTTTAAGTACATCTACCCTGTTGAACTTATTATGGGAAATAAATATTTAAATCAAAACAAGCTGCTGATTATTTCACATTTTACTTGTGAGCAACGGCACATTTAAATCTTACAAATATAGTTATTTGGCTTATATCGTGATATATATTGTTATCGCCTGAAATGAAAAAAACATATCGTGATATGAAAAAATCTTATATCGCCCAGCTCTACTGGCACATACACCACATCTAAGTCATATTTCTGAATGTGCATAAGCATCCTTTGCAACCATTTGGGTGCACTCAACAGCGGTTTTCTTACAATGGTCTCTAAGGGTTTGTGATCCACTTTACGACCATATGTGTACTGATGAAACTTCTCCATACTGAAAACTACAGCCAAAAGCTCCTTTTCTATCTGGGCATAACCTTGCTCTGTACGTGTAAGTGCTCTACTCGCAAAAGCCACAGGCTTACCCTTCTGCATGAGTGCTGCACCTAACTCTTTGTCAGAAACGTCGCATTGTACTGTCAGCTCTTCCTCTGGGCAGTAGTATTTCAGGACTGGAGCCTCTGCTTATAGTCTCTTTCAGTCTCTGGAATGCGTCTTCATGTCGAGTCGTCCAGTTCCACTCACTGTCTTTGTGTGTCAGTTGTCTCAGTATGTCGCAGTGGTCAGACAGATGTGGGCAAAACTTTGCTAAGTAGTTCACCATACCTAACAGTCTCTGTACTGCCTTCACGCCTGTAGGTCTGGGCATTTGTTCTATAGCCCTAACCTTCTCTGGGTCTATTTTCAGACCGTTGCATGTCAGCTGATGTCCAATGTACGTAGTCTCCTTCTGTTTAAGTTTAAACTTGTCTGCGTTTAACTTAATGTTTTTCTGCCTGCAACGAGTCAAAAACTGTCTCAGCTTCTCCTCATGGTCGCGTACAGCTTCAGCATCTGTGTCCCCCTGACCCGTGATCAGCACATCATCTGCAATGATGTAGATCCCTGCCAGTCCATCCAAAGCTTGTGTGAGCTTCCTCTGGAACACTTCCAGAGCTAGACTTATCCCCATTGGCATCCTCAGCCATCTGTAGCGTCCAAACGGAGTCGAAAATGTTGTCAGGTAGCTCGACTCCTCCTCAAGTTTCACGTGCCAGAATCCACTCTTCACGTCGCAGACAGAGAACACTTTAGCCTTTGACAGATCTGGCAAAATGTCCTCAATGGTGGGCAATGGGAAGTGGCTCCGTTGTAGGGCTTTGTTTAAGGGTTTTGGATCTATGCACACCCTTAAGTCCCCACTCTGCTTTTGGACCACAACCATCCCACTGATCCAGTCTGTGCTGCATTCTACTGGTGTAATGATCCCTCTGCGCTGAAGATCTTGAAGCTCTTTTTTTAACGGCTTTATCATTGCAATAGGGACATGCTGTTTTGGTAACTGCACTGGTTTCACAGTTTCATCCACCTCGAGCCTTAACTCTCCCTCCAAACAGCCATCTACTGTGAAGACATCGGCATACTCTGCTTTAATCTGATCCATGTTCCACTCATTGGCTGTTGGGTGCTCTGAAGTAACTATGCTGTCTGTCTGTGAAGGTTCTCAGTCATCCAGGTCATTGTAGTCAAAGGAGCTTGCAAAGAAAAGCGTCTGGACTTCTTTAAGTTGGGGCCAGGTTTCACAATGAGCTCACCCGAAACCCTGGCTGATTGGGACCCACACCCATTCTCACACCTTGGCTCAGGCGATTAGAGGATCATCAGGGGGTCCTTTTGTCCCTCTGTGGGGGGATACTCCCACTAGGTTTAAATCTGGGACTCCCCACCATTGGACCTTAGAACTGAAGAAGCTTCTCGGATGAGAGGTGAAACGTCTTCAAGCAACTTAAAGAAGTCCAGACGCTTTTCTTTGCAAGCTCCTTTGACTAACGATGCTGTCCAGTTTCAAGAGGTTTTCATAGTGCACTTATAAAAGAGTTATAAAAGTTTTCATAGTGCACTTATAAAAGAGTTATAAAAGTTTTCATAGTGCACTTATAAAAGAGTTATAAAAGTTTTCATAGTGCACTTATAAAAGAGTTTCATCGCTTCGTTGGCTCTCTTGCCCAGCAGTGGTACTTTACAGTCTTTGTCAACCACTTGAAACTCCAACCGATACCGTTTCTGATTTCTCGGGTTACGTAGCTTAACTTTGCATTTTCCCAACGGCTTTATCTTACTTTTATTGTACATTATCAAGACTGTCTGTGCGTCCTCCAACTGTGTGTTCGGGCTTAGCATGTGGATTGGCATTACATTCCAACTGGCACCACAGTCAATCTGAAAATTTACAATCTCTTTGCTCATCAGCATGCCTGCAAAGAGTTGAGTGCCTCTCACTTTGTCAGCGTTCTTTGTAGTTGAATCATGTGTGTCTGCCTCTGTAACACAGAGAACGTCCTCATACTCATCACTCTCACATGCTGTCACGTTGTGTACATTCGTCCTACTTTTCTGCTCTGAATGTGCCGTGCATTTAACTGCAAAGTGGTTTTCTCTGCCACACTTTTTACATTTCTTCCTGTATGCTGGACATTTTTCTTTCTTTTTTTCATGTGTTCTGCCACAAAACTTACAGTGCACTGCGTCGCCAATCTGTTTCTGGCGCGCAGCTCCATGCACAGCATGCACCTCCTCCACTGCAGCTCCCAAAATGGTTTTGCTGTTTTCCCGCGACAGCTCTGCGGCTCTGCAGTGCTGTATGCATGCATCCAGTGTCATGTTTTTCTCACGCAGCAGTCTCTCCCTCAAACTCAGGTTGTTAAGTCCACATACAATCCTGTCACGAATCAGTGAGTCCCTTATTACTCCAAAATTGCACGTTTTTGTCAGCAGCCTTAACTCCGTCACATAGCTGTCAATTGTCTCACTGGCGCCTTGGTTTCTCGTGAAGAACCGATAACGCTCCACAGTTTCATTAACTACAGGATTGCAGTGATTATCAAACTTCTCAATAATGTCCTTAACTGTCCACCGATCTCTCGCCGTGTCGCCCATTAGCATGTCTAGCAGCTCCCTGCCGCTCTCACCAGCAAGATAACTGAACAGGCTTACTTTTTTCTGTTCGCCTTCTGAGTCCATGGTCAGCTCCACATAGAGCATAAACTCGTCCCTCCAGGTCTTCCATGTCCGTGATAGTTTACTGGAGTCCAGTACCAGCGTCGGCGGCGCTTTAAGGCCCTCCATGCCTCGCGGCGGTGCTAACTCGATTAGCCGCTTGTTGCTCACCGCTCCGACAGGCGTCTCCCGGGGGTCCACTCCGGCCGTGCAGCTTACTCCGCTGCCTGCTCGTTGTCCGCTCTGCTGCCACCATGTTATATTCTGGTCTCATTCACGACAGACTCCAGAATATCTATTTCCTACCCAACGGGGTAGTAAGGTTTATTAACAAGCCATGCGACTCTGATTGGTCCTCTGCCATGTACAACAACAACATACAGCCTAACAATCTGGCCCAACACTCCTTACTTGTGTGACACTCTAAAACGTTCGTGCAGCAACAAAATCCATTGTGGAACAAACCATCTTGCAAACAATAATTTACATTATTACACACGCCACCCCCTTAAAGCAGCCCTAGACATCCAACTACCACCACCACCATGTTTGACTGTTGGTATGATGTCGATCATGGCTCAAGAGTTGGCAGTTCGTCAGGTTGCCGGTTTGAGCCCCGGCTCCGACAGACTCAGTTGTTGTGTCCTTGGGCAAGACACTTCACCCGTTGCCTACTGGTGGTGGTCAGAGGGTCCGGTGCCGCCACGGTCCGGCAGCCTCGCCTCTGTCAGTGCGCCCCAGGGCAGCTGTAGCTACAATGTAGCTTGCCATCACCAGTGTGTGAATGTGTGTGTGAATGAGTGGATGACTGAATGTAGTGTAAAGCGCTTTGGGGTCCATAGGGACCAAGTAAAGCGCTTTACACTGAATGTAGTGTAAAGCGCTTTGGGGTCCATAGGGACCAAGTAAAGCGCTATACAAATACAAGCCATTTATTATTTACCATTTATGAAATGCTGTGTTAGTTTTATGCCAAATGCAATGTAACTGGAACCTTCCAAAACACTTAACTTTTGTCTTGCTAAACCTAATTTTCCCAAAAGTTTTGAGAACCATCAAAATACACCAGATTTGTGTTCCTTTTGATCAGCAGTGGCTTTCACCCTGGAACTCTCGCATGGATGCCATTTTTGTCAACTTTTTTTTTCCTGTTGTTGAATCATTAACTCTGACCTTAACTGAGACAAGTGATGCCTGTAGTTCTTGAAATGTTGTTCTGGTTTCTTTTATGACCTCCTGGATTAGTCTATGAAGCGCTCTCTGAGTAATTTTGGTAGCCCAGCTGCTCCTGAGAATGTTTACCGCTGTGAAAAAAAAAAAACTACAAATGAGACACAAGACGAAAGCGGCGTGGAGGACGGGCAGACGGACGCCATGCAAGGACATGAACAAAAAAAGCAACTCACATACTGAAATGGGTGCCATTGTGTCAGTATTTGGAGCTGTTCAAGCTGATATACAGAATTATGGAGGGCGAACTGACGAGGCTGAAAAAACAGTCTCCAACGAAATACTGAGAACACAATATAACGAAATGACAAGCGAAAAAGCAACTGCAAATTTATTGAGATTAAAGCAACAATTCTATGATCAAGGTGAAACACCCGGCAAGCTCCTGGCTTGGTGTATAAAACAGCAGGAATCTGAAAAGGCAATTACAAACCTTGAAATTTAAATGGAAACATTACAGTAGACCCATTAGAGATAAACAGTGCATTTAAAATGTTTTATGAAACAATATATAATTATGAATACAACAATGCAACTTGAATGCAATTCTAGTCGAAGTCAAAGAAAATGTTGACAGGCAAATGAATATACAAGAAATTATTGATGCTATAAACTCTCTAAATGCTGGTAAAACAGCTGGCCAAGACGGACAGCCAATTGACCTTTACAGATACTTTAAAGATAGATTAGCACAGCCCCTCTTAGATATGTATATAGAATGCTTTAATACTGGTAATCTTACTGCCTCATTGAGGGAGTCCTTGATAATACTGCATCCTAAACCTGGAAGTCCTGGCTGGACTGGGTAACCTCTCTTGGTGGCGCTGTCACTTGGTGTTCGCGCGCTCTGTGGTAGAGTATCACTTCCTGTTCCTGCTCAAACACAGTGGTGTTTCTGAGTAGCTTATCTGCTTAGCAATTTAATTAAAAAACTTTTAAATAAATTCTTTTTTCATAGTATAATCTTCACGTGCTTCATCCGAAGCACACTTTCTGTGTACTCACTACCTAATTTATAGCCAAAGTATTCACTCACTGTCTCTGTACTGTTTCGCTAGCTTAGCTTAGCTCGTAGCCCACTCGTTAGCACCATGGCTACTTCACCTGTCCCTCCTGCACTTTCTTGCTCATTGTGTCAGATGTTTAGTTACTCCTCGGCCTCCTTTAGCAGTAATGATATCTCTAACAAATGTAGCATATTTGCAGCTCTGGAGGCCAGGATTACTGAATTGGAGACTCGGCTTCGCACCCTTCATTCACCTGTAGCTAGCCAGGCCCCTGTAGCTGGCAATGTAAAATGCATTAGATCAGACAATGGGACAGAGTTCACATGCAGAGATTTCCAAACCCTGTTAAGGAAAAATGGCATTAAGCATGAGACATCAGCCCCGTACTCACCCCATCAGAACGGTACAGCCGAGAGGGGGTGGCGTACTCTTTTCGAGATGGGCAAGTGCATGCTAATTGAGAGTCAGCTACCGAAATGCCTATGGAACTATGCCATTCAAACTGCTGCTGTAACACGGAACAGATGCTTTAATAAGCGAACAGGGAAAACACCCTACCAAATGCTGACAGGTAAAAAGCCAGACCTGTCAAAGATGCAGAAATTTGGGTCTGTGTGCTATGCATACAAACAGGACAAGGGGAAACTTGATTCAAAATGTGTCCAAGGTTTCTTTGTAGGTTATGATAAGAACAGTCCCGCCTACTTAGTTTACCACCCCGAAACTGAGAAAGTTCAGAAACATAGACTTGTTAAGTTTGTGAGCAAAGTAAATGTAGAAAGACAAACACAGACAGATGAGGGAGAACTAAATGATGACTGTAGCAGAGTAAGACAGCCTATGGCTAACAGACCTTCAGAGAAAGGTGACAAGGACAATGAGGAGGTTCCAGAACCTATTGTGACAGACAAAAGTCCACAAAGTGGTATACCTGGTGAGCGTGAACGAAAAGGGACAAGTGTGACAAGTGATGGATCTGTCAACAAAAGGTATCCTATTAGGGAGAGAAGAAAACCAGGACATTTAAATGACTTTGTAGCTGCCAACAGTGGCAGCGATGAGATCCACACTACCATAGACTACTGCTACAGGGCAGTGTGTGGTGTCCCAAACACATTTAAGGAAGCCATAGAATCAGCTAACTCAAAGAACTGGATCAAAGCCATGGATGAAGAAATTCACTCGTTACGGGAAAATGACACTTTCACCCTAACCACTTTGCCAAAGGGAAAGAAAACAGTGGGGGGGAAGTGGGTTTATTCCGTTAAGAGTGACATTGAGGGAAACGACAGATACAAGGCAAGGTTCGTAGCCAAGGGTTACAGCCAACAGTTGGGGATAGATTATGGAGAGACATTCTCACCAACAGCCAACTTAACCAGCATCAGAGTTTTGTTACAGAAAGCAGCGCAGGAGAACCTGTTACTCCATCAAATGGATGTGAAGACAGCATATTTACACGCTCACATTGATTATGAAATCTACATTGATCAGCCAGAAGGTTATGAAGAGGGAGAAGGGCTAGTCTGTAGATTACAAAAATCCTTGTATGGGTTAAAGCAATCTGGTCGCAACTGGAATAGGATCTTGCATGAATACCTAACAGCGAACAGTTTCAGGCAAAACCCAGCAGACCACTGTGTTTATACCAAAGAGACAAAAAATGGCATGGTGATTATGATCATCTGGGTGGACGACCTGATAATTGCTGCTGGCAATGAAAAGGTAATGAAGGATGTGAAAGAAATGCTTTCAGTCAAATTTAAGATGAAAGACTTGGGCAGACTTAAGCATTTTCTGGGTATTGATTTCACTCAGTCTGATGGATGTGTAACAATGTCACAAGAAACCTATGTCAACAAGATACTGATGAGGTTTAACATGCAGAACTGTAAACCCAGAGAAACTCCCTGTGATCAGAAGTTGTGTTACACAGAAGGTGCTACTAAGATAAGAGATGTGAGGATGTATAGAGAGGCTGTAGGCAGTCTTATATACCTCGCATCAGGTACCCGTCCTGACCTGAGTTTTGTGGTAAGCAAGTTATCGCAACATTTCCATGAGCCTACGGAAGAACAGTGGGGAACTGTGAAACATGTGTTGAGATATCTCAAAGGGTCCAAAGATAAGAAGTTGTGTTTTAGAAGAAACACAGATGAAAATTTAGGTCTAGTGGCCTACAGTGATGCTGACTGGGCAGGTGACACTGCCGACAGATGCAGCACTACTGGTTACTGTGTACGTCTATGTAACAACAGTTCTTTAGTTTCATGGAAGACCAAGAAACAGCCCACTGTGGCGCTCTCTACCTGTGAAGCAGAGTATATGGCTCTGGCTTCCACAATGCAAGAGTGTATATATTTAGAACAGCTTTTGAAAGGTATAGATGACTACAGATACACTCAAACAATAGTGTACGAGGACAACCAGGGAACAATTGCCCTGGCTAAAAACCCTGTGAGCCGACAGAGGTGCAAACATGTGGACATTAAATATCATTTTGTAAGGTCCATTGTAAATGGAGAGAAAATGTGTCTGTTATATTGCACCACTGAAGAAATGGTTGCAGATGTTATGACCAAACCTGTTTCTAAGCTAAAACTTGCTAAGTTTGCTGACGTTATGTTTGGTGCTTAAAAAGAAGAAAAAAGAGAGAAAAAGAAAAAAGGAAGTGTGGTAGAGATTGTACAACTGTTTATCGTTTATTGTACAACTTTTCTTTAGATTCCAGCAACCTGAGTACAAGAGGGGGTGTTAAGATATTCATTGTGTGTACTCATGTTGTACAGTGTTTAACTGCATTATGGTTACTGTGGTTTAACAGAGACAGTATTTTAGTTGTCACCACAAGGAGGCACTGTTTCATTGTAAGAGCACGGATGCTGCGTCATCACGCCCCTAAGAAGAAAAAAGTATACCACAACGAAAATGGCACCCATGAGGAAAGTTTTGCCGCGTGTTGATGTGGAATAAAGTTCCCAAAATATTAAGGACATTTTTGCCTCCGTCGTAATTTTCCTTCGCTGTCGATGCTGCAATACTCAACAGTAATGATCAAAACAGTAGCAAATGGGAAATGTCATCATAGATTGTGGCAAATCTGCTTGACTTCAGTTTTTTAAGTGACATGAAATAATGTTTGAAGTCATTGATGAACCATGTAAAGGATGGTTTTCTATTCCTCCATTTACAACAATGTATATGGTATTTACCTAAAAGGATGACAATGTTAATCACAGTAGAGACAGATTGTTTAGCCATATAGAAAATAATATCAGAAATATTAAACTGGGGGATATCGTTGATCTTGAGGGATAACCAGCTGTGTAGTTCTAACCAAAAGGCAGCTGATGCAGGACATGAGAAAAACAAATGGTGTAATGTTTCACAGGCTGAATCACAAAATGCACACTGATTAACCTCAAATTTAAACCTCCTCTTTAGAAATTCAGACACAGGATATATATTATTAATTATCTTGAAATGAGTTTCTTTTACTTTTGGAGAAACAGGCCACTTGATGAATTTTGAGAACGCCTTTTCCATGAGTGACTGATCCCCATGAAGGGCCTGCAAATATCTACCTGAGTTAAACCCCTGGAAAAGAATAGATTTGAAATTCACACTGATAAATTTATTGTTACATTTACTATCATTTAGGTTGCAGTTACCAATTTTTAAGTTTGGCAGCGCTGGATTGACCTCAGAATGTAGCATTGTGTTGCGTATCAGCTGCCTTAGGGCCAAAGGGATAGCACAGCAAACTTTTCTGTATTCTTTTAATGGACAATTAAAGTCGTGTCTCTTCAAGAAAGACACATAATCCAATAAAGCACCACTCGAATCCAGCAAGTCAGTTACAAACAAGATACCACTCTCAAACCAGTTCCTGATAAATAATGTCTTTTTGTTAGCAGTTATCACTCTATTGTTCCATAGGGTTGACATGTGAGGAGAAAAGTTGTGTGTAAACATCATTTTCCAAAAATGAAGAATCTGTTTGTGAAAATTAGAGAGTGTAACAGGTATTTTACTAGTTTCAAAGTCACATCTTAATAGAAAATCAATTCCTCCCAGTTCCTTAAATAAAGATCTGGGTATATGAAACCACATGGAATCAGACTGAGATAAACAAGCTCTGAGCCAGTTGATCTTAAAAGTTCCGATCATTGATTCAAAGTCTAAGGCTCTGACACCACCCTTCTCACAGTCTTTAACCAACTGTGATCTCTTAATATAGTGGGTTTTGTTTTTCCACAGGAATTGAAAAATAATTGAGTTGGCTTTCCTAATATTTTGGGGAGAAATATAAAGAGAATGACATGGGTAAATTAATTTAGAAATACCTTCAGCTTTGGAAAGGATGACTCTGCCAAATATAGTGATATCCCTGGTCAACCAACGACTAAGGGATTTCTTCATGTCGACGATACGATTGCAGATGTTGTTGTCTTCTCTTCGGGACATATTTTTAGAAATCACTATACCTAAATATTTAACTTCCAATTCAACTCTTATAGAAGCTATATTAGAATCAGAACACGTGTGAATAGGTAACAATTCACATTTGTTAATATTCAGACACAGTCCTGACGCCTGGGAGAATAATGAGATAGTGTTAAGCGCTTTAGCTACCATGGATTTATCTCTTAAAAACAGTGCAGTATCGTCAGCAAACTGGCTTATTTTGAATTCCTTGTCAAAAATGTTAATACCATGTAAATCAGGGTCTTTTTGGATGATAAGTGCCAGCAGTTGAGTGGTTAATATGAACAATTTGGGGGAAATAGGGCATCCCTGACGGATACCTCGCTGCACTTCAAACCTAGGTGTCATTCCAGGATTAAGCGAAACAGAGCTAAAAATGTTACTGTAAAACATTTTGATCACATTACAAAAGTTTACCCCAAAACCCAGGAAATGCAAGGCTTTAAGCAGGAAGGGATGTTCAACCGTGTCAAAAGCCTTATAAAAGTCCAAAAACAACACTAAGCTTTCTGTCTTTATATACTGGCGATAATCAAGCATATCAAAAATCAGTCTAATGTGATTGTGTATATGTCTTCCTTTTATAAACGCCGGCTGACATTCATCCACTAAATGTGTTAAACAATCATTTAAGCGGTTCGCATAGACATGAGCCAGTAATTTATAATCATTACACAGAAGGGTTATGGGTCTCCAATTATCCAGAAGTAGTTTGTCTTTGTTGGGTTTTGGAATTAAAGTGATTAGACCTTGTTTCATTGTAGGTGAAAGATTAGTTGATGAGATACATTCTAAGTATGCACTGTAAAGCATTAATCTAATGTCATGCCAGAAAAAGGAGTAAAATTCCACTGTTAGCCCATCAATTCCTGGTGATTTGCCCCTGGGCATTTGTTCGATTGCCTTGTCCAGCTCTTCAATTGCAAGTTTACTCTCCATACGAACCTTTACATCCACATCCAATGTCCCATTAAGGCCTCTAAGACTTTCCAGAAACACAGTGCCATTCTCCGTTGAATAGGTTGACTTGTAAAGGTTGCTGTAAAAATGAAGTATTTCCACGTTTATTTTGTCATGGTCCTCAGTCAAAATCCCCTTGATATTCAGTGATTGAATCTTCTTATTTGCTTGTCTGTGTTTCTCTAAATTAAAAAAGTAGGAAGAGTTTTTCTCGCCCTCCTCAATCCATCGGGCTCTTGAACGAACATAGGCACCATTGGCTTTCTCTAAGAACAGTTTGTCTAGTTGAGATTGAAAAGTGTTTAGTTGTATTTGTTCGTCCAGAGATAAATCCTGTTTGCAGCATAGCCTGTTAATTCTCTCAATAATGCTTTGTTGCTCTTGTCTTTTCTGTTTAGCAATGGATTTGCTAATTTGAATTGCTGCCTGTTTAACTTGGAATTTAAACCATTCCCATTTGCTCACATGTGACATATCTAATTTGTCAATTTCCACAATTAAATTTCTCACTTCAAGGCAGAAGTTGTCATTATGCAGAAGGTTGTTGTTAAATTTCCAAATAAGGGATTGATGTTTCACCTTGGTTAATGAGATGAATAAGGAAATCAAACAGTGATCAGTTAGAGGGGAAGCTGAGATTTCACACTTAGAAATGTTGTTGATCAAATTGTTAGAGACTAACCAGTAATCAATCCTGGAACACCAACCATTATTAGATGAATTAAACCAAGTAAATTGAGACGCAGATGGATTTTTAAGCCTCCAAGCGTCACAGAGACTAACTTTGTTGGCCAAATTAAGGATACTTTCATCGTGGCATGAAGTCCTGGATGGAAAACGATCTACAGAGGGATCAGGAGCTACGTTAAAGTCTCCCCCCACAACAACTTTGTCAACAAGATAGCTCAACTTCCATTGCTCTAACTGTTCACAAAGGAAGGTTAGAAGTTTCTTATTCTGAGCTCTATTAGTATAACCATATACACACAGCAGAATGTAGGTTGAACCATTAATCTCTGACACTATCATCAGCCAATGACCATCAGAATCACTTTTACAGTCTATGACATTTCCTGGAAACCTATTAAATAAAATAGGTTTCATGGTACGTCTCACTCCAGCTGAGTGAGACGTACCATGACTAAAGAAAACAGATTCACCCCACTGTGTTTTCCAGAACTTTGTGTCTGCCTCTGCCGAATGGGTCTCTTGTAGAAAGACACAGTTAGCCTGTTGCTCCTTGGAAAAAAGAAAGATAGCCTTACGCTTCACAATGTTTTTTAGCCCCCTGACGTTCAAAGAAATAACAGATAACATATAACACTATTACAAAAGTATTGGGGGGAAAAAAGAAACTTAAGAAGACACGCAGGAATGAGCAGCTGTGTCCTTCATAAAAGAACTATTCAGTGCAATAACCCTTAACAACCGGGAAATTTTAAAATAAATGACATGCTAAGCAATAGGCTTATTCAACAACAGCATACCTGAGAGGTGAAAAAGGTCACACAAAAGAAAATCAGTTCGGGTACTCTTTGGTTATCAATCAGAGCGTAGCCGTCCTTCAAAAACGCTCTCTTTCCCTTACTCCTGGCGTCCTGGACCAGCGGCCACAGCTTAGCTCGAGCCTCCCGATCTTCCTTGGAGAAGTCTTCTTTAAAGCGGATGTTCATCTCCTTGTAAACCCTCGCATGCCTCGATTTCTTCCAGACGTCGTCCCGGACCGTTCTCATGCCAAACTGGATAATTATGGCTCTCGGGGACCCGGAAGATGCAGAGTTCCCCTTCTTTCCCAGCCGATGGACAGTATCAACAGTCTCTCTCAGTTTATCCACAGACAAGGGCACAACTCTGGTGAGAATCCCGATAACTGACTCTCTCGTGTTTTCATCATCTTTCTCAGGAAGACCAGTCAGCCTTAGGTTCCATCTCCTCTTATATCGAGCATGTTCCTCACAGGAGCTGCGCAGGGATTTGTTTTCTTTCTGCAGCTCACCAACTTTCTCCTGGAGTTCTACTATACTTTCTTTATTTTTTCTTATTTCCGCCGTGTTCATGTCAATGCGCTTTTCAAACTTACGCAGCAACACCGTCTGTTCATCCATCTTTTGCGTTAACACATTGACTGCTTGCAAGATAGCTCCGGTGGTGTCCTCCTCCTCCAGATGCTGCGCTCGCACCCCTCTTGCTTTCTTCGGATTAGGGCTTTTCGTCGGAGTGTGAGCCCAGTTGATTCTGGAGTTCTTAGAAGTCATGTCAGTGATCTCCAAATCTTGAATATCCTCCTCGTCACACGCCTCTCTCAACACCGAAACGTTGTAGTCATGATCCATCGTAGTCACAGGACAATTATCAAAATTAACCCCGGAAAAATTACAAATTAAACCTGGTTTACAGTTAGTTCTTCAGTGGCTGGTTGAAGTGCACATAAAGAGCAAAAAACGGGTTATTGCTTTTAATAAATTCAGTTTCAGGACAAAAGAAAGCCAAAAAAGTTCGGACGCCTGCAGTAAGGTTGCTGCTCACTCCGCCATCTTGTTGAAAAGATGGACGACGCGACACTGCCTCCTCCCATTGAGCAAAAATGAAGCCAAAATATCCCGCTTCTGGAGGCTGCCATCTTGCAAATTTGGAGCCAGAGTGTGCACAGTAGTGACTTGAGGTGGAGCGACTGTAGCTGTGTCCCAAAACGTCGGCTGCATCCTCCGGAGGCCGCATTTGAAGGCCGATTACGTCACAGCCAGGCGACGAAGACTGTCCCAATTCGTCGACTCCTTCAAATGCGGCCGACAAATGCGTCCTTCATTTCCCCGAATTTGAAGGATGGGTTGGGTGTGTCCTTCGTGGCCCACCATATCCCAGAATTCATAGCGCGGCCCAGCCAAATTTCAGCTGCCAACAATGGCGGCTGCTACTAAGTTTTAAAATTAGTCTTATTAATCTTTCTGGGTCGCAAAATAAACTTTTAACATATTTTCAGGCGAGAAAGTAGCTGTGTAAATTACAAATATCTGCTTGGTTTATCAAGATATCGTATATTTGCAAAAGTGTGCCGACGTTTTCGGAGACGTCTGTTACCCACCCGCTCGATAGCAAGCCGGGGGGGTTCAATGGTCACTCCAGCCAGCGAGAACAGCGGACTCCCGGCTTCATCGTTTTCAGACTGCTCTTTCGCTACTCAGGTTAAACATGATATATAAGTCACTCGGATATCATAAAAATGTAATTGTTTGCCTTTTTTCTGTGTTTTATTTGTTCCGGAGTAAATCGGTTTGGCTGAGATCAAACGCTGAATAAACGTTAAACAGAAAACTGATTAAACA
Organism: Perissodus microlepis; assembly: GCF_051167445.1. NCBI lineage: Eukaryota > Metazoa > Chordata > Actinopteri > Cichliformes > Cichlidae > Perissodus > Perissodus microlepis. The sequence goes on from NC_140475.1 coordinate 26,976,695, forward strand.
GAAGTGTGAGACGGTCGAGAATTTACGCCAGTGTCCTGTTATATTTTAGATAGCAAGGAGCAGACGGCCGAGTTTATTAAACTCCACCAAGACAGCGGTGACGCAAATCTGAAGGCTAGACCGTCCCATTTCACAACCCCGCACTTCCGGCCTTCTCGGTCTTCGAAGGACCCGGCCCACGTAGACCGCGAAGGCCGGGTCCTCCGAAGGATGCAGCCGACGTTTTGGGACACAGCTTGTGTAACGCTCCCGCCCACACACCCGTTGCACGTGACCGCAAACACGCCCCTCTTCACTTTTTATGTAGCCCGGCTGCTCGAGTTTTTTTGCTGGTTTACTGCGACTGACGACTCATTTAATTAAGGTAAATACAACCATGTCACTGTTATAAAAAAAAAAAAAGACACACAGCTTAACATCTTATAGTTCTGAAATCACCCTGTTGTTAATTCGTTTGCTAGATTAGCCGCTAGCATACGCACTGTGTTGGAGGCTTGTTGCTAGCTAGTTAGCGATGCTACACACCTGCTACTCTAATAGGCCCTTTCTCAATATGCGTACTTGTGTTCTCGTGTACTCGTGTTACGTCATCAGTTGGAGACCAAGTACTGTTCCAATTCGAAGTACGCATTGTCACTACCCGATCCGTACTGGAAACCCGATCAGTACCCTGCATGCGCAAATCTTACGTCACTTCCTCTCTTTGCCAACATTGCGACATTCAATATATTTGAATGACACGGTTAGCGCCCAGTTAGCTCCTAGCATTTCTCAACAGCTCTGCCTCCTTTTCGACTACCGGGACATTTAAACAATGGATAATCCGTATACAAACAAATTCACGCTTTTCTCCTCAACAGAGAGCGTCCCCCGATTGAACAACAGCGCCGTAAAAAAAGAAGAATGGCGCCAAATTACAGAGTTAATAATACAGACTTTGTAATATGTCACGTGAAGATTCATCAGCCAGATTAAGTGTTAACTGACAATTGACAGTGATAGCAGACATCATCATCACTATTCCAACAATCCTCTCCTCACAGACAAGCATAAACACACTCGACTATCGCTAAATTTATTTATTTATTTATTTATTTTGAATATGCTTTATTGACAAAGCACAAAATACAGACATACAAATACAAAGTAGCAAACACAATGTCAGGGGGTTCGTATAAAAAAACAAAATAGACACAGTCTATTAAAGAATCAGATGATATTGAACAGGGAACATAAGTTTATGGTTTTGACAGCTTTTTGATTTTGAGAATGTTGTATGGTTTTAACATATTGTTTGGTTTCATTTAAAAAGCACCGAAAGGATGGTTTTGCGTTAGAAAATTTCGACTTATGTATATGAAATTTAGCCAATAATATCAATAAATTAATCAAATAAAATTCGTTTGCCCTGTGCATGGGGTACTTAAAGAAACCAAACAATATTTTCTCGTAACAAAGAGAGAACTCAGAAAAGATAAAGGAAACAACAAAAACACAAAATTCTTGCCAGAAAAGATTCGTGTATATAAATAGTGTAATAAATGAGAAATATCTTCCTTCACACAATTACAAAATGTACAGTTAATATCAATGTCCTTTTTATAACGTACAAGAAAAGATCTGGTTGGGTAAAAACGATGAATAACTTTAAAAGATATTTCCTTTACTTTGTTATTTAATAGAAATTTCGATGGTAAGGTCCAAATCTTCTCCCAATCCAGGTCCTGGTATAAGTTATTCCAGTAGGCGACAGCCGTTGGGACACAAGTTCTGTCTTTTTGAAACAGAGTTCGTATTTCACGGTTGTTTTTCCTCTTTACAGAAGGGAAACACACCTGACCGACATAAGTAACAGCAGGATCCAGTGGTAAAGGGGTCAAATTACTAACAACAAGATTTCTAAACAACATTAAGACCCCAGCAGGGATAGCATCAAACACTATGGCATATTCCTTTGGTGGAACAGGAAGACCATATATATTCAAAAATTCTGAGTAGGAGAGTAAACCTCCAGCTGGATTTATAAGTTGTGCAACACGATGAATCCCATTATCAAACCAATTACTTAAAAACAGAGACTTATGTTTGTATAAAATGTCTCTATTGTTCCAAATATAGTATCTATGTGGAGAAAAGTTGTGTTTATAAATCAATGACCAGGAAAGAAGCATTTGTTTATGGAAGTTGGATAGTTTTAAAGGGATTTTAACGATATTGTAATTACAAAGCAAAAGAAAGTTAAGACCACCAATTTTTGAGAAAATATAATTGGGAATAAAGTTCCAAATTGAGGTTGGGTTCCTGAAAAATTGTTTAATCCAGTTTATTTTAAACACATTGTTTAATGAGAAGAAGTCAAGAAAGTTTACTCCACCATGTTGGTATGAGTTGGATAAAACTGATCTTTTAATATAATGAATTCTATTCTTCCATATGAAATTATAAATAAGTCTGTCAATATCTGCCAGGGTTTCTTTATTTACATCAAGAGACAAAGCAGCATAAGTTAGACGAGATAAACCCTCTGCTTTCGTGAGTAAAACTCTCCCTTTAATGGATAAATCTCGCTGCAGCCAAGCATTTAGCTTTTTTTGTGTTTTGTCCAAAATTGGAGTGAAATTAAGGGAGCACCTGGTGGATTGATTTTTATTAATGACTATACCAAGGTAAGTGACAGACTCTTTCACTGGGATGCCAGCAATAGATAGACTGGTACAATTTCTAAAGGCAAGCAGTTCACATTTGCCAATGTTTAGGTGGAGTCCTGAGGCTAAAGAAAAGGCATTAATTGTGTTAATAGCCATCTGCACCTGTGAAGCATTTTTTAAAAAGAGAGTGGTATCATCAGCAAGTTGACTAATGAATATTTCTTCATCCGCAATTGTTATACCTTTCAGAGGACTGCGTTTAATATAATCAGAGAGGAGTTGAGCACAAATGAGAAATAAGTATGGGGAGATGGGGCAGCCTTGCCTGATACCGCGGTTCAAGTTAAACCTAGGTGATGTACCTGCTTGTAGTTTGATGGAGCAATTCACATTTTTGTACATTGTTTTAATTGCATTCTGAAAATAAGGGCCAAAGCCAAATTTGTCCAAAGCCTGAAAAATAAAACCATGTTCAATCGTGTCAAACGCTTTGCAGAAATCTACAAATAAGATAAAGCTATCATCCCCACACAAATCTGCATAATCAATTAGGTCAAAAACAAGTCTAATGTTGTTGGATATGTGTCTGTTAGCCATAAAGCCAGACTGAGTTTCATCAATAATATCATTCAAAACAGCTTTCAGTCTTTTGGCAAAGATCTGAGCTAGGATCTTATAATCATTATTAAGGAGGCAAATTGGCCTCCAATTGTCAATATAAGTGGGATCTTTCTTTGGTTTTGGGATTAGGGTTAACAGACCTTGTGATAAAGTGGGGGGAAGAGACTGATTTGTAAGACTTTCAATGTATACATTAAGAAGAAATGGAGCCAGCTGATCTGCAAAAGTAATGTAAAATTCAGAGGTTAAGCCATCGGTTCCTGGGGATTTATTAAGTTTAAGACGTCGAATAGCAGGTAACACTTCACTAATAGATATCGGCCTATCACAGAAACTCATCTGATCTTCTTTAACTGTTCGCACATCAGGGATTTGTTCCATAAAGTTCAGAGCAGCACTCTCATCAAACTCTGACTTGTATAAATTTTTATAAAAATTGGAGCAATAGGTGGAGACTTTTCGGGGATCATCAGTTATAATACCGTCAATATTAAGTCTCCGAACAGAACTAAGTTTAGAACGAGATTTCTCTAATTTAAAAAAATAGGATCAGTGTTGTTCACCTTCTTCTAACCATCTTCTCCTTGATCTCACAAAGGCTCCCTCTGCTTTCAGTTTATAGATATCGTTTAACTTACTCTGTTGCAAGGCTAAGTCAGTTTTATCTTCTTCAGATAGGTTTTCTGGTGGAATCTGAGTGAGAGCAGATATCCTAGTAATTACATTAATTTCTTCATTTTTCCTCTGTTTTGCAGCAGATGAGCCATACTCTCTTAAATATTTAGCGGCTTCAAATTTAAAGAGTTCCCAATTTTGACAGTAGAGATGGCTGGTTAGGGCTTTATCCCAGAAACGTTTGATTAATGACAAAATATCTTCAAGCACTTTTTCATGTTTTAGAAGGGAGTTATTAAGTTTCCAGTAGCAGCTCCTACAAGTTTGGGCAGCATTAGTATTGAAAAAGACCTGAAGTGATACTGCTTTGTGGTCCGTGAGTGGAGTTGGCATTATATTGGCTATAACATTATCCCTATTTAAGCAATCAGAGATTAACCAGAAGTCAATACGGGATTTAGAAGAGTTGGATTTGTTACTCCATGTAAATAGTCTGGCTTTAGGGTTTTTAAATCTCCAAATGTCTATTAAATGAAACTTTTGCATGAATGTATTTAAACAACAGGACAGAGAGTTATTTGAGCTAGGTGGCCATCTGTCTAGTGAAGGATCTGGAGCAATGTTAAAATCGCCTCCAACTAATAACAGGAGATTCGGGTATTTGGATAACCAGAACAAAAAGCGTGTTTCAAGGGCATCCAATAAGAAGTCATTATCAGACTTAAAACCATACACGTTGGCAAGAAGAAGAAGTGTACCATCAATGTTAACAATCATTAACACATAGTGTCCTTCTGAGTCCATTTCAGAGTGCATAACGTTCCCATTAAATTTGTTCTTCAGAGTAATAACTCCTGCCGATCTTTCTGATCCATGTGAGAACCATAGGTCCTTGCCCCACTGTGTTTTCCAAAAAGCAGTATCCTTAATAACAGAGTGTGATTCTTGAAAAAAACCAAAGTCAGTATTCTGTTGATTTGCAAACAAAAACAAAGCTTTTCGCTTAACAGTGTCTCTTAAACCCCTGACATTGAGAGAACAAAGTGATATAGACGGTGCGGCTTTAACACAAAATAATGAACAGTTTACTTCCCTTAGTTAACATGGAACTGGTATTAACTTTTATCCTGAACCTCAAAATTGTAAATAACTCCTTTGACATCTGTAACTTTATACCTCAAGGAGGGCATGAAACCTCCATCAACGCAGGTGCAGCTTGATCCTCAGGCGAAGTGTGCATTGGGTGCACCTCTTTCCCTTCAATGATCACACGGACCCCGGCAAAGTGAGCTCTTTTTCCTTCTTTCCTTGCAGCATCAATAAGAGGCCAAAGCTTCTCTTGAATTGCTCTGTCGGCAGAGGACAGATCTTCAGTGAACCTCATGTAGTTTTCTTTCAGAAAGGAGCAGTTTTTAGCTTTTCTCCAGATCAAGTCACGAGCTGATCTTGTCACAAATCGAATGATAACCAGCCTTGGTTTCTTCTGAGTTTCGCTGTAGCGGCCCAGGCGATGAACTACATCGATGCTGTTTCTGAATCCTGCATTTGTTTCCCCGGCAACAGTGCAGCAGATGTCAAGTACTTTTCTGGTGATGTCTTCTTGCTTCTGCTCAGGGACACCTGAGAGCCTGAGATTCCATCTCCGATGGTATCTTTCAACTTCGTTGACCTTCAGTTCTACTTGAGACATTCTGCTGCTGTTTTTTTCACAAGTAGCTTTAACGGTTTTGGTGACATTCTTCAAAGATTCTACTTCCAAGAACATGAAGTCAATAGACTTCTTCATGGCCTCAATGTTAACAGTATTCTTGCTGATCATAGCCTCCAGATTATCTGAGCGCTCATTAATTAAAGTAGCAATGTTGTTTTGCACAACAGCAAGAGTTATATCACCTTTGTGTTTTTTACCATCTGGTCTGGCTGGAGTATCGGGGTCCGAGTCCGGCAGTGGCATCAGTTCAGGACTTTTGCTGCGGTTGTAGTCATGTTCGGCAGTCACGGCATTCTTGGGGCTGGTTTTTGAGCCAGCTACACCTGTGTTTCTCTCCATATCCTTGGTTGCTCCTTTGGTTAGACTTTTAAACTTCATGGGCGTTTCTTTTTCCTTCCTTTTGCTACCCTGAGTTGTTGGGAACATCGCTGAGGTAACAGAGCTTTCCTGCTGTTAGCTGAGCTATCGCTTTGCAAAGAGGCTAGGGTCGCGAAAAAGTCCTTTGAAGTATGGTTCAGGAAGCCGTTACTTAGAAATGCCGCATACGTGTACTGAATAAACAGTCAGTAGAATAACTCATTCGTGATTCAGAGAAAAAACGACGGCTGAAAGGGAAGTAAAACTGCAAAATCCTGCTTAGCCACGGAGAAGAGCGTCTACCTCGGTCGCCATCTTGGCTGCTCTCCTCGACTATCGCTAAATCAAATTTAACACGTATTTGAAATGACGCTAATTCAGTTTATAATAGGGTTCATTCGCTCGGTCAGCAGGTGGTGGTATCCTCGTACACTGGGGAGTAAACTGCCATTAAACTAACAGAAGAAGAAGAAAACATCTGCACATGCGCAGTACGGATCGGGTAGACCAGATTTGTACGGTCTGACTTTACACATGCGCAGTAAGGATCGGAGAGTCATGATCCGTAACTATCTTTTTATTTTTCGTTTTTGTCTACATTGTACTGAAATGCTTCATTATTGCAAACATTTTAAGATATGCTTATTATTCTTAACATCTTAACAGATACTCTGACCCGTAACTATCGTAAAATGCTTTGACTGGAAGTAGAAGCCTTTCGCACATGTGTGGTAGCGATCGGGTTTCCGGTACTGATCGGGTAGTGACACTCCTCTCAGAGCCTACGCTCTATCTGCTATTCCCGAACAGAGATACGCAAGTTTCTCCGTGACAGCAGCTGGCAGTCAAAGCTGCTATGATGACGTTACACCCCATTTTAACATCACCGCTGTCGGAATTAGAATCAAACTTATGGGAAAGGAGACCCCTTGGACATAAATCAGCGTGGTGAGAACTATTGAAAACAAAAGAAAGAATCTTTGGAAAAAAATTATCTGAGGAGAATAAATTTATTTTAGTCTGACCCCAGTCCCATCCGCTAACACGTTTTGGCTTCATTTTTGGGGTGCTGTCGCGTCGTCCATGTTTTCTACAGTCAATGGCTTGTACAAAGGCCGTTCAGCCTCGGGATTTACACTCGGCTCGACGCGGATATGTGAAGAATGAAGGGACCCTGCAGCGAAACGGAGAGCGCAACCTCTGACTGAGTGCCTGTTTAGGCAGTCTGACCACCTGTTGAAGGTAACGTGCTAACATGGCTAACGCTAGCATCACCGCACGTAGCCCTGTTATTTTGAATTTATTTATTTAAATTTGAATTTATTTATTTAAAAGGGACAGTGCAGTTTAACATAGTTCAAGTGCAAGACATGAAACTGATGTGCCGCACATAGGTTTATAGCTACTGCTAATTTTCAACAATTGTCCCTTGTTGAGCTTACAATCTAAATAGATACATTTTACAATAAAACATACATTTTCATAAAACCAAATTACATCATAAATACAATTACAGTTACTCGACAATAATTTTAAATAATATTAAAATCATTAGTTAAAATGACTACATCTTTGATTTCCCTTTAACCACACTTTAACCTTCAATGTAAAAGATCTAATGTCTGTAATCAATTTGATATCGGTTGGAAGTGTGTTCCACAGATGGCAGGCCTTTATAGAAAAAGCTGACTGACCGAATGTAGATCTGCGATATAATATCTTGCAGTTGCCGTTCACCTTACTCCTATACGAATACTATCTTGTCTCTGGATCTATCTATTGAGACACTCTGGGACCATCCTATTTATACATTTAAAAACTAATTTAAGAAAACACAGATGATTAAAACTCTTAAAACTAAGTAGATTATATTTCTTTAAAACGTGACAGTGATGCCACCGAACAGATTTTTTATCCATTATTTTAAAAGATTGATTATATAAGGATACCACAGGCTGAACTGTAGATGGTGCTGCTTGGGTCCAAACTGTCATACAATATGAAAAATGAGAAAATATCATAGACTGCATAAATAACTGAGCTACTGAAGTGGGTATATAGTGCCGAATTAACTTAAAACAATTCAGATTAGCCTTGACCGTCTTAGAGATCTTCTTTTTTTTTTTTCTTTTTCTTTTTTTTTTTTATTCCCGTTTGGATCTTTAGCCATCAGAATTGTTGTCTTAAGGCCAAGAAAGATGCCAAGCGGATTTATTTTACCAAGTGGATCGTCATGGCCTTGCCATATTGGTCCATTTGATTGACCTTTATTATAATTATGTATTTATTTTATTTTCGTTTGCTACAAACGGGACAGACATGACTGGGGGATAGGACAGGGAGAAAGAATGAAAGAAAGAGAGGGAGAGAAAGAAAAACAGAGGGGAGAAGAGACGGTGAGAAAGGGGGGAAGAAAGAAAGAAAAACAAACAAAACAAATGGATCACCTGTATGGAGAAAAAAAAACAGAAGAGAAAGCAAACAAAAAAAGAGCAACATAATAAATACAGCACCATCACAATAAACTAGCTAGCAGTAGATAACAGTAGATACTAAATATTAAACGATATTGTGCAACACGCAAGATAGACAGCGCACAATGTGCTTTGAGGCAGCAGCCAAGAAAGGTGTAGTCCGCGTCTGTGAACACCCGTGTGTACACCTGTGTGCATACCTGTGTGGATCAGCATGCTTGTATTCCAAAGGTTTCTCCATGTAACGATCTGCTAGGGAGTGTGGGGAGCCATAGCCCCGTCCCCCAGGGCATGAAGCAGGTATGGAGGAGATCCAGGCCCCAGATATCCAGAGGCCCCAGAGTACAAGGACCTGAGGAGGACCACCAAAAGGGGGGGAACCGTGCTACCCTCCTGGGAAGAGCTGAGTAGAGCCCCAAATGACCAGGTCACCCAGCAGCTACGGAGCAGAGGCCAGAGGGGGTTGCAGTGGCGTGCCCGCGGGCTCTGCCGGCAGCCAGCTGTGCCAGAGAGGACCGAGCTTCAGGCCCAGAGGCCAGAGGCCTGAGGGCATCCCATCCCCCGGAAGGGGCCCAGCCGGGCCACAGGCGCCAGGCCCCGCCAATCGGCCACCAGGAGTGAGCCGGTACATACATGAGCGCCCAGCCCCAGTCGACAAGGACCACCAACACACCAACGTCTGGGGGCATCAGCCACCGGCAAGGAGTGAGGTGAGGGGAGATAGCCCTCCGTACTTTGGAGGGCCTGAGATGTACCCAGAGAGGTTGAGTCTAAGACCCAACCTGACATATAGACACAGACGAACAGGCGCACGCGGACACAAACGTGCATTCCCACCCCCATATACACAACCAAATACTCGGCACTCAGCCAACGTGTAGACAGACACAAATAGACACTGCACAGACAGTCACACTCCCCAAACATACTCTATATCCCAGGTCCAGGTACCCCCGCCCCAAGAGGGGCAAGCCGCACCTAGACCCAGGAGATGTAACCCTTCTCTCTGGGGTGGAGGCAAGCGGACCACCTCCTTATCTGCAGTAGCAGATAACAGCCTACCCTTTCTAAAACAACTGTAGCCGGGAATATCAATCATGTTTGCTGGAATATTCACATGAAGCCAAGTTTCAGTTAAAGATAATCCAAGTTTGAGTCACAAAGAAGAGTATAAATCTGATCTATTTTTGGAATAACACTCCGAATATTTAAGTAGCCACCAAGAAAACCTTTGGGTTTGGATTTTAAGTCCCATAACACTTTGGCATGATTAACAGTTTGAAAGAATAGATACTGTTTTTGTTTCTGAGCTGCACATCGCTCAGTTTTTTCTATTCTTGTTTCTTGGAAAGCCATGGTAGATTCTTCATTAAGCATGACGGCATGTTCCATTTCTGTCCCAGCCTTCAATTCTGTGACTTTCTCTGCATTCAAATGATGGGACTCACTATTACGACGCATTACAGAATCTGGTTGAAGTGTCTTTAGATAATCAGTAGAAAACGCTGCTTGTTCCTGGCTCAGATCTTGCCCTTCGGACGGGTGCTGTAGTTCCTTCCCAAATGCGCCGATCACAGCTGCGGACTCCTGCATCTCCGGAACACACCCCAGCCGAGCCCCAAACACCAGTGTCGAGGCAAGGTCTGCTCTCTGTTCAAACACTGATGGTCCGGGATTTAAATGTATATCCCCAGCTAATAGTAATAATATAAACAAAGTTTGCAGCACACGCCCCTTGTGATGGTGTTTTGAGGATTGCGAAGTATTCTTCACTTTCTCATTTTTAATCCTTCTCACCGGAGTAAAGATGGAATATAACACCAAATATCCATGACCAAACAAATGTCATTTTATCTGGTTATCAGCAGTTGGGCCCATTGAACCTTCAAACGTTGATGTAGCCATGTCCTCTGCTGATTTTAACCATGATCCACTAGGATACAATAACAGCAGACAGCAAAATAAAAACATATGGGCCTTTTGTTGAACTAGCGACTTCTTGCGGACTGGTTTTCTTTGCTTGAAATCGACTTCTTGTGACTTCTTGCGGACTGGTTTTCTTTGCTTGAAATAATCCTGAGAAGTGCTGAAAGTTTGCTGTAATATGTAAATCAGAGCATAAAATAGCGATAAAGAGAATGTCAGAATAAAGAGCGTTAAGGTGGAGCCCAACAACCCACTCTCCGATTGTCCGACACGCTCAGTCGCCATTTTGCTATCTCTTAAGGTCATCTTAGCTTATGAAAATCTTACGTCGCAGCTGTACGAGCTAGCTACGTGTTTTGTAAACCGCTGTGCTCTTCACAAATAAAGCTTGAAGCAGCTCAGACTATTAGAACCAGCACTGGGCCCTGTTTCATTTATACAGTGTTAGAGCAATGGCTGCAACCTACAGCCTTTAAACTAGCGATTAAAATGCTGACAGTAAACTCGTCAGTCCAGATGTTACCACATTACTTTGTGATACTTAGAGTTAAAACAACTGAGACAGGCTGATTAAAATAACAGCTGTTAGTTCTCTCATTCCTTATATCAAGACTGGAGATCACACTACTGATTTCAGTTCATTTAATATGTGAGTGCACAGATTCATTCTCAACTGGACGTAAATGATGATCAAAGGTTGTATATATGATGAATTCATCAAATCCCAGCCTCTAACACAGTGCGCTGAATCTTAGCTTTGAATGTCCAGTATATTCTAATCAGTGCAATTTGAGCATTTACTGAACCTACAGTATCTACACCTGTGTGGCAAATGTGTGGTAAAGATACAGATAATGAAATGTAATTATTAATACAATATACATCATGAAAAACGAAAGCTGAAATTGATTCAGTTTATTACTTTTCTCTGTATGCTCTGTGATTATAAAGGCCTTAAATTCTGTGATATATACTGTTAATAATTTTCACAGAGGTCTTAAAGTGCTTAAATCACTGCTGATAGTCTGGTGGTTTATATTTTCACATGTTTTTGTGTCTGTAGGGCTGTTTGATGACGATTTGAACTCCTCTGGGAGATGAGGACACACCCACATCTGTTCCATACTAGAGATGGCACGATACCACTTTTTTATGTCCGATACCGATACCAATATCATAAATTTGGATATCTGCCGATACCGATATGAATCCGATATAGTGTTTTTTTTAATCAATAAAACTGTTTTTTTAATATCTTGCTGCATTTTGTATAAGTTCATACTCAAGTTTAAAAAACAACAACACTAAAGCTATTCTGTTATACCTGTATGCAAAAAAATATTTCATAGTTCAGCAATACTGATCAATCTAATAAACATAAACCTACACCATCCTCCCTATTCTGGTATTTTAAAGAGTACTTAGCGTAAATATTAAGCAACCTAACTCCCAGCAAAAAAAAAAATAGAGAACCACTCCTCACGCTCCACCTCAAGATGCTCAATCAACATAATCAACCTTAATTTGATGCAGTGTGAAAAGAAAATACACAGAAATCAATTATTTTTCAAGAAATATTAAATTGATTCAACATCTTTCTTTAACAGAATTGCAGACTGCACAGATGGTGCCTTCCCAAAGGAAAAAGTACTATAGCTTACTAGGGTATATATTAGACTTAATAGTTACTATATACAGTAATGGACTTCTATTACTTTTACATCAAATTAAAACTTTGGGTGTCAGATAATTATTTAATAAAAGCTAGACATTTTAAATGAGAATAAGAAAGAAAAGTATTTCTTTGTGCCCCCCTTTTCCCTGTTAATGCCCTACCTGCCCCCCTGGCTAAACTTTTGCTAGATCCGCCCCTGCACAGTTACCAGCCGTCAGCTACGTAGAAAAGGATCCTGGTGTAGAAAGTAATATTAAATAAATTCTAACAACAGCTTATCAAGCTTAAACGTGCTGCTGTTGTTTATCTGCTGGTTCTCTCTTTCTGGTGCAAAGTGGGTCAAAAACAAACAAGAGAGACGGAGTCGCGACAGAAAAAAGATCATTAAGCAGTTTCATGATTGAAGTAGCAGCAGGAGAGGGAGAGAGAGAGAAGAGGCAGTCGCTCCATAAATCGGTTGTTAAGCTTAACGTGGGAATGCTTTACAAACATTCAGAGATGGACTTACACACTTGCTTTACTTCTCTTGGGGATAACTTTGTCGGAGGTGAAATGCTGGGTTGGTAGCGAAGCTCCAAATGCTGAACCAGACCACCGACAGGTCTCGCACGCCACAGCCGCTCTATCACGTGATGCATACTGCTCCGTAGTGATGCGCGAATCATGAACGAATCGTTCAATACTCGAGAATCACTTTACTAAGCGGTCCCCAACCTTTTTTGTGCCACGGACCGGTTTATGCCCGACAATATTTTCACGGACCGGCCTTTAAGGTGTCGCGGATAAATACAACAAAATAAAACTAGTACCGGTACTGAAAAAAAGAAGATTTATTCATAACACACGTGAAAAGACCCAGGAAAACTGAGTTAACGATAAAAACGATAACAAAATAATGCTGAAAACCGATAAAAACCCTGAAAACCATACATTTCACACCTGAGCCTCAACTCTCGCGGCCCGGTACCAAACGACTCACAGACCGGTACCGGTCCGAGGCCCGGGGGTTGGTTACCGCTGACTTTACTGACTCATGAATCGTGATTCACAAGCCCAACTGACTCACTGACTCATCCCTGTTGCTGTTAGCAGCAATGTGTCTAGCTTATAATTAAAATTGTGGAGAAAAACACAACATCCAGTATCTTCACAAAAAAAATTCTGCTCTGAACTGGAAGAAAAAACCCTGAGTAGAAGCTCACATCAAGAAAATAGCTCCTCGGTTCACAGTAGCATCGCTCTGCTAACATGCTAACAGCACATTTGCGTAAGCGTAAGCGAATCACTCACAGGACTCGCTCACCCCTCCCTCCTGTGCTGAATCATAGAGCGAACTAATCACTCACTCACTCACTAACCCCCTCCCTCCTGTGCTGAATCGTATGGTATGACAATGTGAACGGCGCAAATCCGATATTTTCAAATCCGATCTGGGTCACTTTCGTATGTGGTACTGAATCCGATACATATCCGATGTTTTAGAAAGCGACTTCTGTTTGAACGGTCATGTCGCATTAAATCCGTCTTTTACGTCACTGACACAAGACAGACGCCAATTATCAGCACCGGAGAAGCGCCCGAGAAGACATCGCGAACGCTTCCTGGCCATCCAGTGTAGATGTCAGTGAAACTGTTGGGAAGACAACGTTGGAGAAACGTGAACATTTTATTTGTACTGTATAATCTGCAGATTCTGACAGAAATCTGCAACTATCCTTTGAAGCACCGCTCCTCTAAAACACCAATAAGGATAATTATTAGGTTATCTACATTATTATGTAAATAACAAAATAACTTAAAGCAAAAATTGGGAAACGTAAAGTCCGAAGTCTTTATATTAAGGGCCATCAATCAAACAATATTGTTTGCTCTGGGTCTAAACAGAGCACGTTGTGTGTGACATCTTCTTTTGCGCATGCGGGCCGCTTTGAGCGTTCACACATGAGAGCGTTTGCAGTCGCATTTTATTTGTAGTGTGAACAAGCAGACAAGAAAATCGGATTTGCTCAAAAAATCGGAATTGAGCATTAAGAGCTGCAGTGTGAAGGTAGCCTTACCCCCTCCCTCCTGTGCTGAATCATAGAGTGAACGAATCACTCACTCACTCACTCACCCCCTCCCTCCTGTGCTGAATCATAGAGCGAACGAATCACTCACTCAATGGCTGTATCCCAATTCAGGGTCTGCAGCCTTAAAGGCCGCATTTTAAGGCCGATTACATCACCGCGACGCGGCGAAGGCTGTCCCAATTCGAAGGCTGCTCGAAATGCGGCCCTCAAATGCGTCCTTAATTTCCCTTAATTTTAAGGACGTGGCGGTGTAGACTTCGTGGCCCAATATATTCCAGAATGCATAGCGCGGCGGTGGGTGTGGATAATTTTGCCGAAAAAAACGGCGGATGAGTGGCGCCCGAAGAGTAAACTTTAAGTAAGTATTGAATATCATGTCACTTATTTATGTGCAAATGTTTAATAACGAAGAACATTAAAACATTACTGTTGGCCACATGTCGGCAAAGTTATGTGACATAAGTGATGTTTGTACTAACTTGGTTTTACAGCCTTTACTTTAAAATATACGCCGTTCAATAGCTGACCTTAATCTTACAGAGAATGATCAAAGCTCATGTAGAAACAAACAAACAAATGAACAAAAGATTTTCTCCTTCATTTCTGTCAAACAAAGCTGTATGAAACGTTTCCAGCTGTTAGTATCATGGTTGCTAGGCAACCTGGGCAGCGCAACGGAGGCTAGACTGTCCCATTTCACAAGCCTCGCACTTCCGGCCTTAGCGGTCTTTAAGTACGCGGCCCTTGAGGATCGTTGAGGCTGCGTACTTTAAGGCTGCAGACCCTGAATTGGGATACAGCCAATCACTCACCCCCTCCCTCCTGGCTCACAGCTTCTTCTTCTTGGTTGGCAACCAATGTTAAGGCGCATTACTGCCCCCTGGCTCACATTTCAGTGGACATTTAGATGAGAAAATATATATTTAACACATCTAAGGAAAATACTAATAAAATAAAAATGAACCAAATAAATGTTTATTAAGCAATTTTGATAGGAAATTGCTTAATTTTAGAAATGTTTTTGCTCTTTTTTGCTCTATAAAATAGTTGGGGTTTTTTTTTAGAATCATTCATCTTAGCAGTAGGATTTACATGAAAAGAGAAACAAATTAAGTTTGAGTGAAAATGTAAATTTTTTGCACTCTCTGTGAATCAAATGACTCAAAAAACCTGATTCACTTTGGTGAATGACTCATTAAAACTCGATTCAGTAAAAAGAATCAAATTTACCATCACTACTGCTCCGACGTGCTAAGGTTATGAGGCGAGTTACGGCGTGTCGCAAGTTTTGTGAGGTGCTTTCGTGATATTTAATGGATCGGATTACATTTCTTATTTCTCTCCGATATCCGATCCAGTAATTTAGGTCAGTAACGGACTGACACTGATACGTAATATCGGATCGGTCCATCTCTATTCCATACTGCAGCCATTGATGGTGTTACGGCTCTGAGTCAGCTTTGGGCCATCAGACGCACACACTGGAAAACCAGCACCTGGACGTCATGCAGGAGAGACAGCCTCAGTGATGATGGACTCTGCATCCTCTACTTTATCTCTTTCTCCTTTAACACACAATTAAAATCACTCCAAAAGAGTGTAAAGTTACTGAGGAAGTCTGTAACTTGCACACATTTGTACTTTTACTTGTTTTATGAGTTATTTTTAAGAAGAGTAAAGATATTCACATAAAGTTTTTATTCTGCTGTATTTATTCTTTTGTATCATGTACAACAGTCATACTGAACTTTACAGATGTTGTGAATTGGAGAAGAAAAAAAACGGTTAACTCATCTAGAGGAGTTAATGTTGAAAAAATGTTGTAACAAAGGCTTAATTTCAACATTCTATAACTGGATTGTCACTGCCTTTCCAGAAACATCAGCTTCTAAGTTAGAATCTTGGTGAAATGACTTAAATATCAACATTTCTGAGGATACATGGAAGTCAGTTTGTTTAAAATTACAAAAACAATAGATTAATAGCAACCTAAAGCTATTACAATACAACTGGATCCTGCAAACATGTAACACCGGTGAAATTGAACAAATAAAACATCAGAATTCCAGATACATGTTTTAAATGTGGAGAAGCCTGTGGGACATTTTTTGTTACTACTGCTGCATATTACTGTGAAAACAAATCTTTGTATGCTGTTGCAAAAACAATAAAAATGTTGTTAAAAAAAAAAAAGGATGCACCCAGTAAAAGGCCAGACACGCTGCCTATGGTCATTACTGTGATATAATGTGGCATTTGAAATGTTAGTTCCTTCAGCAAGTGGCAGTGGATTTTTTAATGAGCACAGTAAGTCATTTGTTAGTGTGAAGTGATACAGAAACAGCATTTAAATAAAAAAAATAAACTCCTTTGATGACTTAAATCGACAACATGACAGTCTTCCTACACTGTAATAAACACACTGCAGACTAAATGAGGAGTTTAGCATTTAGCACAAAACAATGTGTCAGAGTGACTGCAAGACCAAACTTGTCACTTGAGATTCTGTGTTCCCGTTTTCCTGTTAACTGTCATCAGCAGCTTTCTTTCATCTCCTGCTCTGCTCTCCTGCTCGGGATCTCCTGCAATGGCAAAATTCCAGTAGCAACATTTGCCTGACATCTACTGGACAGAAATTGTCATTGCAATTCAAATATCCTGCCTATCATTTTCAAAAGTGCTTCTTTGGTTTCCCACACAGAGTGCCCCTTTATTTTTATTTTTATTTTTTTTACAAATTATTATTATTATTATTATTATCTGTCCCATTTGGTTCTCTAGCAATCGGAATTTTGGTCTGAAGGCCAAGAAAGATGCCTAACTACTACTTACTACTACTTACTACTGACATGACTGGGGGATAGGAAAAGGAGAAAGAAAGAAAGAAAGAAAGAAAGAAAGAAAGACTGAGCCACAGGTGCCAGGCCACCATCAGGGAATGTGGTCGGGGGAGATAGACTCCCAAATACAGGGTAACAAAATACAAAGTTTGTATCTGATCAGAAGTGCAAAGAGAAATAAGTCCAATGAGAGCAGATTATGATGGTAACTTTAACCAAGAATCAGAAGATCCACTATGAGCAAGACTTGCTGATGATGGGAAGAAAAAAATCACTTTTAACAGGAAGAAACGTCAGGTGGAACCAGGCTGAGCCTTTGGCAGCCTAACTGAGGGACGGTTCAGGCAGAGCCCTTCAGTAAATAGGAATTATTAATCTATAAATGCATTCATTTTCAATATTTACATACCACATACAATTGTTTATACAGTTACAAATATACATGCATTTTAACAGTAAAATATGTGAGGATTTGTCTGAACAGTTACTGTTACCCAGAGCCGTTCAGTAAAATGAATTATCGAGCTTTAACTTCAACTTTCTGCATAAACACAGCTAAAACTTTTATTCTCTATTTCTGAATTCAGACTCTGTATCTGCCATTGCTGTAAAAAAAAAAAGAAAAAAAAAAAAGATTGTCCATTTCAGTGAATCTGCTGTGTTTATATTTTCCTAATCATAGCTCTTTAGCTAGCCATCACACAGTACGCTATCATATACCAGCTAGCTCAACTTCAGTAACCCTAAATGTTGCTGCTGTTTATTTTGTCTGTCTTTCTTTATGTCAGAACTGATACCAGAGCTGTACATTTAAAGTTTTCAGAAGTCCCTCAGTCAGAACATGGTGTATCATCTTCAGAGAGCTAACTAGAGAACTAAAGAGCTAACTTCATAAATCCTGTTTTTCATAGATGCCTGAATGTTAAACTTTATTATTACATCTGGTAGAGCAGCCACACGGATCATTTTGTTTTTATTTATGAAAGAATGTAGATGGTTTTTAATTCTCAGGGATTTGTTTGAGTTTTGGGAACTGACGCCAAACTTAAAAGGCGGCTAGAAATGACGCAACTCTTCCATTCAATGGGTCTTGGTTCAGGGTCACCTGATCCAGCCCTAACTATATGCTTTATCAAAAGGGAAAGTTGAACTCTAATCTTGAAAGTAGAGAGGGTGTCTTTCTCCTGAACACAAACTGTGAGCCACCAAGCTGTTCATTTTTTACCACAGAAAAGTACTGCATTAACTGTTCAGCCACTCAGAGATAAATATATGTGTATAAATGTGTCTGTAATTCCTGAATAGTTAATGTGGTACTTTTCTTAAAATTGTAAGTCTGCACTTCAGTCTCAGCTTGGTAGGCTGATTTCAAATGTGCTGCAGTGGTGTACAGAGGCATCCCCCCCTACGGAAAACATTATGGTCTAAGAATAGTGGAATTATACATTCTAACCACATGGTGGCTCTAATCTCCCAGTAGTGTAGCCAAACTATGTCATGCAACAGGTTTTTAACCTCATTGTTACAGGAGAATGCATTTTTAAGCTGATTTGGCTTTGTTTGTGGCCAACAGCGTGACACCTAGAACCTGCTAGCTGCACTGCACTCATGCTGGGCACTGATCAGCCTCACTACAACAGTTTGGACAAGGTGCCTTTTCTCAGGAATGAGAACTTGTTAACATTTGATACAGGAAACTACAGTAGCGTAGAGCTGCCATCCAGGCAAAAGAAAAATAGAGATATTTTATGTTATAACATGAAAAGTTTATTGTTCTAACAATATACTTTTATGTTTGAACAATATACAATCATGTTGGTACGATATACTTTTCACATTTGAACAACATAAATGGTAAATGGTAAATGGCCTGTATTTATATAGCGCTTTACTAGTTCCTAAGGACCCCAAAGCGCTTTACATATCCAGTCATCCACCCATTCACACACTGGTGATGGCAAGCTACATTGTAGCCACAGCCACCCTGGGGCGCACTGACAGAGGCGAGGCTGCCGGACACTGGCGCCACCGGGCCCTCTGACCACCACCAGTAGGCAACGGGTGAAGTGTCTTGCCCAAGGACACAACGACCGAGACTGTCCAAGCCGGGGCTCGAACCAGCAACCTTCCGATTACAAGGTGAACTCCCAACTCTTGAGCCACGATCGCCCTTACATAAAACATAAAATCACATTACAATATACATAATTATCACGTTATAACAAAAAACCTTTCACGTTCTTACATAGTAAGTAAATAAATATTAAATATTATATTGTACGAATGTGATAATTATGTATATTGTAATAACGTGATTTTATGTTGTTCAAACGTGAAAAGTAAAAGTATATTGATGTGGTCAGTTAAGTATCAGAGGGTTGTTAGTCAGTTTCTACTGCTTTAGTGTTACTGACATGAATAACAGGTTTCGCCTCCATCCGTCTCTCTGCTTTGGTTTTCTTTCTCTCTCCTATGTCAGTTGTTATTGTCTGTGCTTGTGGGCGGGATTCATCCTGGATTCCCACCTCTGGCCCGATAGACCTGCAGTAATCACACACCTGTCTCCGATGATCTCATCAAGGCCACTTCTTCAGGCAATGGCTGGCAGCCAGTCTTTTCTAGAAGGTTGAGCTACTGTCAGTGAAACCCTGGTTGCATTGTTGCTATGTAGCCACACTGTTTCTGTGCTCCCTGGATACTCACCATGTGCTTCTTCTGTTCAGATTCCTGGATTCCCTTCCCTGGTGTGTTGCTGGAAAGAGAGTGTTAGTTGTGAATAACTGGATGTTTGGACTCCCTTTCTTCCTGGGGCAGTAGTCTCCGCTTTTGTGTTTTTGTATTAATAACCTCACTTTAAATAAACTGAACTGAACAGGTGCAGTAGAGGGGCAACAATGAGACAACCCCCAAAACAGAAATGGTTTTACAGGTGGAGGCCACCTGACATTTCTGCCCTCCATCTTTAAAGTGTCAATACCAGCACTAGTATAAGTAGTTCAGAGTAATACTAGATGCTAGATACATTGTTACTGTTTGTTTTTCCAAGTGCAGTATTTAGCCCAATGATTTGTGTTAATTAGTTGTTTTGGAAATGGAAAAAATATACCTTCAAATATGCACTATGAGAAGTGTCTGAAGCTTAGTGTGTGGACTGTTATGTCTATATTTTCCTACAGTCCATTTAAAAAACAGAGGAGGATCCAAAGTGCTTTAAAGAGAGGCACATTTCCATTCCAGCTCTGCAAAAAACAACAGTCTCAAGTTGCACAGAAAAAATGAAAAGTGTGCTTTTATTGTGTTATTGTAGAAAGTAAAAATCACAGTGAGTAAGTACTCGTTAAAATGTGTTGAGAAGCATGCATACATTTATATCTTAAGCTTGATAAAAGTGTTTTCCTATTCTGAGAAAGTGTTTTCCATTAATGTGGAAAATAAAACCAAAATGATAAATTATTTACATCAGTGATCACAAAAGAGGACGGCTGTGGCTCTCATAATCCCATTCAACTGCAGCCAACAGTGAGATATGCTGTGTGTGTGTGTGTGTGTGTGTGTGTGTGTGTGTGTGTGTGTGTTGTGCTTCTGTGGTCAGACACATTTGCATAGCATTTGTGTTTTGTGCTGCCTTTTGAAAACTTGTTGACATTTTGCTTAAATGGCTCCAGTCAGGATGAATTTACCCTCAAATACTTCCTCTCCTAACAGTTCATTCTCTGGGATCACAGTAAGCCGCAAAAGCCACTGTCCCACTGCAGCCACAGCTGCGGAGCAACAGCTCGGCTCAGAATGGCAAAGGCAATGACTGCAGAGTAGGGCAAACAGTTTTGTCTTCAGAGTTTATAAAAGAAAGGTAAAAACAAAATCATATGATCAGAAACTGCAGGTATGAAACTAAAGTGTTTCCCATTTCCCAGTCCCTGCGGTAAACATTCCTGTCCTTCCCGCACATACTGAAGGTAAAATGATTCCGCACTGATACTTTGTGCCAAGAATGTTTCCTTCATTTCCTTCACTGCATTGTTTGGGTTGTGGTGGATATCTTTCACATTGCATCCTCAAATGCCAAACCGTGATATTTACAAAACTCCTGCAACACATGGGATCAACGTCAGAAGCACTGATGAGTCGTTGTCGTGCATGTGTAAAGAAACAATGTGTTGAAATAGTGGAAGGAAGTAAATAGTCCTTCCCAACTGTAGTAGGTGTGGAGCAGTTATGTCCAGGTTTCAGCAAACACAAGCTGGTTAGTGCTGGTTACTAAAATAACAACTCTGAGTTTCACTCTGACCCACAGACAACCACAGATGCTCATACTGACCTATGTCTCAGACTTCATTACACAACACCATCTATCATCCATTCATCTATCAATCATTCTTCTTTCCATCCATCTGTCATCTATCCATCATCCATTTGTCAATCCATCATCCATCCATCCGTCATCTACCTGACTGCTGCTCGACACCCAATGCACACAACCCCTGCAATGCTCCTGCAGGTGTTAAGCCCACAGGACAGTAAATCTGTCGACACATTACCTAGACAAACATTCAGCATTACCCACAACAGTCCCCACAATCGGTTCCTGTATTCATGTGGTTAGGTACTGTACTGCTATACAAATAATTTTCAGTGTATTTGTTGTAAAATAACTTTTATCTTGGACTATCTGATTTAACAGACAGTCTAAACCTTACATTTATGTAATTAAATTTAAGCAAATGTAAGAAGTTATCCTTTTTGTTCTGACTGTTCAGTGTTTTTCTCTGTATTATTGTAGGGTCTTTTACCTTACCATATAAAGCATCCTGAGGCAGTTATATAAATAAAACTGAATTAAACTGTTTAGAATAATCTATCTATCTATCTATCTATCTTCCATTAAGTCCCTGAAAGCCTAAAGATTGATAGTGTGTAATAAAGACAGCCCCAACAGCAGAGTGGAAGGAGCTGCAGTGGTGTCTCTGCCAGGCTCGCACTAATGCAGTTACTGTACTTGCAGAATGGGACGTTTAACAGGAGGAGGTGGTGGTTGGGGTGTAAACATTCCATTAACCATTCCTCTCGCGGGAATGAAACATCGCGAAGTTTCCTGCTATGTAGTGTTTTGGTAGCAGCAAGAATCAGGCAATCGGAGTAGCAGCGAGCCGTGGAGGCAAGTCCAAGAAAGGTGGAGACTCCTGGGTAACTTCCTGCACTCAACTCTAGAAGCACTACCGAGAGACACAACCAGGGAGGCTGCTGCCGCTGCTGGAGCGAAGACGAATGGATATACCCCTCATCTGGCTTCTTTTTCATCAGTAACTCGACTAGAAAACTCTTGGCGGTTGGCCGTGCTCATCTACCTGGGTAGTAGTTAGCTAGCAGCGAGGCTGCTGGACGACAGAATCCCAGCATTTGATCGCGAGGCGCCGAGAAGGACAGGAATGGGTGAGTTTCCATGATGTGGCGCTAGTGTGTCTCTGTTTGTGTTCATACGTTAACGGCTTTTTATTTCCCCACCCAGCCCGCTATCGTAACCCAGATTGAGCTTCAAATTAAGGGTCTTAAGTTACGCTGTCAGCGTCCCCCCTCCCCCCCCCCCCTTTTTTTTATACCAGCAGGGAGTTAAAGTTAGCCAGCCTTGGAAGCTAGCCTAGCCAGCTAGCTGACTGCCTGGCTGGATAACGCCACCTCCATCCCACCTACGGATTTGGCTGTGGTTGTAGCTAATGTTACCAGGAGCTTCGAGTGAGCTCTAGTCCACACGGCCTCCGCGAAAACACTCACTGTGCTGAAAATAGCGTACCAGCTCGGAATTCCCATTTTATTCCCACCCGGCAGAGGCAATTATCCAAACTGAGGATAGAAGTGCACAGAGTGGAAACTCGTGACGTGAACCTGGCGTCTTTGGCTCTGAAAGGTTATTAATAACTTCCTCTTCTGATGTTTGCTCTAAGCCTGATGTGATTTGGAAGTTTTCCGTGGCATACTCTCCTTGACTTCCCACACCCTAATGCATGCCATCCTCCAGTTTCCTCTGCTTCGTCTTGCGTGATCGTACACCAGGGTCTTTTTTTTAAGGTGGACTCAATATGATAGAAAAAATTAAGTGGATTCTTCCAGACTTAAACAACTGTGTAACTGCAGCTTTTGATGTTGCACACATCTCTGTCACGGAGAGTGTGGTGCTGCTGTTGTGACCGCCATGCTGCTTTTGCTGTCAGCATGCAAAGCAAACCTCTGATGTGTGTGTGTGTATGTGTACAGTGCAGACCTCCCCTGTTGTATCATCAGACTGCAGCTCTCTGTAGGCTGTGGTTAGTGTAGCGGTGTGCACTTGTTAGCTCTACGTGAAATTTTACTTATTTACTGTATGCTGTAAAACCGGTTTTAAGCTCAGGCTTTTGCAGCTTTGGGTGTCTGGGACTTTTTGGGATTTTCAAGTGACAGAGATGCTTAAAAAGACCCACAGCCACAGGGCTTTTAACTAGCTTAGAGTCACTGTGTCTGGCTTTGCTATGCCTTTGATCAGGTAGCTCATTCATAGCTGCGTTTGAACATGTCCCAGCTATGTGAGTGAGCCCCCTCACTCACGCTGTTTGCTTTCCCTACTCTTAGTTTAGGCTACAAGCAGTCAGCCTCAAGGTGACAGATCTCCTGGTCTTTAACTTTTAGCTTTTTTTATGACAAGAAAGAAAGGAAGATGGGTTGCCTGAGATGACAAAGAAAAAGCGGTCCCCAGATACCAGCATAGAACTTTTCATTACACACATAACTGGAGCAGCAGGATGTGAATTCCACAGCAGAGCCTTTATCAGTCTGGACACGGGCCAAACTGTTTGATTTAATATTAAACCCAATCTCTGCTGGCCTCAGCCAGTATTTAACAGTCTGCCGTCAGTGTTGACCTCCCACCCTGGCGTTGGTGGCGTTGGGAACGATCATTTCTCTAGAGCCGTGTCTAAATATGTTGCTGTTGTTGTCAGCCTTTGAAAACATCTAAAGACAGATGTAAATGCTGTCACCTGTCAGCTGATATCTGTCACAAGTAAGGGATTAAGGTAGACTGGATCATTCATGGCCATATGGAGAGCGTTGACTATCAGTGCTCTTTCACTGGTATCCACTTGTTTTTGGCTCTGAACGTTGGATGAAACTCTTGTCTTTTTACTGTGCTGCCGTGCTTTGGGTCTCCTGATTTCCAAATGGACACATGCATCCCTGTTCTCCAATGTCGTCCTTAGTCTTTACAGCTGTGTTAGCACTGTTCATGCGTGAGGCATCTTTAGTTTAGCTTTTAAAGCTAGTTTTAACATCTATTCTAATGTTATCTGTTTAGCTAGCAATGTAACACATCATTGTGAAGTCCAACTTCACTGATCCTCCAGATGTTGCAGATGTTTAATACCCAGCAGTCCTCTGTCTTTTTTTTCCCTTTAGGAAACAAATCAGGCATGGTTTATCAGTTAGCTAGCTAACTTACTGCAAAATTCTAACTGCATTGTTTGTTTTTTAAGGTTCATCAAAAAACTCTGTGTGGTACATCCTCCATCCTCAAGACAATGTCTTGCTGTCCATGGAGAGCAACAGCCAGAGAGAGAGTGAAAAACAAAAGAGCTCTTCTCTTTGAGTGCAAACGTTGTACATAAATATAGCTGAAGACACATAGCACATCCATTGTCTTCTGCTCATATTTATTGGGACTTTGTTGTAGTTATAAGATTTAAGTTGTTGTTGTGACTGCTCCCATCCCCTGGGAAAAGTTTTGGTTATTCAGCCAAGCCCCACATTTTACTGAGCTTAATTTGTTGGGAGCCAAAAAACCCAACCAGTGTTGAATAGTGGGGCTTGCTGTGGAAGAGGAGCATCTTAATGTGGAAGAGTTGGAAAGACCTGAGGTAATCTTATTGGTTGTCTTTTAGACTTAACAACCAGCTTCTAATCCAGTGTTGGGGGTTTCTGATAGAACAAGTTCTCCTACATTGTGTTTAAATAGTACTTTTTCAGTATGTGTCACTTTAACATCAATAGTTAGCATTGATGTAAGCCATCTCAGACTGCCGGGACCTGTTTGACACGCATACCTGCTGTTTGCTTATAAAGCTACTGGTTAAGTCCCTAGTAGAGCAGGACCTGTTTAAATATTAGCTTAAAATAGGGGTCCCACTGAAGGCGAGTTTGACTAGTTGACTGAAACTTAAACTCCATTTGTGTTTAATGTGTGTTAGGGCGTCAGTAAAACAACCTGTTAAGCTGTTAAATGGGGAGAGAATCCAGGCAGTGAGTGTCTTTTCTCCTGGCAGCACACTGCTCTTTGTATCAGCCACCTCTCAGATCGGGGGGAAGGAATGCAGTTATGAGTTTCCTCCTTACTGATCGTGTGTGAGTGACTGAGAGAAGCACGCAGCCTGCCTGGCAGTCGGCTCGCTTGCGTGGCCTTGTGTACCCCCCAACACCCCTCGCTCCTTCCTTCCTTTCCCCCCCTTTTCTCTCTCCCCTGTAACATCCTCCTCTCTGTCATCAGCTTATATAAGATCCCAAAGTCTTCACCTGCGCCGTGCAAGGAGAGTCAAACAAGTATAGCTCGTCTATTGATTGTGAGCACACAGACAGAACATATGGTGGGAATTTGCTGCTCTTTGCATTTACGAATTCGATAGCTATGAGTGTAGTTGGGATATGTATATTTAGATTGAATAATTTTTTTTTCCCCAGCTGAGTTGAATCAGAATGCGCAATGACTAACCAGAGTTGCAGCAGAGGTGGACGGACACTTCACCTGGTCTGGGTTCTTTCCTCTTTTTTTTTTTTAAATGTTAAGTTTGGAGGGTTAAGGGATGATTTTCCTTATGTATGTTTTAAAACCTTGTAATGAATGCTTGAAAAAGTATAATGAAGTCGTGTGGTTTAATTTCAGTTAATTAATTTAGTTCAACTTCAAAAATATTTTTTTAGTCTCCAAGTCAGTACTTTTACTTGGTAAGCAAAAGGTCACTGGTTCTATTCCAGCCGGAGATGGAAATCCCCTTTGGGGTTGCGTAAGGAAGAACATCCGCCATAAAAACTCTTGTCAAACAAAACATGCAGACAATACCTGCTGTGGCCAGTAGCTACTCCTTCTTCTATAACTGGAAATTGCTAGAGGTAAAGCGAAATGGACAGCTTCCTGATTGAATAGAAAACAAATATCCTATCTGTGTTAGCTCATGCCATCTGCAGTGTGTCATGGTACAGTTAAATGCAGTTTATCCTACAGCGCTAGACTGGATTGCTAGTTACTGCTTACAGGACTACTAGTTACTCAGAGCTGACTTGCTGGGACTAAATACTTTAAATGATCAAGCCAGTAACAAAGCAGCCATTCAGTTAGTCCATCAGGAAGTGTTGCTCTTGTCTCTTGATATGAGAAGATTTAAATAGAAGAAAGAAACTTAGACATTTTAAAAATCTCTTGTTAACTGCGGTAAAATTCAAGGCCTTTAGATCATCATTGGATTCAGTTTTAAGGTGTCAATATTCATTAATGCCATTATGGTTGTCCTAAATTTGATCCTTTACATGAGACTGGAACTGAGCTTGGCATCTAGTGACTATTGGCTCTGTAAACCCTGACCCACTTCAACACTTTGCTGTGCAGATGTACAATTTTTGCATTCCAGTATAACCTCTGAATACACATGACACACAAACAAGAAGCAGCTGTTTGAGTTAATATTCAGATTTTAAAAAAATACATGTTTGTTAATGCAAGTCTAGTTTTAGTGTTCAGCTGGATCAGTTGCTGTAGCAAATGACCCAAATACTGCGGAGCTACATTTGAATGAAGTGGAGTCGTTTCACGTATTAGTGAATATTTAAAGACCCAGATCAGAGCTGAATGCAGTGAATTATAAAGGGGACCTGCTGAGTCAGCGTTTCTTTTATATCACAGTCCCAAACTCTGCCGTGTATGTGTTTCCAAAGTGGATCAAGTCCTCAAACATAAGCCGCCTCCCTCTCTCACTAATGTCACAGCAGCAGCAAATATGTCAAGAATCCTTAAACACTGCTCCACCACGCCTAGGTGTCATCACACTGTTACAGTTTTTTTTTTTTTTAATTTCTTTCCTAACATTATTTTTGCTAGTTTTTTCACACCCACATCAGAGACGGCTGACTTTGCTTTCCCTGTGTGGCCGTGCTCAGTAGTCAGTAGGGCAGCAGCGTGGATGTGTGCTTTGTATCCACTCAGAGATGTGGTTGCATCTCCATAGAAATGCCGTCTGTTGGCTGTGAGAGTGAGGCTCCGTGGGTCTGTTGTACAGCCAAGCAGCGTTAAGTGGTTTGTAAATGTTAATGTTTCCAGCCATTCTGTATCATGATCCATATCTATTAGAGACAAGAAAAGGCCTGAGGGAAAGGGGTTTATCACACATGTCCGTAAGCGCGGTGAGTCAGCAGCAGCTGGACCTGCTGTTTTGTCTTGGATTTACACCTGGCTTACCAAGTGCAGTCTGGCTCATCCAGACACATCCTGCTGCATTTACACACTTTTTTTTTTCACCCACCCAGATAACATACAGAATGCTGAGAGGTGGTGTGACAGTGTGCAGTTGCCCATATCAGTACACACATACAGTTTCCCACACATAGACTATGCTCGTCGGTTGTCTGTTTTGTAGATGAAATGGATTTGTTTCTTATGGATTTTGATGTGCAGAATCCAAATACGACACTGGTATTATGGGTATTGTGGTCACTTTGCAGGGCGTTTGGGATGGACACCCAATTAATGGAAACAGGTTAGGGTTATGGAAATGGTGGTTAAGAGGAGATGAACACTGTTATGAGCTGTGGCACCAAACAGGAGGTGCTCTCTGTCATCAGCTGGAGCTCCTCTGTTTTGACTATTCCTACCATTTAATTGCTGTGCTTCTGGGAGCTCTTGTCTCTCCGTTCCAGTTGTGCATTTAGAGCAAGACAGTAGAAGCACTCCTGCAGCAGGGATGTGGCTGCCGCTGGCCACATTATTGATGTATTCTAAAAACTTGAGGTGCTTTTCCCCCCACCACCACCATCGATACTGTGTTCACATTAGATTGGTAAATGATTCAAACTAAGGTCCAGTTAATTTCACATCATTGACGCAGTAGGATAGCTGTGCACCAGTAACTGAGCTAATCTGTTGTAGTCTGGTGTCACCTGGCCATGAAGGACTAGCAGACCTGCTGACCTACATCTACACAGCAATACAAAGATGGCGAGGCACCTGTAGGCTCGTCAGCTTCCTGCTTCGGTGCTGAAAGTTGTTTGTCAACGCCTAGCAAACAGTGAGTGTATGTTCAGATGTGCTGTATGGCAGAGCCCAGTTATGAGGTGTTATGAATATAAACTGTAAAGCAGTGTAGCTGTTTCTGGGGTAGAGGCCAGGACTAGAGAACTTGAAGATATGCCTTGTCTGTAGGGCTGCCACGATTAGTCGACTAGTCACGATTACGTCGACGATTTTAATAGTCGACGCACCGTTTGAAGCTTTGTAAGATCCCGAAAGACGCAGGAATAAGTAGTAGGATTTAAGAGTATAAAAACGGACTGAAACAGAAGATGGCAGCACTGCATGTCCAGGGATGCCAGCTGCCGTTAAACTCAGAAGAAGAAGAAGCAGTGTCCGGTTTCATAGCTGTGTCCAGATTTAGCAGCCACATCCTTCGGAGGCTGCATTTGTAGGCCAATTACGTTACAATGACACGGCGAAGCCTGTCCAAATTCGAAGACTCCCCCAAATGTGGCCGAAAAATGCGTCCTTCATTTCCCCAGATTTGAAGGATGGGTCGGGTGTATCCGTCGTGGCCCAACCTGTCTCAGAGTTCATAGCGCGGCCCAGCCAATTCCAGTTTTCAACAATGGCGGCAGCTACTTAGTTTTAATATTACTCTTATTACTCTTTCTGGGTCACAAAATAAACTTGTAACATATTTTCAGGCGAGAATGTAGCTGTGTAAACTTCAAATATCTGCTCGGTTTATCAAGACATCACATATTTGCAAAAGTGCTCTGACGTTTTTGGAGACGCACCAGCTCGATAGCTAGAGGGTTCAAGGCCCACTAGAGCTGGCGAGAACAGCGAACTCCCAGGGCACATCATTTTCAAACCCCCCGCGGTCTTTTGCTACTCAGGTTAAACATGATATATAAGTCACTCAGATAATTGTGTGGATGCTTTAAGGCATCCACACTATTGAGTTCCTGTTTCTCTTTATTGTGTGGATGCTTTAAGCATCCACACTATTGAGTTCCTCTTGGGACTTCCGTACACTTTTTGGCACTTAACTACTTCCACAATTTTCAGCCGATTTTCACCGTTCAAATTTTAAACTATTCTGCTATTTCTGCTAATGTGTGCTATGTCTTTTGGTATTTTTCACTATTATACTTTTTAAAATATTAAGCTTAATTTGTCCCATTGAAATGAATGGGAAACTTCTGCAATTCTGCTAAAATTTGCTTGTTTTTGAAACTTAACTACTTCCTCATATTTTCACGTAGAACAACCATTCAAACTTTAAAATGTTCTCAAATTATTGGGCTATTCAGGTATAAATCAGCTTTTTCAAATCTTTTACCGTTTTACTTTTATGCCTCTTAAAGTTTTCAGTTGCAAAATTGTGATTTTTCACAAAATACATGCGTTGTTATGGTTGCTATGCACTTGGCTTCCAGTGTGCCACTGAAGGTTTTGCAGTCTTCTCTTCATGTCCGAACAACTTCTTGCTACTTGCTCAATTTTCACTCAACTTCCACAAATTATACATCAAAATGTAGGTATTTTTGCTGGCTTTCCGAAAATGTCACTATCATTGTTGTGGGATTTATAGAATTTTGGCAAATCTCCTCAGACCAACACAAAGTCGCAAAACTCTCCATAGAAAGTCAATGGAGAGCTTGTTCAAAATCACTGCTTGATTTCTGTAATGAGAGGCATATTCGAATCGTCATATCTCCTTAACGAAGCAAAGTTAAGACATAAGACTTGTCCCAGTATATCTTCAGACACTCCTGACGCTCACAATTCAAGAATTATTTTCTTACCTATTACCGTTCTGAAATGAGTTAGACTTGTTTGAGGGTAGGAAATTCGTCCTTCGCTCAGATTTCTTCAGATTTCAAACTCTGGAAATGAACCACTTTTTTCTCTCGTTATATCTTTTTAATGGATTTCCACAGAGACCTGAAAATTTCCATGATTGTTCACCAAAGCCTGCTGTCTCTTACGGTGAAAGAGTGATATTGATACTCCAAATAGATTTAGAGTTAGAAAGCGTTGTTTGAGGGCAAGTCAAGGCAGTTTTTGCTTTGCTCTACTCAGTTATGGTGCATTAGAAGTCAAATATCTTTAATAATTCATATTTTAATGATAAATTGTCAACACTTTAAGATTCCCCCATCTCTTCTGAACAAAACGGTGTAAGAATGACCGTTCTAGCCCCTACGGTTAGGAAATTATGGTCATTTGTTTGAGGGGAGTCGTCATTATGAGAAATAGACTGCAAAAATCCTGTGTCTCTCTGTGCTGCGTGCACCTGTTTTGGCGGGAAAAAGTGCACAGGCTCTCTGATTGGTGGATTCAAATTCAGCAGCTCCCAGGCTGCTTGACTGAGCTAGAAACTTACTTCTCTCTCCCTGTGTGTGTGTGTGTGTGACAGGGAGAGAGAGAGAGAGAGCCTTTTTATGGGATGATCTCATTGTAAGATTCAAATTCAATATATTTAGACTGGTTGACTGAATTGGATCGTGTGTGTGTGTGTGTGACAGACAGACAGAGAAAGAGAGAGAGAGAAAGCCTTTTTATGGGATGATCTCATTGTAAGATTCAAATTCAATATATTTAGACTGGTTGACTGAATTGGATCGTGTGTGTGTGTGTGTGTGTGTGTGTGTGTGTGACAGAGAGAGAGAGAAAGCCTTTTTATGGGATGATCTCATTGTAAGATTTAAATTCAATATATTTAGACTGGTTGACTGAATTGGATCTTGTGTGTGTCTCTCTCTGTGCATGTGTGTTTCCATATGTGTCCATATTTGTGATTGTGTGGCTGTTATATTTTTTTTTTGCCGATTTTTTTCATTTAACAAGTATATTTGAGGGACCCTTAGCATGTTCAGCATTTTTTCAGCTGTCCATTTTGCTTTTCCAATTTTTCTGTTTAAGTTATTACTATTGTGCTAAATCATAGCATTTCTGCTGTTTTATAAGATTTGTGCTAAATATAGTATTTCTGATTAATTATAGTTTTTCTACCAAATCATAGTACAGTATTTCTGCTTTTTATAGGATTTTTATAGGATATTTATATTGCTTAATATAGTATTTCTGCTTTTTATAGGATTTGTGCTTAATATAGTATTTCTGCTAAATGTAGTATTTATGCTTAATCATAGTATTTCTATATATTTCTGCCAGGTCCCCAGGCAGCCAATCCTCTGTGAGGACTGAGGCATTCAAATTTACATATCAGGGCCTGCACGGCTTCCCAGCCAGCCAATCATATATGTGGGCTGAGGCATTCAAATTTGCATATTGGGGCCTTCGTGGCTTCTAAGCCAACAAGTCATCGATGTCATATATCTCTAAAAATTCATATTTTAATGATAAATTGTCAACACTTGACGATTCTGAACAAAACGGTGTAAGAATGACCGTTCTGGCCAATACAGTTAGGAAATTATGGTCATTTGTTTGAGGGGAATCCTCACTATGAGAAATAGACTACAAAAATCCTGTCTCTGTGCTGCGTGTGTGCACCTGTTTTGGCGGGAAAAAGTACACAGCCTCTGTGGATTCAAATTTAGCAGCTCCCAGGCTGCTTGACTGAAAACATGCTTCTCTCTCCCTGTGTGCGTGTGTGTGTGTGTGTGTGTGTGTGTGTGTGTGCATGAGAGAGAGAGAGAGAGAGAGAGAGAGAGAGAGAGACCCTCTTTAGGGCAGCATCTCGTTGTTGGAAAAAAATATAATATATTCAGACTGGTTGACTGGCATAGACCCTCCGTGTGTCTCTCTCTCTCTGTGCATTTGTGTATACATATTTGATTTTGTGTGTATCTGTTGGCTGTTCCTTCTTGTTTTTTAAATTTATTTTTATTTCTTTATTTTTTTTTCACAGGTGAACAACAATTAGTTTTGAGGGAACTTAACCATGTTCCGTTTTTTTTTTTTCAGTTTGTCATCTTACTTTTCCAGTATTTTCACTTAAGTTATTACTATTCTGCTCAATCATAGTATTTGTTCTAAATCATTGTTATTATGCTATATTGTAGTATTTCTGCTAAATCATACTATTTCTACTATATTATATTTTTCTTTCTAAATATAGCATTTCTGCTATATAATTGTATTTCTGCTATGTTATAATATTTGTGCTAAACCAGAGTATTTGTGCTGAAACATAGTATTTCTGCCAAATGATAGTATTTCTGTCAAATTATAGTATTTGTGCTAAAACATAGTATTGATTTAAAATTACAATATTCATAGTTCATCACAGTGTCTCTGGTAAATCACAGTATTTCTGCTCTGTTGTACTATTTTTCTAAATCATAGTGTTTCTGTAATGCTTAAGTATTTTTGGCTAAATATATTCTTTCTGTTATCTTATACTATTTCTCCTAAATTCTTGTATTTTTGAGAAGTTATCATGTTTCTGGTAAGTTACAATATTTCTGCTAAGTTCTGCTATGCTATTGTATTTCTGCCAAGTATTATGTTTCCTCTAAGATATTGCAGTTCTGCTAAGTTATTCCATTTTAGCAAAGTTCCTTTGCTTCTGCAAAGTTTTTACAATTTCTGCAACTTTTCAGCCTTTTCAGCTAGTTTTTGCAGACAGCTTCAGCTTTAAAGCATCCACACTGCATTTTCGCAGGAAATGCAAATTTTTCTAGTTAAAAAATGTTATTGTTTGGCTTTTTTCAGTGTTTTATTTGTTCCTCAGTAAATTGGTTTGGCTGAGATTAAAGTTACAGTTTTTACACAGCTGAATAAATGTCAAACAGAGAACTGATTAAACAGAAGTGTGAAATGGTAGAGAATTTACTCCAGTAGTTAGTTAGTTAGCACATACCTTGAACACTTCAAGCTGTAAGCTAATGATAGTTATATAAGAGCACCCACACAGATCAACACAACCAACAACCATCAAACATATTACAGGAATATATAGGGCTGTGTACGGTGGCCCCTAGAGACAAAGCACGTACAAACTCCAAAACACTTGCAAACTCCAAAACACTTGCAAACTCCAAAACACTTGCAAACTCCAAAACACAACGGAAGTGCTCCCGGACGCTAGGGGCAGTGTTGAGCTCGATTTGCAAAATAAACGGCAAGTTTGTCTGTATGGGACGGTCTAGTCTCCGTCTCGCTTCCCAGGTTGCCTAGCAACCATGATACTAACCGCTGGAAACGTGTCATACAACTTTGTTTGACAGAAATGAAGGAGAACATATTTTGTTAATTTGTTTGTTTGTTTCTACAAGAGCTTTGTGTGATTTGATAAGTATCTGAGGCTGAGACCACAGGACAGTAAAACATGATTTTTGGGCTTCATTTCTGTACTGAACAGTCATTTAAGATTAGTTAGTAAATAACAATTAGCTAATGTTGTTCATGAGACTAAAGTCATATCACTTTGGTAATGTAAATATAATATGGCCAATATTATAGTTATTATATTAATCATTATTAGCTATTACAGCAGTGAACATGAACTCTGTCAAATACTGAGCCTCAGTACAGATTCAAGTTGCAGTTATTTATGTCTTATCACCTTAAATCTTCACTCAAAGACAAGTATCTTTGACAGTGCATATATAGGTGTATCATATATAAGAGACAAATGTTGTTCCTTCAGTATGTTGGCATTACTAAATTTGGCTCATTGCTTACATATATTTATAAAAAGAAAATGTACAAGCTGTGATAACTGTTTCTGATAAAATGAAGAGTAGACTGATATATTGAATATTCCTTTATTGGGTGAGAAAATCAGACCATGTCATAACTGCTTTAAGTCATACAGAATAGATATCAGAGCCTTAAACAGGCTGACTTCTGCTAAATGGGTCAAACTGGGCAGAAAGTATACAAACACATAACATCCTTATAAAATATGATGTAACACTATAGATCAACTTACCTCAGAATATATAAAGCATATAAACAATTACAGCAATATGATGCAACAAACACAGCAGTACTACTAATCCAAAATACTCAAAGCTTCATAGAACTGAAACAAACATTTATTTTTAGGTCCATTCTGCTGCTGATACATACTTTAGGTTTCTGAACATTAAACTTGTTGCTGTCTTTCATAGTGTGTAACTTGAAGGCCCTGAGTACTTTCTCCCACACTGAAAACACTGGGAGGATAAAATTATTTGAACATTACCTAATAAGACTGATTCAGGACAGACAATTAGTGATTCTAAACTTTTCTAGCAGTCCTTCACAAACAGGGAACAGTCTATTCTCTCCATCTGTCAGCTGCTGCTGGCTCTTCCTCCTCCTCTTCCTCACACACTGCTGAGTTTGTCCTGGTGGATCATCAGGGATGCAAAGCCTCACAGATGATGTGCAGCAGTGGGTCCCTCAGTCTGTCCTCACTCTGGACACTTGCAGTTGTCACACATGGAAATCAAATGTGTGATAAGCTGCAGGATTCAAACACAAGTGTAACTTATAAATGAATGTTTATACTTTTATTACACAATCAGAGAGAAAGAAACAGAGAGAGAGAGAGTGAAGGACAGACAGACAGGTGACAGTCTCAGGTGTACACACTGCTACAAAACAGCACAAAAGAAGGAGGATTTAGTTTGTGTTATTACGAAACAAAAAGAGTTCCCAGATGGTACAGTGGACAAGTGTGTGACTCCTGTGATTAAAGCATCTTTCTTTCAGCTTAACGAGTGAACCGTCAGCTCGTTCAAACACACGCTAAAGTCCGTTTGGCTCGACACCACCGAACAGAGGCAGCAATATAACATAGCTAACATTAACAGTGCAGTGAATCCTGCTTGTGCCGTGATATTCAGGACTGCAAACCGAGCAGCATCACTGACTTTCAGCTTGTTGTGTTTGTGGATATATGACTGACTTTAATTATCCATAAAATCATCACATTCTCTGTAAGATTAAAGTCAACTATTGAACGGCGTATATTTTGAAGTAAAGGCTTTAAAACCAAGTTAGTACAAACATCGCTAATGTCACATAACTTTCCCGACATGTGGCCAACAGTAATGTTTTAATGTTCTTCATTATAAAAACATTTGCGCATAAATAAGTGACATAATATTCAGTACTTACTTCTGAAAGTTTACTCTTCGGCGGCTCCGCTTCCGCCGTTTTTTTCGGCAAAATTATCCACACCACCGCCGCGCTATGAAGTCTGGGATATGTTGGGCCCATCCTTAAAATTCAGGGAAATTAAGGACGCATTTGAGGGCCGCATTTCGAGCAGCCTTTGAATTGGGACAGCCTTTGTCGTGTCGCTGTGACGTAATCGGCCTTAAAATGCGGCCTTTAAGGCTGCAGACCCTGAATTGGGATACAGCCCAAATCCGGTCATTGGTACTTCCTGGCTTGTGTAGTTACTAGGTAACAAAAGCTCAACACTGCCCCTAGCGTCCTGGAGCACTTCCGTTGTGTTTTGGAGTTTGCAAGTGTTTTGGAGTTTGCAAGTGTTTTGGAGTTTGCAAGTGTTTTGGAGTTTGCAAGTGTTTTGGAGTTTGTACGTGCTTTGTCTCTAGGGGCCACCGTAGCTGTGCGATATGACCAAAATCTCATATCCCGATATTAAGACATCTATCGTCCGATAACTATATAAATCACAATGATGCAACATTTTCTGTAAATTCTGTGAATCTCAGGCAGTTCGACTTGCGTGAAGTGTTTCCAGCTGGGCGTTCATGGACCTAGAGTCGAGTGTTTTAACTGATGCATGAAACTATACATTTTTAGACATAGGTTGTAACGGCCGCCGTTTTCTTTGTGAGTATTTATTACATGGCGTGCTGCGGGGAAAAGCCTGTTCTAACGTTTGAGTCTAAGGTTTATTTTTTTAGCACCTGACGGCTCTTTTTTGCTTCTCATCCGTAAATACTCTGCATCTTTCACGTGATTCAGTTTATTTCGAAAAGTCTCAACAGGATCTTGAGCTTTATTGTGAAAGGTTTATGTGGAAAATAAACAAGCGGACACGCCGTGGTTTTACCGTCCTTGTTGCTAACGACAACGCATAAAAACAAGCGCTTGTCTGTCTGTAGTGTAGTTATATTAAATATAAGAGAAATGGAGAACTTTAACAAATTAATATAGCCACTACAGTGACCATCAAAATGATGAAAATATATTGCCGTAAACAGTTAATTTTGCGACACCACGAAACAAACGATAGCGTAAAATGAAACGATAGACGTTTTTATATCATCATCCGATATATATCGTTATATCGAACAGCCCTAGGAATACAGGGAGTGCAGAATTATTAGGCAAATGAGTATTTTGTCCACACCATCCTCTGCATGCATGTTGTCTTACTCCAAGCTGTATAGGCTCAAAAGCCTACTACCAATTAAGCATATTAGGTGATGTGCATCTCTGTAATGAGAAGGGGTGTGGTCTAATGACATCAACACCGTATATCAGGTGTGCATAATTATTAGGCAACGTCCTTTCCTTTGGCAAAATGGGTCAAAAGAAGGACTTGTCGGGCTCAGAAAAGTCAAAAATAGTGAGATATCTTGCAGAGGGATGCAGCAGTCTCAAAATTGCAAAGCTTCTGAAGCGTGATCATCGAACAATCAAGCGTTTCATTCAAAATAGTCAACAGGGTCGCAAGAAGCGTGTGGAAAAACCAAGGCGCAAAATAACTGCCCATGAACTGAGAAGTCAAGCGTGCAGTTGCTAAGATGCCACTTGCCACCAGTTTGGCCATATTTCAGAGCTGCAACATCACTGGAGTGCCCAAAAGCACAAGGTGTGCAATACTCAGAGACATGGCCAAGGTAAGAAAGGCTGAAAGACGACCACCACTGAACAAGACACACAAGCTGAAACGTCAAGACTGGGCCAAGAAATATCTCAAGACTGATTTTTCTAAGGTTTTATGGACTGATGAAATGAGAGTGAGTCTTGATGGGCCAGATGGATGGGCCCGTGGCTGGATTGGTAAAGGGCAGAGAGCTCCAGTCCGACTCAGACGCCAGCAAGGTGGAGGTGGAGTACTGGTTTGGGCTGGTATCATCAAAGATGAGCTTGTGGGGCCTTTTCGGGTTGAGGATGGAGTCAAGCTCAACTCCCAGTCCTACTGCCAGTTTCTGGAAGACACCTTCTTCAAGCAGTGGTACAGGAAGAAGTCTGCATCCTTCAAGAAAAACATGATTTTCATGCAGGACAATGCTCCATCACACGCGTCCAAGTACTCCACAGCGTGGCTGGCAAGAAAGGGTATAAAAGAAGAAA
The DNA here is from genome assembly GCF_051167445.1 of Perissodus microlepis. Taxonomy (NCBI): domain Eukaryota; kingdom Metazoa; phylum Chordata; class Actinopteri; order Cichliformes; family Cichlidae; genus Perissodus; species Perissodus microlepis. The sequence goes on from NC_140475.1 coordinate 27,014,113, forward strand.
AACTAATGACATGGCCACCTTGTTCACCTGATCTGAACCCCATTGAGAACCTGTGGTCCATCATCAAATGTGAGATTTACAAGGAGGGAAAACAGTACACCTCTCTGAACAGTGTCTGGGAGGATGTGGTTACTGCTGCACGCAATGTTGATGGTGAACAGATCAAAACACTGACAGAATCCATGGATGGCAGGCTTTTGAGTGTCCTTGCAAAGAAAGGTGGCTATATTGGTCGCTGATTTGTTTTTGTTTTGTTTTTGAATGTCAGAAATGTATATTTGTGAATGTGGAGATGTTATATTTGTTTCATAGGTAAAAATAAATAATTGAAATGGGTATATATTTGTTTTTTGTTAAGTTGCCTAATAATTATGCACAGTAATAGTCACCTGCACACACAGATATCCCCATAAAATAGCTAAAACTAAAAACAAACTAAAAACTACTTCCAAAAACATTCAGCTTTGATATTAATGAGTTTTGTGGGTTCATTGAGAACATGGTTGTTGTTCAATAATAAAATTATTCCTCAAAAATACAACTTGCCTAATAATTCTGCACTCCCTGTATAACAGTAACAGAAGTACATTTAAACAGGCAATACCTCTAGACTAGTAAAATAAGAGATAAAGGGTTGCCACTTGTGAAAAAATTTGGCTGTGCAACCTCTCAACGTATATTTAATTTTTTCAAGTTTTTAAAAAAAACATGACATCTTTAAGCCACCGGGAAATAGTAGGATACTTAACAGACTTCCAATGCAACAATATTAGACGTCTCGCTAAAAGGGATGTGAAGGCTATAATATCCTTTTGTGTGGAATCAAGTGTAAGTGAGTGATCAGGAATTCCGAATACAGCAATCAGAGGACAAGGATGAAGAGTTACCCCAAGAACAGTTGACATAATAGCAAAATACCCTGTCCAGAAACCTTCTAGCTCAGGACACAGAAAAACATGTGGCTAAGGTGACAAGGAGAGCCATGGCATTTATCACATTTATTTTCTACTTCTGGATACAATTCAGAAAGTCTAGACTTAGAGAAATGCACCCTGTGTATGACCTTAAATTGAATAAGTCCAAGACGAGCACAGGAGGTGGAAGCTCGTACCCTCACTATAGCCTGTTCCCAAGACTTCTCATGTATTCAAATTCCTAGTTCTCCTTCCCATGTACACTTAAGCTTAACATTAGAGTGCTTACTAAAAGACAGGATAGCATCATAGAGTTTCGAAATGGTTCCTCTCTGATGAAGAATAAATGATAACGTAGTTTCTCACTGCTGTTCTGGAGGTAAAGAGGGGAAATTTGGGAAACACTTGGCAACAAAATTTCTAATTTGAAAATAGCGAAACAAATGGGTAATAGGGAGATTATAACGAGAAGACAAATTGGGAAAACTATCGAAAACACCATCCACATATAAATGTTTGAACTGTTTTATACCCTTGTCACACCACACGTCTAAACGGAAACCAGATTTTGAGTGTGTTAAGAACCACCTGATTATCAGTATACAGAGAGGGTTTTACGGGTAAAGAGGAATAGAGCAAAGCTGGTAAAGAAGAGCCCTTACATGATGATAGCTCCAATTTACACCATGAGGAACCAGAAGATTTTAGCCAGTAGCAAAGTTTATGGATGTGAGCGGCCCAGTAGTAGGCTAGAAAATTAGGTAATGCAAGTCCTCAAAGTTTTAGAAACCCTAGGTGGCTTCCCTCCCCAAATGAAAGAACCAATAATCTTGTCCAGTGAAACAAAAAAATGTTTCGGCAAAAATAAGGGAATTGACTGAAATAAAAATTTTGGTAAGATGTTCAGTTTAACAACATTAGTCTTACCGATTAAAGAAAGGGGGAGATTACCCCATCTTTGAATATCAGATGTAATCCTTGATATAAGAGGAGACAAATTTGCTGATTTAAGGCCAGATAGAGAGCAAGTCACGTTAATCCCTAAGTACTTAAACCCAGATGGACTGAGACGAAAGGGTAGACAACTGTCAACTGTTGAAGTTGACGTGCTGCCGTGTTAACAGGAAAACACTCGCTTTTCCCTAAATTTAATTTATAACCTAAAAACGAACTGAAGTTCTCCAGAATACTTAAAACAGTATTCTGGATTATCAAAATAATCGTTTGTGGCAGCCCTAGTAGAAAGTTGAACATCCAATAGCAGAGGTGAGTGATCAGATATTATAATACCAGAATAGTCGGAAGAATTAACACACGAATTAAGAGTTCTGTCGATGAAAAAATAATCAATCCTGGAATAAGACTGGTGGACCTGGGAGAAAAACGAAAATTTTTTGATTGAAGGGTTGCGAAATCTCCATGGATCAGCAAGATCATTCCGTTTCATAAAATCTGAGAATGTTTTAGACATAGATGATGGAGTCAAATTACGAGGACTAGATCGATCCAAGATTGGATCAAAAACACAATTCAGATCACCACCAAGGATAAGCAAATGAGTATTCAGAAAGGGGATGTTACTCAGCAATCTAATAGATTGCACCATCAAAATTCGGGGCATATACATTTACCAACAAAACCTTTTTCTGCATTAGGGTACCATCAACAATGATGTATCTACCATTCCTATCAGCGATAACATTGGTCGAAGAGAATTCAACTTTCTTATTAATGAGAATGGCCACTCCTCTAGCTTTCGAATTAAAATTTGAGTGAAAGACCTGACCTACCCAAGGGCAATATAACCTATAATGATCCTTAATGCAAAGATGAGTCTCCTGTAAAAATGCTATGTCAGAATTTAGACGTTTCAAGTGAGTAAAAACCTTAGATCTCTTAACAGGGTTACCCATACCTCTGATATTCCAACTAATGAATCTAAGAGGCATGCCTGACCCAGCAATGCTGGGGTCTATATTGCCATTAACCATTCATAAAAAGGAAGAAGAAAAGAACCAAACCAAAATGCCAGTGGCCATGAAGAGCTGAAATGGGACAGCCCCCCCCCCAACCCTAAACACAAATAGACCCCAAGTCTCCACAGAACAGAACAAAGGAGACAGCAGTGTACCCCAACGTAGCAAAAATGATTCACCAAAGTGACTGGACTAATTGGAGTCCGAATAAAAATAAAAGCGAGAGAGGAAAAAAAAAAAAAACAACCTCTCGCCAACTTCTCTACAGTATAACAGTGTGCGCGTAACAATAAACATGTTTTTTTTGTTTATTTTTCAAAAAAAGGGAAAAAAGAAAAAGAAAAAAAACCCCCAAACAAACAAAAAAAATTCTCACAGTACAAAATATGATTTCCTCAGATGGAGAACTTTACAACAAAACACCGAAAGTGCATAAAATTAAAAAAATAAAAAATAAATTAAAAAAAAATTAAAACAAAAACAACCAAAAAAAGATAACAGAAACAAAAAACAACCCAGTCCCGTGCAAATCAATGCAGCAAGCTTGGAGAAGATTGTGCTGGACTGGTCCGAAGTTCAAGAGTATATTATATGATTCAGTTTCATTATATAACAATGAAAATAAAAGGAACCAGCACACCAACAGTACAATAACTAGCACAACGGCCTAAGAAAACAATGCACAGATGGCGTTAAACCTAACGAGAGCGTGAACCCTTATTAGCATTACAGCATCAAACTGAGGGGCTATCGAGGCTCACCCAGAGATCAAAGTTTTGACATAATCACTGGCCTCCTCTGCTGAAACAAAGTCCTTCTCGACACCCTTATATGTGATGCGGAGTCGCGCTGGATGAAGCAGGCCATACCAAACACCTTCAATGCCACAGAGTTGCTGCCTGGCAGTGTTGAATGCAGGACGAGCCCGTGCCACCCTGGCGGTGTAGTCGGGGCAGACTGAGATGGTCCGGTCTCCAACTTTAATCTGTCGGCGTTCTCTAGCACGTTGTAAAATGTCAACACAGTCAGTGTGGTAATGAAACCTGCATACAATGGCTCGTGGACGGTCGCCAGGCTTAGGTGCGGGTTGGAGGGTCCTTTGCGAACGATCCAAAAGCGGCTCCTTCCCCAGATCAAATGCTTCTTTTAGCAAGGAGGCTACAGCAGCAGTGGTGCACGTGTCAGGGCCCTCTGGTACTCCCACTATCCTAACATTGTTACGCCGCGACCTGGACTCCAAGTCTTCACACTTATTTTCCAGCTTGGCTACATGAGCTGTGAGGCCCTTGATAGTGTTTTTCATCTCAGCTATATCATCAGAGCAGACAGTAAGTGCGTGCTTCATCTCCTTGACCGTACCTTTTAGCTCGGACATGGTAGAGTCATTGGCAGCTTTATCGATCGCGTCTTCACCGCCTGCAGGTCGAACTTAATGGTAGACAAAGCATCACCCAGAGTGTTCTGAAGTTCCTTTTTAAAGATGTCGGCGATATCTTTCCTCAGCGAAGCCAGCAACTCGACCTTGAGAGCCTCAATATCAGGATTAGCTTGGCACGAGGGGGGCTTTGCAGGAGACGGCGGCTCACTCGAGGGTGTGGTCGCGGTTTGCAAACTAGGCCTCAGTTGTGTTTGAATAGTAGTAGTTTTAACATTTTTTGCTGCCATTTTACGCAGGCCCGAGTAAAACTTCTCAACAAAACAATCCACAAACCAAAACAGGACTGGAAATATAGCCGAAAAGCGCGAATGAATAACAATTTAATCGAAATCGGCGGGAGCTCCCAGACTCGCATCCTACTCCATCATAGCTCTTCCGGAAGTCCACGGTAATATTATGTTGAAGCACAGTACGTATTACTGCTCGAGGCTCTTGACTGCGGTAGCCGTAATGCTCCGTCAATCGTGGCTATCTGACGGACAAAAACCATACAAGTTCCACATCACTGAAGTTGCACCATTTTTACAAACCAATTCTGGTTCATCTGGTTCATCTGTTTCATTCGACGATCCGCTTTTGTCCTTCTCATTCTCCGTTGCCGCCATGCTTTTTCCGCCATGTGCCTAATAAAAACAAAGGCACTGCGCATGAGCGTTTTACCCATATTCTATTGCGATATTTCATTTTCTTATCATTGCTTAACACTGTGTTACTGTGAACGGTATAATATGGCCCAACCCTAGACGGTATATTTTAGAAATAGCTGTAATCTTGACGGCAGCGATAGTCCTCCACTATCCTATACTATAGTATTTGTATAGCTGATATCATTGCCATTTATATGTTGAATACTGCCCTAGCTCTCCATCACACCATGTGCATTAGCTCTGAATTCACAGACTTTAGCTCTAGTTTGTGATGACAGTCATCATTCTGCTGTGTAGTATGATCGACACCTGCTGCAGGGGGTGATCAGAACAAGAGCTAGTATCAGCTGTAGTCAGAGGTGGTGAAGATGGAGGCAGTCTGATTGTAGGATGGCGTCTTCGCTGTACGAGCAGTTGAATGATGGTGGACTGTGAGAATTGGGCTTTGTATTGAAATTTATTGTATTTATTTTATCTGTATTGAAATACAAGGTGGGCAGGGCTGCAGCTAGTTGGACATTATTAATGGATTAAATGGAATGGATTAAACCTTAGAAATAAAAGCAAGCAAACTGTAGACTAGTAAAACAGTCACACATGGACATTCTTAGACGGTTGGAGTAAAAAAACAAGACAAAAGAAGTGCTAAAATGATTTTCAATTATGCTTGCATGCCTGTAAACCCAGCAGTGTGTAGAACCAGTGTAGTCCTCTAAAACAGCGGTCTCTGACCCCCGGGCCTCGGACCGGTACCGGTCCGTGAGTCGTTTGGTACCGGGCCGCGAGAGTTGAGACTCAGGTGTGAAATGTATGGTTTTCAGGGTTTTTATCGGTTTTCAGCGTTATTTTGTTATCGTTTTTATCGTTAACTCAGTTTTCCTGGGTCTTTTCTCATGTGTTATGAATAAATCTTCTTTTTTTCGGTACCGGTACTAGTTTTATTTTGTTGTATTTATCCGCGACACCTTAAAGGCCGGTCCATGAAAATATTGTCGGGCATAAACCGGTCCGTGGCGCAAAAAAGGTTGGGGACCGCTGCTCTAAACAACTGTCTGCTCCAAAGCAAACACGGATCCAGTAACTTTAAGTATATTCCTGTATATACTGACTTCAAATGCTGTTTGTGTGTGACTGTTTTGTTGTGTTACAGTTGTCTGACGAAAAAAGGAGTCTGTCTTCTGCGCAGGAAAAACCCTTTAAATTGGGACTCCTGCTGATATTTCCATGCTGAGAGGATTCTCAGTGTTTTAGCAGTGCACAGGAACAGCTTGGAAGTGAGTGGTCATTGGTCATCACAGGCTAAATTTATGTTGTACGTGTTTGGTCATCTGACAGAAAAACTTGTATTCTGGGCTTAACTCACAACCTGATAGCCCTGTGTTTTGTTGATCTCACCCTACAGTAACACACATTTTAAAAGAAGATGCAAAATAAAACAGTTTCTTGGTTGCCTTCTCTCCACTGAAGACTATGAAAGCAATAATTATCTTAAGCTGACTTCCGTTGGCATATAAGTGGTGTTCAGAAGAGATTTGAGTCAGACTGATTGAGGAGCTGTGCTGCTCTCAGCCAGGGTCTATTTGTGTGATCTCTGAGGGGCTGTTTTAAAGTCCCTTTGCTCGACATCCAGTCTTGTGCCCTGTGTATTGAATTAACTGAGGGTAGGTTTCTGCCTATCGGAGCTCTCCATTGTTTGTTTACTACCGGAGTTCGTATCTCTTCCTGTGGTTACACAGACAGATATTCCTAAATTATGGTCTGGGGCCTCGGCTAAGCTGTTTATTTTTCTGTTGCTCGGCTTGTGCTTCTTTTATGCATTTAATGTGTTTAGACTGTCGTTTACAGTGTAAATGCAGACTAGATTTCTTATAGGCTTTTGTTAAATTACAAATGTTGATAAAAGCCAACACTGTGTGGTTTATTGTCTAGTTCCATGAAGAGGAAGGAATGTAATTAGCTAACATGTGTGGAAGGATATCAGTTGAATAGCCAACGGTAAACTGCATAAAGTCACAGTTGTGCCAGGGCTCTAGACTAACTTTTTGCCATGGTTGCACTGGTGCACCTAACGTTTTTTTTCTTAGGCACACCACCACAAAAGTTAGGTGCACCCAAAATTTTCAACCGCATCGCTTAACACCACAGTTTTATATGTTCACTTTTTTTGTTGTTTTTTTGGGGGAGTAATTGCTGACCATACAGACAATATTGATTTGTAAATGATTAACAACACTAAGTTCTTTATTTGGAACACAGTTCTACAAGAAAGATAAGATCGGGGCTTAACATAAAAGTTATCAATCGTTCTTTTCATCTTTTCTCATTACACACAGCTACATCCACTTCTGCACAGTTTTGCACAGTTACATTTTTATATAGCTTTAATGCACATAAGTATTTTGTCTCGCGTCAATTATATCGTCAGTTATATTGTTATCGCACATTTTCAAATATATGTCGTGATAAATATTTTTGGCCATATTGCCCTGCCCTAGTTACCATTAACTTAGCTTGCAACACACTGACAGAAACTCTATTCAGTGTAACTGCAATTACACTGAGTCATTATTGTATTTACAAGTAAACAGATTTTTCAGTAAAGGTGGTATTTATTTTTAGCTATAGTGAGATGGATGAATATTTTCAAAAAGAATGATTGGTGCCACGTTGTTGCTTTTACGGGCAGTCTAAGGCTTTAGATTGTATTTTCTTTTATAGCAGGATATGAAGCAGTAATTCTTCTGGTGTAGATTCTGGTTAAACCAGTACAGGCAGAGACAGTGGAGCTGGAGTATGGCAACCACAGTGAGAGATCCTACGTGTAACAGCTGAGTGACTCGAAAGCAATTTGGCCAATGAGCTGGCTAGAGGAAAGAACCCACAGAGGGGTGGAACATCTGAAATATCAAATTAAAAGGACAGGGATGGTCCCCTAGTAAGTCGTGGATGACGTTGTCGTCCTGAGTAGATTAAAAGATGCTAAAGTTAAAGATGCACATCAGTGTTTCCTGCTCAAGTAAGTTCTATGTGTGGAAAACGCTGATGTGACTCTGGTGTCAGGGTTGATGTTAATCACTGTGACATTTCGGGATGTGGCTCAAAAACTGTGCTGCCATGTAATACAGTGAGAGGTCAGCAGGCAATTGGGGCACTCTAAATGTACAGTAGAAGAATTGTAATGTCAGAAACTTATGATAACAATCACACATGGTTAATGCTGGTAGACACACTTTTGTTAGCCAGCCAATAGGAATGCAGCATGAAGTGATGTGGAAAAAGCAAAACAGACCCACATGGGATGCATGGTAGTAAACTATTTGGGTTTTAACAAAGCAGAAAATGCAGTGAGGTAACTGCAGCAGAAATTAGTTTGGGTGGTGTGGCCTACAGCTGTTCTTGTGACTAAATAAGATGTAACATGGAGAGAACCTGCTGTCTCATGAAACAAGTCTCATCAGCCTTTCTAGTGTCATTCTAGCAGTGTCAGCAGAGCAGGCCTAACAGGAAATAAACTTCTTCTAACTGGGGATAGTGAACATAAATCTACCAGTATGGTCCCTGCTGTTTTTAGTCAAATCAGTAGGAGGCTGATGTGAATCTGGCATTTGTCTGACCATTTTCCATGACAGTACAACCGAATCATATCTGTTGGTGATCAGCCTTAAAAATTCCTGGTTAGGTTTCTGTGGTGCAATGTAAGTGTTTCCATCAGTGAGGCTGTCCAGCAGGCATTTAAGAAGATCCTACCTACCTCATTGCTCCTCCTCTTCTGCTTGGTGTTTGATGCTGAGGGGAAAAGCTGCTGTGAGATCATTGGTCAGGAAACTCTACTTATTCTGCATGTTTTTGTTTCTGCTTGGTGCGAACCCAGCCGTGTCAGCGGAACCTTTCCGCTATGAGTCATGAGTTAAAAGGCCACCCTGTGTGGCTGGAATACCTCACAACCTATCACTCCTCCTAAGACTGTTTATTGTCGGAAGCAGTTCAACCTGCTGTGCTGGATTCAGTCAGGCAGCCTCTCAGTATCTGTTTTTCTGACCTCCTTTTACTTATTGTGCATTTTCGTGTCAGTTTGTTGCTAAATACTGCAATTGGAGGGACTAGTCATAGCATGTACTTAAAAGATTAAAAAAAATGTCTGTAACCACTGTGATATCCATCATTGGTTTCTGCAATGAAACTTGGTATGTTAGTATTAGTGTTTTGGTTGCTGCCATATTGGTATTTTGTGGCCAGAGGTGACTGTATCTTGACAAAAGTTAAATTAGTGACAAGGTATGTCCAAAACTAATACAAAAATATTGCATACAAACTGTAGAAGTGCTATACACAGACCCACATATCTGCTATTAAGGGCAGTGTAACTTCTTGTACAGTCTGTGCTGCACAGCAAGCCATAGTGTCTGCCATTAAGAGGTCTACTTTAGAGGCTGAAACTAACAGCAGCGTCAGAGTGGCCACACGTCTACCTTTAAACCTTACTGTACACTCATATTTTAATAGAACTTCATTAAAATACAGTTGCTAGCCCTGGACCTGTTTTTGCCCCCTGGTTGGGTCACTGGCTGTGGTTTTTGTGGACCTGCGTCACTGACGATGTCCTCCTGTGTTCTGATGGACTTGGAGTGGCCCTTCAGCTTGTAGCAGATATCCAGAGGACTAATGTCTCCATCTAACTACTTTCATCACCATCTTTAGCAGATGATTGTGAAGTTGGAGTTAATCAAAGAAACTGAGCTAATTATTTTACTCAGATATTAAATGTTATATAGCCAATAAAATATTTGCAGAGGAGAAACATTAACTGTAACGGTTATGTATGACGTTTTGAACTGACTAGACTGTATATAAAAGATGGGCAAATCTACATTCTTTCTGTGTGGCAAGAAAGGAGGAAATCCCCCTGGTTATATAAAGAAGCCTGGTTACATATGAGTGATAGCCTTTGGCTGACTTATAAATGGCAGGGATAGCTCAGTAGGTACAGTGGTTGCCCCATGATCGGAAGGTCGGGGGTTTGATTCCCCTGAACAGCTACCCTGAGGTACCCCTGAGCAAGGTACCGTCCCTGCACACTGCTCCCCGGGTGCCCAATGGCTGCCCACTGCTTCACTGAGTGAATGGGTTAAATGCAGAGAGGAATTTCCCCACGGGGATCAATAAAGTACACTTTCTTTCTTTCTTCTTCTTTCAATCCTGGGTAAATGTTTCTGATGAGTTCATGGGCTCAGTTGCTAATTTCTGTTCTTAGTGGAAACATTGTGGTGGTTATTTAGTAAAACACAATCCTGTGAGAGTCAATAAGGGGGATGAAGCATTGTATGCTATAGTGTACATACAAGTTACTAAACTATGAGTGTAAAGTATGTCAGATCCACCCCTTGAGTGTTGCATCTTCTCTGCTCAAGGCTTCACAACAAGACCTCACTAACCAAAGGGTGACAATGATTGTCTATTTAATCATCTGCCACAACTAGAATATACATCTGTGAAAAACTCTGTTAGCTTAGCTGTGCACAGATGTTGGAAGCTCAGTTGTCAGCACCATATTTTCCATATTTTTATTCCATATTATACAAAGTAATTGCTTTGTAAGGCAAGTTGTTAAAGGTCTTGGTTTTGACTATGAAAGAGCACTCTTTTCACTCAGTCAGTATAGTCAAACATGTATTCATGTGTCAGCATGAGTGTTTTGTTTTTTTTGTTGTTGTCTTTTTTATTTTATTTCAGTAATTACGCTGCAGTATACGGTAGAAGTCTGTACAGTCTGTGGCTATTGTTTTTTTTTTTTTTTTCGTCTTTTTTGTGGTGTGTGGAGCATATTTCATATATTTCAGTTTGGTCTCAGACTAAACTTTTTAATGTGTTGTATTTTTCTGTTGAAAAATCTTGCTTGCTGCAATTACAGATGTAGATAGAAACATTGAAGTTGCATAAATCATTTAGTTTGCCAATTAAACTGATTGTTGGTAGGACCAGACATTCATAGAATCACATTCTTTCTGAATTATTATGGAAGCCCATTTGTGCCAGTGTGGGTGTTTTGTTTTGTTTTTTCTTTTTTTCTTTTTTTTTGTTTGTTTGGTCCCCCCCCCCCCCCCCCCCCCCCCCCCCAAATGATGTAAAATCCTGAATTTTGGACTCTTTTTTCCCTTTTCAAATGAGAACATTTAGCTAATAATTGTGACTTTTACCATTTTATTTAAACGTTTAAGAAAACAACACTCGGCTGTTAGCCATCGTTATTTTCGCTACATTTCTCAAAATAAGAATTTTAACTTTTGAGATTAAACGTTTTAGTGTGTGTGTGTGTGTGTGTGTTATGGGGTAGTAGTGATATTTTCCTTTAAAATTCTTTAAATGTATCAGTTAAACATTTCACTCAAGGGTGTTTAAGAGATTTACGTGTAATAAGCAATTTTACAAAAGTATCGAATTTTCAGTTTTTCATTAAATTTGGACTTCATCTTGGCTCATCCATTCCCCCCCCCCCGCTTTTCCCCCCTCTTTATCATTTCATCATCCTTGTCTGGAGTAGAAGTTGTGGTGGAGTATGATTATGACGCGCTCCATGATGACGAGCTGACCCTGCGACCTGGCGACATCATCAAAAACGTGCGCTACATAGAGGAGGATGGTTGGATGGAGGGGGACCTCAATGGGAAAAGGGGCCTCTTTCCCGACAACTTTGTCAAGGTGAGAGATAGATTAGTGTTCATCTGTCAACTGGCTTATATCAAATTGCAGCTTGTTTGTTGGAGTAGAGCTAACCGTGTTGTCTATCATACTGTTAGTGATAATCCTATTGAAACTGGGAGCATTATCACAGTATAGCAGTCTACTACACAGAAGAATTTCTGTGCTTTATATTTAATATTACTTTGATGAATGATGTAAACATTTTAGAATAGAAAGGATAGAACTAAAGATCAGAAAGTGTTTACAGAATTCCTTTTGCGAAGTTAGATTTGTGTTTTGGAAAAGCAGAACCTTTTTATTGGAATAAAGGTTTAAAGGGGTAACTTGACCTGGTATCATTTTGATGGATTATTTCAGAGACATGAGCAATGTTCCCTCTAATATTTCATGTGTCTGAGCGGTCCCTTGGACCACTGTGAGCAACAGCAGACATGTGCACTGTGGTCACGCCAGCATCGAATCCATCCAAGTTACGTGGTTTATTAAAATAATCAAATTACAGCATTTATGATAGACTACTTTTAATTAACTGCTTTAGCCCACTTACAATGAAAATTTAAAAAAATCTTGTTCATGACCTGTGTAGTATGTTAACTAGTGGTGCAACGGATCAACAATCTCACGGTTCAGATCGGATCACGATTTTAAGTCACGGATCGGATCAATTTTTGGATCAGCAAAAAAAGAAAAAAGACAAAAATTTAACATTTACTTATTTACTTATTGAAGTATGTTTTGCCTGTTAAAAACATTCAACTCAAGACTCATTCCACGCAATTATAAAAAAAATTAAAGCTGCAAGCAGCGTTATGAGGGCCCTCGCACCCCGGCACGTCGAGCCACGCTCAACACCTACAACCAGCACGTCCGATCTGATGTCACATTGATGGAGTTCATGCATTTAACCACCAGCTAACAATTCATCTCGTTCAATCATGATTAGTTAGTCGTCCCACTAGGTGGCGCTCTAACCATTAATGACAAATGGCATAACAAACATTTCCGAGCTCGAGTCTCATCACGCCTATGACCTTTGGGAGAGATTGAACATTGTGTTTTTGAGTGACAGCAGATTACTGCTTTTTGGCGAGTGATTGAAACTCCACGTGCCGCCATGACCACCCTGTTTCCCTGAATGTAAAAAGCGTCACAATTTAACATCACAAAGGTCTTTTAGATTCCACGCACTGGAGATCGTGCCAATCTGACGAAATCCCTTGGAGGAGTTCGTCAAAGTACGGTGCCTGAAAAGAGGGGAAAATGTCGCCAAAATTACACATTCATTTTAAAATGGCTGACTTCCTGTAGGATTTGGGATATTGCTCCAAGAGACTTTTTTGTACATCTTGATATCTCCTATAAGCTTACCAGGTTTCAGACTCATACATAAAACACAGAGAAGGGGCTGTGGTTTTGAAATTTTGCAGGGGGCGCTGTGGAGCCATTTTGGGATATTCAATGAAAATGATCACATACCAAGATAGCCCTCATCACATTGGAGGTGTGCGCCAAATTTCAAGACTTTGTAAACTTTCCAAGCCCCTCAAAAGCCACTTCATCTTTCATGGTGAACCGCGTTGCCACCAGGGTGCGCCATTCAGTTTAAACTCACAATTTTCGCACTAAAGCATTATGAAGGACTGATGGTGATATTCACCGCTTTTGAGGTGGCCACGATGAACCTGTGAAAATCAGTACAACAAAATTAAAGCCATGACATTTCCTGTTTCCACTAGGTAGCGCTGTGCGTATTCCCGACAATGGGCACATCAATCTGTTCAGGGCGGGTCTGACATCATGCCTGTAAAGTCTGGTACTGACCAGACTGGATTTCATTGAGTTATACTAATTTGTTTCTTCATGGCGAGACATCAAAGTTCGCCATGCTGCTGGGGTCACACCCTTTTGCGAAAAGTCACAGTTTTCACTGTAACCCAAGACCAACTCCTTAAGGCTTTCCTGGAGAAATTTGAGGCTGCAGATGTCACCCATCACAATACTGTACCCCAAAGTGTAAAACATGACATTTCCTGTTCCCATTAGGTGGCGCTCTCCCTGATGTCAAATATGGCAGTTGAAATATGTTCAGGGGTGGAGCCTTATCATATGTGTGCTCTTTGGTCCAGATTGGAGGTGTGTGCCAAATTTAAAGCCTCTATAAACTTTCCAAGCCCCTCAAACACCACTTCATCTTTCATGGTGAACTGCGCTGCCACCAGGGTGCGCCGTTCAGTTTAAAGTCACAACTTTCGCACTGAAGCATCACGAGGGACCCATGTTAATATTCACCGCTTTTGAGGTGTCCACGATGAACCTGTGAAAATCAGTACAACAAAGTGAAAGACATGACATTCCCTGTTGCCACTAGGTGGCGCTCTGCTTACTCCTGACAATGGGCACATCAATCTGTTCAGGGCGGGTCTGACATCATGCCTGTAAAGTCTGGTACTGATCAGACTGGATTTCATTGAGTTATACTAATTTGTTTCTTCATGGCGAGACATGAAAGTTCGCCATGCTGCTGGGGTCACACCCTTTCGCGAAAAGTCACAGTTTTCACTGTAACCCAAGACCAACTCCTTAAGGCTTTCCTGGAGAAATTTGAGGCTGCAGATGTCACCCATCACAATACTGTACCCCAAAAGTGTAAAACATGACATTTCCTGTTCCCACTAGGTGGCGCTGTCCCTGATGTCAAATATGGCAGTTGAAATATGTTCAGGATGGGAGCCTTATCATATGTGTTCACTTTGGTCAAGGTCAGAAAATGTATGACAAAATAAGAGTCAATAAGATTTTCATGGCGAGTCATCGAAATTCGCCGTGGCGCCACGGCCTCACCGTATTGTGAAAACTCAAAAGCTCCGCAATTTAACATGGCCCAGGTGTGTAGTTGACACTGACCAAAGATGAAGCTTGTATGATCAAATCCCAAGGAGGAGTTCGAAAAAGTTCGAGGCATGGAAATGGCAAAATTAGAGCCAAAATGTCACCTTCACGTCCAAATGGCGGACTTCCTGTTGGGTTTGCGTCAATGGGGCCACAGACTTTTTTGTTCGTCTTGGCATGATACACATGTGTGCCAAATTTCATACATGTAGCTCAACTGATGTGGTCGTAGGGCTGCATTTAACAAGGCATAGGTGGCGCTCTAGAGCCATTTCCCAGTGCTCATATGTAAAACCATTAAAATACAAAATTTTTCACCAGACCTGACGCGTGTGCAAAATTTCATGAGTTTTTGAGCATGTTTAGGCCTCAAAAGGCCAATTCATTTGCCGAAATAATAATAATAATAATAATTAAAGCTGCAAGCAGCGCTATGAGGGCCCTCGCACCCCGGCGCGTCGAGCCACGCCCAACACCTGAAACCAGCACGTCCGATCTGATGTCACATTGATGGAATTCATGCATTTAACCACCAGCTAACATTTCATCTCGTTCAAACATGAGTAGTTAGTCGTCCCACTAGGTGGCGCTCTAACCATTAATGACAAATGGCATAACAAACATTTCCGAGCTCGAGTCTCATCACGCCAATGACCTTTGGGAGAGATTGAACATTGTGTTTTTGAGTGACAGCAGATTACTGCTTTTTGGCGAGTGATTGAAACTCCACGTGCCGCCATGACCACGCCGTTTCCCTGAACGTAAAAAGCTTCGCAATTTAACATCACAAAGGTCTTTAGATGCCACGCACTGGAGATCGCATCAATCTGATGAAATCCCTTGGAGGAGTTCGTCAAAGTACGGTGCCTGAAAAGAGGGGAAAATGTCGCCAAAATTACACATTCATTTTAAAATGGCTGACTTCCTGTTGGATTTGGGATATTACTCCAAGAGACTTTTTTGTACATCTTGATATCTCCTATAAGCTTACCAGGTTTCAGACTCATAGATAAAACACAGAGCAGGGGCTGTGGTTTTGAAATTTTGTAGGGGGCGCTGTGGAGCCATTTTGCGCTATTCAAGGAAAATGGTTACATAACAACAAAGCGTTCATCACATTGGAGGTGTGGGCCAAATTTAAAGCCTATATAAACTTTCCAAGCCCCTCAAAAGCCACTTCATCTTTCATGGTGAACTGCGTTGCCACCAGGGTGCGCCGTTCAGTTTAAAGTCACAATTTTCGCACTGAAGCATCATGAGGGACCCATTTTAATATTCACCGCTTTTGAGGTGTCCACGATGAACCTGTGAAAATCAGTACAACAAAGTGAAAGACATGACATTCCCTGTTGCCACTAGGTGGCGCTCTGCGTATTCCCGACAATGGGCACATCAATCTGTTCAGGGCGGGTCTGACATCATACCTGTAAAGTCTGGTTCTGATCAGCTTGGATTTCATTGAGTTATACTAATTTGTTTCTCCATGGCGAGACATCAAAGTTCGCCATGCTGCTGGGGTCACACCCTTTCGCGAAAAGTCACAGTTTTCACTGTAACCCAAGACCAACTCCTTAAGGCTTTCCTGGAGAAATTTGAGGCTGCAGATGTCACCCATCACAATACTGTAACCCAAAGTGTAAAACATGACATTTCCTGTTCCCACTAGGTGGCGCTGTCCCTGATGTCAAATATGGCAGTTGAAATGTGTTCAGGGGTGAAGCCTTATCATATGTGTACTCTTTGGTCCAGCTCGGACAATGTATGACAGAATGAGAGGCAATAAGATTTTCATGGCGAGTCATTGAAATTCGCCGCGGCGCCACGGCGTCACCGTATTGTGAAAACTCAAAAGCTCCGCAATTTAACATGGCCCAGGTGTGTAGTTGGCACTGTCCAAATTTGAAGTTTATAGGACCAAATCCCAAGGAGGAGTTCGTTAAAGTACAAGGCATGGAAACGGTAAAATCAGAGCCAAAATGTCACCTTCAATCAAAAATGGCGGACTTCCTGTTGGGTTTAGGACATGGCCATAATAGACTTTTTTGTTCGACTCTGAACGTTATATATGTGTACCGACTTTCAAACATGCACGTCATACCCATACCGGGGGCTCGCGTTTTTCATTTTTCTAGGTGGCGCTACTGAGCCAATTTTCCCTGGCCATGTCTGAGAACATTAAAATACGTAAATTTTCACCAGACCTGACGCGTGTGCAAAATTTCATGAGTTTTTGAGCATGTTTAGGCCCTCAAAAGGCCGATTCATTTGCCGAAATAATAATAATAATAATAATAATAATAAACAGAGCAGATACAATAGGGCCTTCGCACTGTCAGTGCTCGGGCCCTAATAATAATAAACAGAGCAGATACAATAGGGCCTTCGCACTGTCAGTGCTCGGGCCCTAATAATAATAATAATTAAAGCTGCAAGCAGCGTTATGAGGGCCCTCGCACCCCCGGCGCGTCGAGCCACGCCCAACACCTGAAACCAGCACGTCCGATCTGATGTCACATTGATGGAATTCATGCATTTAACCACCAGCTAACATTTCACCTCATTCAATCATGATTAGTTAGTCGTCCCACTAGGTGGCGCTCTAACCATTAATGACAAATGGCATAACAAACATTTCCGAGCTCGAGTCTCATCACGCCAATGACCTTTGGGAGAGATTGAACATTGTGTTTTTGAGTGACAGCAGATTACTGCTTTTTGGCGAGTGACTGAAACCACGTGCCGCCATCACCACCCCGTTTCCCTGAATGTAAAAAGCTTCGCAATTTAACATAACAAAGGTCTTTAGTTTCCACACACTGGAGATCGCATCAATCTGATGAAATCCCTTGGAGGAGTTCGTCAAAGTACGGTGCCTGAAAAGAGGGGAAAATGTCGCCAAAATTACACATTCATTTTAAAATGGCTGACTTCCTGTTGGATTTGGGATATTGCTCCAAGAGACTTTTTTGTACATCTTGATATCTCCTATAAGCTTACCAGGTTTCAGACTCATAGATAAAACACAGAGCAGGGGCTGTGGTTTTGAAATTTTGTAGGGGGCGATGTGGAGCCATTTTGCGCTATTCAAGGAAAATGGTTACATAACAACAAAGCGTTCATCACATTGGAGGTGTTGGCCAAATTTAAAGCCTATATAAACTTTCCAAGCCCCTCAAAAGCCACTTCATCTTTCATGGTGAACTGCGCTGCCACCAGGGTGCGCCGTTTAGTTTAAAGTCACAATTTTCGCACCGAAGCATCACGAGGGACCCATGTTAATATTCACCGCTTTTGAGGTGTCCACGATGAACCTTTGAAAATCAGTACAACAAAGTGAAAGACATGACATTTCCTGTTGCCACTAGGTGGCGCTCTGCTTACTCCTGACAATGGGCACATCAATCTGTTCAGGGCGGGTCTGACATCACGCCTGTAAAGTCTGGTACTGATCAGACTGGATTTCATTGAGTTATACTAATTTGTTTCTTCATGGCGAGACATGAAAGTTCGCCATGCTGCTGGGGTCACACCCTTTCGCGAAAAGTCACAGTTTTCACTGTAACCCAAGACCAACTCCTTAAGGCTTTCCTGGAGAAATTTGAGGCTGCAGATGTCACCCATCACAATACTGTACCCCAAAGTGTAAAACATGACATTTCCTGTTCCCACTAGGTGGCGCTGTCCTTGATGTCAAATATGGCAGGTGAAATATGTTCAGGGGTGGAGCCTTATCATATGTGTGCTCTTTGGTCCAGATCAGACAATGTATGACAGAATGAGAGGCAATAAGATTTTCATGGCGAGTCATCGAAATTCGCCGTGGCGCCACGGCCTCACGGTATTGTGAAAACTCAAAAGCTCCGCAATTTAACATGGCCCAGGTGTGTAGTTGACACTGACCAAAGATGAAGCTTATACGACCAAATCCCAAGGAGGAGTTCGTTAAAGTACAAGGCATGGAAACGGTAAAATCAGAGCCAAAATGTCACCTTCAATCCAAAATGGCGGACTTCCTGTTGGGTTTAGGCAATGGCCATAATAGACTTTTTTGTGCGTCTGCTAACGATAGATATGTGTTCCAATTTTCATACATGTAGGTCATACCCACACCGGGGGCTCGCGTTTTAGATTTTTCTAGGTGGTGCTACTGAGCCAATTTTCCCTGGCCATGTCTGAGGACATTAAAATACGTAAATTTTCACCAGACCTGACGCGTGTGCAAAATTTCATGAGTTTTTGAGCATGTTTAGGCACCCAAAAGGCCGATTCATTTGCCGAAATAATAATAATAATAATAATAATAATAAACAGAGCAGATACAATAGGGCCTTCGCACTGTTAGTGCTCGGGCCCTAATTAAAGCTGCAAGCAGCGTTATGAGGGCCCTCGCACCCTCGGCGGGTCGAGCCATGCCCAACACCTGAAACCAGCACGTCTGATCTGATGTCACATTGATGGAATTCATGCATTTAACCACCAGCTAACACTTCATCTCGTTCAATCATGATTAGTTAGTCGTCCCACTAGGTGGCGCTCTAACCATTAATGACAAATGGCATAACAAACATTTCCGAGCTCGAGTCTCATCACGCCTATGACCTTTGGGAGAGACTGAACATTGTGTTTTTGAGTGACAGCAGATTACTGCTTTTTGGCGAGTGACTGAAACCACGTGCCGCCATGACCACCTCGTTGCCCTGAACGTAAAAAGCTTCGCAATTTAACATCACAAAGGTCTTCAGATTCCACACAGAGGAAATCGCGTCAATCTGATGAAATCCCTTGGAGGATTTTCGTCAAAGTATGGTGCCTGAAAAGAGGGGAAAATGTTGCCAAAATTACACATTCATTTTAAAATGGCTGACTTCTTGTTGGATTTGGGATATTGCTCCAAGAGACTTTTTTGCAGATCTTGGTATCTCCTATAAGCTTACCAGGTTTCAGACTCATAGATAAAACACAGAGCAGGGGCTGATGTTTTGAAATATTGTAGGGGGCGCTGTGGAGCCATTTTGCGCTATTCAAGGAAAATGGTTACACAACAAAAAAGCCTTCATCACATTGGAGGTGTGGGCCAAATTTAAAGCCTATATAAACTTTCCAAGCCCCTCAAAAGCCACTTCATCTTTCATGGTGAACTGCGCTGCCACTAGGGTGCGCCGTTCAGTTTAAAGTCACAATTTTCTCACTGAAGCATCATGAGGGACCCATGTTAATATTCACCGCTTTTGAGGTGTCCACGATGAACCTGTGAAAATCAGTACAACAAAGTGAAAGACATGACATTCCCTGTTGCCACTAGGTGGCGCTCTGCGTATTCCTGACAATGGGCACATCAATCTGTTCAGGGCGGGTCTGACATCACGCCTGTAAAGTCTGGTACTAATCAGACTGGATTTCATGGAGTTATACTAATTTGTTTCTTCATGGCGAGACATCAAAGTTCGCCATGCTGCTGGGGTCACACCCTTTCGCGAAAACTCACAGTTTTCACTGTAACCCAAGACCAACTCCTTAAGGCTTTCCTGGAGAAATTTGAGGCTGCAGATGTCACCCATCACAATACTGTACCCCAAAGTGTAAAACATGACATTTCCTGTTCCCACTAGGTGGCGCTGTCCCTGATGTCAAATATGGCAGTTGAAATATGTTCAGGGGTGGAGCCTTATCATATGTGTGCTCTTTAGTCCAGCTCGGACAATGTATGACAGAATGAGAGGCAATAAGATTTTCATGGCGAGTCATTGAAATTCGCCGCGGCGCCACGGCGTCACCGTATTGTGAAAACTCAAAAGCTCCGCAATTTAACATGGCCCAGGTGTGTAGTTGGCACTGTCCAAATTTGAAGTTTATAGGACCAAATCCCAAGGAGGAGTTCGTTAAAGTACAAGGCATGGAAACGGTAAAATCAGAGCCAAAATGTCACCTTCAATCCATAATGGCGGACTTCCTGTTGGGTTTAGGACATGGCCATAATAGACTTTTTTGTGCGTCTGCTAACGATAGATATGTGTTCCAATTTTCATACATGTAGGTCATACCCACACCGGGGGCTCGCGTTTTAGATTTTTCTAGGTGGCGCTAGTGAGCCAATTTTCCCTGGCCATGTCTGAGGACATTAAAATACGTAAATTTTCACCAGACCTGACGCGTGTGCAAAATTTCATGAGTTTTTGAGCATGTTTAGGCCCTCAAAAGGCCGATTCATTTGCCGAAATAATAATAATAATAATAATAATAATAATAATAATAATAATAATAATAATAATAACAATAAACAGAGCAGATACAATAGGGCCTTCGCACTGTCAGTGCTCGGGCCCTAATAATAAACAGAGCAGATACAATAGGGCCTTCGCACTGTCAGTGCTCGGGCCCTAATAATAATAATAATAATAATAAACAGAGCAGATACAATAGGGCCTTCGCACTGTCAGTGCTCGGGCCCTAATTAAAGCTGCAAGCAGCGTTATGAGGGCCCTCGCACCCCCGGCGTGTCGAGCCACGAAATTCGCCGCGGCGCCACGGCGTCACCGTATTGTGAAAACTCAAAAGCTCCGCAATTTAACATGGCCCAGGTGTGTAGTTGGCACTGTCCAAATTTGAAGTTTATAGGACCAAATCCCAAGGAGGAGTTCGTTAAAGTACAAGGCATGGAAACGGTAAAATCAGAGCCAAAATGTCACCTTCAATCCAAAATGGCGGACTTCCTGTTGGGTTTAGGACATGGCCATAATAGACTTTTTTGTTCGACTCTGTACGTTATATATGTGTACTGACTTTCAAACATGTAGGTCATACCCATACCGGGGGCTCGCGTTTTTCATTTTTCTAGGTGGCGCTACTGAGCCAATTTTCCCTGGCCATGTCTGAGAACATTAAAATACGTAAATTTTCACCAGACCTGACGTGTGTGCAAAATTTCATGAGTTTTTGAGCATGTTTAGGCCCTCAAAAGGCCGATTCATTTGCCGAAATAATAATAATAATAATAATAATAATAATAATAATAATAATAAACAGAGCAGATACAATAGGGCCTTCGCACTGTCAGTGCTCGGGCCCTAATAATAATAATAATAATTAAAGCTGCAAGCAGCGTTATGAGGGCCCTCGCACCCCCGGTGCGTCGAGCCACGCCCAACACCTGAAACCAGCACGTCCGATCTGATGTCACATTAATGGAATTCATGCATTTAACCACCAGCTAACATTTCACCTCGTTCAATCATGATTATAGTCGCCCCACTAGGTGGCGCTCTAACCATTACTGACAAATGGCATAACAAACATTTCCAAGCTTGAGTCTCATCACGCCTACGACCTTTGGGAGAGATTGAACAGTGTTTTTTTGAGTGACAGCAGATTACTGCTTTTTGGCGAGTGATTGAAACTCCACGTGCCGCCATGACCACGCCGTTTCCCTGAACGTAAAAAGCTTCGCAATTTAACATCACAAAGGTCTTTAGATGCCACATACAGGAGATCGCATCAATCTGATGAAATCCCTTGGAGGAGTTCGTCAAAGTACGGTGCCTGAAAAGAGGGGAAAATGTCGCCAAAATTACACATTCATTTTAAAATGGCTGACTTCCTGTTGGATTTGGGATATTGCTCCAAGAGACTTTTTTGTACATCTTGATATCTCCTATAAGCTTACCAGGTTTCAGACTCATAGATAAAACACAGAGCAGGGGCTGTGGTTTTGAAATTTTGTAGGGGGCGCTGTGGAGCCATTTTGCGCTATTCAAGGAAAATGGTTACATAACAACAAAGCGTTCATCACATTGGAGGTGTGGGCCAAATTTAAAGCCTATATAAACTTTCCAAGCCCCTCAAAAGCCACTTCATTTTTCATGGTCAACCGCCTTCCCACCAGGGTGCGCCGTTCAGTTTAAAGTCACAATTTTCGCACTGAAGCATCATGAGGCACTGATGGTGATATTCACCGCTTTTGAGGTGGCCACGATGAACCTGTGAAAATCAGTACAACAAAGTGAAAGCCATGACATTTCCTGTTGCCACTAGGTGGCGCTCTGCGTATTCCCGACAATGGGCACATCAATCTGTTCAGGGCGGGTCTGACATCATACCTGTAAAGTCTGGTTCTGATCAGCTTGGATTTCATTGAGTTATACTAATTTGTTTCTCCATGGCGAGACATCAAAGTTCGCCATGCTGCTGGAGTCACACCCTTTCGCGAAAAGTCACAGTTTTCACTGTAACCCAAGACCAACTCCTTAAGGCTTTCCTGGAGAAATTTGAGGCTGCAGATGTCACCCATCACAATACTGTACCCCAAAGTGTAAAACATGACATTTCCTGTTCCCACTAGGTGGCGCTGTCCCTGATGTCAAATATGGCAGTTGAAATGTGTTCAGGGGTGGAGCCTTATCATATGTGTGCTCTTTGGTCCAGCTCGGACAATGTATGACAGAATGAGAGGCAATAAGATTTTCATGGCGAGTCATTGAAATTCGCCGCGGCGCCACGGCGTCACCGTATTGTGAAAACTCAAAAGCTCCGCAATTTAACATGGCCCAGGTGTGTAGTTGGCACTGTCCAAATTTGAAGTTTATAGGACCAAATCCCAAGGAGGAGTTCGTTAAAGTACAAGGCATGGAAACGGTAAAATCAGAGCCAAAATGTCACCTTCAATCCAAAATGGCGGACTTCCTGTTGGGTTTAGGACATGGCCATAATAGACTTTTTTGTTCGACTCTGAACGTTATATATGTGTACCGACCTTCAAACATGTAGGTCATACCCATACCGGGGGCTCGCGTTTTTCATTTTTCTAGGTGGCGCTACTGAGCCAATTTTCCCTGGCCATGTCTGAGAACATTAAAATACGTAAATTTTCACCAGACCTGACGCGTGTGCAAAATTTCATGAGTTTTTGAGCATGTTTAGGCCCTCAAAAGGCCGATTCATTTGCCGAAATAATAATAATAATAATAATAATAATAATAATAATAAACAGAGCAGATACAATAGGGCCTTCGCACTTTTAGTGCTCGGGCCCTAATTAAAGCTGCAAGCAGCGTTATGAGGGCCTTCGCACCCCCGGCGCGTCGAGCCACGCCCAACACCTAAAACCAGCACGTCCGATCTGATGTCACATTGATGGAATTCATGCCTTTAACCACCAGCTAACATTTCATCTCATTCACTCATGATTATAGTCGCCCCACTAGGTGGCGCTCTAACCATTACTGACAAATGGCATAACAAACATTTCCGAGCTTGAGTCTCATCACGCCTATGACCTTTGGGAGAGATTGAACATTGTGTTTTTGAGTGACAGCAGATTACTGCTTTTTGGCGAGTGATTGAAACTCCACGTGCCGCCATGACCACGCCGTTTCCCTGAACGTAAAAAGCTTCGCAATTTAACATCACAAAGGTCTTTAGATGCCACATACAGGAGATCGCATCAATCTGATGAAATCCCTTGGAGGAGTTCGTCAAAGTACGGTGCCTGAAAAGAGGGGAAAATGTCGCCAAAATTACACATTCATTTTAAAATGGCTGACTTCCTGTTGGATTTGGGATATTGCTCCAAGAGACTTTTTTGTACATCTTGATATCTCCTATAAGCTTACCAGGTTTCAGACTCATAGATAAAACACAGAGCAGGGGCTGTGGTTTTGAAATTTTGTAGGGGGCGCTGTGGAGCCATTTTGCGCTATTCAAGGAAAATGGTTACATAACAACAAAGCGTTCATCACATTGGAGGTGTGGGCCAAATTTAAAGCCTATATAAACTTTCCAAGCCCCTCAAAAGCCACTTCATCTTTCATGGTCAACCGCTTTCCCACCAGGGTGCGCCGTTCAGTTTAAAGTCACAATTTTCGCACTGAAGCATCACGAGGGACTGATCGTGATATTCACCGCTTTTGAGATGGCCACGATGAACCTGTGAAAATCAGTACAACAAAGTGAAAGCCATGACATTTCCTGTTGCCACTAGGTGGCGCTCTGCGTATTCCCGACAATGGGCACATCATTCTTTTCAGGGCGGGTCTGACATCATGCCTGTAAAGTCTGGTTCTGATCAGCTTGGATTTCATTGAGTTATACTAATTTGTTTCTCCATGGCGAGACATCAAAGTTCGCCATGCTGCTGGGGTCACACCCTTTCGCGAAAAGTCACAGTTTTCACTGTAACCCAAGACCAACTCCTTAAGGCTTTCCTGGAAAAATTTGAGGCTGCAGATGTCACCCATCACAATACTGTACCCCAAAGTGTAAAACATGACATTTCCTGTTCCCACTAGGTGGCGCTGTCCCTGATGTCAAATATGGCAGTTGAAATGTGTTCAGGGGTGGAGCCTTATCATAAGTGTACTCTTTGGTCCAGCTCGGACAATGTATGACAGAATGAGAGGCAATAAGATTTTCATGGCGAGTCATTGAAATTCGCCGCGGCGCCACGGCGTCACCGTATTGTGAAAACTCAAAAGCTCCGCAATTTAACATGGCCCAGGTGTGTAGTTGGCACTGTCCAAATTTGAAGTTTATAGGACCAAATCCCAAGGAGGAGTTCGTTAAAGTACAAGGCATGGAAACGGTAAAATCAGAGCCAAAATGTCACCTTCAATCCAAAATGGCGGACTTCCTGTTGGGTTTAGGACATGGCCATAATAGACTTTTTTGTGCATCTGCTAACGATAGATATGTGTTCCAATTTTCATACATGTAGGTCATACCCACACCGGGGGCTCGCGTTTTAGATTTTTCTAGGTGGCGCTAGTGAGCCAATTTTCCCTGGCCATGTCTGAGGACATTAAAATACGTAATTTTTCACCAGACCTGACGCGTGTGCAAAATTTCATGAGTTTTTGAGCATGTTTAGGCCCTCAAAAAGGCCCTTGTTTTACCTGAATAATAATAATAATAATAAGAAACGGAGCAGATACAATAGGGCCTTCGCACTCTCGGTGCTCGGGCCCTAATTAAAGCTGCAAGCAGCGTTATAAGGGCCCTCGCACCCCCGGCGCGTCGAGCCACGCCCAACACCTAAAACCAGCACGTCCGATCTGATGTCACATTGATGGAATTCATGCCTTTAACCACCAGCTAACATTTCATCTCATTCAATCATGATTATAGTCGCCCCACTAGGTGGCGCTCTAACCATTACTGACAAATGGCATAACAAACATTTCCGAACTCGAGTCTCATCACGCCTATGACCTTTGGGAGAGATTGAACATTGTGTTTTTGAGTGAGAGCAGATTACTGCTTTTTGGCGAGTGATTGAAACTCCACGTGCCGCCATGACCACGCCATTTCCCTGAACGTAAAAAGCTTCGCAATTTAACATCACAAAGGTCTTTAGATGCCACATACAGGAGATCGCATCAATCTGATGAAATCCCTTGGAGGAGTTCGTCAAAGTACGGTGCCTGAAAAGAGGGGAAAATGTCGCCAAAATTACACATTCATTTAAAATGGCTGACTTCCTGTTGGATTTGGGATATTGCTCCAAGAGACTTTTTTGTAGATCTTAATATCTCCTATAAGCTTACCAGGTTTCAGACTCATAGATAAAACACAGAGCAGGGGCTGTGGTTTTGAAATTTTGTAGGGGGCGCTGTGGAGCCATTTTGCGCTATTCAAGGAAAATAGTTACATAACAACAAAGCGTTCATCACATTGGAGGTGTGGGCCAAATTTAAAGCCTATATAAACTTTCCAAGCCCCTCAAAACCCACTTCATCTTTCATGGTGAACTGCGCTGCCACCAGGGTGCGCTGTTCAGTTTAAAGTCACAATTTTCTCACTGAAGCATCACGAGGGACCCATGTTAATATTCACCGCTTTTGAGGTATCCACGATGAACCTGTGAAAATCAGTACAACAAAGTGAAAGACATGACATTTCCTGTTGCCACTAGGTGGCGCTCTGCTTACTCCTGACAATGGGCACATCAATCTGTTCAGGGCGGGTCTGGCATCATACCTGTAAAGTCTGGTTCTGATCAGCTTGGATTTCATTGAGTTATACTAATTTGTTTCTCCATGGCGAGACATCAAAGTTCGCCATGCTGCTGGGGTCACACCCTTTCGCGAAAAGTCACAGTTTTCACTGTAACCCAAGACCAACTCCTTAAGGCTTTCCTGGAGAAATTTGAGGCTGCAGATGTCACCCATCACAATACTGTACCCCAAAGTGTAAAACATGACATTTCCTGTTCCCACTAGGTGGCGCTGTCCCTGATGTCAAATATGGCAGTTGAAATGTGTTCAGGGGTGGAGCCTTATCATATGTGTACTCTTTGGTCCAGCTCGGACAATGTATGACAGAATGAGAGGCAATAAGATTTTCATGGCGAGTCATTGAAATTCGCCGCGGCGCCACGGCGTCACCGTATTGTGAAAACTCAAAAGCTCCGCAATTTAACATGGCCCAGGTGTGTAGTTGGCACTGTCCAAATTTGAAGTTTATAGGACCAAATCCCAAGGAGGAGTTCGTTAAAGTACAAGGCATGGAAACGGTAAAATCAGAGCCAAAATGTCACCTTCAATCCAAAATGGCGGACTTCCTGTTGGGTTTAGGACATGGCCATAATAGACTTTTTTGTTCGACTCTGAACGTTATATATGTGTACCGACTTTCAAACATGTAGGTCATACCCATACCGGGGGCTCGCGTTTTTCATTTTTCTAGGTGGCGCTACTGAGCCAATTTTCCCTGGCCATGTCTGAGAACATTAAAATACGTAAATTTTCACCAGACCTGACGCGTGTGCAAAATTTCATGAGTTTTTGAGCATGTTTAGGCCCTCAAAAGGCCGATTCATTTGCCGAAATAATAATAATAATAATAATTAAAGCTGCAAGCAGCGTTATGAGGGCCCTCGCACCCCCGGCGCGTCGAGCCACGCCCAACACCTGAAACCAGCACGTCCGATCTGATGTCACATTGATGGAATTCATGCATTTAACCACCAGCTAACATTTCATCTCGTTCAACCATGATTAGTTAGTCGTCCCACTAGGTGGCGCTCTAACCATTAATGACAAATGGCATAACAAACATTTCCGAGCTCGAGTCTCATCACGCCTATGACCTTTGGGAGAGATTGAACATTGTGTTTTTGAGTGACAGCAGATTACTGCTTTTTGGCGAGTGACTGAATCCACGTGCCGCCATGACCACCCCGTTTCCCTGAATGTAAAAAGCTTCGCAATTTAACATCACAAAGGTCTTTAGATTCCACACACTGGAGATTGCATCAATCTGATGAAATCCCTTGGAGGAGTTCGTCAAAGTACGGTGCCTGAAAAGAGGGGAAAATGTCGCCAAAATTACACATTAATTTTAAAATGGCTGACTTCCTGTTGGATTTGGGATATTGCTCCAAGAGACTTTTTTGTACATCTTGATATCTCCTATAAGCTTACCAGGTTTCAGACTCATAGATAAAACACAGAGCAGGGGCTGTGGTTTTGAAATTTTGTAGGGGGCGCTGTGGAGCCATTTTGCGCTATTCAAGGAAAATGGTTACATAACAACAAAGCGTTCATCACATTGGAGGTGTGGGCCAAATTTAAAGCCTATATAAACTTTCCAAGCCCCTCAAAAGCCACTTCATTTTTCATGGTCAACTGCCTTCCCACCAGGGTGCGCCGTTCAGTTTAAAGTCACAATTTTCGCACTGAAGCATCATGAGGCACTGATGGTGATATTCACCGCTTTTGAGGTGGCCACGATGAACCTGTGAAAATCAGTACAACAAAGTGAAAGACATGACATTTCCTGTTGCCACTAGGTGGCGCTCTGCTTACTCCTGACAATGGGCACATCAATCTGTTCAGGGCGGGTCTGACATCACGCCTGTAAAGTCTGGTACTAATCAGACTGGATTTCATTGAGTTATACTAATTTGTTTCTCCATGGCGAGACATCAAAGTTCGCCATGCTGCTGGGGTCACACCCTTTCGCGAAAAGTCACAGTTTTCACTGTAACCCAAGACCAACTCCTTAAGGCTTTCCTGGTGAAATTTGAGGCTGCAGATGTCACCCATCACAATACTGTACCCCAAAGTGTAAAACATGACATTTCCTGTTCCCACTAGGTGGCGCTGTCCCTGATGTCAAATATGGCAGTTGAAATGTGTTCAGGGGTGGAGCCTTATCATATGTGTACTCTTTGGTCCAGCTCGGACAATGTATGACAGAATGAGAGGCAATAAGATTTTCATGGCGAGTCATTGAAATTCGCCGCGGCGCCACGGCGTCACCGTATTGTGAAAACTCAAAAGCTCCGCAATTTAACATGGCCCAGGTGTGTAGTTGGCACTGTCCAAATTTGAAGTTTATAGGACCAAATCCCAAGGAGGAGTTCGTTAAAGTACAAGGCATGGAAACGGTAAAATCAGAGCCAAAATGTCACCTTCAATCCAAAATGGCGGACTTCCTGTTGGGTTTAGGACATGGCCATAATAGACTTTTTTGTTCGACTCTGAAAGTTATATATGTGTCCCGACTTTCAAACATGTAGGTCATACCCATACCGGGGGCTCGCGTTTTTCATTTTTCTAGGTGGCGCTACTGAGCCAATTTTCCCTGGCCATGTCTGAGAAAATTAAAATACGTAAATTTTCACCAGACCTGACGCGTGTGCAAAATTTCATGAGTTTTTGAGCATGTTTAGGCCCTCAAAAGGCCGATTCATTTGCCGAAATAATAATAATAATAATAATAATAATAAACAGAGCAGATACAATAGGGCCTTCGCACTGTCAGTGCTCGGGCCCTAATAAGAAACGGAGCAGATACAATAGGGCCTTCGCACTCTCGGTGCTCGGGCCCTAATAATAATAATAATAATAATAAACAGAGCAGATACAATAGGGCCTTCGCACTGTCAGTGCTCGGGCCCTAATAATAAACAGAGCAGATACAATAGGGCCTTCGCACTGTCAGTGCTCGGGCCCTAATAATAATAATAATAAACAGAGCAGATACAATAGGGCCTTCGCACTCTCGGTGCTCGGGCCCTAATAATAATAATAATAAGAAGAAGAAACGGAGCAGATACAATAGGGCCTTCGCACTCTCGGTGCTCGGGCCCTAATAAACAGAGCAGATACAATAGGGCCTTCGCACTTTTATTGCTCGGGCCCTAATAATAATAATAATAATAATAATAATAAACAGAGCAGATACAATAGGGCCTTCGCACTGTCAGTGCTCGGGCCCTAATAATAATAAACGGAGCAGATACAATAGGGCCTTCGCACTGTCAGTGCTCGGGCCCTAATAATAATAAGAAACGGAGCAGATACAATAGGGCCTTCGCACTCTCGGTGCTCGGGCCCTAATAATAATAAGAAACGGAGCAGATACAATAGGGCCTTCGCACTCTCGGTGCTCGGGCCCTAATAATAATAATAATAAGAAACGGAGCAGATACAATAGGGCCTTCGCACTCTCGGTGCTCGGGCCCTAATAATAAACGGAGCAGATACAATAGGGCATTCGCACTTTTAGTGCTCGGGCCCTAATAATAACAATAATAATAATAAGAAACGGAGCAGATACAATAGGGCCTTCGCACTCTCGGTGCTCGGGCCCTAATAATAAACAAAGCAGATACAATAGGGCCTTCGCACTTTTATTGCTCGGGCCCTAATTAAGATGTACAAAAAATTATTAGGGCCCGAGCACTGACAGTGCGAAGGCCCTATTGTATCTGCTCTGTTTATTATTATTATTATTATTATTAGGGCCCGAGCACTGACAGTGCGAAGGCCCTATTGTATCTGCTCTGTTTATTATTATTATTAGGGCCCGAGCACCGAGAGTGCGAAGGCCCTATTGTATCTGCTCCGTTTCTTATTAGGGCCCAAGCACCGAGAGTGCGAAGGCCCTATTGTATCTGCTCTGTTTATTAGGGCCCGAGCACCGAGAGTGCGAAGGCCCTATTGTATCTGCTCCGTTTCTTCTTCTTATTATTATTAGGGCCCGAGCACCGAGAGTGCGAAGGCCCTATTGTATCTGCTCCGTTTCTTATTATTAGGGCCCGAGCACCGAGAGTGCGAAGGCCCTATTGTATCTGCTCCGTTTCTTATTATTAGGGCCCGAGCACCGAGAGTGCGAAGGCCCTATTGTATCTGCTCCGTTTCTTATTAGGGCCCGAGCACTGAGAGTGCGAAGGCCCTATTGTATCTGCTCTTTTTATTAGGGCCCGAGCACTGACAGTGCGAAGGCCCTATTGTATCTGCTCCGTTTCTTCTTATTATTATTATTAGGGCCCGAGCACCGAGAGTGCGAAGGCCCTATTGTATCTGCTCCGTTTCTTATTATTAGGGCCCGAGCACCGAGAGTGCGAAGGCCCTATTGTATCTGCTCCGTTTCTTATTAGGGCCCGAGCACAGAGAGTGCGAAGGCCCTATTGTATCTGCTCCGTTTCTTATTAGGGCCCGAGCACTGACAGTGCGAAGGCCCTATTGTATCTGCTCTGTTTATTATTATTATTATTAGGGCCCGAGCACCGAGAGTGCGAAGGCCCTATTGTATCTGCTCCGTTTCTTCTTCTTCTTCTTCTTCTTCTTCTTCTTCTTCTTCTTCTTCTTCTTCTTCTTATTATTATTATTCAGGTAAAACAAGGGCCTTTTTGAGGGCCTAAACATGCTCAAAAACTCATGAAATTTTGCACACGCGTCAGGTCTGGTGAAAAATTACGTATTTTAATGTCCTCAGACATGGCCAGGGAAAATTGGCTCAGTAGCACCACCTAGAAAAATCTAAAACACGAGCCCCCGGTGTGGGTATGACCTACATGTATGAAAATTGGAACACATATCTATCGTTAGCAGACGCACAAAAAAGTCTATTATGGCCATGTCCTAAACCCAACAGGAAGTCCGCCATTTTGGATTGAAGGTGACATTTTGGCTCTGATTTTACCGTTTCCATGCCTTGTACTTTAACGAACTCCTCCTTGGGATTTGGTCCTATAAACTTCAAATTTGGACAGTGCCAACTACACACCTGGGCCATGTTAAATTGCGGAGCTTTTGAGTTTTCACAATACGGTGACGCCGTGGCGCCGCTGCGAATTTCAATGACTCGCCATGAAAATCTTATTGCCTCTCATTCTGTCATACATTGTCCGAGCTGGACCAAAGAGTACACATATGATAAGGCTCCACCCCTGAACACATTTCAACTGCCATATTTGACATCAGGGACAGCGCCACCTAGTGGGAACAGGAAATGTCATGTTTTACACTTTGGGGTACAGTATTGTGATGGGTGACATCTGCAGCCTCAAATTTCTCCAGGAAAGCCTTAAGGAGTTGGTCTTGGGTTACAGTGAAAACTGTGACTTTTCGCGAAAGGGTGTGACCCCAGCAGCATGGCGAACTTTGATGTCTCGCCATGGAGAAACAAATTAGTATAACTCAATGAAATCCAAGCTGATCAGAACCAGACTTTACAGGCATGATGTCAGACCCGCCCTGAACAGATTGATGTGCCCATTGTCGGGAATACGCAGAGCGCCACCTAGTGGCAACAGGAAATGTCATGGCTTTCACTTTGTTGTACTGATTTTCACAGGTTCATCGTGGCCATCTCAAAAGCGGTGAATATCACCATCAGTGCCTCATGATGCTTCAGTGCGAAAATTGTGACTTTAAACTGAACGGCGCACCCTGGTGGGAAGGCGGTTGACCATGAAAAATGAAGTGGCTTTTGAGGGGCTTGGAAAGTTTATATAGGCTTTAAATTTGGCCCACACCTCCAATGTGATGAACGCTTTGTTGTTATGTAACCATTTTCCTTGAATAGCGCAAAATGGCTCCACAGCGCCCCCTACAAAATTTCAAAACCACAGCCCCTGCTCTGTGTTTTATCTATGAGTCTGAAACCTGGTAAGCTTATAGGAGATATCAAGATGTACAAAAAAGTCTCTTGGAGCAATATCCCAAATCCAACAGGAAGTCAGCCATTTTAAAATGAATGTGTAATTTTGGCGACATTTTCCCCTCTTTTCAGGCACCGTACTTTGACGAACTCCTCCAAGGGATTTCATCAGATTGATGCGATCTCCAGTGTGTGGAATCTAAAGACCTTTGTGATGTTAAATTGCGAAGCTTTTTCCATTCAGGGAAACGGGGTGGTCATGGCGGCACGTGGTTTCAGTCACTCGCCAAAAAGCAGTAATCTGCTGTCACTCAAAAACACAATGTTCAATCTCTCCCAAAGGTCATAGGCGTGATGAGACTCGAGCTCGGAAATGTTTGTTATGCCATTTGTCATTAATGGTTAGAGCGCCACCTAGTGGGACGACTAACTAATCATGATTGAACGAGGTGAAATGTTAGCTGGTGGTTAAATGCATGAATTCCATCAATGTGACATCAGATCGGACGTGCTGGTTTCAGGTGTTGGGCGTGGCTCGACGCGCCGGGGGTGCGAGGGCCCTCATAACGCTGCTTGCAGCTTTAATTAGGGCCCGAGCACTGACAGTGCGAAGGCCCTATTGTATCTGCTCTGTTTATTATTATTATTATTATTATTATTATTATTATTATTATTATTTCGGCAAATGAATCGGCCTTTTGAGGGCCTAAACATGCTCAAAAACTCATGAAATTTTGCACACGCGTCAGGTCTGGTGAAAATTTACGTATTTTAATGTTCTCAGACATGGCCAGGGAAAATTGGCTCAGTAGCGCCACCTAGAAAAATGAAAAACGCGAGCCCCCGGTATGGGTATGACCTACATGTTTGAAAGTCGGTACACATATATAACATTCAGAGTCGAACAAAAAAGTCTATTATGGCCATGTCCTAAACCCAACAGGAAGTCCGCCATTTTGGATTGAAGGTGACATTTTGGCTCTGATTTTACCGTTTCCATGCCTTGTACTTTAACGAACTCCTCCTTGAGATTTGGTCCAATAAACTTCAAATTTGGTCAGTGCCAACTACACACCTGGGCCATGTTAAATTGCGGAGCTTTTGAGTTTTCACAATACGGTGACGCCGTGGCGCCGCGGCGAATTTCAATGACTCGCCATGAAAATCTTATTGCCTCTCATTCTGTCATACATTGTCCGATGTGGACCAAAGAGCACACATATGATAAGGCTCCACCCCTGAACACATTTCAACTGCCATATTTGACATCAGGGACAGCGCCACCTAGTGGGAACAGGAAATGTCATGTTTTACACTTTGGGGTACAGTATTGTGATGGGTGACATCTGCAGCCTCAAATTTCTCCAGGAAAGCCTTAAGGAGTTGGTCTTGGGTTACAGTGAAAACTGTGACTTTTCGCGAAAGGGTGTGACCCCAGCAGCATGGCGAACTTTGATGTCTCGCCATGGAGAAACAAATAAGTATAACTCAATGAAATCCAAGCTGATCAGAACCAGACTTTACAGGTATGATGTCAGACCCGCCCTGAACAGATTGATGTGCCCATTGTCGGGAATACGCAGAGCGCCACCTAGTGGCAACAGGAAATGTCATGGCTTTCACTTTGTTCTACTGATTTTCACAGGTTCATCGTGGCCACATCAAAAGCGGTGAATATCACCATCAGTGCCTAATGATGCTTCAGTGCGAAAATTGTGAGTTTAAACTGAACGGCGCACCCTGGTGGGAAGGCGGTTGACCATGAAAAATGAAGTGGCTTTTGAGGGGCTTGGAAAGTTTATATAGGCTTTAAATTTGGCCCACACCTCCAATGTGATGAACGCTTTGTTGTTATGTAACCATTTTCCTTGAATAGCGCAAAATGGCTCCACAGCGCCCCCTACAAAATTTCAAAACCACAGCCCCTGCTCTGTGTTTTATCTATGAGTCTGAAACCTGGTAAGCTTATAGGAGATATCAAGATGTACAAAAAAGTCTCTTGGAGCAATATCCCAAATCCAACAGGAAGTCAGCCATTTTAAAATGAATGTGTAATTTTGGCGACATTTTCCCCTCTTTTCAGGCACCGTACTTTGACGAACTCCTCCAAGGGATTTCATCAGATTGATGCGATCTCCTGTATGTGGCATCTAAAGACCTTTGTGATGTTAAATTGCGAAGCTTTTTACGTTCAGGGAAACGGCGTGGTCATGGCGGCACGTGGAGTTTCAATCACTCGCCAAAAAGCAGTAATCTGCTGTCACTCAAAAACACAATGTTCAATCTCTCCCAAAGGTCATAGGCGTGATGAGACTCAAGCTCGGAAATGTTTGTTATGCTATTTGTCAGTAATGGTTAGAGCGCCACCTAGTGGGGCTACTATAATCATGATTGAATGAGATGAAATGTTAGCTGGTGGTTAAAGGCATGAATTCCATCAATGTGACATCAGATCGGACGTGCTGGTTTTAGGTGTTGGGCGTGGCTCGACGCGCCGGGGGTGCGAGGGCCCTTATAACGCTGCTTGCAGCTTTAATTATTATTATTATTATTATTTCGGCAAATGAATTGGCCTTTTGAGGGCCTAAACATGCTCAAAAACTCATGAAATTTTGCACACGCGTCAGGTCTGGTGAAAAATTTTGTATTTTAATGGTTTTACATATGAGCACTGGGAAATGGCTCTAGAGCGCCACCTATGCCTTGTTAAATGCAGCCCTACGACCACATCAGTTGAGCTACATGTATGAAATTTGGCACACATGTGTATCATGCCAAGACGAACAAAAAAGTCTGTGGGCCCATTGACGCAAACCCAACAGGAAGTCCGCCATTTGGACGTGAAGGTGACATTTTGGCTCTAATTTTGCCATTTCCATGCCTCGAACTTTTTCGAACTCCTCCTTGGGATTTGATCATACAAGCTTCATCTTTGGTCAGTGTCAACTACACACCTGGGCCATGTTAAATTGCGGAGCTTTTGAGTTTTCACAATACGGTGAGGCCGTGGCACCACGGCGAATTTTGATGACTCGCCATGAAAATCTTATTGCCTCTCATTCTGTCATACATTGTCCGATCTGGACCAAAGAGCACACATATGATAAGGCTCCACCCCTGAACATATTTCAACTGCCATATTTGACATAAGGGACAGCGCCACCTAGTGGGAACAGGAAATGTCATGTTTTACACTTTGGGATACAGTATTGTGATGGGTGACATCTGCAGCCTCAAATTTCTCCAGGAAAGCCTTAAGGAGTTGGTCTTGGGTTACAGTGAAAACTGTGACTTTTCGCAAAAGGGTGTGACCCCAGCAGCATGGCGAACTTTGATGTCTCGCCATGGAGAAACAAATTAGTATAACTCAATGAAATCCAGTCTGATCAGTACCAGACTTTACAGGCATGATGTCAGACCCGCCCTGAACAGATTGATGTGCCCATTGTCAGGAGTAAGCAGAGCGCCATCTAGTGGCAACAGGAAATGTCATGTCTTTCACTTTGTTGTACTGATTTTCACAGGTTCATTGTGGACACCTCAAAAGCGGTGAATATTAACATGGGTCCCTCGTGATGCTTCAGTGCGAAAATTGTGACTTTAAACTGAACGGCGCACCCTGGTGGCAGCGCAGTTCACCATGAAAGATGAAGTGGTGTTTGAGGGGCTTGGAAAGTTTATAGAGGCTTTAAATTTGGCACACACCTCCAATGTGATGAACGCTTTGTTGTTATGTAACCATTTTCCTTGAATAGCGCAAAATGGCTCCACAGCGCCCCCTACAAAATTTCAAAACCACAGCCCTTGCTCTGTGTTTTATCTATGAGTCTGAAACCTGGTAACCTTATAGGAGATATCAAGATGTACAAAAAAGTCTCTTGGAGCAATATCCCAAATCCAACAGGAAGTCAGCCATTTTAAAATGAATGTGTAATTTTGGCGACATTTTCCCCTCTTTTCAGGCACCGTACTTTGACGAACTCCTCCAAGGGATTTCATCAGATTGATGCGATCTCCAGTGTGTGGCATCTAAAGACCTTTGTGATGTTAAATTGCGAAGCTTTTTACATTCAGGGAAACGGGGTGGTCATGGCGGCACGTGGTTTCAGTCACTCGCCAAAAAGCAGTAATCTGCTGTCACTCAAAAACACAATGTTCAATCTCTCCCAAAGGTCATAGGCGTGATGAGACTCGAGCTCGGAAATGTTTGTTATGCCATTTGTCATTAATGGTTAGAGCGCCACCTAGTGGGACGACTAACTAATCATGATTGAACGAGGTGAAATGTTAGCTGGAGGTTAAATGCATGAATTCCATCAATGTGACATCAGATCGGACGTGCTGGTTTCAGGTGTTGGGCGTGGCTCGACGCGCCGGGGGTGCGAGGGCCCTCATAACGCTGCTTGCAGCTTTAATTATTATTATTTCGGCAAATGAATCGGCCTTTTGAGGGCCTAAACATGCTCAAAAACTCATGAAATTTTGCACACGCGTCAGGTTTGGTGAAAAATTACGTATTTTAATGTCCTCAGACATGGCCAGGGAAAATTGGCTCAGTAGCGCCACCTAGAAAAATGAAAAACGCGAGCCCCCCGTGTGGGTATGACCTACATGTATGAAATCTGGGACACATGTGTACCATGCCGAGACGAACAAAAAAGTCTGTGGGCCCATTGACGCAAACCCAACAGGAAGTCCGCCATTTTTGATTGAAGGTGACATTTTGGCTCTGATTTTACCGTTTCCATGCCTTGTACTTTCGCGAACTCCTCCTTGGGATTTGGTCCTATAAACTTCAAATTTGGTCAGTGCCAACTACACACCTGGGCCATGTTAAATTGCGGAGCTTTTGAGTTTTCACAATACGGTGACGCCGTGGCGCCACGGCGAATTTCGATGACTCGCCATGAAAATCTTATTGCCTCTCATTCTGTCATACATTCTCCGATCTGGACCAAATAGCACACATATGATAAGGCTCCCACCCTGAACATATTTCAACTGCCATATTTGACATCAGGGACAGTGCCACCTAGTGGGAACAGGAAATGTCATGTTTTACACTTTGGGGTACAGTATAGTGATGGGTGACATCTGCAGCCTCAAATTTCTCCAGGAAAGCCTTAAGGAGTTGGTCTTGGGTTACAGTGAAAACTGTGACTTTTCACAAAAGGGTGTGACCTCAACAGCATGGCGAACTTTGATGTCTCGCCATGAAGAAACAAATTAGCATAACTCCATGAAATCCAGTCTGATCAGTACCAGACTTTAAAGGCATGATGTCAGACCCGCCCTGAACAGATTGATGTGCCCATTGTCAGGAATACGCAGAGCGCCACCTAGTGGCAACAGGAAATGTCATGTCTTTCACTTTGTTGTACTGATTTTCACAGGTTCATCGTGGACACCTCAAAAGCGTTGAATATTAACATGGGTCCCTCGTGATGCTTCAGTGCGAAAATTGTGACTTTAAACTGAACGGCGCACCCTGGTGGCAGCGCAGTTCACCATGAAAGATGAAGTGGCTTTTGAGGGGCTTGGAAAGTTTAAAAAGTCTTGAAATTTGGCGCACTGCCTCAATTCGATGAAAGCTTTCTTGTTATGTGATCATTTTCCTTGAATAGCTTAAAATGGCTCCACAGCGCCCCCTACAAAATTTCAAATCATCAGCCCCTGCTCTGTGTTTTATGTATCAGTCTGAAACCTGGTAAGCTTATGGAAGATATCGAGATGTACAAAAAAGTCTCTTGGAGCAATATCCCAAATCCAACAGAAAGTCAGCCATTTTAAAATTAATGTGTAATTTTGGCGACATTTTCTCCTCTTTTCAGGCACCGTACTTTGACGAACTCCTCCAAGGGATTTCATCAGATTGACCCGATCTCCAGTGCGTGGCATCTAAAGACATTTGTGATGTTAAATTGCGAAGCTTTTTACGTTCAGGGAAACAGGGTGGTCATGGCGGCATCTGGAGTTTCAGTCACTCGCCAAAAAGCAGTAATCTGTTGTCACTCAAAAACACAACGTCCAGTCTCTCCCAAAGGTCGCAGGCTTGATGAGACTCGAGCTCGGAAATGTTTGGTATGCCATTTGTACATAATGGTTAGAGCGCCACCTAGTGGGACGACTATAATCCTGGTAGAATAAGATGAAATGTTAGCTGGTGGTTAAATGCAAGAATTCCATCAACGTGACATCAGATTGGACGTGCTGGTTTTGGGTGTTGGGCGTGGCTCGACACGCCGGGGTGCGAGGGCCCTCACAACGCTGCTTGCAGCTTTAATTTGGTTTTGTTTTTGCTCACAGGCAGAGAGTGCTTTCAAGCGCTTTCCTTATAAAACGCTGTTTTTACTGTTTCTTCCCGCAGTAAATATAAACAACGATAGTATTCAGGAAGCAAACCTAACATTGCATATATTTTTATCATAACTCTGGTTTTACGTGGCCTATCAACACAATTTAAAAACTGGTATAAAGTCCACACTTTTTCCCGTCAATTGTTCCGTCTGTCCTGCTCACATATCTAATGGTTGTACACGTTGTCATTAACGTGGCTTCACTCCACATCAGCCACTCTGCTTTGCTAGCTAAAACACTGGTGTCGGCACATAAGGACGCTGTCATAGCCTGTGAACGACGTTGATTAGCTGCATATATACGAATGTGAATCGCATTATTGGCTGGTCTATGGGATAAGTTGGCATCGTTCCCATATCTTATCCCATATGGGAGTAGCCAGTCACTTACTGACTAACACTGCAAAACAGAATTGTTTAAGTTTTAATTTTAATTACAATTCAGGTTAATTTTCTTTTTTTTTTTTTGTGCGCAACGCAGATTTTCTGTGCGCAGAGACCGTGCCAGCAGTGCGCAATTGCGCACGTGCACAGCTTAGAGGGAACATTGGACGTGAGGTATCTTGTATTTAAAAGCACCTCTGTCCTCTCGTGTTACTTCTCTTTCTCTTATGTTAAGCACTTTGGTATACCACTGGTTTTTAAATGTGCTCTATAAATAAAGTTTGTTGTTGTTGTACCTTATGTGTCTGGCCTTAGCCTCTAAGGAACAGATACCACTGAGCTGAAAGCATTGGTATCGACACTGCAATACTAATTTAAAGATTTGTAGCCCTTAGAAAGGTTCCTTTTTAGATGAAAAGATAAAAATAAGACTGAGAAGTACTTCAGTCTGTCACCAAACAGTCTGATATAGAAACAAATGCAGAGGAGCAGTATCGGGATTAGGGTGTTGACTTTTTTTTTTTTTCTTTTTCTGGAGTGAAACTGGTTATTAAACTGTTGTCTGCAGAGCTGTGTCCGGTCTATGATGACCTTTCTTTGAAAGATAATTTTGTGCTGCTTTAACAGTAGGAACTGCCAATTGCAAAGTCATTCTTAAAGCATAAACACTACTTCAGATCTAAAGCACACACTGATAACACAGTATAACCTGTATACGTGTCTGTTAATTAGTGGTGTTTATCAGATAGTTGTAATACTGCAATGTAAAATAGTATGTAGCCATAATATTTCTAAGATATTGCCATTAATAGTTTTCCAAAAGGTACCAATGGGTCGAACACAGTTAAGTTGTCTAGTGAACAGCTAACTGTTATCTGGGCCTGCACTAGCAATCCTGTTACTCTAAACGGCTCTGCCCTTGCCTTTAAGCATTTTGACAGGATCAAAATTAATCTTAAGGCAAATAATTTAAATAACATTACAAAATGTACCCATCATACAACTGCTAATGGGGCCAGGGACTCCCCATGGAGGCTAAAACTTTGCTATAAAGATGCTTCTTAATGCAGTAAAACTAGACATTTTAATATAGAAATTAAGCAAAAGTGCTACATAGATAGCTTAAACAAATTGCCACATAATGATCTTACATTCTCTTGACTTGGGTTTTCACAGTGTAGTGTCTGGAAAGTAGGGCTGCACGATTAATCGTTAGAAAATCGCGATCTCGATTCATACTTATGTGCGATCTCATTTCCAAATGACAACGATTTAAAAAAAAAAAAAAAAAAGAAAAAAAAAAAAGACGACGACGATTGTACCGCATTTTGATCCGGGACGTAATCTGCATGAAAACAAGCGCTCACTCTTCCTGCTCAACAAATGACAAGGGCGGAGCCTTATACCACGTGATACAGAAGCTGTGCCGTGTGATGCTAAAATTAGCAGGGAAAAAACAACGGAGAACATGTCAGGGATGACAAGAAAGTGACAGGAGAAAATCCGTCCCGGTCAACCACCCAAACATCAATAACGGGAACCTTATACAGCACTTCCCTATACCCGTCGAACTCCCGCAGGCACAAAGAAATTACGGAGGCTATTACTTATCACCTGACCAAAGATATGGCTCCCATCAACACTGCAAAACGAGGGATTTAGGAAAATGATCAACACCCTAGACAAACGCTACACAGTGCCGTCCCGCAACTATTTTTCTATTGTTGCACTACCTGCTCTATACACGCAGTGTCGAGCAACGGTGGAGACGGAATTTCAAGCAGTGCAACATTTTGCGGCAACCACAAAACGTGAGACATTTGTTGTTTTTATGTTTATTTATTGTTTTTATGTTCAGTCTCAACTGTTACGAAGTTGATGTGCAGTTAATAAGTGCAATAAATATTTATATTGGAAAAGAAAATCGTGAGAGAATCGTGATCTCAATTCTAAGCCAAAAAATCGTGATTCTCATTT
Organism: Perissodus microlepis; assembly: GCF_051167445.1. Classification (NCBI taxonomy): domain Eukaryota; kingdom Metazoa; phylum Chordata; class Actinopteri; order Cichliformes; family Cichlidae; genus Perissodus; species Perissodus microlepis. The sequence continues at coordinate 27,055,276 of NC_140475.1, forward strand.
TATGCAAAATCGTGCAGCCCTACTGGAAAGTTCCACTAGTGTTAATTTATTACATTAATGTCGCATGATAATAGTAAAGCTCACTGAGTATTTCTCCAGTGGTCGGGTAAATCATTCCCACAGTTTGAATGAGCCAATGAATTTACAGCCACCAATAAACAAGTGCTGCTTAGTGCATTTGATAGCACAGCAACTTTCTGGCATTTTGGCAAAGATAAACTTAGAGGCGTTTAAAGAATGGCTGGAGAGCCACGAGTATTGTTTTCTGCCCACCTACTATGTATTGGGATAACTTGCTTTTTGAGCCAATTTTTGGCACACTTTACATTGCTGAATCAAATTAGGGTGATCAGCCCAGATACAGTTGGTTTCCAATAGAGAATTTTGTATTGTGGCTTGTCATTATGAATGAGCTTGGACTGTGAATGATTGAAAGTGGCCTCTGATTTAGCGAGGGCTAAAATTGGTTGATTAATGCTAGTGGTCCACCTTTTGCTGTTGGATTTGGGTGATGCTGCTACTAGTAGTAAATGGCCTGTATTTGTATAGCACTTTACTTAGTCCCTATGGACCCCAAAGCGCTTTACACTACATTCAGTCATTCACCCATTCACGCATTCACACACAGCTAATTCACAGCTGTGGATTAGCCGTCAGTCAGCTCTGTGGTTTTAATGTAGCTCACTCACTTTTTATTACTTATTCGTGCTGTCTGCATCTGACTGCTTCTCCTTCTGCACAGCTAATCTTCTCTCCTCTCTCCACCATCACACAATCCTATGTAGTGATAGGTAATCTGCTAATCAGCCTGGTCTAGTCACTGTGCTCAGGTATTTAATCCTTTAAGGAGCCTGCTGGCTGTTGAACTTTGCTCCTTATGACATAACAGTGGTATGACTTATTGCATTTCTTCTTCCTCCTCCCTTTAACTGGAGTCATACTTGTGTGATCCGAGGGATGTGAAACTGAGGCATGGTAAGGAAGTTGGCTGAATGAAAGACTCTCACAATAATGGGAATGCTTTAAGGAATTTTGTAATTGATCATTTTTTGCGTATGGGTAGTGGAGGGTTTGGAAGCTTCTCTCTTCCAGTTATTCACTTTCTCCTGGTTTTGCTGGTTTAAATGTTTCAGGCTCTGAAAGTGTTTGTGTTTTTGTAAATGGAATACAACTGTATGGTCTCAGACTTTTAGATTACATTGTACTAGCTAGCTGATACCTGTCTGTTGGCAGCTTCTCGCAATATTAACTTTTTTGAAACTCATTGTCTTCATTGGGAAGGACTTATTGACAGTCAATTATGGTCACAAGTGTCTGTAACATTTACTGATAGCAATGGTTTCATTTTGGATAAATGCGTTAAGACTGTCTGATAATGAGCTGAAAGTCATTTAAATTCAGCTCATAGATTAAAAACACTGTTTTCCTGACACAAAAACGATTACTTACAACAAATAGACTCATTGATTCCTTTTTTTTCTTTTTAAAATGTTAACATCTATGAATTTCACAATCAGGAAATCCTTTTCTAGTTAAAATCAATCTTTGCATTCTTTTTGTTTTTAAGTCAATTGTTTAAGGAAATGTAAAATATTTGTTCACAGTCTACAGCTGAGAATTAAAGTTCAAAATTCTATGTACACTCATCACAGGCATGAATGCCATGGAAATTTTGGTCTTTCAATGATTTCTTTGACTTTTTTTCCCCCGTCAGGGTGGATTAATTGTACAGTATACATGTTTAATGATTTTAAAAACCAAGAAGTGGGTTCACAGCTTAGAATTTATTTATTGCAGAGGGTCAAATATATACTTACATCCCAGTAATATTTGGTTTAATGTCCCTTTGCAAGTTGCAACTTGATCAGATGCCATCGACAAGCTGGACATAAGTAAAAGTTTGTTTGGGTCTTCTTGTAGACTTTGGAAAACTGTCATCCTCAGATGAGAGGAAATTGGTTTGCATATTGAGGAAACTTTTCATAGCCATGGGCTGAGGGTTGCCGTCCAGGAAGGAAGACTCTACTCCAAAATCAACAATTTGCAATTTCCCACATAGACAGACAAATGCCTTCTCGAGAAATGTTTTATATTCAGACAGGACAAAGATTGAGCTATGTGGAAACAATGATAGGAGGGTTTCAGACCTAAGAACACTGTACTTACTGTCAAGCATGGAGGTGGTAGGATTATGCTCTCGGACTGTTTTGCTTTGCACAGAGTGGATGGAATAATGAAGGACTACCTTCCAATTCTTCAACTTTGCTTGAAATTAACAGAGGGGTGGTTGAAACTTGTACATAACTGGGACATTCCAACACATCAATGATTCCAAACGCATATCAAAACTGGTTTCTGGAATCATCTTCCCAAGGCCCCGACCTCAACCTTTTTCAACATTTGCGTCCTATACTTACAAATTGGGGTCCAGGCCTCCAATTTAATTGAGTGCAGCCAAGGAGAGTGCTCAGATATCCAGCCAGAATTGTGTCAGAAACTTGATGCTTAGCAAAAGCCTTTGGTCAAACTAAATATTTGTGTGGATGTATGCATATTACCAAATCTATGTATAATGTTGAATGGACTGTACTTTTATAGCACTTTTCTACTCTCTACTCGATTTCTGCTACATGCTTCATTCACCCATTCACACATTTACCAGCACTTCCTTTTAAGCCCGGATGCGTCCTTGAATTGACACATGCACTCACACAATGATTGATTGGGACAACCTAGGGTTTAGTATTTTGAAGTATACTTGGCCATGCAAGACTATGGGAGCCAGAGATCAAACCATCGACCTTCTGATTTGATTGTCTACCTCCTGAGCCACAGCCACCCAATAATTGTGACCCTTTGTGGATTAGAAAAAATCCTAAATAAATTCAAACTTGTGCACTCAGTGCAGCATCTGTAAGAGTTGTTGAGTAGAAGTGCACAGAGACGGCTGCTTGGATGGCTGATTTTGCTGGAGGGAGATGTTTGTTCATACAGTGAATGTAAAAAAGCCCCTCCAATTAATACTCTGGCTGTGTGAGGTCACATGTTTTAAGTTCTCAGCAGAGGTCAGAGGAGAGGTGTTGTTGAAGCAGCGTACATCGTGTTCATTTCTTCCATTTGTCATATCTCAGCTTGCTGAAGTTGAAACTTTTAAAAAAATATATATATATATTTTGAGGCAGACACACAGCTGGGCTTCCTCTTCTGCAGAATAGTAAAGTGAGTGTCTGTGCACCAGGAAGCATGTGGTGAACTGTTCACTCTTTAATCAGCACAGCTTTAAAGTCCTGTGGGGTGGCGGTCTCCAGATCAGTCCCACCAAGGACAGTCCAAACTCCTCCGAACAGTTAAGTTGCTTTCATTTATGTTAAATGTGGGAAGTTGGTGCATTGAAGCTTTGAGGAACTTTAAAAGTGTGATCACACTTAAGCTTCTGTTGAGGGGTTTTTCTGTGAAAGACTCATTGGTTCAAATTTAAGCACCAAGAGAGAAGAGGAAAAACAGAATTGTTTTCATCAACCGCAGCGCAGAGTCAAATTTTGCAATAATTTAGTCCTCAGTTTGTATTTGCTGCACAATCAACTGGCCTGACATACTTCATGCACAGACTCGATTATATAGAGAAGCTGTGACTGGTGCCCTGCTTTTTAATGCTGTAAAGTTTTAACTTTACTAAGTGTTTGGGAATTGAGCTGCTTTTTGGATCCGCTACCTCCTCTCTGCGTTTCTATGCTGGCTCCTGTTTTAAGGCCCAGATGCTGTCATTTGAAATAATTCCACCTGTACACACACTAAGAGGTGGATCAGAGATTCAGTATGCTTTAGTAAAACAAAAGTCTTTGTTGGTGCATTTGTTGTTGGTGTAGTAGCAGTTGTTTGGTGATGATCTGCAGTTGTTGTTAAAACGTTCTGACTCGTTAGCAATTTACACCTCAGTACTTCTTGTGATAAATGGTACAATACATTGAAACCTCTAAGCAATGTTACTCAGCATACTGGCTAGTGTCCCTTCATCTGTGCACTCGTGACAGTATTTAGTGAAGGTGTGACCGGGACTTCGTGCTGTTGTCAGGGAATTTCCCAGGCAGGCAGAATGTGGCAGCTGTTTTACAGCCCGACTGTATGGCGTGGTTGGGATCATTAGCAATTGCTACATTCAGCTGTAAGTAGTACAGTCTTACTTTGCAGGCTGATGCTGGTTTCCATGCTTATGGTTTCACGTTAAACATTTTTAGATTACAACGTTTCAGTTCCCCTTATGTTGTGTGAAACTGACACACTGTTTTTTTTTTTGTTTTTTTTTTTTATTTCCACCTAATGGAACCTAATGTCTTATTGTCCCTTTCGGTGACACTGGAACTGTCTCAGCTGCTTTCATCCTGCGTGGCTCACATCCATGGGTTCTGTATGTTGAGAGTTTTTCAGAACACATTCAGAAGTTGTTTAAATGGCCAAACTGTGTTTTGTTTTTTGTTTGTTTTGTTTTTGCTTTTTTTTTTTTTTTGCTGCAGTAAGAAGGAGAAGAAAAGAAATTAAGAGATTTCCCTTGAGTTCAGATTTTAAACTTGTATTTTAGTAAATGCTGCTATGTGGGGGGAAAAAAAAAAAAATCTTGGCCATGAGAGCAGGAGGCAAGAGTACATTTCCATTTGATTCTCATTCTCTCTTTCTCTCTCTTTCTCTCTCTCTCTCTCTCTCTCTCTCTCTATGTATATATATATATATATATATGTATATGTATATATGTATATATGTGTATATGTATATATATGTGTGTATGTGTGTATATGTATGTGTGTATGTGTGTATATGTATGTGTGTATGTGTGTATATATATATATATATATATATATATATATATATATATATATATATATATATATATATATATATATATATATATATATATATATATATATACGTGTGTGTGTGTGTGTGTGTGTGTGTGTGTGTACAGGGAGTGCAGAATTATTAGGCAAGTTGTATTTTTGAGGAATAATTTTATTATTGAACAACAACCATGTTCTCAATGAACCCAAAAAACTCATTAATATCAAAGCTGAATGTTTTTGGAAGTAGTTTTTAGTTTGTTTTTAGTTTTAGCTATTTTAGGGGGATATCTGTGTGTGCAGGTGACTATTACTGTGCATAATTATTAGGCAACTTAACAAAAAACAAATATATACCCATTTCAATTATTTATTTTTACCAGTGAAACCAATATAACATCTCCACAAATTCACAAATATACATTTCTGACATTCAAAAACAAAACAAAAACAAATCAGCGACCAATATAGCCACCTTTCTTTGCAAGGACACTCAAAAGCCTGCCATCCATGGATTCTGTCACCATCAACATTGCGTGCAGCAGCAACCACAGCCTCCCAGACACTGTTCAGAGAGGTGTACTGTTTTCCCTCCTTGTAAATCTCACATTTGATGATGGACCACAGGTTCTCAATGGGGTTCAGATCAGGTGAACAAGGAGGCCATGTCATTAGTTTTTCTTCTTTTATACCCTTTCTTGCCAGCCACGCTGTGGAGTACTTGGACGCGTGTGATGGAGCATTGTCCTGCATGAAAATCATGTTTTTCTTGAAGGATGCAGACTTCTTCCTGTACCACTGCTTGAAGAAGGTGTCTTCCAGAAACTGGCAGTAGGACTGGGAGTTGAGCTTGACTCCGTCCTCAACCCGAAAAGGCCCCACAAGCTCATCTTTGATGATACCAGCCCAAACCAGTACTCCACCTCCACCTTACTGGCGTCTGAGTCGGACTGGAGCTCTCTGCCCTTTACCAATCCAGCCACGGGCCCATCCATCTGGCCCATCAAGACTCACTCTCATTTCATCAGTCCATAAAACCTTAGAAAAATCAGTCTTGAGATATTTCTTGGCCCAGTCTTGACGTTTCAGCTTGAGTGTCTTGTTCAGTTGTGGTCGTCTTTCAGCCTTTCTTACCTTGGCCATGTCTCTGAGTATTGCACACCTTGTGCTTTTGGGCACTCCAGTGATGTTGCAGCTCTGAAATATGGCCAAACTGGTGGCAAGTGGCATCTTGGCAGCTGCACGCTTGACTTTTCTCAGTTCATGGGCAGTTATTTTGCGCCTTGGTTTTTCCACACGCTTCTTGCGACCCTGTTGACTATTTTGAATGAAACGCTTGATTGTTCGATGATCACGCTTCAGAAGCTTTGCAATTTTGAGACTGCTGCATCCCTCTGCAAGATATCTCACTATTTTTGACTTTTCTGAGCCCGTCAAGTCCTTCTTTTGACCCATTTTGCCAAAGGAAAGGACGTTGCCTAATAATTATGCACACCTGATATAGGGTGTTGATGTCATTAGACCACACCCCTTCTCATTACAGCGATGCACATCACCTAATATGCTTAATTGGTAGTAGGCTTTCGAGCCTATACAGCTTGGAGTAAGACAACATGCATGAAGAGGATGAAGTGGACAAAATACTCATTTGCCTAATAATTCTGCACTCCCTGTATATATGTGTGTGTGTATATAGCCCAGATCGTAATCGAGATTAAAATTCGATTAATTGAGCAGCCCTAGGGCTGCCACGATTAGTCACGAACATCAAAATCGACGCGTCGACTATTAAATCAATCGTTGACGCGTCGTTTGAAGCTTTGTAAAATCACAAAAGACGCAGGAATAAGTAGTAGGATTTAAGAGTGTAATAACGGACTGAAACAGAAGATGGCAGCATATATAACTTCAAAATACTGCATAATATTTATGCATACAAATAACCAAACATCAAGGCAAGCTGTGTAGCCACACAATGCACAATTGCATCAAACTGACATTGAGGTATGTCAATTTGTAGTGTTGCTCCATGGTGCAGCCACGACACCGTAGTAAAGTTTACACACTATGTCTACTTGATCCACGTCTGACTCCACAAACACATAATGTTTCCACACCACTGAAGTCGTTTTATCTCTCTTTTCAACCAATGGTATTCTTTCTTTAGCAGCCATTATCCTTTTCTCTCTAAATAACTTCTACTTAGCTTTCCGAGCTTCCCTCGAGTCCTCTTTATTGTTGTGATGCGTGTTCGAAACGCAGAGAGGCGCGCTCGATTTGCCACACGGAGCAGCGCGAGAGTAAAGCACGAGGGAGGTGCTAATAATCAGCTCAGTCATTTTTAATGATCGTTGAAAGCCCAGATCGTAATTTAGATTAAAATTTGATTAATTGAGCAGCCCTACTTCCTTCATATTTTTTTTTTTCTGATGGCTGCTCCTTGTAAAGTTGTAAACTGATTTGAATAGAACATGGGTGGCACATCTGATCATATTAGCAATGCCTGCTCACACTACACTTCCAATAGCAGGGAAAAAAAAAACTGTGTGAAACTATGTGTTTGGCCTGAGGTCTTGTCTCACAGGATTTACTTGTTCATATGCGGACCTCATTATTTGAAACTTTGGCCATCTACAACAACAACGTCTACCAACGTAACAACATTTATGTAACAGGAAATGAAAAGCTCAAGAAGTTCCGTTTAATAAACAGTGGATTGTTGTAAAATTCATAAGCAGACACCTACAAAATGGCTTCAGTTTGTTGATCTCTAAGTAGTGAAGTACTAGATTATTGCTTAAACTTGGTGTGAAGAAATGCTTCCCACTTACTACCAGCTGCCTGGTGTGTGATTGTTACTCATTTATGTATATATGTATGTATGTGTTTGTATATGTATTCATAGGAACTGAAAAAGGACCCTAAAGAGGGCAGTCAAACAGCAGATGAGCCAAAGGAAGAGCAGCCTCACAAGAGAGAGAAGGTGGGGAACGTGGCCGGCCTGGTCCAGAGAATAAGCACTCTTGGCATCCCGACCGGTGCCTTCCAGCCACCAGTGCCCGCAGCTTCAAAGAGTAAGGAGCCCGAGTTTGGTGTTTGCATGTTTGGAGGGAATGAGACTTTAAAGTGCTTGGTGTCCAGGATGAGTGCAACGTGGACTTCTGGTAAAACTTGTTCATGTAGCATCTGGCAGGTTAAGAGAAGTTGATGCTTCCTTTTATTATTTTCAGCTGTACGTTCCACATCTTCACTGTGTCTCGTTTCGCTCTTTAACTGAATACAGATCTTTGTCTTCTGCACGTATCTATCTATTCTTCTGAGTGGAGAGCTCAAAGTGTCCATGTTACAGGCAGGTAAAGGCAGCTTCAGAGCATTAAGTAGAGACTGCGTCGATACATCCACCTGTTTAGGTCATTCTTTCAAAAAGGCCCTGAGACACTGATATAGAAAACCTTGAAGTAGTTTAATTAAAGCTGAAAGGCTTGTGCCAGCTGACCCATCAAGGTTTCATTTACTGAGTGGTGAATTAAAATGAAATAGAAACAAAGCGTAGAGCTAATCTATTTCCACTTTCCTTCTTTGATTTTTTTTTTTCTTATTACAATTTTGATTTATTATAAATTGAAAAACTGTAATAGAAAATAAATCTGTATTCTTTGGATTCTTTTTGTGACAGAGGGTTGTTTATGTTGTTGGAGTTTATATTGTGCTGCTTGTAGTCCTTGTCCTGCTCTGCAACCACAGTGAACTCAGTGTAACGACATATGACCCAGAGGGAGATGGCATGCATGGCCTAACTGAATTTATGATATTATTCAGTGTCCAACCACATCGAGCTGCACAGAGCAGGCAGGGAGAGCACGAGGTCAGAAAGTAATGTGGTAGAGAATAGGATAGACCCACCTTCTGATTGAGTTGACTAGCTGAGTGTGCCATATCCTTTGGGTTCTCAGTTCTCAGTATGATCCTCCCCTTGTCACGCCTGGAGAAGATGGAGAAGGCTCCAGCTTTAAAAAATAAAACTTGAAACCCAGTGTGTGAGGTAGGGCTGCACGATTTTGCATAAAATGAGAATCACGATTTTTTTTTTGCTTAGAATTGAGATCACGATTCTCTCACGATTTTCTTTTCCAATATAAATATTTATTGCACTTATTAACTGCACATCAACTTCGTAACAGTTGAGACTGAACATAAAAACAATAAATAAACATAAAAACAACAAATGTCTCACATTTTGTCGTTGCTGCAAAATGTGTTACTGCTTGAAATTCCATCTCCACCGTTGCTCGACACTGCGTGTATAGAGCAGGTAGTGCAACAATAGAAAAATAGTTGCGGGACGGCACTGTGTAGCGTTTGTCTAGGGTGTTGATCATTTTCCTAAATCCCTCGTTTTGCACAGTGTTGATGGGAGCCATATCTTTGGTCAGGTGATAAGTAATAGCCTCCGTAATTTCTTTGTGCCTGCGGGAGTTCGACGGGTATAGGGAAGCACTGTATAAGGTTCCCGTTATTGATGTTTGGGTGGTTGACCGGGACGGATTTTCTCCTGTCACTTTCTCGTCATCCCTGACGTGCTCTCCGTTGTTTTTTCCCTGCCAATTTTAGCAGCCAGCTTCTGTATCACGTGGTATAAGGCTCCGCCCTTGTCATTTGTTGAGCAGGAAGAGTGAGCGCTTGTTTTCACGCAGACTACGTCCCGGATCAAAATGCGGTACAATCGTCGTCGTCTTTTTTATTTTATTTTATTAAATCGTTGTCATTTGGAAATGAGATCGCACATAAGTATGAATTGAGATCGCGATTTTCTAACGATTAATCGTGCAGCCCTAGTGTGAGGTCACAGTTGCTACATTGTCTTTGATATACAGTCTTTGGGCTTTATAGTTTTGATACTTTTTGTGGTGCCAAGAACACAAATTCATATATAAACGTCTCTTTTGGAGCTTGACTGATTTCTTTATCCATGGTTGGTTGTTATTAGCCAATATTGGCTGTTTGCTGAGCTGCATTTATAACATATAAATGATGTCACAAACACAGAAGACAGTTGGGCAAGAGTGTAAACAAGTAAATAAAAGCAGAACAAACAAATACAACCGTTATGAGGAAAGTCTCGTGTAAAATATTGGCCAATGTATTGGACTATTGGAATCAATGATTACTTGGCATCTTTAAAGACAGTTAAATGTGTAATCATAAACGGTAATTTAAACTCTAAAATGTTGCATACTGTCAGTAAGTTGGTTAAACCATTCGTTTATTAAATAAAGGCTAATGCTACTAGCAGCACCTTTCTATTAGAAGTGATATTTTCTAGAAAAAAAAAAAAAAGAATTCTAAGGTTGATTAAAAACATTTCACTAAATGACCTATGTGAATATCCATATTCTTTGAATATTCTGCACAGCTTTGCTTGATCAATAGGGCGGGGCTACTTCATGCTGTATGATCACCTTGTAGAAGAGTTCCTTATGGGCGAGCTTTTCATTAAAGGCCATCCCACTGGCTGTGTCCACGCCTTTGTTGCTTTCCTGCATCGCTTACTTTTACTTTGCAGGCAAGCAGGTTTACAAACAGCAAACGCAGGTCTGCTTTTTTCTTCTTCTTCTCAGAGCCTAAGAAGAGACAGTGCAAGGTTCTATTTGAGTATCAACCGCAGAACGAAGACGAGCTGGAGCTGAAAGTTGGAGACATCGTAGAGATCACTGAAGAGGTACTGTGAAAAACCAGGCCCCATTGAAGACACTTTTTAGTCTAACTGCTTCCTTGTGTATAGGTGTAGTGTTACATGAATGTTATGGTTTTGCAGTGCAGACACATTTTGGCAAGTGAGAGATGTCAGTGGCTGTGCTGTGGGAAAAGTTTTTCACTTTTCCTTTTGCTTTGGACCTTTCTTGTTGCCCTCATGGCATCAGAATGTTCTGACTGAACCTCTCAATCTCTCTACACAATCAGGACTGATTGCTTTATTTGACATGTGCACAGGTAGAAGAGGGCTGGTGGAGCGGCACCTTGAACGGTAAATCAGGCCTTTTTCCCTCCAACTTTGTCAAAGAGCTGGAGCCCATGGGAGACGTCGGAGAGTCCAATGACACCAGCAGAGCAGATGACACTGGTAAAAATTTTAAAAAAGGGTGCAGCTGAATTTAAAAACATTTGGCGTGCTGGTATTTTATGTTTGCTTAGGCAAGTTAGGCAATAGGACATGAAAGAAAGCTGGAAAGGTGGGTTTTTGCAGAGTTGAGCAAAGCTATGTTGAGTTAGTTTGAGTGTTTTGTCTTGAATTTACTAACTTTGTGTAATTTGTCTTTAGTCAGTGTGCTAATCATTTAATAAACCATAAATACCACTTATACAATAGTGTTTATGGTACAAATACCTCAGAGCTGTGGTGGTAGGAGTGTGATATGATTTTAACCACAATAAAATGATCAGAGAAAGTTGGAAGCAACAGGAGATCACTCGGTTTTCACTGTTTTGCACACTGCTACACAGCAAAACACACTGAAGTGTGTTTTGCATTCATCAGACACAGTGAACACTGCTGGTTATTTTCTAAATCTAGAGCTTGTTAGTTGAGCTGTCTTGTTTCTGTATTTAAAGGTCATTACTTCATTGTTAGTAGAATTAAGTGCAGTTAATGAAGCCGTTCAGTTTAGAATGCAGTCCGTCTGAAAAAAGCCTCAACAAGCCAGTAGGCTAAGTTGTTTAGTCTACAGCTGCATGTTTTTAAGCCTTCTGCCTGGTTCTTCTATGACTGAGAGATACAGCAGCTCTTTAAAAAAAAGTCAATTTAGGATCCACAGATTGATGGCAGTCAGTGAGCGTATTGGAGGAAAGTTCTATCAGTCAGTTTGTGTGTGTGTGTGTGTGTGTGTGTGTGTGTGTGTGTGTGTGTGTGTGTGTGTGTGTGTGTATACTGTAGGACAATGACAGCAGAGTTAACACGTTTTTTATGAAACGATAAAAGCCAGATATGTTGTGTAGCTAAACCACAGCTAGCTGGGTGACTACCTTTTATGTTGATTGTGACTGTGAAAGGTAAATGTTTGCATTACTGACAGAGCTGCTTAGCTCAACTATCAACACCATTTCATATTGTACAGAATTTAGTAACATGGATCATGTTAGCTGCTGAAGTAATTTGGCAAGCTGATAAACTAGCATTTCTACCGGGATATGACTTTGCTAGTGATAACGTTAGCAATGAAGCCGAACAAATGACTATCCAGCTAGCTATGACTGATCTACACTGCATGCAATTGTTAGATTTGTGACCAGACCAGACCAGTTTTAATCTGAACACTTCCTAAATGAATCATGCTCAGCTGAGACTGATTTTAATCTTCCCTGGCTTTGGATTAGACCATTGACGGATATTTTTGTTTTTATGGTACCGCTTGTCATAGGTGCTTAATTCACTATGAAAGTTGGATGAAAACAGCATTTCCTTGACTTTGTAACTAAGAATTTCACTTTAAAAGTATTATTATTGTGATGGTCAAGCAGAAGCCCCACTATGATTTGAGATGGAATACCCTGTTTAAGAAGTAAATCACAGTTGCAGCACTGACTGGCGGCTGAAAACAGACTCTTCTGGTGTCTTATAAAGTACTACAGTAATAGTAAAATGAACCCCTGTTAACTCAAACTCTGTCTCAATCAGATGGAAATGGAGCGGAAAGCATTGGCACACCCACCTCACCATTGCCCACTCCAGGGAACGGAGGCATTGCCCAGCCCAAGAAGATCAAAGGAGTCGGCTTCGGAGATATTTTCAAAGATGCTTCGTACAAAAAACGGCACTCAGTGCAAACCCCTGACAAAGAGGAGAAGAACGAAAATGTAAGTGCGATTTACACCACAGTAATGGCAGACATCAGGCAAAAGCTGCTCGCCATAAATCGAACTGCCACACGTTTTTTTCCCGTTTTTCCTGCAGTTATAGAAATCGTGATATTGTGGATTTCCTTGTATCAAGCATCACAGAATCAGTGTTTGATTAATACCATGCATTACTGAGGGCAGTGTGTCATAATATTATTGTGACATGACAGAATTGTATCCAAGTGGTTTAGTGTTGTATCCTTATGTTATTTGACTTCGTTCTGGTAACCATATCGTAACAACATCAAATCCTTATATTACTGTGATAATATCACATCTTGATATTGTGACAGTATTGTACTGTAATAGTATCATGTCCTATTGTGATAGTATCATGTTGTCACAATATTCTATCCTAAAAGTATCACATTGCGAAAATATTGTGTCATATCTTGACAACATCAGGCCATGATAGGATTATATTAGGACAGTATTATTACATGATCTTAGTGTGCTGTATGTTTCTGTTGGTTGACACCCCATGTGTGATTCAAGTCATATCTGTAATGATTATTTTTATGTTAGCTTGTCAGCTCTTCTGTTCAGTCTGACACTCATGAGGCTAATATGTTACTGTGGACACTGAAGGACCATACCTACATTAATGTTTATTTTAATGAACACACTTGTTGCTATCATCACAGTAAATCCAAGCCAGAACTTTCACCTTCACCTGACACTATTTTAAGCCACAGCTTGTGTTAAGTATAATTTTCTCAAATGTGGAAAGAGTAAATCTCAGCCGGCTCCTGATAAACAACTCGATGCATAAGCTCAGTGAATAATTAGTATAGCGTTTATTGTTTTTCTGAAACTTTGCCTCTCTCTCTCTCTTCTTCACAACAGCTTTCACACTCTGTCTTTATCACTAGCTCAGCTTCCCCCACTCTCCTCCACTCCTTACATACCACCACATTTCACATGTTCTCCCACAGTCTTTTTCACAGCTTCAGGTATCTTCATGTGACCTTCATCATCCCTCATACACTACTGTCTGACTTTGACTTATTGCACCTCTTAGGGGACCCCCCCAACCCCACTCAAATAAACCCCCAAAACCTTAAAAACTGATTCATACCTATTCCTTTTAGCACCTCATTGTTGCTGGCTTTCAAACATTTCTCAGGATTCTTTATCTTCATGCTCTGTTTTTCTTGCCTGTGACTGAAGCACTTGTCATTCTTCTTTCCTGCTGCGTCCTATGATCCGTAACTACTAACGTCATAATTAGCAACACAGTCCATCCGATGTCATTTTAAAAAAAGAAAAAGAAAAAAAAAAAGGGAAAGCTGTTTGGATTATTCCACTCATTTCAGTTCAGACACACTGTTCAACAGACAACACGCCTCCAAACACTGTCCACTCATGTCTGATAAATCATTCCCATCTGTATGGTTTGCTTCATTTTAGCCAATCCCATCAATACCCCTTGCTGCAAAGCCCGCCCCTCCCAACACGACAGATTCACAGAAAGCGGATGGAGACAGCAAAGCCAAAGGTAACACACTACAAACATACTTCAGGTGCATTAGTGTTATTTCTGTCACCAGTCTATAGATCTGTATGAGAGTGATGTTTGTCTTTTTGTTTATCTTGTTGTGAGATTTATTGATTTTAAATACTGAAAACCTTGGTTCAAAACTGTCTACAGAGTGGAATTGCAAGCCTTAAAATGTACTGTAAAATCTGAAGTGTGATCTACATGCATCCCTTTTCTGCTAAGGGGTATTGATTATGGAGGAGTATGGAGCAGCACTGACCATTTAGCTGCCAACATGCAAAAAAGAGTCACCTGTGCGTGTTTATATTAATGAACCTAAATGAAGCATTAGTGCATTACTGGTGATGTTGTTAAAGCGTTCAGCATATCTGTGAGCTACTGGTATATTGGTGGATCTGATGCAGCTTTGCATTTGTTGACAAGATGTAGTTGGAACTATTTCCCACATGCACTAACGCTCTGTAGTTTATTTCAGAAAATTAACAAGCAGGAAACCTGCAACAAATCTGGTAGAGGTGAGTTTGTTTCTCGGTGGCAGTGGGTTCTTAACTTTCTACGAAAAGGACTATGTGAAATGAATTTAAGTGTACATCATTAAGCCCAGAGTAAACCTGGCCTCGCGCAGTACCTGATAGATGTATTAGTCTGCCCCCCAGTGTAGGATTTAGGCCACAGCTGTCCCACATTAACAGTATTGGTAAGAAATCCCTTTTATGCTTCTGTCATGGTCAATCCACCAGTATGCACAGGTGCTTTCATCTGAATTTTTTTTAATGCTAAAATATAATAATAAGTATTATTATTATCCATGAATTTACAGAGTAAATAATGAAGCACATGATTATTTTTTGATTCAAATGCCAAATGAGTTATTTGCTTGCATTCTTGGACAGAAAGTATAGCCTTTTTGTTTGAATATTCTGTTTGATTAAATGTACTGAAGCTATAAGTACTAGACACAGAAGGATCAGATCAGTTGTCGGTTCATATAACAATAAGACAATGACCCAAGCAGGCTTCAAAGCTGTGCAGAGACCCAGAAGAAGGAATCTGGAGTGCTGGAACTGATGGGCCAACCAGGTCAAAGTCTGGACTTGAGTCCTATTAAACAGATTTGGAATTTAGTGGATTCAAAGATAATCAGACAGCTAGCCTATGGGAACTAATAAAAGAAACTGTCAAACTGCATAAAAACAATGCCAGAATACCAGATGTTATCAAGGCCAGAGGAGGTTGTATGAAAATATTTCTATGGTCACACTGTGTGAATAAGGACCATGTTAATCGCCCACAAATGTCAAAATAGTGTTTATAGTTTTAAACATTTTTTTTAAACGTTTTTGGCATTTTTCTAAAATATTTGTGTGTCTAATAAACGTGTTAAATGGTAAATAGTCATGTTGTTTTATAGCGCTCAAAGCACATTCTATAACATTCATAAGCACTTTTTCTACATGTCAGTGCTTTCTGTCCAACGTTCACACATTTACACTTGGTAGTTTAAGAATATAATCCACCCACTGTTATTATCTTCAATGCCCTGTACCAACATAGTGCAGAGCAGCTATCTGAATACTACTCCAACAGAGGTCGATTATCTTGTTAATAATTTTACCTCCTCACTACGTACGACTCTGGATACTGTAGCTCCGGTGAAAACTAAGGTCTCAAATCAGAAGTACCTGATTCCGTGGTATAATTCTCAAACACGTAGCCTAAAGCAGATGACTCGTAGGCTGAAGAGGAAATGGCGTGTCACAAATTTAGAGGATCATCATTTAGCCTGGAGAAATAGTTTGTTGCTTTATAAGAAAGCCCTCCGCAAAGCCCGAACATCTTACTATTCGTCACTGATTGAAGAAAATAAGACCAACCCCAGGTTTCTCTTCAGCACTGTAGCCAGGCTGACAAACAGTCAGAGCTCTTTTGAGCCAACCATCCCTTTAACGTTAACTAGTAATGACTTCATGAACTTCTTCACAAATAAAATTTTTATCATTAGAGAAAAAATTACCAATAATCATCCCACAGATGTAATATTATCTACAGCTACTCTTAGTACCATTGATGTTAAGTTAGACTCTTTTTCTCCAATTGATTTTTCTGAGTTAACTTCAATAATTACTTCCTCCAAACCATCAACGTGTCTTTTAGACCCCATTCCTACAAAACTGCTCAAAGAAGTCCTGCCATTAATTGATTCTTCGATCTTAAATATGATCAACCTATCTCTAATGGTCGGCTATGTACCACAGGCCTTCAAGCTGGCTGTAGTTAAACCTTTACTCAAAAAGCCACCTCTAGACCCAGCAGTCTTAGCTAATTATAGGCCAATCTCCAACCTTCCTTTCATATCAAAAATCCTTGAAAGAGTAGTTGTCAAACAGCTAACTGATCATCTTCAGAGGAATGGCTTATTTGAAGAGTTTAAGTCAGGTTTCAGAGCTCATCACAGCACAGAAACAGCTTTAGTGAAGGTTACAAATGATCTTCTATTGGCCTCTGATAGTGGACTCATCTCTGTGCTTGTCCTGCTAGACCTTAGTGCAGCGTTCGATACTGTTGACCATAATATCCTATTAGAGCGATTAGAACATGCTGTAGGTATTACAGGTACTGTGCTGCAGTGGTTTGTATCATATCTATCTAATAGACTCCAATTTGTACATGTAAATGGAGAGTCCTCTTCACACACTGAGGCTAATTATGGAGTTCCACAGGGTTCAGTGCTAGGACCAATTCTGTTTACACTATGAATGCTTCCCCTAGGCAGCATCATTAGAAGACATAGCATAAATTTTCGCTGCTATGCAGATGACACCCAGCTCTATCTATCTATGAAGCCAGATAACACACACCAATTAGTTAAACTGCAGGAATGTCTTAAAGACATAAAGACCTGGATGGCCACTAACTTTCTGCTTCTTAATTCAGATAACACTGAGGTTATTGTACTCGGCCTTGAAAATCTTAGAAATATGGTATCTAACCAGATTCTTACTCTGGATGGCATTACCTTGGCCTCCAGTAACGCTGTGAGGAACCTTGGAGTCATTTTTGACCAGGATATGTCCTTCAACGCACATATTAAACAAATATGTAAGACTGCGTTCTTCCATTTGCGCAACATCTCTAAAATTAGAAATATCCTGTCTCAGAGTGACGCTGAAAAACTAGTTCATGCATTTATTACTTACAGGCTGGACTACTGCAATTCATTATTATCAGGATGTCCAAAAAACTCGCTGAAAAGCCTTCAGCTAATCCACAATGCTGCAGAAGAGTACTGACAGGGACTAGAAAGAGAGAGCATATTTCTCCTGTTTTGGCTTCCCTTCATTGGCTTCCTGTTAAATCCAGAATTGAATTCAAAATCCTGCTCCTCACATACAAGGTCTTAAATAACCAGGCCCCATCCATCCATCCATCCATTCGCTTCCGCTTATCCTTTTCAGGGTCGCGGGGGGCGCTGGAGCCTATCCCAGCTGTCATAGGGCGAGAGGCGGGGTACATCCTGGACAGGTCGCCAGTCTGTCGCAGGGCCAACACACAGGGACAGACAAGCATTCGCACTCACATTCACTCGCACATTCACACCTAGTGGCAATTTGGATTATCCAATTAACCTACCCCACAAGCTGCATGTCTAACCAGGCCCCATCTTATCTTAATGACCTTGTAGTACCATATCACCCTATTAGAGCTATTCGCTCTCGCTCTGCAGAACTACTTGTTGTTCCTAGAGTATTTAAAAGTAGAATGGGAGGGAGAGCCTTCAGTTTTCAGGCCCCTCTTCTGTGGAACCAGCTTCCAGTTTGGATTCGGGAGACGGACACTATCTCTACTTTTAAGATTAGGCATAAAACTTTCCTTTTTGCTAAAGCATATAGTTAGGGCTGGACCAGGTGACCCTGAATCCTCCCTTAGTTATGCTGCAATAGACGTAGGCTGCCGGGGATTCCCATGATGCATTGAGTTTTTCCTTTCCAGTCACCTTTCTCACTCACTATGTATTAATAGACCTCTCTGCATTGAATCATATCTGTTATTAACCTCTGTCTCTCTTCCACAGCATGTCTTTTATCCTGTCTTCCTTCTCTCACCCCAACCGGTCGCAGCAGATGGCCGCCCCTCCCTGAGCCTGGTTCTGCCGGAGGTTTCTTCCTGTTAAAAGGGAGTTTTTCCTTCCCACTGTCGCCAAAGTGCTTGCTCATAGGGGGTCATATGATTGTTGGGTTTTTTTCTGTATCTATGAAGCGCCTTGAGGCGACTTTTGTTGTGATTTGGCGCTATATAAATAAAATTGAATTGAATTGTACTCGGCCTTGTCATACACTGCTTTGAAAGTAACAGTAACAGTATTGCTAGTAGCTGCTTGGTCATTCAGCGTTCTAGTCACTTAGCAATCCTACCAGGTATTCCCCCTGTCATTCAAGTACAAGTTACTGAGTTTCACTGAGGTTCTGTGCTCTCTGCTGTTTTTTTTTATTTTTTTATTCCTATTGTGAATGATCCTTAACCTCCTAGGACCTGGCGTCCACATATGTGGACATCACATTTTGGGTTATTTAGACCAAAATACTCAATTTTGCTCTACAAGGGCCTGATGTTCACTTACGAGGACATTATACTGCTACTGTTCTATCAAAATTTTAAACGAATATCCTCATATGTGGCTCTTATTTTTCTTAAAAACAAAAATAAATATCTAAGTAAGAGCACTGAATGACATCACCGACAACCTTCACCGATTGAGGCGATTCAGTTGGAGCCCAAACCCTGTAGAGAACCTCTGGATTGACCTCAGTAGCTGTTTACACTTGACATCCCGAGAATGTGACTGAGCTGAAACAGTTCTCACAAGAATGGGCTAAACTTCCTTTTCGAGGTTTCTGCTTGCCTGATCTGTAGCTGCTGGGAATTTGTTTGTGCTACAGAAAATGTTTGACAGCTCATTAAAGCCGAGCATTCTTTTACCGTCGGCACTGGGAATGTTTAACGAGTGTGTCCAATAAATGCAGGAATGATTAGAATCCCATTGTTGAAGAAAAAAAAGGTAAAAAGAGACTTGCACAAAACCTGAGAGGAAAAAGGTGATGAATCTCAAATTCAGCTGTTTGTCCTGGCCAGGTCATTCATATACAGCAGTTAGACAGGTGCTGGCTTGAGGTCATGGATAAAAGAAGCAGAAATTAGCTTTTTCTGAATTGTGGCTAGGCTCTGCTTTCCTGATGGGCGGCGATCTTGGTCTTTCAGGAGGGGCTTGGAGTGGAGCTGCTACTCTTCCACGTCAAAAAAGAGTGAGCTGGGATAGGATGGGATGGGATGGGATGGACGCCTCCAGGCCGAGGTGTTATCCTGCAGGGAGGAGGTCTTAGGACAAACTACAGAGGTTGTAACTCTCAGCTGGCCTGTTAATGTCTGAAAGTTGGAGGAAGCAGGTGGAGAAAGGGAGGTCACTGCTCATCCTGCTGCCCCTGCAGAACTGCCACAGATATTGTCATAGATCGATTGATGATTGATTGATGAATGATTAAAAGTCGATTGCCTTTTGGGTGAAGGGTTAGCATATTTGTTGGTCTGGATAAGTGTAAATGAGATTATTGAAAGTTTTTATGTGCTCCTTTTTTGCCTTTACGTATTCAACATGATGTTTGCTTAGCACCTCACTTTGAATAAAATATGAATAAAAATTGATAGCAATTGTTTGCTACTAGCTAATGCATGTTGCTTTTGTTTATAGGTTTATATTTTTTTGTTTTATATGTAACTCGGAGTTAGAAATTGAGTGAGAAATTGATGTAGAACACTGGGCAGGCTTCCCGTGCTTCTCACATCACACTATCTGGCTGAGAAACATGAAAATATTCCCGAGGTTGCTCTTGAAATATAGATACTGTTTAATATTTTTCGTCTTTTAGTAAAGAGACAAATGTGGTGACAAGGTGAATAAAGTAGTGTATTGGTGATTTTTCTTTGTGTCTTCAATCTATAATAGAAGCCAATGTTTTGGTTTCCACAGCTAAAGAGTACTGTAAGGTGGCATACGCTTACAAAGCCACAAACGAGGACGAGCTCACCCTGAACGAAGGCGATATTGTCCACGTGCTGAGCAAGGTAAGCTTCCAGGTGACTCATGCTGTAAACTTGTGTAATGAAATACCTTTTCGTCAGTGTCACAACCCAAAATGTGAAGCAGAAGAACAGGTGAAGAACAAGGGAACTTTAGCAAAAAGGCAATGTGCAATCCTGTTACATGTCTGTGTGCACCAACTCTTCTCACATGATC
Source organism: Perissodus microlepis (assembly GCF_051167445.1). Classification (NCBI taxonomy): domain Eukaryota; kingdom Metazoa; phylum Chordata; class Actinopteri; order Cichliformes; family Cichlidae; genus Perissodus; species Perissodus microlepis. The sequence continues at coordinate 27,075,788 of NC_140475.1, forward strand.
AGGAGTTGAGCAGCTAAATGTGTATCATCTGATATCATAATGTCATAATGTTGCCTAGCAGCAATGTAGCAACAGGCTAAAATAGCTTGTGCTTAGCACTTAGGCACATATAACACTGTATAAAAGCATTATATCACTGTAATTTAGCAATAATAACATTTCATTTCTGCTTGTTGTATGATGATACTGTTATGTTGCCTGGCAAAAAACAAACTGTTCTTTGCTTTTGTTTTCAGCACCTCATACAAGTTATTGTTTCACAGCAACATTATAAAATCTTCATGCTGCCTGAAATCACCCATTTTTACCATTTACGCATCTACAACATGAACATTGTACTGCTTTCATTTTGCAGCCAACCGCACAAACAATACTGTAGCATGGACTTGTATCAAACCAGTTACACTCTTATAACCTAGCTCTCAGAACTGGATGTAATTATTTAGGTGTGGGGAGTTCATAACAGCCCTATAGCTGCATTGCAAGAGAGAAAAGTGGAAGCAACACATGGTTTCTTGTAATTCTTGGGAAGCTGCCGCCATCTAGTGGTGAAACGAGAAAAGTGCATTCAAATGAAAACAAGTTTTGATATATTTGTAGAGGGAGTTAAGTTTTTTTTTTTTTTTGTTTTTTTAAGCTGGTCTTTTTGTTTTTCCCTGTCCTGTTTTACATATTTTCTTTGACTCCTTGATTGCCAAGACTCCTGATGGCGTAGGGTCAGGGTTCAGGCTATGTAGTTTTCAAAGTAATAAAAAACTTTTTTTTTTTTTCAAAAAAGAAATTACATTAGTTTTAAATAAAGAAAAAACAACAGCCTTATTGGACATACGTGTGATGTCATGCTAACCTCCACTCATTGTTTTCTGTTGCCTCTGTCACAGGACACAGGAGAGCCGGGCTGGTGGCGAGGCGAAGTTGGAGGCAAAGAAGGCGTCTTCCCTGACAACTTCGTCGTCATGATTTCTGAAGCAGAGAAAGAGGTGGGATTGGAAAAAGAACAGAATGAACTCATTATGGTCTACAGTCAACATTCCTAGTCATTCGTTACTAGATCATCTGTTATAGATTCTTTAAGTTAACCGAGGGACTCATGAGACTCAGGAGGGTGTGGTGGGTGGTGTTCATGGTGCAAAATATGAGAGTAAACAAGATACAAGGATATGTTCTTTATATTTGCAGTGATGCAAAATTTAGAAACATCCAGAGTGATCCTTAGAGGCTTACTTCATTCTCTTCATTCTGGAGCAGTTAACACTTAGCTATCCCGTAGTAATGCTGCTATTGGCTTAGACTGCTGGGGGACTTCCCATGATGCACTCAGTCCTTTTGCTGAACTTCCCCATGTGTTTATATACTACTATAAAATCATCTTTCCATTCCCCCTCATCCATTAACCAGTCACAGCGGATATACTGTGCGTATAAATTAAAACCAAACGTCAATAAATTAATTCAGTTTTTTAACCTGAACTCAATTTGATTTGGACCAATGAAAAAGAAATTATGCAGTACTATGTTTTAGTCCTGGTTTGTTTTCTGTTCACACGGACCAATCAGGAGGAGTAAATATGATGTCATTCAAACTCTCATCTCTTCATCAGCTTATCAGTACACTTAGGAAAATCACATTCTGGTGACTGACAGCACGTTAATGCTGCGCATGAGAATGAGCCCCACAGGGATGTAGCACTGTGGTGTTTTCCGTATCATTTGAGGTCATCTCCATGTGCAACTCTAAAACTGTTTTTAGATGTTGTGTCCTGAAGTCTTGTTCAGTTCCTTTGCAAAGTCACTATGATGGTTAGATGTATAGATTAAGTCATCTAAACTCCTCTTAAGGAAAACATTGCAGTTTGGTTTCATCCTCTGGATGCTTTCAGTGGACTCCAGGAGACTTTCCAAAGTGAATTGTTTAATCCACACACATTCTTTTTTTTCTTTTTTGAAAATTTCCTGGCTTCTAGTTCCTGTTGCTGTGTTTTAATTCTTGCCCTCATCTGCTCAGTTCAGCTTGATGTAGCCTGGGGTAAAACAAAAACTTTGCACTGTTTATGCTTCGATTCCTGTACAAACCTACCTTTCAGGCAATCACCACTCTACCTATGCGTAACATCACCACTCTGGCGTTCCACATTGTGTTTCCCACATCTGTCTCTGCATGTCAAAAAATCTCCTGAATGTGCAGTTCAGGATTTGCTCTTTCTACACAGTTTGATCCCCAGCTGTGTAGTAAACTCTGCAGCTTTCTTACATTTTATTGGTTTTCAGTGTGAAAATCTTTTGGTCTTTCCTGCCCATGAAATTAAACACAGAGGTTTAGATAAGGACTCCCTGCTTCACACTGCTCACTCAATCCCAGTTTTGACATATGGCGTACTGTATCTTACATCTACCAATTAGTTTTATGGAGCTTGAAGTCGGATTAAATTTCCCACGTCCCAAATGCAGCAAGTAACTGTTGGTGATCGTCCAAATGCTTTTTACAGTACAAAGGAGCCTTTTGAGATCAGTGGACAGTTTTTAAACAGTCCGTCAGGTTGTGTAAAATAGTGTGAAAGTCTGACTGATTGATCTCATCAGAGAAAGCTGTTGGAGTGACTTTCTAGCAGATTTCTGTTCTTGTTCAGGCTCCCACATCAAGAGGGTCCATCAAATCATCACCAAAGCCAGAGGCAGAAGAGGTAAGCATCCAGAGTACCCCGAACTATTCACAAGCACTTCTTTTCATCCTTAGCTGCCTGTATGTAAAGGATGGGTGCAGCTATCATAGTTCCTGTGATGGAAAACAGGATTATGTTCCTCCTTTTCTCTTAACTTTCCTCTCACCATCCCAAACAGTCGCAGCAGGTGACTACTACTGGTCTCTTCTTGTTGAAAGGGTGGTCTTCCTCCCCACTGTTGACAGTGCTTGCTGATGAGAGATTTTTAGATCTGTGTTTCTGTCTAATACTGCAGGGGTCAACATTCTGAGATACACTTTCTTGAGGAATTCACATCAAATTTTCTGTTGTTGTGAATTGGTGCTATTTAAATTACACTATGTTTATCATCCATGGCCACATTCAGTGATTACTATAGGAGATCAATCAGTGCAAATTTGATTTGTTTTGAGTCATTTGATTTAATTTTTGCTTTCAGTTTTGGTGTTTTCTCGCTCACAGGTCTGCTGCTCACCTTTATTATTTAATTTTAATTCCTTGTTATTTACTGGTTTCAACTTGTGGCTTTTATTATTCTTTACTGTTTTATTCTTGTATTTTGGTGCTCATTGGTGTTTTGTTGATTTACATTATGTCCTTACATTTTGTGGCCCCACCTTCTGGCTCCTGCTTTGTGGAGCACATTTTAAATTCAAAGTCCCCGCACAACTATTCAAATCTTGAATCGCAGAAACAGAGGAAAGCAGAAGTGAAATAGCAGAACTACACTGATATATTCAAAACTATTTCTGTTTTACATTTCAAACTGTTGCTGTGTGCTGCTTGTTGCTGCATGATCTGTACCACAAAGCCTGTTTGCTCGGCACAAGTGAAAATGCATATATGCACAGGAAAAAGTCACTGCTATGCGTTGTTGCATTAAAATGACATCTTTACCTTTTTGTTCACATGAACAACGTTGATCTATAAAAAGATAGACTAGGTTTGTTTGCTTGTTCTTGCAGTCGGGATTTTTTTCCCCACTTAATAGATTATTTTATTGCACTTATGACTCGTGTTTTGTTTTTCTTAAATACACATAAAGGTGAGTTATAATCATGGATCATGCTGATGATTGAACCATATCTTTAGATATACAGTCATGTGAAACAAGAGTGACCAAGAATTACAGCTCAGACTCTACAGGCCTCTGTTACACCTGATTTATGCTTCAGCAGCAAACCTATGACACACACCAAGAAATGTAATTACATATCGGGTCAACGCAGCCTGCAACAATTAAAAAGATTCCCTAAATCTAAATCAGGCCTTAGTGTGTTAAATGTTCATGAATGAGTGAGTGAAGTCATCTGACAGTTAAAGCTTTGCTACGCACAGGAACAATAATCCCAAGCACAGCAGCAAATCTATAATGGAAAGGAAAGACTCCAGGTGTTGCAGTGGCCCAAAGTCCAGACCTCAATCTGACTGAAATGCTCAAGGTGGGGGTGTGGGTGTGTGTGTGTCTTCTTTCTTTTTTTAACATGACTGTATTATAAATCAGACACACACATAAAAGCCTGTTACGTTCACTGAATCTATAAAAATCTTGAGAAAAGAGCCACTGTGTGACTTTTATCATTGACATGTAACATGCGTGACCTCAAATCCCTGCATAATCCCTTCTCTCCTTCCATATTTGACTCTTACTTTAGATGTGAATTGCTGGGATGAAATCAGTTTTTATTTAATTCGTGGGAGGTAGAATCGTCTTTAACTGCACATGTTGAAATAACACAACAAGAGAAGTCTTGAACATATTTCAGCCACCCGCTCTCACACTTTAATGTCAACTGGAACAATACAATACATATGCACCTTTGTATATAAGATTTATTGTAATGCTGACGAGTAATTAAAAGTGTTTTCCAGAGATGTTGGTGTGTATTTGCAAAAAAAAAAGAAAGAGGGAAAAAAAAGATATATACCCCATTAATTTTGAGAACTGCTTTTGTGTTTGTCATGTTAGGGTTATATAACATGACTGGACAGTAAATAACTCACTCAATGAATGCTGTAAGCCCATCACTGCTGACTGCTTAGCCTCCAGTGCCATAATATTTTTATGGAAATAGATTTTATTAATGGGTATTAGGATACCAGTGCCTAAGCTATTAAATGTCACAAAGCGGCAGTCTAACTAATGCAACACAAGTCAGCTGGCGAATCTTGTACTGAAATATTGCCCGTACTCAAACATAATCTTTTTGGTTCCCAGGCATTATTGTCATAATTATGCCAAAGTTTATTGTTGGGAACAGTTAGATGAGAGACACAGTATTAATATAAAGAGAAACCTTTTTAAGTCTGTGTATGTAAACACCAATAACCTTTAGCATTTTGAAAGTAGCAGCCAACACCTACATGTCTGAGCAAGTAAACCTGCTAAGTGCTAAATGCGTCCAGTGTGATACTGCAGTGCCCGGGTTGGTTTCGGGTGACACTCGCTGTACTTTGCCTCTCCTCCCACCCTATTTCACCCCGTTTCACAGCAGATGGAACCTCGTCTTTTTTTTTTCTTTTTTTTTTTTAATTAGTGCAATACTTTGTGTAGTGCGTCTGTTAATAATGGTTGAAACCAGCATTGTAAGGCCTTTAAAATGTAGGTCTTATATATTGACTTGTGTTGGCGTTAATCATGTTAGACAGTCAGACTCGTGGTTAATCTTCATTGAATTAATATATTGAGTTGTAATCAAAGAAGGCTGTGCTGTAAAATGACAAAATATTTAAACTGCCTGTGTTGCTCTCCTAATATAAGAAGGCAATCACAACATTTCACTGCAGGACTGAATCTAGTGCAACAAGAGACCAAACCGAATTTGTACCTTTCTCCTTAACTCCTGCTTTTTTTTTTTTAAATAAAGATAATCACTTTGTTGTGTCATCCTCACACTAACATTTATTAACTCTCTACTTTTGTCTTCCTGTCAGAAACCGAAGAAACCGCCTCCACCATCTAAAAGCACGGGTAAGGAGCAGTTTAACCTCTTTGTCTTATTATCTGCTCTCAAGTCAGTGGGAAGTGTGAAAACGGGCTTCTTACTTTAAATTTCTTGCTATTGAGCAGCTCGTTTCTTAAGTAGAATTAGTAGGTGTTTGCATTTATTGTACACCGCCTCAAAAATATGAAGTGCATTAATATTACTGTTTGGAAAAAATATATAGATTATTGTTAGAATAATCTGTTAATTTTTTGGTTTCAATCCTTCTTTATACCCAGCGTCTGTGCTGTTTCATTGCTGAAATATCATCAAGGAAGCAAAAGAAACAGCTGTGTACTCAGGATATTTCCATCATCATGTCCCATTGAGTGCACCTGTGTACATGCTGGGATCCTGTAACTGTAGCAACTCATAAAAAAAAGAAGTATATATACACATGGTAGAAAGTAGATTAAAATCCAAAAAGGATTGGATCCTCTGCCATGTACTCTTTGTTTACGTTTAACTGATTGAGGAAACATTCATGAAAGCCCAAAGTGTGTGATCTACTTCTACTTCAAGTAGAAGGCCGTGTGGTGACTGAGTTTGGGTATAGAGACAGCAGTCCCTGGTATCAGCAGCAACATCTACAGTTTGCAAAATGCACATTTGCATCATTTTTTTTACCACAGGGTTTGTATTCATATCCTGCTAGGACTGCACTTTTGTGTGTGTGTGTGTGTGTGTGTGTGTGTGTGTGTGTGTGTGTGTGTGTGTGTGTGTGTGTGCGTGCACGTACACATTTTCTTAATGTGTAGATGTCAAACATAACCAAACCACACTGGTGTGCACCCACCAATACATACACAGTGTAATAGTCATCTGGCAACTCTGTGCTAATTTCATACCCGCCTGGAAGTGTCTGGTAGAGGATAGTGTATTTGTGTCAGTGCTTTGTTGTGTTTACTTGAGAAAGTGTCTTCCTTTCTGTTGTGTGAGTCTCAAGTCAGTCGTGTCAGACAGACGAGGTGACTCTTGTGTGGACCATGTTTCGTTTTTCAGCTCTTAAGCCGGAGATCCCCAGTGCTGACAAGAAGCCTCATCTGGTCAGGCCAGAGGACAGAGGTACGGTTGCACTCCGTCTTTGCTCGCATCCTTCTTTATGTTCCCATTTCCCCACATTGCTCACAGCTTTGCTCCACATATCAAAATACTTTTTTTTTTTACATTTCCCTCCAAATTTGGCACTGAACACAGATCTCCATCCGATATTACTTTCCTGTTATGGCCTTTTCACTCGGTGCATAACTCCATCCTACTTCTGCCACATGGCATTTTACTCAGCATACTGTTGGATAAGCAGCCTTCCTCTCTACTTGGTTTAAATTGAAAAAAAAAAAAAAAACACAAGTTAACAGAGGATTTATGAAGTAAGAAGCTAATGTTACTAGGTATTAGGGCTGCCACAAACGATTATTTTGATAGTCGACTAGTCACCGATTATTTTTGCGATTAGTCGACTAATCAGATCCATTGGATCCATTGGACGTACAGCTTATTGCAGCATGCATCTGCTCTTATATAACTATCATTAGCTTACAGCTTTAAGTGTTTAAGGTATGTCCTAACTAAAAATAAAGACAAGATGATAGTTTATTAAATTTTAATGAAATTTGCAGATTGTTTCCGTGAAGTTTAATAAACTCCTTGCTATCTAAAATATAATGGGACACTGGAGTAAATTCTTGAGCATCTCACACTTCTGATAATCAGTTGTCTGCTTGATGTTTATTCAGCTGTGTAAAAACTATAACTTTAATCTCAGCCAAACCGATCGACTCAGGAACAAATAAAATACTACAAAAAGCCAAACAATAACATTAAGTTATCTAAGTGACTTATATATGTTTAACCTGAGTAGCGAAAGACGGCGGTGGGTTTGAAAACGATTTGCCGGGAGTCCGTTGTTCTCACGGGCTCTAGTGAGCCTTGCCCCCGGCTAGCTATCGAGCTAGTGGGTAACAGACGTCTCCGAAAACGTCGGAGCGCTTTTGAAAATATGTGGTGTCTTGATAAACTGAGCAGATATTTGAGGTTTACACAGTTACATTCTCGCCTGAAAATATGTTAAACGTTTATTTTGTGACCCAGAAAGAATAATAAGAGTAATATTAAAACTAACTAGCTGCCGCCATTGTTGGAAACTGAGCTGGGCTGCGCTATGAATTCTGGGACAGAGCTACTTCTTCTTCTTCGGGGTTTAACGGCAGCTGGCATCCTTGTACATGCAGTGCTGCCATCTTCTGTTTCAGTCCTTTATTACACTCTTAAGTCCCACTACTTATTCCTGCGTCTTTAGTGATCTTACAAAGCTTCAAACGACGCGTCGACTATTAAATCAGTCGTCGACGATTCTGATAGTCGACGTAATCGTGACTAGTCGACTAATCGTGGCAGCCCTACTAGGTATGCCTGAGACAGCACCTCACTGTCACCAGCTCCTTCTAGCTCACTTCACTTTGCTAAAAATGTTGGGTAGACTGGAACACAGTCAATAAAAGCTTTAACCACAGGTTTAACTTTAGTGTTCAAAAGTTTAGAAGACATTGATTCATATTCTGATGGCTTTTATGGAAAATTCTAAAAGACAAAAGTCTGAGTTTGTGTCTACTAGAAGCGCCTCTTGTGGTTCCTTTGTCTGTTTTGTTGTTGCTGTTTTTGTCTCGAGTCTTCACTTTCTTTAAAGCCTTTGTTCTCTGACTTAGTGGGGTCTTATATATTGTGTCTCCCTTCTACTTTTTGCTTACTTTTTTGTTCATTTGAATGTTTTTCCTTCATCGATGGAAATTAGGTTTCAAAATACACTGGTTCTTTTTGTTTTTGTTTTTTTTCCCTTCCAAAAAGTACTGCTTCTAGAAAAGGCTAAAACACTTGCACTATTTGAAGATAAACAGAAAGCAGTGATTTGCATTTAATATAAATAAAAACTGCCATACACAAAAAAAACGATATGACCCAAGATCCAGGTCCTGGGTCCAGATTCATTAGGATGTATGTAGGTGGAAAACTGTCCCACGGGCTAAAAAAACAACAACAAAACAACACTTTCTCGGTTTAATGTCTCTCTTTTAAATAATATTCAGGTAAGGTTTATAAGATTTTCAAACTTAAATACGTTTATAGTAAAAAATTAGCTAGCTTCACAACTTGTGGGGGAGGTGGATGCATTTAATGAGTTTACTTGTGTGGTGGCTGCTGTACACCTGAGGTCAGTTTATTTTTATGGTATAATCACAGCACATGACTGTGAAGGTTCTCAGTCATCCAGGTCATCGTAGTCAAAGGAGCTTGTAAAGAAAAGCGTCTGGACTTCTTTAGTTGCTTGAAGACGTTTCACCTCTCATCCGAGAAGCTTCTTCAGTTCTAAGGTCAAATGGTGGGGAGTCCCAGATTTAAACCTAGTGGGAGTATCCCCCCGCAGAGGGACAAAAGGACCCCCTGATGATCCTCTAATCGCCTGAGCTAAGGTGTGAAACTGGGTGTGGGTCCCAATCAGCCAGGGTTTTGGGTGAGCTCATTGTGAAACCTGGCCCCACCTTATCATGCGAATTCCTGAGGTCAGATGGCCCAGGATGTGAGTGGGCGTTAAGTCGTCTGGGGAGGGAACTCAAAACTGGATTATAGATGGCAGAGAGTTGGTGTCGTAAACCACCGCCTCTGTTCAAAGATGGTCGCTCACAGTGGACATAGATGGCTTCTTTCACTCCTCTTTCAAACAATCTGTCCTCTCTGTCCAAAATATGAACATTGGCATCCTCAAAAAAGTGACCTTTGTCCTTAAGATGCAGATGGACTGCTGAGTCTTGTCCTGTGGAGGTGGCTCTTCTATGTTGTGCCATGCGCTTGTGAAGTGGCTGTTTGGTCTCTCCGATGTAGAGGTCTGGGCATTCCTCGCTGCACTGTACCGCATACACCACAGTGTGAACCAGTTTTTGTCTGAGCGTGTTGCTGGGTCTTTCAGAGGTGAAACGTCTTCAAGCAACTAAAGAAGTCCAGACGCTTTTCTTTGCAAGCTCCTTAATCACAGCACATGTTGAAGCAAGCTCTAGTGCTGTCAACGCAGTTTCTCTTGCTGAGCTGAATGCAAGAAATGAACGTGTGTGTGTGTGTGTGTGTGTGTGTGTGCATCCCTGCTAGAAGCTGCCCGTACTGCTGAGTTGGTGTCTGTCTTATGTAATCATTTTAGATGTAATTAATTGGGTGTTCAGGATTAAAGCTTTATGGATAGAAGATAATCTTCATTGTGATTGTGTAGAGATTCCAAAATCTGTAATAAAAACCCAAAAGCAAATGCAGTTGGATCTGGAAATGTCTGGATACACATATTAGCTCATTTGGCCTCAGGCATGTTAGTACATTCTGTAAATAAAGAGTGGAAGAGTAGAGGACAATAGTGGTAGATGATCACTGGATCCTTTCCATAATAAAGGGAAAAATAGCCTCTAAGGTCCACAGTACATCATCAGTTCAACATGGTAAGGCTTCTTTGGCTTTGTAGCATGCCTCTCAGGAGGTAGATGTCAAGGACAAGTGATACCAAAAGTTAATAATTAATGAATTGTTATGCAATTCTGTTTATATAGACTTGAAGGGCTTTATCTGCAGTACAAGCGGTAAAATGATGCCGACTGAAGTTTCAGCTTCATGTGTGTTAGAAGTATTTATACGGGTTTTAACAGTGTGTGACTGAATAACAGCAACAGTGATATAAGGGGGTCAGCAGGATCAGCAATACCTCCTGCTGTCATTTTTTTCCAACTTAAATTTCTTCCTCAAGTCTTCACTTCACAAAGTATGTGTCTGCTCACTTTGGGTTACTTTCTATGTCTCAAATCCTTCCCCCCCCCCCCCCCCCCACACACACACACACACACACACACACACACACACACAAGTTGTAACACTAATCTCTTTTTCCCTCGACATTATTGTCTTTCATCCTAGTGCTTCTTCGTATTTGTTTCTTTTTGTTTTCTTCTCTCCATTTGTGTCCTAGGAGGTCCTTCATGGGAGGTAACGGAAAAATCTAAGAATCACACAGGGTTATTTATGTTCATAGTAAAGGAACCAGCAGACAAACAGGAAAAGAATGAATCACAGTAGCTGTTGTGGAAGTAAAGCTAATTGGTCTTCCAGAAAACATTGCCGCTTGACATTACAGCTGATACTTTCAATTATGTTGCATTGTCACAGATGATTGCTCACGCAATAAATGCTTTTCCTGGTTAATAGGTAGGTAACATGACACACAATCACATCACTGTTTTCTAATCAGTATGACAACAGATCTGTGGAAAGCAATAGCGACAGATCAGGACACATGTCGTGCTATGTGTATTACATTATTTGCCCATCTTTAAAATCTGTTATCTATCTGTGTATGTAATCTAGTCTGGTCTATCTTGTGCTTCCCATGTTAGGGTGTTGGGCAGTTTAAAGTTTCTGTCATCAGCATGTTAAAGTTCAGCTGAGGGCAAACAGAATCAGCTGATGAATGTACACCATTTTGTCCTGCTTCCCAGAAGAACGAGGCTTGAATTTCAATCAGTTACTCTCAGTTACAGTGTGTAATTGTAGAATAGGCAGCATAACATGATGGTAAAATAGTTCATTCAGCCAGTAAATGATCTTTTTTCCCCTCTTGTTTTTTTCTCTGCCCATTTCCTTTCTTTTTGGTTCATATTTCCTGTTTCTAACATCTACCTGACCCCTTCTTTCTCACCAGTTGACAAACCCATACCAGATCTTAAACCTAAACCAGCTGCGCCCTTAGTCCCGCCCAAGAAGCCGGTCCCTCCTCCAGGGAAAGGCCGACCAGGAATGATCCCACCAAAGAGGCCTGAGAAGCCTCTTGCTTCCTCACCCAGCTTCAAGTAAGTATCTGTTCATCATTTGACCACCACTGATGAACTCCACTGCATCTTTGGGTTAAAAAAAAAAAATTGGTGTCTGGGACATGTAATTGATTCACATCAACATTGATTATAATGCATTGTTATTTTTGTGCAGGGAGAGCCAAAACATAAAAACTTCCTCTCAGCTTGTTCGTGGCCAAAAAATGGCCACCCCTTGTTTACGTTTACAAAATGCTATAAAATTCATATATATTAAGAAAAATTTCCACTTTCATTGACTTGATTTTTTAGATTAGCATCAGTGCTGTTCATGAAAATCAAAATTTAATTCAAATTCAGAATTTTAATCCTTTAAATACCAGTTCAATCACATAATCCTAGGAACTCATAAATGGAAAAAAATCATAAAACCCCATTTTTTTTCCAAATAATACATGCCATCTGATTTATTTTCTAACCATGATGGAGGTTAGATGTATAGCAATAATTAACAGTAGTATAGTATGACTTTTATGCATCTTTGTTTTTGTGCAGTGACAGAAAAACAAAAAAACTCCCTCTCAGCTTGTTCGTGGCCAAAAATGGCCACCCCCTGTTTACATTTAAAAAATGCCATAAATTAATATATATTAAAACATTTTTCTACTTTCATTGACTTGATTTTTTTTAAATTAGCATCAGTGCTGTTCATCAAGACTAAAATTTCATTCAAATTCAGAATTTTAACCCTTTAAATACCAGTTAAATCACATAATTGTAATGATTTACATAGGGATAAAAGCATAAAATCCCTATTTTTTTTTAGATAATACATGCAAATTGATTTATTTTCTAACCATGATGGAGGTTAGATGCGTAGCAATAATTAAAAGTATCAATGAGTTCTATGCATCTTTGTTTTTTTGTGCAGTGACAGAAAAACAAAAAAAATCTCCCTCTCAGCTTGTTCGTGGCCAAAAATGGCCACCCCCTGTTTATGTTTACAAAATGCTATAAAATTCTACTTTCATTGACTTGGTTTTTAAATTCGCACTGGTCCTACTCATGAAAACCAAAATATAATTCAAAATCAGAAATTATACCCTTTGAATACCAGTCAGATTATGTATTATTACTACGCTTTTGGGGGAAAATAGCAATAAAGTTAACATTTTTTAGAATATGAAAGATGAAACCTAATATTTTTTTAATCATCATTGCAGGCACCAGTAACAGTAACAATGATTTATTTTTACTTTATTTTATTTTTTGCGGGGGATGAATGGCCAAAAAGAAAATCACACATGGTGTGTTAGTGGCCAGAAAGGCCATTTAATGACCAAATAACCACTGAAATGACCACAAAAATGATCAAAATTTATATTCCAGTGTGTGTGCTTCTGTGTGCATCCTCATTAGCAGAAAGATGTTCTTAACACAGTAGAGTGGTTTTTGTAGGCACACTTTCTACACCCAGTGCAAGGGGCTGCTGTTCCAATCCTGGAGGTGCGCCTTTTGCACCTTCTTCTCATTTTGTTGGTGGAGTGTGGGTCACACTGTGGTTCAGACTACTGTATCTTGAGATCAATGGCAGAAGTGGCTGAGAATCAGGGACAAGGGTGTCTTGCAGTTGTTGAGGTCACCAGCATGTGCCCCAGCTCTTCCAGGATCACTCTTCATTTGTAGGTTGTAGAGCACTCCCCCACTTCAGTGAAGTTGTTTCCAGCGGGACAAAGGCATCGTATCTCAAGACATCCAGGAGATTGGAGAAAAGAGCCAGCAGCCATCAGTTAGTTTTCCTTCAACAACTCGAGGTGCCAACATCCTCTCTATGTTATCCAAGCTGTATTTGTGCCTATTGTTGTGCAGGATTGCTTCTTGCTTCCAGGCGTCCTCTATTCCCCATCACTGACTGCTGGTTCCCTGTGAGTTGCTGTCAAAAGAAGCACATTCCTCCGTTGCTTTGGCATGTGGGATATCGGCGTGGTGGTTTTGGTGAAGCTAAAGACAGACAACAAAATCTTCCTCTGTTGCAACTGGAGAAGCTGGGGAGGGAGCTCTGGGTTGTTTCCCCTGTGCCAGTTTTTATCTGAGGAGTTCCTCTGCCAAGGTGCCCGAAGGAAAGACGTTGTCCTCGGAGCTCCTCCATCAGTTGGAGTCTGATCTCATGCCATTTTTTACTTCCTGATACTTCCAGTGTTGTCATCCAACATGCTATGTATTGCTTTATCCTGTTGTAGGCTCACATTTCCACTTCATCTATAATCCTCCAATCCTCACACCTTCACCTCCCGTGCAGGTTTGTAAGGGTGCACAGCAGCTAAAAGATCTCCTTTGTTATAAAAATGTTGAAAGTAGATCTCAGACTGTTAATGCAGGGAACTGCATACAGGGTGAGCCCTGGTTTGATACCAGTGGGTACTGGATTGTAGAGCAGTCTCTCTTCAGTAGTGGGACCCACATGGTTTTCCTTTCATGAGGGATCCACTTAGTCGCCTGCTCCTTGGTCTCAGAAAATGCTCCTATGTTGTTTTCCATCAGCTGCTCGGCCTCCACCTCCATGCCCCCCAACCCCAATCCTTCCCCAAAGAAGAGGATTCAGGCACTGGCTAGTACTCTTCATCAGTGGTGATGCAGTCAGCTTCTTTGGAGATTGTCCCCTCATCTTCTGGAGAGGAAGTTTCCTCATCTTGGGCAGATGTCTTTTCTTCAAGGGCAGAGGACTGCTTACTGTCCTTGCTCTCTGACCAGATCATATAGACAGTGCTTGAAGCAGTGATGACTTTATTGCCATATTGCCTGAATAAATTATCTGGAAGCTGTTAGGCTTACTTACAGCAGTAGCACTGACTGCACTTGCATAAACTCCAGGACACGTTTACAAACAGTGTTGTTGTCGTTTAAGCTGCAGCTGCAGGTTTGAACTCTGCAAAATGGCCTGTGATTGGGTTTTGGGTTTTTTTAGAGTTAATATTTTGGGTATGGTATCTTTTTATGAAAAATACAAGAGTAAAAGTGCTTTTAGCATGTGCTTCGAAGCTAAGTTTGACTGGGAACCTCAAAGCTCAATAGCCTGCATCGACAGAAATTCACTGCAGCCTATGTAATATTTGATGCGTCATTATTTATTTCAGTCTATCTGGCAAATACATGTTTGTGCTGCAATGTCATGCACAAACACAAACTATTAGATCCTTAAGATCAAACCTATGTAATAATAATAATAATAGTAGTAATGGATTGCATTTATATAGTGCTTTTCGAGACCCTCAAAGCGCTTTACAATTCCACTATTCATCCACTCTCACATTCACACACTGGTGGAGGCAAGCTACAGCTGTAGCCACAGCTGCCCTGGGGCAGACTGACAGAAGCGAGGCTGCCATATCGGCCCCTCTGGCCATCACCAGTAGGCGGTAGGTGAAGTGTCTTGCCCAAGGACACAACGACCAAGACTGTCCGAGCAAGGGCTCGAACCGGCAACCTTCTGATTACAAGACGAACTGCCAACTCTTGAGCCACGATCGCCCCTATATCAAAATTGTTTCATTATTTTGGTCCATTGGAGTGTGGTAAGCCATCAAAGGCCGCTACTAGAAACTAGGAATATTACATGAAATTGCTTGTTTGGCCAAAAATGGGTAAATTTGGTAAAGAACATGAAAAACTACAATTTTCATGTGTTGAGTTTATAATGAAAGCAATTTTACCTAAATCGCATGATATAGTACTGTCAATAACAAGGAATCAAAAAAGGTGGTTATAATGGGTTTCAATTGGCCAAAAATGGCCACGATAGAGCCAAGAGGAACAATTTGGTGTATAGTGTATACAGTGGCTTGCAAAAGTATTCGGCCCCTACATTTTGTCACATTACCACCACAAACATGAATCAATTTTATTGGAATTCCACGTGAAAGACCAATACAAAGTGGTGTACACTTTGTATTGGTCTTTCACGTGGAATTCCAATTAAATTGTACAGCTACTGATCAGAAGGTTAGTGGTTCGATCTTAGGCTTCGCCAGTCTGCATGTCAAGTGTCCTTGGGCAAGATACTAACCCCAAATTGCCCTCCGATGCGTTCATCGGAGTGTGAATGTGTGTGAATGTAGATTAAGTTTGCACTTGCGTTTAGAAGTGCTTGCATGAGTGGGTGTGAATGGGTGAATGAGGCATGTTGTATAGAACGCTTTGAGTACTCCGGGAGAGTAGAAAAGCACTATATAAGAATCAGTCCGTTACACAACACCATAAAGTCCAAAGAACACACCAGACAGGTCAGAGATAAAATTATTGAGAAATTTAAAGCAGGCTTAGGCTACAAAAAGATTTCCCAAGCCTTGAACATCCCACGGAGCACTGTTCAAGCGATCATTCAGAAATGGAAGTATTTCTGTATGGCACAACTGTAAACCTACCAAGACAAGGCCGTCCACCTAAACTCACAGGCCGAACAAGGAGAGCGCTGATCAGAAATGCAGCCAAGAGGCCCATGGTGACTCTGGACGAGCTGCAGAGATCTACAGCTCAGGTGGGGGAATCTGTCCATAGGACAACTATTAGTCGTGCACTGCACAAAGTTGGCCTTTATGGAAGAGTGGCAAGAAGAAAGCCATTGTTAACAGAAAACCATAAGAAGTCCCGTTTGCAGTTTGCCACAAGCCATGTGGGGGACACAGCAAACATGTGGAAGAAGGTGCTCTGGTCAGATGAGACCAAAATGGAACTTTTTGGCCAAAATGCAAAACGCTATGTGTGGCGGAAAACTAACACTGCACATCACTCTGAACACACCATCCCCACTGTCATGCTCTGGGGGTGCTTCTCTTCAGCAGGGACAGGGAAGCTGGTCAGAGTTGATGGGAAGATGGATGGAGCCAAATACAGGGCAATCTTGGAAGAAAACCTCTTGGAGTCTGCAAAAGACTTGAGACTGGGGCGGAGGTTCACCTTCCAGCAGGACAATGACCCTAAATATAAAGCCAGGGCAACAATGGAATGGTTTAAAATAAAACATATCCATGTGTTAGAATGGCCCAGTCAAAGTCCAGATCTAAATCCAATCGAGAATCTGTGGCAAGATCTGAAAACTGCTGTTCACAAATGCTGTCCATCTAATCTGAGTGAGCTGGAGCTGTTTTGCAAAGAAGAATGGGCAAGGATTTCAGTCTCTAGATGTGCAAAGCTGGTAGAGACATACCCTAAAAGACTGGCAGCTGTAATTGCAGCAAAAGGTGGTTCTACAAAGTATTTACTCAGGGGGGCTGAATAATTATGCACACCCCACTTTGCAGTCATTTATTTGTAAAAAATGTTTGGAATCATGTATGATTTTTGTTCCACTTCTCACGTGTACACCACTTTGTATTGGTCTTTCATGTGGAATTCCAATAAAATTCATGTTTGTGGCTGTAATGTGACAAAATGTGGAAAAGTTCAAGGGGGCCGGATACTTTTGCAAGTCACTGTATTATTGACATTATTAAGGAGCTGATGTTGAAAATTAAAAAATCTGAAAAAAATACACACCTTTGGGAAGTTTCATTCCATTTGCATTAACAGAACAAAAATGGTTGAAAAAACAAAAGTGAAGTGGCCACAAATGGCCAGGATAGAGCCCGGAGGGTTAAATACACACCTCTGTAGTAGTTTTTTTTTTTTTCCTCGGCAAGTGAGAGACTTTGGGAAATCTAGGTGTACTGTGATTAGTCAAACGCTTGCACATCCAGAAAAAGCAAATGCTTAAAAATAAAATTTATAAAATGTGAGTTGGTAAAACAAAAGCTATGCAGGGCGAACAGCTCCTAATGTTAGGCTTAAAAAATGGAACAGATAATTAGAGAAATGAGATTTGAGTATTGAGAACGCATCCCCTCAGCTTGTTACTTGTAGAGAGAAAATAAAGAAGCTGGCACAGAATTACAAGAAAATTAATTGCACACAATAGAGATTGACAGACCACGTGACTTACGCGTTGCATTGTAGGTACAAGTGGCAGCAAAATCAAAACACTGCATCAAGCGCTAGCATTTCCAGCACCGGTAACCATTAATTCTGTGGTTTTAATCCATACTTGCATTTTATTTGCCCCAAAACAGTCATGTACAAAACGAAGGAGAACACGGCAGGTCCGTACAAAGACAGACTTTGTGGACTAAAGACGTTGGCGTGCTGCCCAACTTCATCACGCACATATTTATAATTATATGGTCCTAAGTGTGAGTGCATACACTCACAAAATGTTTAGTAACTTCAGATCCCTGCAACAAGCCCAGGTCCAGTTTACTTTGGTGATTTGGACTATTCCATTTCACAGCTGTTGTTAATTTTTTTTTTTCTTTATCTCCTGTACAGGCCAACGCAATCTATTTGTCGTTTCAGTTTGTAGTATTACACAACATTTTCAGATCCAATAGAAATAAAATAAGAGTTTCGTAATTCATTCAATTTATTGTCTTTATTTATAACTGGCATTATTGTTTCATTCTATTATAGAATCTTACAAGAAAGAGGCAAAATTGTATTCCATTGTGCTTTATTAGCTGCTTCGGTGAAAAACAAATTAACAATGGGGGGAAAAAAAATAACCATATCAAAACAACATACTGGAAAACGGTTATTCATCACTTGATTGCTTCAATACAACACTTGGGCACATATATGCGGGACTTTTCGTGGCTGTTTTGATATCGCTCTCTCTCTTAACCGATCAAATCTCGCTGTGGTAGCAGCTTTAAACTCGGTATGACCCAGGTTGATAGAGGGAGCCCAGTCTGGATCGCATTCCAGCATTTTGAAGGCTGGTTTTCCTACAAAACACAACAAACATTAGCCCGCAAAGGCACAGTAAACAAAGCAGCATAGCGCAACGAATTCAATTCAAATCAATATAAGACTTATTTGTAACCTACATCAACTATTATGTTATAAATTACTTAATAACTACAACAAAAGACTTACCTTTGTGGACATGCTTGGAGCAGACTAACATGTGAGCTGGAGTGTGCTGAAATATTTGGTCTTCGAATAGCTGCAATCCAGGCCATCCGTCGGCTCTTTGTTACTTCGGAAACATGGCTTGAACAGTTTCTCTTCCACGACGGAATCCAATAAAAACCGATCTGTTTACCCGTCAGCTTCCCGTGGCTGTCATGCGACCGGCTATTGCATACAACAGCTTCTTGCCATTATTTGTGTTTCTTTTTATCGCTGTGTGACTGTTTTCTTGTGAAAGCCTGCGTGCGCTAGTACCACTTGCCACTCGTACCTACAATCCTTTGCGGTTTTGATGTCATATTTTCGATCTGTATAAGAGGTGACATTACCAGCCAACCACAGAGGCAGCTGTTACATTACCCATGAGTATTTGTGAATGCACTGGAAGGTATTTAGCTCCACAGGCCAGCCTTACAGTGAGTGCTTCCCACCAAGTGATCCCCAGAACACACTGTGATGTTCTTCAGTACAGACTTTAATAACTTTTAGAAATCCGATGGGATGATGAGAACAATTAATTTTGTTATTCATTTAAAATAAAATGTAAAATATCAGCTAAATTGTAGCTGATATTGCTAAAGTCAAGTTTTTCTCTTTTAACCACAGGCACAATGGGGAGGTGCCATCCACACGACCAAAGTCTGACTCCGAGCCATTACCTCTCACCAAACCGGTGTCTGCAGACTCTGTGGAGAACTCGGGTACAGGTATGTCCATACTACTACATGCATGTCAGATTGCTACAGTCATAACCCCTGGTATCAAATTATTTCCACTGTAGCCACATTAAAAAAAAAATAAAAATTAAAGTGTATCTATAGTTTTGTTTCCTACTTTAATTATTGTCGGTTGCTTATAAGAAGTCAATAAATGACTTCACCAGAAGATTTTTGCTTTGACAGTAAGTCTTTTTTGTGACCGTGGTAAATAACATTTCTGAACACAGATTTTTAATTTTTGGTCAGAAAATCACGACAAATTTGTGAAGGGCACCAAAAAGGTGTCACCAAAATACCAACACCATTTATTAAACCAAAGAAAAATAATAATTTAATTTCAGTTCATTTCTGATTTGTTAGTATAGTGCAAAATTGTAACTATAGATGATAATTTTCTCATGTATGGCATGTGTACCTAATTAGCTTAAGCTTGTTAGTCTGTATAAGACTTGAATGCTAGGAGGCCAGTCATAAACGTTTTCTGTTTTGCTTGCTATTTCCAGGCTATACAGGGAGTGCAGAATTATTAGGCAAATGAGTATTTTGTCCACATCATCCTCTTCATGCATGTTGTCTTACTCCAAGCTGTATAGGCTCGAAAGCCTACTACCAATTAAGCATATTAGGTGATGTGCATCCCTGTAATGAGAAGGGGTGTGGTCTAATGACATCAACACCCTATATCAGGTGTGCATAATTATTAGGCAACTTCCTTTCCTTTGGCAAAATGGGTCAAAAGAAGGACTTGACAGGCTCAGAAAAGTCAAAAATAGTGAGATATCTTGCAGAGGGATGCAGCAATCTCAAAATTGCAAAGCTTCTGAAGCGTGATCATCGAACAATCAAGCGTTTCATTCAAAATAGTCAACAGGGTCGCAAGAAGCGTGTGGAAAAACCAAGGCGCAAAATAACTGCCCATGAACTGAGAAAAGTCAAGCGTGCAGCTGCCAAGATGCCACTTGCCACCAGTTTGGCCATATTTCAGAGCTGCAACATCACTGGAGTGCCCAAAAGCACAAGGTGTGCAATACTCAGAGACGTGGCCAAGGTAAGAAAGGCTGAAAGACGACCACCACTGAACAAGACACTCAAGCTGAAACGTCAAGACTGGGCCAAGAAATATCTCAAGACTGATTTTTCTAAGGTTTTATGGACTGATGAAATGAGAGTGAGTCTTGATGGGCCAGATGGATGGGCCCGTGGCTGGATTGGTAAAGGGCAGAGAGCTCCAGTCCGACTCAGACGCCAGCAAGGTGGAGGTGGAGTACTGGTTTGGGCTGGTATCATCAAAGATGAGCTTGTGGGGCCTTTTCGGGTTGAGGATGGAGTCAAGCTCAACTCCCAGTCCTACTGCCAGTTTCTGGAAGACACCTTCTTCAAGCAGTGGTACAGGAAGAAGTCTGCATCCTTCAAGAAAAACATGATTTTCATGCAGGACAATGCTCCATCACACGCGTCCAAGTACTCCACAGCGTGGCTGGCAAGAAAGGGTATAAAAGAAGAAAAACTAATGACATGGCCTCCTTGTTCACCTGATCTGAACCCCATTGAGAACCTGTGGTCCATCATCAAATGTGAGATTTACAAGGAGGGAAAACAGTACACCTCTCTGAACAGTGTCTGGGAGGCTGTGGTTGCTGCTGCACGCAATGTTGATGGTGAACAGATCAAAACACTGACAGAATCCATGGATAGCAGGCTTTTGAGTGTCCTTGCAAAGAAAGGTGGCTATATTGGTCGCTGATTTGTTTTTGTTTTGTTTTTTGAATGTCAGAAATGTATATTTGTGAATGTGGAGATGTTATATTGGTTTCACTGGTAAAAATAAATAATTGAAATGGGTATATATTTGTTTTTTGTTAAGTTGCCTAATAATTATGCACAGTAATAGTCACCTGCATACACAGATATCCCCCTAAAATAGCTAAAACTAAAAACAAACTACAAACTACTTCCAAAAACATTCAGCTTTGATATTAATGAGTTTTTTGGGTTCATTAAGAACATGGTTGTTGTTCAATAATAAAATTATTCCTCAAAAATACAACTTGCCTAATAATTCTGCACTCCCTGTATATTACCTTTATGAGCTATTTGCCAATATATGGGCCAACACATAAAAATGTAAAAAAAGAAAAAAGATGAGACTGAAGAAAACACCCTTCAGTCACATTCTCTGTGTTGATATTCCATAGTGAATCCGCCAGAGGACGCCTTGCAACAATCAGCTGATCTTAGCAAAGTTGGGGAGAGCTTAAACAAGTAATCCACGACTTGCTGTGAGAACAAAATAAGCTTATTTTTAGACTGGGTTGTCCTAGCGTTTTAGTAAGAACTCATAAATACCTGTATATTTCTTGTGTCACATGGGTTAGACATTCACTTGGCAAGGAAAAGGTTGCTGATTCACTTTCAGCCAGAGGCGCAAACGTTCTGTGGAGTAGTAGCAGGAAGGACATCCGGCGTAAAACTGCTAGATCAAACATGCACAGCTACCCGCTGTGGTGACCCCCTTGTAGCAAAGCAGCAGCTGAAAGTAGCTTTGATCTAATCAGAGGCTTTTAATCTAAAAACAATTCTTCAGGTCGTTTAGTGACTGCAGCTAAGCAGATCTGGAAAAAAAAAAAGAACACAACACAAACAATGATCTTACAAGCAGTTTTATCAGTAAAAGCCTGATATCCATTTTTAACTGCACGTGTATGTTAACTTGACATGAGGTTGTTTACATACAACACAATGAACTACAGGCCAGGAAGAATGGAGTTATTGCTGCATTTAAAATGAACGGTGAAAAACAGTGAGTACTGTGTAACAGCATTTTGCACCTACTCAGCGGTAAACTGCTGGCTTGAATTGCAGCTGAGATTGAACTTTCATGTTTCATGGGTGTGCGTGACAGACTGGCTTCTGGAGACTTGTCGACTTTTAGCACCTCAGCTGTAGCAAACAGTACCCCTGAGTGAAAGCCATTCAGGTCTGCTCTATTAAATCTATTTCAGGAGTCCTTTCTCTGAGACCTTTCAGCCTCCCTCGCTGTTCCTCTGTTTTAGGGTCAATATTGTGTCAAGCACCCCACGTGTTTCTCCAGGGGCCAGACAGGAGGATCAAACAGGAGTTACTTCATCATCCAAAAATATGAAAGCTGCCCCTTGTGTCAGTAGATTTAAGTGTTTAAAGAAGACATTTTTTACTGTTTTTATTAGTGCTGTCAAAATTAACGCGTTAACGCACATCAATCTGCTATCACGGTCAACGCAATTACAATTTTTAACGCAATTAACACATCTGGAGTGTAGACTGACTCTAAATCCCTGAAATGCTTCTGTCAACGCATTTCGGGCTGTTTGTCCAAGTAGAGTTACCTTCTCACATGCGCAAATGGACAGTTGATCTGGTAGTGATGGGTGGCTGAACCAATTAACTCAGTTTGGAAGATGATAAACACACATTGGCCCTCTGATGGGAAATTTGAGTATTCCAAAAATAACAAGACAGAACAGTCTACCGACATAAAGTATTATGCACATTGTGCAAGAAGGAATTTTCTTTTCACCGAAGCACTTCCAGCTTAAAATGTCACATTGACGCAAAGCATGCGTTAGTCGGGGATGCTGCTAGGACTTTGGCTAACGCATCACCGAGCTTGCGACAAACCACTCACGGAGCATCAGGGACTCAGTGAGTCTACCTCGGAATTATTGACTGACGTAATTGCCAAGTGGACTGCAACAAACTGCAGACCTATTAATATCGTTGAGAACGCGCTTTACATAGCTTTGGTTCCTCGTTTCAAGGACTTGAAGTGCCTCCCCAAGAGTAACAGAGAGAGGGTGGATAAACGTTTACAGAGTTTTTTGTTAACATGAATGTTCAAGATGTTCAGTAAACATGTTAATTGCGTATATTTTCCCTTTTTTCTCGAGTCTGTTTGCTAAAGCAAAATGAATTGTGGTTAATATAGAATAAAAATAAATTCTATTTAATCGTGATTAATCAAAATTAATCCACAGAAAACCATTGATGAATCTGATTAAACATTTTAATTGTTTGACAGCTCTTATATATTTTATATAAAAGTGTATACTTACCTATTAGTATATAGGTTTTTTAAAAAGTTGCACGTCACATCAGAAAACCTTTAAAAGATTGAAGAAAACTATTCAAATTATCTGAATATAAGCATACATTCTTTGTGAGATTAATTTAAATTAAATTTTTTAATCTATTGACAGCACTAGTTTTTATATATTCTTTTTATATTTTAGTTGTTTGTTTAGCCTTGTGCCTGTGTTTGGCTGATTTCCTGCTTCTGTATGTGTATTAATGTTGTTAATGAGGCAAAAAATAAACCAAAAGCCAAACTGTTTGTGAGCAGTTACAGTGCATTCAAAGTGAATCAAAGGAAATTATTGAAAGTGTCAGTTCGCTTGTGGATGTTGGGTTTAGTCATAGCTGAAATGTTGTGCTGAAAAATAATTCTATTATTTCTCTCCCCTCGCCTCTTTCTCTCTCATCTGGCTTCAACAGATCTGATGAGTTTTGATGACTTGTCGTCTACCTCGGAGAAGCTCTCTCACCTCACAACCAACCGACCAAAGATGACTGGAAGGAGGCTGCCCACGCAGTTTGGCGGAGGACAATTGGTGAGGATGTGCTCAAGCGCTAACAATCCCCCGCTCCCTTTAAATTGACACTGACCTTTTTTCTTTGGATGGTTATTATGAGGAGCTGTCTCTCTTATTCTCATCATTCTTACCATTTCCGAAAGCAAATGGCTTCCGAAGACAAATGGCTTTAGAACAGCAGTCCTTGTTTTTGCTCAAAGCTGGTGCCTTACAAAGCAAACTGCTGTAGATAGCAGGTGTTTGGCTTTTCCCACATTTGGACCACATTCTTGAATGCAACCAAATACTGTTATCATTAAATTGCCATCAAGGTCTTTATATCAGTTTATTTTCATGCCGGGTGTACATTTGTATCATAGGTTTGGCGTCTTTTCTTTTAAAAATCTAACTTCTTTATACCTGCAGACTCCTTACAAATCCTACCATGACACTAGAGCTAATAGTGTAGCTGTTAACGGTCATTGACAGATGCAATCGTTTCAGGACTCTGCAGCTTTTCCTGTTTTCCCTGTAACGAGCAGCACATTTTATCCCAACATGATTCCACAGTTTGCATTACAGCCCAACAAGGAAGTGAGTGTGGAGAAAACCTTTAAGATTGATGAAGAAGATGCCAAACCAAAGCTAACGGAAACCAGAAAGGTAATTTAATTTCATGTCTGTTTAGAGGAAACCTTTAGTTTAGTAACAGGTGCCTGCTTAGTGACATAACTGCCTCATGAAATGAAGCAAAGAATGAATGGTCTTAGCAGATCTTTGGGTATAAACCTGTGAAAGTGATGGCAGCTGTTGCCAGCGGCGTTGCTGATGGTAGCACAGCAGTGATGGTTTGTGTTGTGTGAATCTGGTAGGAACTAAACAGTATAGCACACTGCCTGCTTATGTTGAAATCAAGTCAGCATGTTACTCCAGTCCACATTGAGGCTCCTAATGTGACATTGTGGACATTGGTCAAAAGTTGTCCGCCATATTGGATGCGATGCAACTGCTGGTTGTTAGGGAAGCAAGTCGTCACCATCTCATTGGTAGTAGTTTGAGGTTGCTGAGTAAATCAGTTGCAGAGAATGCTGCACCAAAAATGAAATGAAAAGGGTTTGTCTTTTTCTTTCTTTAGCTGTTTCATTTTTTAAGGCAGACTGTCTCCGTTCTTGGTTTGTGTCACACTTTTCAGTTTCCCTATAGCTCAGAGAGCAGGTGGATAATGTTTATGGACAAATCAAAGACGTCTAATCAAACCACAGCTGCAACAAGACTCTAGGGTCCAAAGCAATCATAAGGAGCTTTCTGTATATTTTTTCCTAGGAACTGGTGGTGACCACTCTGTAGGCTTTGGTGACTAGCCTTTTATTCACTATGTTGTCACCATGAATGTCACACATCCAAACTAGCAGATAAGCCAATATCACATGGTTAATGCTGACATGTCTGCAAAACCATAACACGGCTCTTTCAGCCTGGTACAAAAAGGTGTTTTTCGATGCATCCTATAAACCTTCATACCAACTGGACCTCTCAGTCATGTTTGTGGTATTTGGTTTCTTAGTTCATAGATGCTGCTTCACAATCAAGGTTGCAAACATTAGGTGATAACTTGGAACTCCACTCTGGTCTTGCTCCATTACTGATGCCAGTGTTGAATTAATAATCTGCATCTCTCACTGTGAGTAAGAGAATTGAATATGTCAGGAATCCTCACAGCTTTGTGTACTTTGTTAGTGAAGTGATAAATGAAAACAGGCCCAGAATAAATACAGTAAAATAAATTTAATGTTTTTCACTTTTCCTGTTTGCACACAGATGTGCAGCTGGCAGTAAATAGCTGAAGTGAATGATATTCAGTCACAGTGTATTACTATGTGTTATTATTGCTTCTAGCTTCTCAGATAAGGTCTCTGACCGAGCACGAGAGTGAAAGCAATCAAGTGCACAATCGAAAGGAAGTGGAACATCATTGTTGTCTGCCCTTTTCAGTCATGTTGGCTCACTTTGACCACAGTTTGCAGTTAGATAAAAAACTTTGGGGGGAAAAAAAACCAAGTAGAAGCTGTTTGTGATTGGACCGTGGATCAGCTTGTCGTCACCAATACCCAGTTCAGCTTTTGTGGCTCAGTATCTGACCAATACCCAATGCAAGCCTCACATCAGCACATCTGGAGTACACAGCTACATACAGATTCTTTTAAGTGTAACAGTAAAAACAATGTCTTGATTGTATGGTCAGAATAAACCACCATAGTGGAAGTTGTCACACCCGTGTCAAACAAGCTGTTGCTCAGCCCCTGCTACTCCTATTTCTCACCATCACACATTTACAGTTCACATACTCCGATTATTTCCTGACACATTACCTACAGTCTGTTTTTTCATCTTGAGACTTCCATCTGTTTGGTTCCTTTCAAGTCCTCTGCTTTCAGATTTGTCTAATTAAAAGCTAAAGTTATCCCCAAGTTGGCTTTTTAGGGAAAGTTGTTGCATGTCACACAATCCTTTTAGCATTACATGACTTTTTCTGAAAACGCTCAACTTTCTGTGGAAATGATGCCACCATCTCCCCAAAAACAAACACTCACTGAATACAAGGAGCTACAAAAAGCAGCACTTTATGTTATTTTGCTTTAAGTCGGTGTTGTTTACCTACATGAAGACACGGTTGTGCGATGGGGTGATAAAGACTGAATATCCCCCTTCACTGGAAAACAGGCTCATAATCACATTGTGTAAATCAGCCCCGTGTTTTTCTTCCTACACTGTAGCATTGGATTTAAATTCCTCATCTGCTCTGCTGTCACAGTGGATTTCATTTGAGAGCCTCACCATTAAACTTGCATCACAGATACTTTTCCCTGAGGGTGCAGGTATTATAATGACAAGATAAAAACATCCAATTAAATTTAGTTTTAGATTGGAGGTCAAAACAGACACACAAAAAAGAATTATTGCAGAAAATTCTTGTCTTACATTTTTCTCCTCTCATGTCTTAATAGCCTTCCACAAACACCTTATTGTCACCGTCATTCCACAAGCCTGACTTCGGAGACTTCGGAGCCTCTCTGGGCAGCAAGGCGAAGGTGGAGCATGAGGAGTCGAGCTCCCAGCTGGAGGAGCTGAGGAGCCAGATGAAGGAGCTGCAGCTCACGGTGGAACTGCTCAAGTCCCAGCAAATGTAAGGACACATGAGCCTGATAAGGTTTGAGGGCAGGACAGGAATGGAAAGCTAAAATTGTTCTTCAGGGTTCTGACCTTATAAAATAATAAAACATTATTATTATAAATAAAACATACATAAATATATGATTTACATCAAATTATTACGCCACTGCCAAACCCAATACCACTGAAATGGTAATGCGTACTCCTGTCTCTCTGAATTAGCAATAGCTACCGTTTCTGTCGAGCTGATTTATCGCCTCAAGCATTTTCCAACCATCATTCTCTTTAAAACCATCCTGGCTTTTTATAATAAGTATTATAATATGTGTCTTTTGGATTCTGACGACATTAACTCAAAGTTCATTTGAGGCACTGAAACTGGTTCTGAGGTGTGTTTAAAGGAAGAAAGTGTTTAGATATTTATGATATTTGCTGCTAAGGTAGCCACATGCTAAGGTTGCACATCTCTGTTCGTTTATTTCCAGGAAAGAGATCACTGAGCTTCGAGGAGAGCTGGATGACGAAAGGCAAAAGCGTGTGTCCCTGCAGGTAGTATGGCTCGCAACTGAAACACAGGCTGAGCTGTCCACATTCATTAGACCCATTAGTTTAGACAAATATTGATGCTTTTTGTGCACACATCCAGCTTCGTACACTAGTGACTTTCTACTGACTCAGTAATAGAAGTTCTATGTGATCACAGCTGGGACCATCTAAATGTAACTTATTACATCCACTAAATAATGAGTGAACACATGAATGCATGCAATAATTAGTCATTGTTCATTAATGTCAAGTCCTGCTGACGGCAAAACACCAAAGCACTCCAGTCCGTGCCGTCTTCATTAAACTCTCCTCATCTGCTGACATCAGTACCAATTTAATATTTTTGCTCAAAGCACATAATGCTGTTTTTGCACTTTCAACCCTGAGGCAGTGTTTCATTTCGCAGTCTATGCGTTGGCATGTGTTGAGTGTCCTTAGTTTATTACCAGCAGCAGATTATTTCCTCTTCCTTCCTGGTCAACACTCACACGTTAATGAAAATCAAAATAATAATAATAAAAAAAAAAACTGGCTGCATTTACGAGTTTTGAAGATTTCATCCCCGCAGCATCATGCACACATGAAGCCTTCTGTTTTTTCCCTTTACACATGTAAAGAAATGTAACTGTTTAATAACACATTAAGCCCTTAAGGGACACACTGCACCAGCTATACACATAACGGTTACTGTCTGTCCTGAGTTGTCCCATCAGCTCATAAAAGCATGAGTGTTGTGTAATGTGTTTGCTAACTCTAAGCTCAGATTATTCAGAGTTGTGTTTATGATTCTTCTCGGCTCCAGTTTGAACTTCAGATAATGAAAGTAAAGGAGTTTGGGATGGATCAGCATTATTTGGGCCTTTTTTTTCTGTGCTAATGACAAAAAGCACCTACAATGGACAATGTTTATCGTTAAAACAGGTTGGTTATTCAGCGAACATGTTTAAGTTGCATCGTAGGAACTGTGGGATCCAGGGTTTTGGAGGTGAAAAGAGAACTGTAGTATAACATCTGTGGTGTTTAATCCCACATATTGTGGAATTAAACACCACAGGAATCCTGGGTTTTTCCCCGATCCTGTCAGGAATTCTGCCTTAAACAGACAGGCTCTCTGAGCATGATGTCTGTGAGAGAGACATTAGTAGAGAGGGTTTTTCTGTTAGCTGGTTTTGTTATAAATTTCAGGCTGATGTTTCACCAGGTGAGCAGCTACCTGATGGATCCTTTTTTTTTTTTTTCTTAAAAATCAAGTTCTGTGCAGAACGTCAAGAATGAATATTTAAATCATTCACTTAAAATCAAAGAAAGAAAACTGATGACCGAGGATACGCCTCTAGGCTAACTACACTCCCTGACTGTTGTGAACACATTCAGCGTCCATGTGCTGCTCATGTTAAACTGAGAGATTGAAGGTTGGTCCACTCTGCTCGGCCGACCTTTCTGTCTTCAACAGGGCACCAATATAAATTGCATCACAGGAGGAGGGGTCCGCCGCAGAGAGCCCCACGCAGGGTCAGACTCGCATACAGAGAAACATAACTGCAGATTAGTTTAAGCTCCCCTGCAGTTAATTTCAGCTTCCATCTCAGCTTCCTCATCCTCGTCAAAGACGTTGGCCGTGCGGCTCAGGTTGTCCTCCGGCTCGTGCTTTCATTGTCATTCAATTCTCCTAATCCCCACCAGTGGAAAAGCCCCACAGCAGGATGCCACTGTACCTCACAGCAGGGATAATGACAATGACTGACTCACAAGCTCAATCTACTCTGGCAAATTGAATATGGCTGCAGCGCCTTTTCAGTGTGATACGGGGCAAAACATTATGACCAATCACTTAATTTGAAGTTATTTTGAATACCTGCACTCTGGCATTATCTGCCAGAGACCTCCAGAGGTCACGCAGAGACTTCCATGCGGCTCATTCGCAGCATGTCATGTAAAGTCCTGCAGAGCATGAGCCATAAAATGGGAGAAATCATTGTGAAAGTTACAAATCTGCTCTAACAGTAAGGAGTGTTCCCGGTAAACGGCTGTGGAATTGAACCAATTTGAAATCAGATGACCCTGCATATAAATCTGTGTTTTATAATTTACACTTTCTTTTGAGGATTTTTTTACTGCCTCTTTCTCCAACAGTACAAACATTGTGCTACATTTGTAGCCTTGGTAACATGTTTTTGGCCTCGTTGGAGAGCTGTGCACAGTGTTGTTCCATAGTTCCTCTCTCTGCATAGCCAAACAGCTACTTCATTGGACACAGTGTAGCTCCATGCATCCCCACCCTACACACCAACTGTAAGAAGTTTATTTTTTCTTCACAGATGGAGATCGAGAAGCTAAAGCGAACCATCCACTCGACGTGAAACTCCTTGATCTAATCAACGGCAGTCCTCGGGGTCAGCTGCTGGCCTGCCCGTCGATCAACAGGAGAGCAGGAGGGCAGCGACGTATGGATGGTCAAATGGAGGGAGAGAGGGTGGAGAAATCCACCCACCTCAAGCACAATTCTTGTTCAGTGATCTACAAAAACAAACAAACTCACTCTCCATATTTGTAAGATTTACATTTTGCACATAAGATTTTTTTCAAGTTAGGTGTAAGTTACAGATGTATATGTTCCTCTCTCTCTTTTCTTTTGCCAATACAAAAAGAAAAAAAAACTGAGGCCTTACTTCAAACTACTGCGCTGGACTCACAACTCTGCTGCTCTGGCTCTTTCCCAATCACTCTGGCGTTCCTTGAACTCCTCAGGGATGCTCTCAGTACTACTGACTTTGTGTAAAGCAGAGGGTGCTCGTTTTCCTTGCCTAATTTCTTTTTGTTTTTTTATAATGCACAAAAATTTATTTTAAACAGATTTGATTATTTGAGTTTTCATCTTCAGATTAAAATGCGTTTTTCTTTCTTGCACGGCGCCTGTCAGCACAGCACCACCACATGGCTGCAGCGCGTCAGAGCAAGCTCTTGCGTTTCTTTTTTTGTTGTCTTTTGATGTTTTCAAGCATTCCTACCCAGAATAACACTACTGTGCCTGTTTCAGAAAAAAACAAACAAAAAAACAATCTATTAAATGTTTGTAATGGGATCTGGAATATTTGCAGCATGATATTGTATATCTATATTTTTAAATCTACTGACACGCTTAGTCAAATATTATATAGAGGGCCTCTTCTATGCTGGCTCTTCTATTTTTGTGAGAAAGTTTTCAGCTGTTGGGAATGTTTTCAGAAACTTAACCAGAGTCATAAAATGCAAGAGAGGAGCGAGGAAGGAGGGACTACAGTCTTCTGAAAAGGCAGCCTCATTACGATCATCTCTGCTACTCGCTTGTCTATTCATAGCTCTCTCCCATCCCTGTCATTTCTACCTCCGCCTTCCTTACTCTCATCCATCTTTGTTTCCTGCTAAATCGTCTGGTGTCTTTTTGCTCAGCCAACTACCCCCTCCCTCTTATGTTTAATCTACAACTCCACATTTCAGACACATGGGTTAAACTAACTGGAAGAACATGATGAAGCGGCGAAATTCACTCACATCCTCTTTTTTTCTTCCCCCTTTTTAATCGTCTGATGATAAAACACCGCTGAAGAATGAGATTATCCTGGTGTGTCATGCAGCTTGATCCGTAATGTTTCAGCAGACTTAAAGTTACATGCATACATACATCCACCAGATTTGCACTACCATGATTTGAACTAGTAGTTGGTTTGTCATGTTTGTCAGTGTATAGTTACAGCACACTGCGCTGCCACACCTTAGGCTAAATTTCCACTTCAAATACCTGCACAACTTGCCACAGCCATGTTTATCATGCACCAATCAGCCATAACATTAAAACCATTTTCCCAATGTGGTGTCACTTCTGCCTGTGCCACCAAAGTGACACAGAAGAGCTCAGGAGGAGCTCCAGGGAAGACCTGTGGCATCTGGGGGTTGGCGGTGTTCAACGGGTTTCAGATTGGAGAAGTACTTTGAGCACCTCTCATGTGTTTGGTCTATTACAGTAATGATGCCAGAAATCCAACATTTCTTCATAACATGATGGTCAGTGTCATTCACTTCACCCAGTAGTGGTTTCAATGCAGTGGCTAATTGCTATTGCTGTATGAGGCATCAAATGAATCAGTCAATTAACTGACTGATGATTAAATTATGCTTTATAAAGTGAGCAGGGCTGACCACTGGGAGTCTACAATCTGAAAAATTACACATTAGGGGTTTTAAGATGGAGTTAAATAAAGATTAGAAGTTACTGCTTTTTACTGGACATTGAGCAAACAACTGTCGTTAAATCTCAGGCAGTTTCTATAGCTGGAAGTACTGCTACAGTTAAGAAAAGTAACTGGATTTTTCTCACTTGTCATGATGTTTAGGGGTACAGAAATGTAGAGCATGGTATCACTAACGCAGAAGGCCAAACTCAGTCAGTTCTAACTGGAAGCTGAATATATTTGTTCATAGGAGTATATTTCTGCCATAATTTGGGTCCACTTGTCCCTGCAGGGATCATTATAACAAAACATTTTTGTGGAGTTGGGAGGTGCACCATCCATAGTTTCCATGATTCACTGTATGTTTGAGTACACAAATCATCTGAAACCTTTGCACACTGTGTAAAATGGAAATTAAAAACAAAATGCAGAAGAGCGCAAAAACAGCATCAAATGTTGAAACTGAGAACCCTTTTTAAAAGTACTTTATGTCCATGAGTACTTCTTGTAGTTTTGCCTCTGTACACTATCACAGTGGATTTTAAATCAAACAATGAATTTTTTTAACAAGAGTTTTGGATTAATTGGAATTTCTATGAAGTAAAATTTACATATACAGCTACTAGCCATGCCAGCTCCCATACACTGTGCACTGATCAAAGAAGAAGAGGTAATGCAACCTAGTAACAAACATGGCCCTTTCTCAGCTTATTTAAAATTCATTGCTGGTATCAAATTTAAAAGGAGCTTGTAATTTAAAAAACAAAACAAAAAACAGATTTCTCAGTTTTAACATTTCATGTATTATATTGTTTGAACAGTTTGCAGCTGATTGCAAATTGGCTGGGATAGATATTGGCACCTTCAAAGATGGATGCAATGGTTCTCAGCTGGAAAAGGTGGGGATGTCCAGCTGCAGTTTGGGAATGAATGTGCCTCTGTAATGTATTCATGAATGGAGATTAATAAGTTAGAGTTAGGATGAGGAGCTCAATCATTTGAGAGGGCGCACTGCTCCAAGTAGAAAGGAGGCAGTTGAGGTGTTTTGAGCAGTCGGGCTGATATCTGTCTTCATACTGCTTACGCTCTAGCTCCATTCTGTAGCCCTGACTCTCACAATGTTCAACAGCTTATCTGAGAAACAGAGAGCAGCACAGTACCAAGTGCATCCACCTCTGGCTTCACTGCAAGTTACAGGGATGTTTAAATTCTGACACTCATAAGTTTTGTTTCCAGGTTAGATGTTCCACATTGTGCTACCACAAGGACAAAAACCTGTTACTGTTGTTTGTATCTTTGTCTTAATGTTGTTGTACATATCTCACAAATGTCTTAAAAAAAAAGCATCTCTTTGTACTTTGAAGTCTTTGCCGGGCCTGATTCTGTGTGCAAATGCTCGACTGTAACTGTCCATGATTGTTTTGGAGAAGAATCTAAGCCCCACAGTGGTCACTTTGATGCTTTGTGATCTGACCCGAGTGGTCATGCACTCACATAATACATGGATGCCTGGCTTTGAACAAGCGTGGCTCTTAATGCAGTGTGGCCAGGCAATAGGCTAATGTGGGAAACAAGAGAGGGGACGTTTTAGGTGATGGCTCTTTACGGAACATCTGTAATATGACTTTTGCATATTTTACATTCCAGATTTTGACACCAAGAAAATAAGAAATCTGTGCACATTTATAACATATTTTCAAGTGATTTTGTTTACAAGAGCTGTATCCTTGCATGAGCTGAGATTCTTTGCAAAAATGAATAAACATCTTTATTTACTGTCACAGATGCTTCCTCTTTCTTTTTTTTTTTTGTCGCTTTTGAAATTGTATTTCACTTAAAGGTTTGCATGGACCCACAACAATCCTGAGACCTTTTCATGCTTGAGTTCTTTTAAAACATTCAGGGAAATATTAAGTGGAAAATATTGACCGCTCACTGAGAGAGAGTCAGTGAGTTTTCTGAGGAAATGCAGCTCCCAGTGAACTTATCCTCAGCTGACAGATTCTGTCTATAATAGTACGTCTGCTCGTGAGTATGTGCGTTTAAATATGCAAGTGTGCACCTGGTGGGTTTAAATAATAGGATATTGTAGACACAAGTGTGGAGTTTGGAGATGCAGGATAAAAATTTACATTTCTAATGTTGCCTCAAGACATAGACATGAACTTGTGCCGGAGTTCAGAGTTGATGTTAGTTTACGGCTGCTGTCCTTTTGCTGTTGCGAAAATCTAGAAATCCAGGTGCACACGAACTGACTGTCTTTAATTCATTAAGGCCAGCTTGATTCAGAAAAGCACCAGAAGCTCAAACATTTCCATTGCATTTCTTATTTTTGTTCATCCATCCAATCTGACACCAGTATATCACATTTATCACACAATCATCAGACCAAAAAAAACAAAAAGGTTTAATTCAGGCCTAGTTTGGTTTGCATTCTTCACACTTTTCCTATATCAGGGCTTATTTGGCCGTATTATCTGAGTGGTGATATCTATCATACAGGAGAACACTGCAGTGGCTTCCTGCACCTTAATGATGGATATACACACAAGTGACTCTGACAAGGTTGCAGTGGTGAGCAAAGCAACCATTATGGCTGGTATACTGGCACCTTTAGTCCATCGCACCTTACTGCAGTATTGTCCTAGAGGTGTGTAGTGGCTGGAACTTGGAATATGAGCACTCAGTCAGCACTCCTTGCTGGGTGGTAGAGCAGGTCACCTCCTAATCAGAAGGTTAGTGGTTCAATCCCAATCTGCATGTAAAATATCTTTGGCCAAGATAATAGCCTGAAGTTGCTCTCCGATGTATCTATTGGAGTATTAAGGTGTGTGAATATTAGATAGAAAGCACTTAGAGCATAGATGAAAGTGGTTATGTTAATTGGAAAATGAAGCAAGTTATGTAAAGCGCTATATAAGAACCAATCCATTTACCATTCACCGCTGAAACAACAAGGCTGATGTGAGATTTTCCTCCCAAACCTGGTGTTTAGTGGAGCAAAGCGATTTTACTTCATCCACCCTTGCTAATGGAATACATTGACAACAATTTGCATGCACCCATGTTTCCCTTTTTGCACTGTCACCACTGTGTGTGCCATTAGAGGCACCTGGAAAAGGTCGCTCCACTGTTTGGATCTCCCAATGCTTCCTCGGCAGGTTGCTAACCACCAGGCAGTCTCCTGGTTTGAAGTCGTGCAGTGCGTGGTCAGCTGGAGCAGCGTGTGCATCCTTCACTTGAACCTTTTGAAAGTGCCCAAAACAGTCAGACTCAATAAGCATTTGCATCAAAGCCTCAGCCAAGTTGTGACAAGAAATTTTATAAAACTCAAACTCAGAATCACTCAGTTTTATTTTTTTCTCAAAATAACTTTTTTATATCTATTTTTTGAAAGTAAGGAGTTGGGAATAACCTGCCCTTTTGTCAACAAGAAAGGTGATTTTCTGGCCATGCACTGTCAGGTCACATTCAACCATTTTCCAAATGGCATCAGCATGATACGTGCCCGCAGTGTATGAATTTATCTTCAAAATAGAAAATCACTATGTGAGCGTAGGCTGTGCACTATTATGTGTACTGTAGCTGTGATACCTTCAACCTCAGCAGTCAGAAGGACCTCTCCTGCAAGGTATTACCCATCACCCAGTTATGTTGTCCTTGTTGGGGTGCTCTCTAGTCCAGCGCCCCCTTTGATTGCATGGACTACAAATGTTTGAATTATATTGTCATATTCTGAAGCTACCTCTCCCTCTGCCTGTGTGATTGCATCCTCCGGTGTTTGGGCATCTTCTTCCTGCAGCAAGAACTTGATACATGGTTGCCAGGTGGAATCTATTTGTTGATTTCATTGTTCAGATTCACAGGGCAGTCAGTGCCACTGGTGAATATACCAGTCAAACATTCATAATGTATTCCTGGTTAGACGTATCATCCATGCAGCGTCACTATGTGGAAGAAAAGCCTCCAACTCATTAGGGCCGTTATGGTTTCCTTGTATATCTGACTGTTAACATCCTGATCATAATTTTTTTATGGACCTCTCATGTAGGATATTTCCCAGTAACTTTTGCAATGCTGGTGCTAAAGTTTTACCCCTAATTTTAGCACCAGGCACCCTATTTCTGCAATGACTCTCAGTGTGGTTCGTTGGAATCCAAAAGCCTTAGAAATGGCTTTGACTGATAGATGTCAGTGACTTTGTTTCTCATGTATTCTTTTTTTTTCTCATCTATTCTTGAATTTCTTTATATTGTCTCATGATGTGTTACTTTTTTTTGCCAACTGTTGTTGTCAGAAGTTTTTATACATTTAATGTATATATTGAAAATATATATATTGTGGTAATTTTTGACACTTTTA
The DNA here is from genome assembly GCF_051167445.1 of Perissodus microlepis. Lineage (NCBI taxonomy): Eukaryota > Metazoa > Chordata > Actinopteri > Cichliformes > Cichlidae > Perissodus > Perissodus microlepis. The sequence continues at coordinate 27,111,916 of NC_140475.1, forward strand.
ATGATTTCTCTGAACATACATATACATATAGTCTCAAACATGTACATATATACATACTCCCCCACTAACATTTAGTTAAATGTCCCTAAGCAAATTGCACATCAGCGAGTCGCTTTTGGTAGCTATCATTAAGATTATATTATAATTCTCGCTGCATAGTTGACCTGTTAAATTGGAATTGTTAGAGTTTATTTAAACTGGTTTCCTGGTGTAGAGTCAGTTTAGTCCTAAAATTTTCAATTGGGTTGAAGACAGGGGTTTGGGAAGACTATTCTAGAAGCTTAATGTTAGCCTGCTTTATCTATTCCAGAACAAGTTGTGATTAGGAATCACGGTCCTGTTGGGTCTTGTGTATAACTGTACACAACAATTGTGTATAAGTTGTGTATAATAATCTAGCTGTTGCTTTGAGATTAAATGGAAGAATCTGAAGATTGTCATCCTGTTTTATTATTCACCACATTTTGTGCAAAGTACCAGCACCCCTGGTAGCAAAACAGCCTAGAGCATGATGCTACCGCATCCGTGCGTGACAGCTGGACAGTGTTGGGAAGGTTACTTTTGAAATGTATTACACTACAGATTAAAAAATACATGCCCCAAAATATATTTTGTAACGCATTCTGTTATGTTACTCAATGAGGGTAACGTATTTTGAATACTTTGGATTACTTAATATATTGTCATGCTTTTTACAACGACCTGAATGTACTATTGCTGTGTGATTTATTTCTATTACTGAAGGCTATTCGCCATAGCAATACCAACTAGATTTTTAAATCTTAATATAAAATGAGTAACAGTAGGGTGGACATTGAGTAAGGATGCACTTTTTGCAGTGATCTCGTTTAGAAGACTATTCCGCGCGTATATAAAACAGGTCAGTGGCTCCGAACTATAGTAAAGGGACTTACTAGCAACTTTGGTAGTGAGAGACAGAGAAAGGTGTTGAAAGGCTGCTCCAATGGAACTTATTGTTTCGGAGGAAAACGTGAACACAGTGTACAGTCGAGTCTTAATAGCTTACTTACAACTGGGCTCGTCAGGCACTCTTTTCGGCTGCAGTGGTTATTATTATATTTACATGCTTCCATCTCCCGTTTCAGGTCGGTCATTTTTTTGAAAAATGATTTTTAAGAAATATTTCTTTACGTCATTATGTGGCTGCAAGTAGAGGTGACATGGGCTGTGAGATTGAGAAACAGGCATTAGAGTGTGTGAATGTGTTGATTTTGGAGTGGGGGCTTAGAAAACCTTCTTAGTTGGCACCTTCTCAGTCCATAGTGATGTAAACCTAACTTCACTGTGGACAGTGAGGCAGGTTACTGCTTAAGTCTTTAGAGGGGATGATAGTGGCAGATTTAAAGCATGATGGTACCTTAGCTTTGATGTTGTAAATGTCTTGGCTTGCTCCCTATGTAACCCACGCATGTGAGTGCGTGCACGACCTTCAAGATAACAATGAACACCCTGGGAGGGCTAAATGGACTGGTTCTTATATAAAGCTTTTCTACTCTATCCAAGCACTCAAAAGCGCTTGTGCGGAAAGCAACCTGGGGTTAGTATCTTGCCCAAGGATATTTGGCATGCAGACTAGAGCAGACTGGGATCGAAACAACAACCTTGCGGTTAGTAGGTGACCCGCTTTACTAGCTGAGCTACAGCCACCCCGCTCCATGTTTTGTAACCATTTATAGTAATCTGCCTTAGCTAACATAGCAACAAATGTTATGAATATTCGTGAGTGTAAACAATAAAAGCAGCTTGCAGAGGGAAGGAACTTGAAGTGGGTTGGAGGCAACTGCTTCCCTTTCGTGAGAGAAAACTTGAGGTCTTAGTGATCTCATTCCTGAGTGAGTTTTTGTTTATCTAGCAGTATCAGAGGTGAAACTCTGACATTGTCCAAGCCTGTGACCTGGTGGGGCATCACTGTCATAAGGGACCTTCTGACATACTTTTATAAGCTTCTCACCTAGTGGTTGGCTGAGTGTGATCCCCAAGAAGTGCCGAAGGCTTCAAAAGGTGTTAAGAGTTAACAGCTGGGCCTTTGGGGAATTTGGTTACCTCTTCTGCTGTGATGGTCTTAATGGCCGCCCGCATGCTCTGAAGTTCAGTGATGGAGAAGTGGCCATCGCCTTTTTTGAGTATAGACAGATTTGTCTTTTTTTTTGCTTGCAATGATTTTCTTGTTGTGCCACTGCATCACCAGACCTGGACACAGAGACCTGGACTCACAGAAAAGATCTGACCTCTACATTCAACCATCTTTTTCTCTCCGTTTTGGCCTTCCATCCACATTGGGACGGCATTTTCAGTCAAGGAAAACGCAGCGTTTTGAAAACGCTCTCCAAAGCAGATACATTTGAAAACGCGGTCTTCGCGTCGCAGCATGGACAGCAAACCCGGAGCCTTTTCAAAAACTATGACACATTTTAGTCATGTGATGCAGTCATGTGACCAATTAAACTAAGATAGCGGAGGGCAATTATACAGCAGTCGTTTTGTTTGCTCTCAATTTTGTCAGCCCTATTAAAGATTAATATCAGTTTGTACATGCTTCCAATAGCTTTTCTTCATATTCTTTAATTCTCACTTGCTTATGCAACTTTGTACTTTTGTGTACTCACAGCAACAACTCCACCTCATTATTTGTCCATTTAAAAAACTCAGTGCTATTCCTCAACATTTTGCTGCGACGTTTCAAAGAGACGGAAAGTAAAGGAATGGCAGACAGAAATGACGTAGGTCGAATCGTCTTGCGTTTCATGCATGCACAGTACTGGAACATAAGCATTTTCAGCCGTTTCAATGTGGATGCACAACTCTGTGAAAACGAGTGAAAACAACAGTGTGGACATGGAGTGTTTTCATACAAAGGCGCTGTTTTCAAATTTATCCGGGCTAGTGTAGACGTAGCCCAAGGTTTACGTCGGGTTTGGACATTGGTTGTTCTGGGAATATCATCCACACACTTAAGCTGATAATTTGCTTTCTACATCCACAAATCCACTAGGGTCTGATTCCAAGTGATTTCATCATAACTGGGCATCTGTGTGGCTGTCCAAGGTAGGAAGGGGTATAGCCCTGTAGGTTTTGTGTCTGTTTCAGTACATGTTGTTGAGAACATTTCTAACCTTGGGTCACAGTGCAAAATGCTGGTAAGTGTACCTCACACTAGGAGAGATCATTCACCTGCAAGGTAACTTTAGCACTTGGTGGGATATAAAAAGCTACAATGTACACTTTTACATGTGTTATTTTACAAGTGATTCAACAAAAAGAGAGAATAACTCCAAAGAATTTAAAGCTGTAATACATTTGGGGAAGCAGACAAACATTTTCCAAATATGAACAGCTACACATACATCAGATATAGAGTGGCACGATCACTGCATTTGTCTGCTTCTGTCACTGCTGGCATCCATTCAACCTCTGTCTGCTTTGACCCCATATGACCTTTGCTCACTCGTATTCATGTCTTATTTGTTATTTTATGTAATTTCAGAATAAGTAATGCATTTTGGGTTTTTCCAGTTTAAACCTATAAACAACTTTAGCTTATCAAGAACAGTGGAATACCAGGAGTAGTACACTGTGTTTGTTCATAAAAATCTGGAAACTTTGTTGACATAAGGTGGCTTTGTCAGGGTTAGTCTTGAGCCAACCGTCATTCCTTTTTATGCTATATTTGTAGTTTTCAGGAATCATTCTCCAAGCTTCTTGAATTACCTTCCAAAGCTCTTCTTTGGATGTTGGCTGCCTTTTGTTCTTCTCATTGTAAAGACAATCCCACACCATGACTCAAAGTGTTCCACTGTGTGTAGTTTTATTCAGGTGGGCTTTTACCACAATGGTAGTGTGTTGAGATTATTGACAGCTGATTGACAGATGGCATTGCATGGTGGATCAAATATGATGGTTATCTTTTGATAATAATACCACTGGCTGAAATGCAGCCTCAGAACCTTGACTGATTTTACTGATGGCTGTAGAGTAGACACAACTGTAAATCTCTTCTCACCTTCTCTGCAAATAGTGACAAAAATACTATTTTGTGCCTGTGAAAGTGTGTTATCTTTGTCATTTTCAGAGACTTAACAAAAAAACAAAAAAAAACAAAAAAAACCCCAGGATGAATGATTTCTTTTTGCAACAGCCTCCTACTAACAAAGTAATAATTTTGTATAGGGCATTTCAATAAGCATAGGGAGGCTTTACAAAAAAACAAGCAAAAAAAAAAAAAAAAAAAAAGACAGTCCAGTGACAAGATGGCGCGGCCACGTCCAGACGCCTTCCTGACCGCTCCGCTCCGACTATCCACTTTTCTTGTTTTTTACTTATTTTTTGCTCTGGTTTACATCCCAAAATCCTCTAGTCTTATAGTATACGACAGCGGATCACTTGTAAACATCGGTGACAAGGTTGCACATCTAATCTTGGACACTTTTAAACCCGACCCTTCCTGGCCGGAGATTCTACGCGGCGCGGAGAACAACAAAGGACGGGCCGCTCATCCAAGGCGCAGAACAAAGAAGCGCCGGGGGAACCGCGCTGGCATTAGGAACAGACTGAGACAGCAGGCGCATCGCGCACCACTGCCCAGTATCCTACTGGCCAACGTACAATCCATGGAGAACAAGCTCGATGACGTAGGTCAAGGGTCACCTTCCAACGTGACATGAGGGACTGCAACATTCTGTGCTTCACGGAGACATGGCTGACCCCCACCGTGCCGGACCGTGCCGTAACTCCGTCGGATTCATTCTTTGTGCTCCGCGCGGACAGAACGGCAGAGTCGAACAAAACCAAAGGTGGAGGAGTATGTTTCATGGTAAACAGAAAGTGGTGTGATGCCAGGAGCATTTCTACTCTCTCCAGCGGCTGCTCGCCACATCTGGAGTTCCTGAGCATTAAGCCCTTTCTATCTGCCCCGTGAGTTCACCTCGGTCGTCTACATCCCACCCCAAGCGGACACAGGTATGGCTTTGTCCGAATTACATAATGTGCTGAGCTCGCTTCAAAACAAAGACCCGGGCGCAGCCCTCATTGTAGCTGGAGACTTTAATAAAGCGAACCTCAGACAAGTCATGCCAAACTTTTACCAGCATGTCTCGTGTCCAACGAGAGGGGATCGAATTTTGGATCACTGCTACACGCCATACAAGCAGGGCTACAAAGCTGTCTCACACCCGGCTTTTGGAAAGTCTGACCACAACGCCATCTTCCTCATTCCCCAGTATAAACAAAACATACGGAGGGAAGACGTAACCACGAGGGAGGTAAAACGGTGGACTGCCCAATCAGAAGCTACGCTACAGGACGCACTCAACGACGTCGACTGGGACATGTTCAGAGCATGCGCAGTCGACATCAACGAGTTTACGGAAGTAGCAGTATGCTTCGTCAGTATGCTAGCGGAGGAGATTATCCCCACTTCCCAAACCAGAAACCGTGGATGGACAGATCGATCCGCACTGCAGTAAACGCCAGGACCGCCGCCTACAACGCGGGTCTCGCCACTGGCGATATGAGCGCCTACAAAGCGGCCTCATACGGCGCGCGGTGAGAGATGCCAAACGCCGGTACCGGGAGCGTGTGGAGACCCGCTTCCACCAGGGCGACACACGGAGTATGTGGCACGGACTACGCACCATTACGGACTACAAAGCCAGGGACACTGTGCATTCTGCATTCACCAACGAGCTGAATCAGTTCTACGCCCGTTTCGAGGTTAGCCAGGCGGCTAATGCTATATACCGCCTGAATACCGAGGACAGTGACGTCATCAGCGAGAGACCGCTGACCAGCATCGCGGAGCATGACGTCCGAGCGGCATTGAGGAGAGTGAACACAAGGAAAGCGGCAGGGCCAGACGGCATCACCGGCTGTCTGCTGCGCTGCTGTGCTGACCAGCTAGCAGGTGTGTTCACTTACATCTTCAACGAGTCCCTGGCGAAGTCTGTGGTCCCCACATGCTTCAAAAGATCCACCATTATCCCTGTGCCCAAGAACAGCAAACCCTCATCCCTGAACGATTACCGGCCAGTTGCACTGACCTCGGTAGTAATGAACGTGTTTGAGAGGCTGCTGAAGAACATCATCTCCTCCTCCATCCCAGACACCACAGATCCGCTGCAGTTCGCCTACCGATCCAACAGATCCACAGAGGATGCCATCGCCCACGTCCTGCACACCACCCTCAGCCACGTGGACAAGAAACAGGGTAACTATGTGCGAATGCTGTTTGTTGATTACAGTTCAGCGTTTAACACAATAGTGCCCTGCAGACTGTTCACAAAGCTCAGGGATCTGGGACTTAACAGCCGTCTATGTGCATGGGTGTTGGACTTCCTCACTGGCAGAACTCAGGTGGTGAGGGTGGGTAGATGCGTCTCTAACAGCATCACCATCAACACAGGAGCACCTCAGGGATGTGTCCTCTCGCCACTGCTCTACTCCCTCTACACTTCAGACTGTGTGGCCACCCATGGCTCCAACACCATTGTGAAGTTTGCTGACGACACAGTGGTGTTGGGTGCCATCTCCAACAACGATGAGGCGGCCTACATGGATGAAGTGAAGAATCTGGCATCATGGTGCCAGGACAACCACCTCCAGCTGAACGTCGGCAAGACCAAGGAGCTGGTGGTGGACTTCAGAAGGGGTCAGCACAGAGACTACAAGCCCATTATCATCAATGGAGCTCCAGTGGAGAGGGTGCAGTCCTTCAAATATCTTGGTGTCCACATCTCCTCAGACCTGACATGGGCTGCCCACATTCAGGTCCAGACCAAAAAGGCTAGGCAGCGCCTGTATCACCTACGACAACTGAGGAAGTTCAGGGTCTCTCCAAAGATCCTCAAGATTTTCTATACAGGCGCTGTGGAGAGCATCCTCACACAGAACATGACATCGTGGTTTGGGAACAGCTGTGTGAAGGACCAAAAAGCTCTCCAGAGAGTGATCCGTACAGCAGAACGCTGCTGCAGGATTGCTCTCCCCCCGCTTCAGGACACCTACACCAGGAGATGCCGGACTAGAGCAGCGCAGATACTGAAGGACCTGTCCCATCCTGGCAACAAACTGTTCCAACTTCTGCAATCTGGTAGAAGGTTCCGCATCATCCGGGCAAGGACAGAGAGACTCAAGAGGAGCTTCTATCCCCAAGCCATCCGGGCCCTAAACACACACACACCCGCCCTCTCACATCATCTATAATTGACTGAGACAGGACTCTCTTCCAGACACTCTAAACCAAGGCACAATGTACATTCCAAATTCCTTTAATTTTAAATATGTTTATATTGTCTATTCTGTAAAATAGTCAGATGTCTATTCATATTAATGTACAGAATTCACCTGCTTGCTGCTACTACTGCACATTCACCCAATGTATATACTATATATATATATATATATATATATATATATATATATATATATATATATATATATATATATAATGTTCTTCCTCTACCCCCCCCCCCCCCATTTTTGCACATGTCGAGGAGCGTGTCAGGCTACATTTCACTGTGTGTTATACTTGTATAACTATGCATGTGACAAATAAAGAACCTTGAACCTTGATGGGGCTGAGGGTCTAGCCACTGTGTACAGAAAGTGCTGCAACAGGTTTTAGCTGTAAGAGGTCTTTTAGCTCAGAAAGTTATATTCATTGCTGTTTTAAAAAGTACTGCACATGATCTGTCTTCATCAATATAGTCTAAGTAATCCTGCAGGGCTAAGTACATTAATCTAAATTCATTCCTCTAGTGGCTATGCCTTCTGCAAATCATAGGTTTTGAGAGGTTTTCAGCTCTGTTGTTATGAGCCACAGAACGGTTAACTCTTCACTGTGAAATTAAGATGACTGTGGATATAAACTGAGGGATTTTTTTAGTTTGCTAGATAAATCTATTGTAATGAAATCTATTGTATGATTCGAAAACTAAACAGCAAAGATTATGGTTGAAGTTCAACATCCAAGAGGGGAATAAAAGAGTTTTAAAACTTTAATGTGGGGCATGTAAATTTATTTTTAGGAGGGTTATTATGTCTTAGTGACCAGTGATTATTATCATTATTATTACATTTTAAATAATTCATCTTCTTGTTTTTTTTGGTGATGTTTAGGTTCCCTGATGTCCCTTTTACTTCCTGTCGATTTTTAGTTTTCCTTAATAATTGTAATAATCTGCTCTACCTTCTTTAGTATAACTCATGGGTTCTTAAGCTTTTTACCTCAGGGTACAACACTTCCACTATAAAGTGACCCAACTAAATGACTAAAACCTTGTCAAATAAACATGATGATGACATGATCCAATTACAAAGATATTAATTTATTATGTGTATGTGAAACTGCACATAAAACAAATGCCAAACAGGTTAACAATTCATGGAACAAATCAAATGGCAAGTAGAAACTAAAAGGCTTAAGTCAGGCTTAATAACACAAAAATAATTAATAATTCAATATTACTACAGCAAAAGGGCAAGAAAAAAAATGGAAAAATTGGATAAATAATGTGCTAATAAAATAAATAAATTCAAAATAACTTTCTAATTAAATGGATGAATAAATAAATAAACTGTTATAAAAATTACATAAAGTGCAAATGAAAATATAGCTGAAAGCTGCTTCAGCATTAAACCTTTTTTTTATTGGCAGAACCAGAAGTTACTCTTCATAATTGAGACAAATGAACAACAACAAACAGCCACAACAGGTAACTCCCCTTTTATCTTCACCTCTTAATGAGAAACTTGAGCCTGCCTCTGAGACACGATCAGATCCAGTCTGGGTGGAATGGGGGAAAGGCTCACTCTCAGAGTAGCTTCCAATGTTGCTCTGAGTCTGTTTCAGGCTTTGGTTGTGGGGTTGTGGCCACAATGGAAAATCCTGATTCACACAGATATGTAGTTGTGAATGGGAGAAGGAGTTTCACAGTTCTTAGTGCCAGACATGGGTACTCCTTTAAGACACCAATCCAGAAGGAGCCCAGATCCAGTGTGTTTTTGTTTTTTGTCCCAGCAAACAAAAACCAGCAGCAATGCAGTGGCCTCTATTGTTTAGACTGTAGCTGCAAAGAGAAAACTGGACTACTTTTTATTCTTTCCAGAAGCTGATGCTGTATGTCTAAGGCCATGTCCGTGATACTTTGGCTCACTGTGTCGTTTGAAAGTGGGATGGTCAGTATCTTCTTTGCAGCAGCCTCTCCGATCATCTCACAGCACATATGTACAACGGCAGGCAAAATCAACTCCTCCACTATAGGGAAAGACTTTTTACTCTTTGCCACAAATCTAGACACGAGGCTTTTAAGTGATGTAACCATCCATTCTAAAATGTCAACTATTGCTGGAAAGAAACCATGTTTCTTTTTTGTTTTCTTTTAAACATGCTTTTTTGTAACTTCAAAATAACATTTAAAAGTACCCGTCTTCTCTCAGCATCTCTCAATCGTTTAGCCACTGAAGTCCCCAAAAATGCTTTTCTATAAAAAGGGGGTTGTCAACTTCATTCCCAACTGTTTGATGTTTAAACCATCTCCCTGAAAAATTCTTGCTGGCAAGCAGAAGAACTGCTGAAAGATGCCTGCCAGAAAAAACGGCATCTGAACCTGCTGGGTTTCCTGGGAGTATCAGCAGGTGATGAGAGGGCACTCAGTGGGAATCTGACCACTGGTCGAAACCAATGTGTTGTTCCCTGGAAAGCTTCTGACATCAGGGTCAGGTGTTTTAATTCTGTGAGGTGAAGTTCGATTCTGTCTGACACTCCTGACCAGAGATAGGCTGTAATGCCTTACAAGCAATGCGTTACTGTAATCCAATTACTTTTTTCAAGTAACGAGTAATGTAAGGGATTACTATTACAAAAAAGTAATTAGGTTACTATTACTTTCCCGTAAGCACGCTGTGTTACTGCATTACTAAACTATTGAGATTTTGTTTGTGAGAGTTTCTAATGACAATGACGTAACCACTTGCGACGCCGGTGGCAGCAACAGACGTGTGTAGATCAACAATGGATAATATGGAGTGCGGGAGAGTACAACCATGCAGCGTTTCAAGTGTGGACGTACTTACTTTACTTTAAGTTTTAGTCTGTAAAAAGTGACAAAAATATTAGCGTCCGCTGTACAGTACAGTGAAAAATGAAACTGTACTCTAAAGGCACCACGGAAATATCACATTCCTGTGGTGGCTTGCTAGGTGGCTTGATCTCTCCACTGAGATGACCGCTACGGCACCGGGCAAACCTCCACCTGCCCTACTCCTGCTAAACAGGTGACAATAGATTTAAGAGCAACACTACTTAGTGCCTCTGAATCTTTGATTTTATTTATTTTTTGCTGTGTTTTATTTGAATCTATTTGAAAGAGTGAGCGTAAACACAAAACATTATTTTATTATGAATGCTGGAACATGCAGAAAATAGGTTTAAATATTAAAACATTTTTTCAAGTCAAAGATAGTTGCATAAAATTAGATTTTTGATTAATGCAATGTGCATAAAATTAAAAGATTAAAACTCATAAAACAATTTATAAAAAGAGGCTATCCATTTGATTCAATTTTATATGATGGAATATGGATAAAAATAGAATTTTGGTGAAAGGTCTATTGCTTTATTATGCATTCAGGTTGTGTATCATGTTTTTAAAAAGTAACTAAGTAACTAATTACTTTTTAAATGTGTAATCAGTAAACTAACAGGATTACTTTTTGGAGAAGTAATCAGTAAATAGTTACTAATTACTTTTTTCAAGTAACTTGACCAACACTGCTCAATAATAGAATAGACTACAATAGAAACAGATGGAAATGAGATGCAAATACAGAGGAGACTGCTGGAGAATAGATGTGGCAGCATGAACACAAGTTATACCAGTGATTCTTAACCATGGGGCCAAGTGGGCCACGGGCAACACCTTGAGTGCTGCGAAAAAAAATTTCATTTTACAACTGTGGGTCGCGAGGGCTGTAGGACATCATAAGTTATTAATTGAATACACCAGGGACTACTGTTATCCATGAAAATCTACAATAGACCTGCAGTTCAAAAAAAGCGCCCCTCCGACAGCCAAACCCATCTGTTCTCTGATTGGATTGTTACATTTGTGATTGCCATGACATTGACCAATCAGATGAAAGGAAGAAAAATAGGGTCAAAATTCGTACTTGTAACTTGCAGGGTTTTTTGTCCACACACAAATTCGTTTTACACATACAAATCTTTTTTACACATACAAATCTTTTTTACACACACACAAATCTTTTTTACACATACAAATCTTTTTTACACATACGAAACTGATTTACAAGTACAAAATATTTATGACCACATTTTGAGCCCATATAGCAGCTCACTTTATCACGGTGCTGTCTTGGGGTCAGCATTTACTCAGCTTTAATATCACTCTGGGCTATTGGCTAGCTTAGCGTTAGCATGCTGTTTTTGTCCCGAAGCAGTCTCCACTTTACCATTACGCTCTCATCCTTTTGTTCAATAAAAATAAAAGTCATGTCCATGTTTTTTTTTACTCAAAGTTAAATGGTGCAAGTTGAAGAATTATAGGTAAACATGGAGTTGAGGAGTTTTGAGGGTCTGGGTGGATGGTGACTGGGAACATACAGCTGAGGTGGTCAGGGAGGATGCCATGAAGGTCTTCGATGTATCCCCAGAGACAGAGGATGGAGGTAAAGGAGATTTAGTGGTTGAAGTAAAGGAAAGTATTCAAAGAAAGAGGTTAGAAAAAAGTAAATAAGAGTACAGTCAGGAGTATAGCAAAGAAAGAGGTAGCAATGATAAAAGAGGCTTATAGTGAGCTGCATGTAAGCCTTGACAATAAAGAAGGAGAAAATGGTTTATACTGACTGGCTAGGCAGAGAGATTGAGCTGGAAATGATATGGAGCAGGTTAGGGTCAATAGATAGATAGAGATGTAAGTGTACTAATGAGTTAAGAGACTGTGTTGAGGAGATGGAATGAATACTTTAAGCCATCTGTCCTCTCTGTCCAAAATGTGAACATTGGCATCCTCGAAAGAGTACAGCATAATGCTGCATAATGCTGTACAGTGCAGCGAGGAATGCCCAGACCTCTATGTAACCAACTTTAAGGTATAAAGGTGAATTACAGTGCAATAATTACTTGGGCTCGTAATAAGACCCTGGCCAGAATCAGAAGACACCAAATTCGTATGGAGCCAAAGTATTGAGCAGCAATAATGACCTGGACACAATGTTAACTTTTGAGTAGCCACTCTTACAAGGTATAACAGATATTTGTCCAATTTGTACAGATAAAGTATAAAATAAAATAAATAGTGTGCACACTCAAACAAAAATACAAGTACTCGTTGGGGCCCTTTAAGAATTTAGAATTAAGCTGGCGATAGCCAACTTCAAAGGTCCTTGTGAGTGTAACTGGAATGTATGAGTGTGTGGTGTGTATCTTCTTTGTGGCGGATCGTCCTCAAAGTGGTTGGCTCGCCATCTATCACGACCGGAATTTTGTCCTGGTCCTCGGACTTTTCTGTCCTCTCCAAAAAACCTGACCTATAATCCAGGTCATAAAATGTACATTCTAATCAGTCTGTTTCAGATGCACTGTTTAAGGTTAAAATACAAAATCAAAATATTGCATCAACCTCATATTCATTGCATTAACATCTTAAATCTTATCAAATATCACAGTTCTGTTGTACAACATTCAATTTTCAAGTATATCAAATATGAGAACTAAACATCTAAGTTGCTCAAATATTTCTCTATTCATGTAAAAATTAATTAAACAATACTTATGGTAAGTAACCATTGACATTCAAAATACAATACACCATAACAAATTCAGAACTATGTGCAAATAAGCAACAAAATATACATGTGAGTTCAGTTCAGAGACATTAAAGCAGTGTGCTTAATTTCTCCACACTATAGGCCTATTCGTGAGAGAGAAATGCACTAAAAATTACCCTCTAGATTACTTTAAACTCACAGTGAACTGACAAAAATTACCTTTAGAGCGGCTAAGAAACATGTTGCTCACCGTTGCTTTGTTTCGCAAATGCCCAACACACACTGGTGTCGGAATTGCAGCAGCTCTCCGGATGAAAGGTGAGTGGTTAGCCTGTGAGACACCGAGCTAGCATTAGCGTGATCACGACGGTAAGTCTCTACAAGTTTTTTTTCCTTCGGAATAACACTTGTCTTACCGACGTTGCTTCTCTCCTTCATCCAGCCACTCGACTCCGGACTTCCAGCAGGTAAGTAAGCTTGTTGATGTGGACAGTTAAAATAAAGAGAGTAAATACTTTCTCTTCTCTATCATTGGCGTAAATATGATTTTTTCATCTGGGCTACATCTACATTGGAGAGACCAGACAGCCACTTCACAAGTGCATGGCACAACATAGAAGAGTCACCTCCACAGGACAAGACTCAGCAGTCCATCTGTATCTAAAGGACAAAGGTCACTGTCAAAGGAGCTTGCAAAGAAAAGCGTCTGGACTTCTTTAAGTTTACTTGAAGACGTTTCACCTCTCATCCGAGAAGCTTCTTCAGTTCTAAGGTCAAATGGTGGAGAGTCCCATTGGATGGTAGTAATAGTTGTTTTATGATTATGTCCCAGTGCCTCTCCACCTTCACTTGCTGTCTGGTATTTTATCTTGGTACTGCTAGGAATTAAAAAATTAGGAGGGTTTTCTCAGCGTCAGTCTCTGAGTTGACTTGAGAGTGAACCTCTGAGAGACTGAAAGGTGATGAAACAGGCCAGCGTGACTAAACACTACATAACAGATTAAAGTTTAACATGGGAGCCTGCGGGGCTTGACTTGCTGTTGGAGCAAGCCTCATGTGGCTATAAGAGGAACTTTGTTTTGAGTTCATTGGGGTTGGGGTGATTGTCACTGTTTCTTCTCCATTTAATCAAGAATTTAGTCTGTGTTATGCAATCCAATAATTTAAGGACAGTTTTAAACATTTTGCTTATAAACCCTAAGTCATATAAAGTCAGTGAAGTCTTCTATACACTTAACTAAATTGAGTCGCTGATTGTATGACAGTAAAAGTACTGGGTCACTTCAGAAATTCAGCTGGGAACTGATGATTTATAAATATTCCAGGATCTCTCTCTGGAAAGATTTAAATACTTACGTACAGCATGTAAATTGTTACATTTGTGACCCCTGGTTACACCAGATGGCTAAAAAGGATGTGCCTGTATTTATGTGAAACCATGACCCAAGCTGAGATCACAGGATACAAATCCATTATGCCTTACTTGATGCATCAGTTGATCCTATTTTAGAACAAAGGACAGTGTTCTACTTGTTTGTGCATTCAGTATAATAAATGAGCAGACAATCACTTGAGGCAGCTCGGCATCTACAAAGAGCTTCTTAGAATAAATGTTCTTTGGACTAGCTTTAATTCTTCAGAGGAAGAAAGGTGGTTGATGATGGTTCGATCATGTGTGATTGATTCCTTGGCAGGAATTGTTGTCCCTTAAACTCAAAAAGAAATCAATTATATCTTTGATATGTAAACAACTTATGGAATTAGATGTCCATTGCATTCAGTGGTTAAAATTAGGAGGGCTTGGGAGCGGGAGTTAGGAGTAATCTTTTCGGATCAACAATGGGAGAAAGCAGTATCCAATGTCCGTTATAGTACGTCCTGTGCTAGGTTACAACTTATCCAGTTCAAGGCATTGTACAGGGTTTAATATTCGAAGTCTCGTCTGTCTGAGATTTACCCACAAGTGGTGGATCAGTGTGAGAGATGTCATGCAACCCCATGTGACCTGAGTCACATGTTTTTTCTTTGACCTAGACTCCGTGGCTTCTGGAGTCAGTATTCAGTTATTCTTTCCAAGGCTCTTGGGACTCAGGTCTGCATGGACCCTTTTTTGGCTATTTTGGGGCTTCCAGTTAATACTGGTCTAACTAACCCTACACACTTCAAAATATTAGCCTTTACATCACTTTTGGCCAGACGCTGTATCTTGCTCCTTTGGAAATCTTCAAAGCCACCTTCAGTTTCTTTTGGGTTTTGAGATGTGATGTCATTTCTTAAATTGCAAAAGATAGGCCTAGCGACAAAGGCCAAATATGGAGAATTTTATCGAATCTGGGGCCCCTTCGTAAACCATTGCAAGTCATTAAACGTTTTACCAGCTGATTGATATTTTCACCCCCCCCCCTTTTTTTTATTTTTTTTTTTGTTTTGTCTTGTTTTGTTTTTTTTTTTTTTTTTTTTATTTAAGTGTGTGTGTGTGTGTGTGTGTGTGTGTGTGTGTTTCCCGATCCTTCTTTTTATTGATTAAACATTCAAGATAATATAGATTCAGGTTTAAATGACCTCATTTACATTAAGTTGCACAGGAGGACTGTTATGCAACATTAATAACAACATAGTGCACATTTGCTTTGTAAACCTGGCTTACAGCTACAGAATAAATTGTATGCCATCAGGATTAAAATGCAACTTCCTGAAAAGATGATCCAACCAGAATGATCCATGAGGGATTCCCACCAAGATATTTTTTTTTTACCAAGAAGCCACAAAACACATAGTATTTCAGTTCAAAGTGTCTAGACATTTTAGTTACGCTCTGCCACATGTTTCTATTCACCCTTTAGAAATGAACCGCGAAGTGTAAACACCTGTTGATAACATGGACAGAAAGAGATCCATTAGTCAGTATTGGTGAACTGTCATTCTGGATCATCAGCACTACGGGTCCTGGCTGAAGAAAAGCAGTCAATCCATGTAGCACTTTTTAGTGCCTCTGTTATATGTATGGTCTACAAAGATTAGTGCTTATAAACATTATTAATTGCATATCAGAGACAATGCCATTCGATTATATCATGAAAATAACATTTTAATTGAGAAACTGGCAGTTTGTATTTACTAGAATACATGTATCAGGAAAAATCCATATAATTATGTTGATAGCTACCAGCTGTAGGATGCAAGCCTGATTAGAAGCTGCAGGAGTGAACCAAAACAGTAAATGGTAAAAGCAAGCTTGGAAACATTCCTTTTATATAGGAATACAACCAGTTGGCAACCAGTTGAGCCAAGTCCAGATTGCAGATTGCCTCCCACCAGGCAAAATGTGCAACTGTGTTGTGATAAAAAGTGATGTATTTGATCACTGAAGGCAACAAATTAAAAAACAGTGGAATCACTGGATAACCAACAATTTTCTATTAGTTGCAAGGACGTTGGCATCTTATTTTTTACTATGTGACTGTGCCATTAGGTTTGGTTAACTATTAAAACCTTAATGAACATGTCTGAAGTGGTTTACTTGTTGGAAAATTAGCACCAGCCGTATATCTTAATGTAAAATCGATCTGCCTTTAAAAGCAGGGTTAGATCAACCCTAACTTTTACAACGCTGCCTTCTTGACATTAAACAGTGGATGTCTTTAAATGTTCTAAAGTTAAATGAAAATAAAACTGAAGTTGTCGTTTTCGGCAATGTTGACAACGCTCTGGGCCCCCTATCCTCCTACTGCAAGACACGTGAGAAACCTCGGTATCTACCTTGATGGTTCCTTTAAATTAAGTAGGCAGGTGAGGGCAGTAGTCCAATCCTGCTTTTTTTAGTTAAGACAGCTTGCTAAGGCAAAGCCATACCTCCCGACTAACGTCTTCAAACATGTCATTCACCTTTTCCTTACTTGCAGATTGGACTACTGCAATTCATTGTATTTTGGTCTTGTTACGAACTTGCATTTTCATGTGTTTGTTCTGTGCAGGTAATGTATCTGTTTATGTTAATTCAGCTGGGGCCCTGGCCCTGCTCCGATTGGTGCGTGGATATACAGCCCCGTCGTAACTGGTTCCAGCTGGAGGACCCGCCCATTAAAAGGAGGCTGGAGTGCCACGGCGGGAGAGGTCCTCGCGTTTCTCCTCACAACCCAGCAGTGTACCTGTGGCAGCCGCTGGCTGCAGTGCTGTTTGAAAGTTGTGGAAGTGGAGTGGGTAGGGGTGAGCTGCCGTTTCTTTTGATCACCAGTTTTCTCCTGTTTTGAATTAGTTAAGGAGGTCAGACTCTGTCTTTATTTTTGGACTTTGTTTTGGGAAGGTCAGGGGTGCGGGATTTGTGTAGATTTGTTTTTGTTTATTATTTTGGCCTTGGCTCACCCTGAAGTGTTGACACTCCCGTTTTGTTGTTCCTCTTTTTTCCACTTTATAAATAAATCACATTATTAAGAACAGATTTGTTTCCTGTGGCTGCTTGGGTCTTGGGGGGGGGGAGCGAGTGCCTCACTCATGTTATTGCCTGGCCCTAGACGGGTCGTAACAGTCTCGACCAGGCCTCCATTTATTGTCTTCAGATGGTCCAAAATGCAGCTGCTCATCTGCTAACTAGCACCAAATGAAGAGAGGATATAACCCCAGTTCTAGCTTCTCTACACTGGCTTTCTGTTTCCTACAGGATCCAATTCAAACTTTTACTTTTTGTTTTTAAGTCACTCAATGCCCGAGCCCCTTCGTACCTGTCTGTGCTCCTATCTGTTTATGCTCCAGGAAAAAACCATGAGGTCCAGCTCAAAATGAATGCTATCCATTCCTCAGACTACACTCATATCTTGTGGTGATAGAGCCTTCTCTGTGGTAGGTCCCAGGCTTTGGAATAGTCTTCCCCTAAATCTTAGATCTGCACAAACACTTTTCACTTTTGTTTGGGTTTCCACTGGTGTGGAATTACCAAAAATAGAGAGAGCAGAGCCTAACATATGAAACAGGAAAAGACCGCCGTGTAATCCCTTTATTTCAACAAAGTAACTGTATTCTGAATACCACCTTTTTAAACTGTAACTGTAACGGAATACAGTTACTCATATTTTGTATTTTAAATACGTTATCCTGGTACATGTATTCCGTTACTCCCCAACACTGTTTGACCTTGACCTTAATGAACTCCTAGCTTTTGTGTAACAGTAATGGATGAAACTGCATCTGATGATAGATTCTTTTTGCCAACTTTATACATATTCACTTAATTTCTGTGTTCATATTTTGCATGTAAACCTGCCTTGAGTTCAGAAGTTAAGTCAAAAGTTTATTTTGTGTCACAGAAACAGTAATATTTCAAACTTTTTAGCAACTCTCCTCTGCCGCTGCATTTGAGTTTTGGATGAAATGCATTCTGGAATATTTGACTGCACCAAGTCCACACAAGTCACCACTAATGCATGCTTGATAGAATGGGAGGAGAGAGAACACATCTGGGTATTTTGAGTGTAGTTGGCTTGATGCGTTCTTTGAATTGGAAGGGTACTAGCTAAAGGTCCAGCTGCTGTATTTCACAGGGAAAGAAAAGAAAGAGAGCTAACCTCACTCAGAGAAAACAGACGGTATTAGACTGTGTTATTTAAAAGCTACATGAAAATTCTCTGCAGGTTAGTGCAGGATAAACAGGTTAGAACAGTGTACACAGTTCTTTGACTGGTACACAGTGGCTATGGTTTCATGGTCAGAGTTGGTTTACATCAAGTGTAGCAGAGATGATTTTTAGCGGATGATGCTTAGATTCATTGAGTGAATTCCACTTTCTAAAGTTTCCATCTAAAGTTGATATAACTTTATACCATTGTTACGAAATAAATATATATTCTTAGTGCTTATTTTCTGATTATATTGTTTTATGTATTTTAATAATAAAGGCTTGTAAAGCAAGGCCAGTTTTGACTCACAAACTAAGTGCTTAGCCAGATTGAAAAACAGGAAGTTCAGTCCAGAGACATATTAATAAATACAGGAAACCAGACAGAAAGAGGAACTAACATATAAGGAGTTATTTGTATCGAGGCTGTGTGTGATGTGTAAAGTACCAAAATAACACCTATATGAGACACATTTTTAGCTTCTAATGTTAGAGATTCTGCAACTGGCTTTGGGCTGTGCAGGGCTCTCTCTTCCACAAGATGATTGAATAAAGAATAATAAATGTTTTGACCACTCCTGAGTCGGGTTTTCTCTGTTCTATCATGGGGAATAAAGAATCGAGTTTAATACCATGTCGCAAAACGACAGCATAAACAGTTTAAGAGACTTCATCATAATGTCTGTAAACAATAGAGAGGATTGTATCAAAAAAGAAAAAAAAAATCAAATACCTCAGAATAAAATACTGTTTATATTTTAAAATCTTAGCAATCTGTCTCACCTACTGCGTGAACTCATTCGATCAGCTAACTTTGTGAAGAGGCAGACTTAGCTTATTAGCTGTTAGATTATTAACTGTTAGCGAATGGCACCACTGAATGAGAATTGTTTTGCTCACACTTCACTAAAATGTGAAAAAAAGGAGAAATCTAAAGAAAATTCAAAATACTAACTGTGACACAAACAGTACTGTGATACAAACAGTAATGGTTAACATGTAGAGCAACCTTATGGGTGTTTCTGTCTTTTCAATGAGTCTTCCATCCCGCCCACTCACATTTCAAAATCAAACAATGGCAGCCTTCATATTTGACAGGAAATATGATAATATATTTTATGCTTGGGGTCAAATTGACCCCAGGAATCAAAACATTCAAAGATTTATGCCATAAAATTTTAATAAATTAGTAAAATTATATTATTTGAGTTTTATGTAAGCTATTTGAGGTAGTACATTTTTTGAGTGTACCATTACATAACTTAGATAGCATGAATGGTGGAAAGGGTGTTTTTAGTTTATTTAACATAATTTCAAAAGCCATTGGATAATTTCAAGTTAGTTGGAGATCCAGACTATATTCTATAAGATTTTAGTTCGTCTTGCTAGAACAAGAATAAAGGCACAAACCAACAGGAATTACACCAGACCCCTTGCACACGCTGGATATTGAGCCAAGTAATAAATTGCTTGTGTTGGCCTACAAGAGTAAAAAGTGAACAAAGGAGTGTAGAAAGCAGATGAAGCCATGTAGGGAAGCCAGTTATTAGAGAAGCATTACCTGGGATTTTCTGATGAGTGAAGATAGACACATGGAGAAGGTGGAGGAGAAAGGACCAAGATGTGAACACAGGAAGAATCAGAGGAAAGTGTCAAAGGTAATAACTGGTTTAAAAAAAGCTGCAGCAATAGTCAATGCATAATTTATTTTCTTCCTTAAACATGATATAATGCTTGGATCTTCGAATATTTATGACTGTGACTGCATTAAAAATGTCTTACACTGTTTACATATGCATGTAGACTAGAGCATACACTATATTTGCCGTTGTATTTGTCTAAACCAAAGTGCCAAGCTTGGTAGAACATTTGTGGTCTGAAGGTGCCATTCAGGACTCTACAGACTCAATATGTGAAACAGTTGAAATTGTGGATTTCACTTAATTAAAAGTTTTTGTTGTTAAGATCAAGTATTGGTTCAAAAATAGTGACAAAATGAAAGCTGTACCAGAGTTAGAGTTGGATGTCTCGAGACCGGTCTCGAGACCAAGACTGGTCTCGAGACAGTCTTTTACCAAGACCACTTTTACGTGGTCTTGGTCTCGACGGACTTTTGTCTTGGTCTCGGTCTTGGTCTCGACGGACTTTTGTCTTGGTCTTGTCTTGGTCTCGACAGACTTTTGTCTTGGTCTCGGTCTTGGTCTCGCTGTTTTGGTCTTGCGTTCTCAAATCGACATAGTGTTCGGGAGATTTGGAGTCAACCATCAGCGGAGCGGGGGGGTGACTTACTGGGCCGGTGTCATTTTTTCAGAAGCATGGGGTCTTTTGGAGTGTAATTTGTTAGTTAGATGCCTGACTGACAACTGTATAAAACAAAAACAACACACGAAGCACAGAGCGCACCGTCGTAAATTCCCCCTAATTTTGGTATGATCCGAGCTCAGGCACTAGGCGACTGAGCACAGCACCCATGTGAGCGAGGGGGGAGAAGCTGCTGCCTGCGAGTTTGCTGCAGACAGAGGAGAGCTTAAGTTTGACCAGGTACCAAAGCAAATCATTCGTACTGAACTAATAATGTAAATATGACGGTGTATCACAAAAGATTGATATCAAACTGATCACTTGGTTGTGTTACTTGCTCTTCGAGTGAATCAACAAATGGATAAATAAAAAGCCGAACAGCAATGCTGATTTTTTAGAGAGTCTTAGCTTACATTTCATATTTTCAGTTTTTACCCTCCACGGCTAAACAAACTCACTAAATCGGTTTCAATTGTGTACTGATGAACACAACAATGGACATAAGGAGCTTCTTTCAAAGAAAAAACTCAGGTAGATGTTATTTTATATATTATGCTTTGGATGTTGTTCAGTATATCTATGCAAAACAAGAGGAATTTCAATACACAGCAGTATATTCACAGTTGAAACCAGATATTTACATACACTTTAGGGCAGCGGTCCCCAACCCCCGGGCCTCGGACCGGTACCGGTCCGTGAGTCGTTTGGTACCGGGCCGCGAGAGTTGAGGCTCAGGTGTGAAATGTATGGTTTTCAGGGTTTTTATCGGTTTTCAGGGTTTTTATCGGTTTTCAGCGTTATTTTGTTATCGTTTTGATCGTTAACTCGGTTTTCCTGGGTCTTTTCACGTGTGTTATGAATAAATCTTCTTTTTTTCGGTACCGGTACTAGTTTTATTTTGTTGTATTTATCCGCGACACCTTAAAGGCCGGTCCGTGAAAATAAACCAGGCATAAACCGGTCCGTGGCGCAAAAAAGGTTGGAGACCGCTGCTTTAGGGAGAAAACATAAAAACTTTTTTTTACTGTTAGACATCAATTTAGAGTAAACTTTTGTTTTAGATAAATAAATGTTGAAATATCTTTTGAATTAGTTAAATGTCAGAATAAAAAGAGGGAGCTGTCTATTTTAATCACTTTCATCAAATTTAGGAGTACATATACACTAAGTTTATTGTTAATTAATAAGAAAACTCCAGACAATTCCATTCTGAGCTGAAGAAGCTTCTGATAGGTTAGTAGAGTCCATGTGAGTAAATTGGTGGCACACCTGTGGATGCATATAAGACAGAGCCTGTTTCTGTGACATGGGAAAATCAAGAGACGTCAACCAAAACACCTGGAAAAGAATTGTGGAGCTCCATAAGTGTGGCTCAGAATAAAGTTAACAAATATGTTTTTATATTTATCAATCTAAAAAAATAAACATTTAGTCTGATTTGATGTTACAATTAAAAAAGTGTTTGTGTTTTTATCTGAAGAGTGTGTAAATATCTGGTTTCAACTGTATATTTGATGATGTTGGTGTTTGGCTTGATTGTCAGCACAAAGAGGGAGAGAGGAACAGAGAGGGAGAGAGAGGAGCAGAGAGAGAGAGAGAGAGGGAGAGAGAGGAACAGAGAGAGAGAGAGAGGGAGAGAGAGGAACAGAGAGAGAGAGGGAGAGAAAGGGAGAGAGAGAGAGAGAGAGCGAGAGAGAATGACGACAGAACAGAGATGGAACAAGAGCAGGTGAGACACACATGTTAGTCAAATGGTTGTTTGCCAAAACTCATCAGAACATGTATGTACCTAGTGTTTCTTTTAGATACCATTTGTTACTTTTCAAATTCTATATTTATTAAGTTATGCAGGTTTGTTTGCACAACAAGGCTAAATAATTATATAAACATTTCTCAATCTAAATATTGTACTTTGGTACAATTAAAAAATAAGTGTAGTGCAGGTCTATGATGATTTTTAGTGCTACTAACATCTAGTTCTGATTCTGGTTCTGTCTTGTTTACTGTTGTAGTCCTGTTTTGATTCCGGATCAGTTCTGGGTCTGGTTGAATTGGGGTTTAGTCCCTGTGTCTTGATACAGGCCCGACTTTGTTCTGCCTTGCTGCTTAATTAAAAAACTAGTTTAAGGTGTCCTGCATATGTATATAGAAGTGTATGTATATATATATATGTATATATATATGAAGTCATTCTTTTTTGAACAAAACTCAAAACAGAC
Source organism: Perissodus microlepis (assembly GCF_051167445.1). Taxonomy (NCBI): domain Eukaryota; kingdom Metazoa; phylum Chordata; class Actinopteri; order Cichliformes; family Cichlidae; genus Perissodus; species Perissodus microlepis. The sequence goes on from NC_140475.1 coordinate 27,134,848, forward strand.
CATAATAATCTTTCAATCATTTCTACCCTCACTTAATTTCCTTTCGCTGCTCAGCTCTCACAAAGTGGCTCAGTTATGCTCCAATCACTCCATATTGTGGCCAATCACATGCGAGGATATAGGATAATATCATTATGTGAAAAACAGAGAGGGTGAGAGACGCGACAGTCAAGTGGAGCATCCGTCTGTCCTCTCAGTAAGTGAGTGAGACAGTAGACAGCGGAGAGGAGGGCTGTGCGAAAGCAAAAACACATAATTATGCCTGACACCCGTAAACGAAGCAGCATCTGGCTGCAGTTTAAAGACTTTTTTTGTCTCGGTCTCGGTCTTGGTCTCGTCTCGTCTCGGTCTTGGTCTCGTCTCAACTTGGTCTTGGTCTTGTCTTGGTCTCGATACCCTCTGGTCTTGGTCTTGTCTTGGTCTCGATACCCTCTGGTCTTGGTCTTGTCTTGGTCTCGGATTAGGCGGTCTTGACTACAAGTCTAACCAGAGTTACAGTTTGGATGTCTTTCTTAACTATTGCCAATATATACTTCTTGGACTTTTTGGCAAGGGTTAGTTTGAACAAAAATAACTTTATATTATCTTTTTGTCAAAACCACATGGAAAGCCTTAACCTCTTTAACTTTTCTATGAATTATTCCAGGTGATGATCAGTGAGAGCATGCTCTGACTAGCATTCAAATCCTCAAAGACAGTGAAGTTGCTAGGATGAGAATTAGCATCTTCGGGTCTGAGGTTAGAAATGGTTAAGGTTCCCAGTTGGAACAGTTCAAATATTCAGGGGTCTTTTTCATGAGTGAGAGGATAACTTAGCTGGATCACTGCAGGCACTCGACTGCGGCCAGACAAAAACAGTTTGAGTCTCCGGAGGGAAAATCCTTAGTGAAAATCCCAGGCTTGTGTTTTGTTCAGGTCCATCACAGGGACAGCAGTTCGAGTCCACTGTCGGGATAATCATTTCTGCATACAGTGCGTGTAATGACGGTATTTTAGCACTTTTTTGCCGGGAAGGGAAGAAGGCAATTGCAGAGGATGCTATGAATGTAAAGGGAAGCTGGATCCAGTACGTAGCTGAACCGAATTAGCAGGCTAAAGAGGTGGCTGCGGGCAGGCACTACACTTCGGCCAAATGAGAAACTCCTGTATGACTGTATGGTAAGAACTGTGGGTAAAAGTATGTTGTGAGATGGCAGAGAATAGAGACAGAGAATAGGTAGAATCCCACATAGCAAAATTGGTATGGCCCGGATCTGGCCCACGCATTGTGCTTACACATGGCCCACATACTGCAAAGAATGACGGCCCTTTGGTGGCCCAGATCTGGTTTGCCAGATGCGGCCGACACATGGGCTAGCACAAGGCCAGTTGCAGACACACTGGTGGTCCTGTGCTGGCCCATGTGTGGACTACGTCTGGCAAACCTGATCTGGGTCACCAAAGGGCATTCATTCTTTGCGGTATGTTGGCCATGTGTAAGTTGTGTGCAGCCACGGGCCAGTTTTAGACATCACTCACATGTTGTAGACGCACTGGCTGGCCCTGTGCTGGCCCAGAACAGTTTCAGCTCTGGCTCCAGATGTCAGCCTAATATGTACCTTAATCAAACCATGTAATAACAACATGTGCCAGAACATGCAAAACAGTGCAAAAGTAACATGATGAAACTCTGTTCAGACAGTGAATGGACTGATTCTTATATAGCACTTTTCTACTCTCCCGGATTACTCAAAGTACTCTATACAACATGCCACATTCACCCAATCACACACTTTATCTAAACTGAGTGCTTTCTAACTACATTCATACACATTCACACTCTTGACATGCAGACTGGAGGAGCCAGGGGTCAAACCACTAACCTTCCGATAAGTAGGTGACCTGCTCTACCTCCTGAGCTACAGCCAACCACTCGCAAAGATGAGTAAACCGTCACTGGGTTTTGGATAAAGTGTACACTCACAAACCTGTCAAACCTGCATTTGAAACACTGGCTACCATAGCAGTATAGTATTACAACATGGCATTTGGGTCTTCTAACTAAAATAGGAAAATAGGAACATCAATTCTGCCATCATTGCCAGACCTGGCCCACATCTGGTTGACATACACCCTGCCATGACAGCGGTCAGTCAGAAGTGCCAGCTTGATGCCAGATCCGGGCCAGACCTGTTTTCTATGGGCCTGGGCCACATAAACCAAACCACAATCGAGCCAGATATGGCACGTTATCACACAGACAGTGCCATCAGTGCCAGGCCTGGCCCATATCTAGATGACATACGTCTTATCATGCCAGAAGTCAGCCAGCAGTGTCGGCTTGATACCAGATCCAGGCCAGACCTGCTTGCTTTGTGGGATGGTTGTGTGGGAAAGGGTTCACTCAGCATGAATCAGTTGAAAGTTAGATGAGCAGTTGAGGAGAAAGGAAAAGAGATGTTGGAGAAGTGAGTTAACACTTTGATGTGTGGGTGTAAAAAACTGTAAAAACAATGAAAACAAAGGAAAAAGAAAAGAAAAAAAAGAGGAGACAGTGTGGTGTGTGAGAAGGAAATTGTCTCCAACTAGTGAGACGGTGATACTGCAGGTCACCAGCTGCCCTTGGTGGACACAAAAGAAACAAAATAGGAGTGTAGTTGATGAAAATAAACAATAATAATCTAAAATCTCACTCTTTGTTTTTTTTTTTAAGAAAGGAGAATTCAAAACCAAGAGAGGGGAAATGTGTTGTTTAAGCAATGATGATTAAGAAGTGAATTATCAAATGTCTCAGTGTGTCAGTTGCAGGTTGGGGAAGCAGACATGGATTAATCTCCACAAGTGCAGCTGTCAGAGAAAAATAATAGGTTAACATCATTAGAAACACACAGGCCAAGTTTTGGCTGAATTGTTTACAGCTTCACTTCCATGTGCTCCTCACCCTGAAAAGCAAGCTCCAAGGACACTAATCTCTCCCCGAAGACAAGTAATGCAGTTTTTGGACATCAAGAGTTGACAGCACATCAAGAGACAACAGCAGTATCCTGAGCAGTGAGAAGTCCAATAGCACAAGTATGTGCATCAGCATGGAGAAAACACCATCATCAGGACTGGATGGATTGAGATGCGATTCCAACAAGCTGCAACTTCACTGTGCATGAATGGACCTTTGGACCACACACCTGGTTAGATGGGAAGAAACTCATTATCTAATAGAACAACAGTGTTGTGTGGTGTGTGTGGCTGGTGGATGAGAGTTTTTGGGATTCATTTGGCTGATGCATTTTTTTTTTGTTACCAAGTTGAACCTGCCAATTAGTTTTGGTCTGATTTATCTGTCTAAAAAGAAAAGTATGCTTGGACATGTCCTAAACTAGACCTTCTTATTTTTTACTTTCACAGTGCACTAAGAGTTTTGTGTGGTAATCTGTCTCCTTTAAGCAGGCCGGCACGATTGGAACTGAAAGCGCTACACAACATTTTTGCCGGAAACAAAGCTCGCAAAGTGAGCTTCTCCACATTACAATGGACTCTGGAGAAAGCCACTTATGTGGGACACAATCAGATAGTAAGTCCCTTCTCTAAAAGGATTCAGCGAGGTAATCCACTCTAAATTCTTCTTTTTCTTTTTTGAAATGACGTCATATTGCTGGCAGCAGAAGCTTAATGCGACATGAGATGTTCCACTATCAACAATAAACATGAGGGGACTGACTGACAATGGGGACGAAAGCTTGACTGACTTGACACCAATACACAAGACTGCACCTACTCCACCCAGACATGACAAAAGAGTGGATGTATGTATGTTTTTTTTTACAGGAGCAGGAACATGACAGCAACATCCTAGGTTCGCATGAGCTTGTGGGCCATGTAGATTTAACCTTTTAGTTGCCACCTTCTGTGTGTATTTACAAGTGGTGTGTTATTCATGATCTTGTATTGTCTTGTATTTTTTGTATTGTTTACAATGCAAAGGTCACTGTGAGAAAGTGTGCGAACAGATGCACTGTGCTAACATCTACATCACATTTTTCACAGCAGAGAGTTAATCATATGATTTAATCACGTGATTTACAGCAGGACACACCACTGGTTAATGTGGGGTTTTTTTGGGTTTTTTTAAACACAGGGTTACAGGCCTGAAGCAGAGCTAGTCCAGTGAAGAAACCCTGGAATCTTTTAGTAGACAATGTACATCTTTCTTATGCATCTCTAATCGCATTGAATTGATGCATGGCAAGGACCACGTGGCAAAAGAGGGTTTTCCGGGGTAGTTTTCATGACGTTGAGGAAGACAACAAGGGTGTACGATGTGCTCTGCCATTTCAACATACAGCTGCGTTGGAACGGAAACTCAGGGATAAAGAGAGCGTGCCAAGCTCCAATTTAGTGACAGCACAGAGAGAAATCAGCAATGGAATGATTTCATGATTTTTATGAACAGAATTTTTAGACATAACCAAGTGGCAGAAGGCATCCACCTGGGTGGTGTCAGAATCTCATCTCTGCTTTTTGGAGATGATGTGGTTCTGTTGGCTTCATCAGGTGATGGCCTCCAGCTCGGACTGAAACAGTTTGCAGCCAAGTGTGGAGTGGTGGAAATGAGACTCAGCACCTCCAAATCTGAGACCATGGTCCTCAAACAGGAAAAAGGTGGAATGCCCACTCCGGGTGAGGGACGAGTTTCTGCTCCAAGATGAGAAGTTTAGCTTTGGATAGTGACCGAAAGAAAAAGATCACAGATACAAGTGGCAGAAATGAGCTTCCTTTGAAGGGTGGAAGCTTAGAGATAGGGTTAGGAGTTCGGGCATCTGGGAGGGGCTCAGAGTAGAGCTGGTGCTCCTCCACATCAAAAGGTTTGGGCATCCGATAAGGATGCCTCCCGGGTACCTTCTAGGTGAGGCATGTCCCACTGGGACGAGGCCGACCCAGGACACGCTGGAGAGATTATATCTCTTGGCTGCTTTCACTGCAACCCAGGCCCAAATAAGCAGAAGAAGATGGATGGATAATTGGATAGCTTGCAGCTAGTCTGCCCTGTTTGAGAAGATCTCACCTACAAATAGGTGCGGTGCATAACACGCAGGGTGTTATACATGTCTCTTTAATGGTACTGGGAAAGTTAATGTGAGTACAAGAAAATAATTATTATAATATGATGTGTTAAATTTGTTTAGATCACAGGAATAAGGAAGGATTGGTCTGTGTTGTAGTTTGGCTTAGCAGTAGCCTGAGAGTGTGTGTAATTGTTTAGAGAGAAAGGAATTTATGGACACTGGGGGTCTGGTGTCATAAAAGGAGTCAGGAAGCTACAGTTGGGGGTTGCTGATGCTGATGCTTGTACCTTTAATAAAAGTTCATAATTGCCATAACTTAGAAGTAGGTTTGCAGGAGACTCTCCACATGCTTATCTGTAAATGTAAAACAACAAGAGGCCAATGGCCCAGTGGATGCAGAGTGGGGGTCTCAGTGTTTGTAATATGTTAACTCTGTTTTCTATGTTGTGTAGAGGAATTTGGTTTAGCTTGGGTGAGATTACTTTTATGACCCCCAGGAAGTCACGTATACAGAGACACACACAGTGCTTTAACTGTTACGACACACCCACACCTACATGCACACGCACTCACGTAGACACATGGGTACGCGCACACACAGGCACTCACGTGCTCGTGCATACACACACAGACACACAGAGTTTGCAGCACATCATGGGGGTTTTATGATGGGGTCACTTCTATAAAGCTGGCTGTAACTAACAAAGAGGTGGAAGATCTGCAGAGGGACACCGGCCTGGCACATCTCCCCTTCTAGAAGATGTGGTTTTGTGAAATAACTACTGAGTTCCGGTGCCGTCTCTGGATGCCCGAGGAATAAAAGAACTGGGGTGAAACTGATTTCGCAACATTAACCAAACATGAAACTATAAAAAAAGAAAACCTGTCTTGAAAAATGCTTTTGGTAAATGCATTGGTTCTTATATAGCACATTTCTACTCGAGTACTCAAACCACTCTATACAATGTGCCTCATTCACCTAAACACTTCACCCCCCTATAGCTAAGTACTTCCTATCCAACATTTATGTTCTGACCAACAGTTCAATATGTTGCCCAAGGATACTTTGGCATACAGACTGAAGTAGCCAGGGATCAAACCACCAACCTTCCGATTAGTAGATGACCCATGACCTGTTCTACCTCCTGAGCTACAGCCACCCAGGGGGTGGGTTTAAGAGAATCCAAATCAATTTTAATATGAATAATGCGATATTCATTCATTAAATACCGTAATCAATTTTTAAATATAAATGTATTTTGCCAGAATCTTAACTTAAAGCTTACAAAACTATTTCAAGAACAGCCAAACAGCTAAAACAGCAAATGATTGAAGAGCAGTTTGATGACTGCAAAGAGCAGGTTTTCACAAGAAGATTTGGTTTTGTCACTCTCCAACCAAAATTCACTGAACCAGCAGCAAAAGAATATCAAAACTACGCTTCATGTTTGAAAAAACATTGTCATCAATTCCCTCTTACCTTTGCTGTTTTGCTTCCACTATGATAAAATCACACTTCCTGCACAGCTCTCTCTCAATGTACTTCAAGACCACTTTACCATCTCTATTTTCTGCATTATTTGCTTGCACCAGTCCACTGTTGTGTACAGTGTTGTTGGCTGCCAGGTCTTTTTTCTCTAAAAATGACCTTCGACAGCAAATCCTAATACTGAGGAAATTTCAGCTTTTGCAAATTCTGCCAAATTACAAAACACTTGGCTGTGTCTCCAATAAAACCTGCTTCACTTCAGCAGCATCAGGTAATGTTCATATGCTGAGTAATGTTTTTGATCTACTACAGAATAAGGGGGTTATATGCAATAAAGGACCAGGGCAGGAAAATCTCCTTCATATTTTTCTGTTTTATCATCAGTTACTTTGACACAAAGGCATCTGCTGTGATGTTTTCCCATGTGATGAAGTTTCAGAAGAGTCAGCTTTGTTTTTATACATAGATATAAAAATATGGATATGCACTGACAAATGATTATAATTATAATATTTCTGACTGTCTGAGTCAAAGTTGAATTGAATCAGTTGTAGAAATTAATGACGATACCCAGCCCTACAACCATCCCATTTGATTTTTGTCGATTGCTGAAGTTTATTTTATGTTATTAGTTTCCAAGGATAAAACAAATACATTCTGGATAAGTTTGCAAAAGGTATTTCTTAAACATGATGATCAGTTGGGTTAAGATCTTTGCAGCACCTTCAGAGACCCTCACTGGGTGCTTTTAGGCACATATTTAAAGTCAATGTATTGTTGGAAGAGAGATGACCTGTGACAGAGGAAGAGTATGACACACACAACACAGAGCTGATGCAACTCATCTTTCATTTTATTTAGTCTGTCTAAAGGATATTACACTAAAATTATTTGCTTTGCCAATGTGCGTTTTAGTAAACTCCATGATCCTGTGTCTTCTTTAATGCAGCTCACTTTAAATCAAAAAAGCAAGGTTTTACGTGACTACGTGAGTGGTGGGTAGGCTCAAACTCTTCTGAAGTTTCCTTTTTAAACCCCCCTAACCACAGTTACATCTGGGGCCAGTTTTCTTATTGTGGCCAACTTGGAGATGATGATGTTTGACACTTGTTGTCTTCCCTTCATTGATGGACATTTTGTTTTGCGGTCGTTCTCTTGTCCATGATTACTATGATGGACATGAGGATATGAAACAATGCTATTCAAATGGAATGGATGCCTGATGGCTCTTTGCACAACATTACAAATAGTCAGGAACACTATAGTCAAATTGATGTAATTTTATATTTGGCAGCATCACTGTTCTGGGACCTCCAAAGAGCAGGAGCAGAATCCAACACAGAACAAACCAGGCATCAGTGACAAGAGATGTGACATTAAATCTACCCAGAATTAAAAGAGAAGTTGGGGTGGAGGAGAATCACAAAGCAGCTTGTATACTAATGCTCTGAGGTAAATGGTAAATGGACTGGTTCTTATATAGCGCTTTTCTACTCAGGTCTCTGCAAGTCACTCCCAAAGCATAATCAGTGCACATTTGGGTGTACTAGGTCTGTGCTCAGTGATCAGTTGGCAGCTCAGCTCCTCTTTACCAAAGGATCCAAGGCTGCATGCTGTAATGCAACAATGAAACAATTACAAAAATGATCATCAACCTATAACCTAGCGTCACCCTTATGCTTAAACATGGTGTTTGTTATGGAGAAACTATGGTTAGCACAGAAGTCCAACAACATTACTCTGACTGGGCAGGCTGCTCCTCCCAGTTACACCCCTTGAGGTCACAGTCATTGCCCATGTGAGTGTCGATGTCCCCCAAAAGAACAACTGAGCTCCTGGTCGTCTCTGTCAAACACCATGCTGAGTGATTCCAAGAAAGCTTAGTACCCTGAACTATCACTCAGCACATAAGCATAAACAAAGTTGTCACTGCTTCTCAAACTGAAGCACTAACTCCAAATACAAACATCAACTAGAGAGTTACAGATTGCTCTCTAGTGGAAAACTATGCAATATCAACAATCATACTATTTAAAAATTTCATGTATCCTTCACTGGGCTGGTTTCAGTCATTATGCAATGTACTGTTTATAAGACTGGGGAAACCTGCAGTCAGCTGAGACTGAAGAAGTCACTTGGATGAGTGACGAAATGTTTCTTCCACTGAAAAGGCTACATCCAGATGAACAGAATCAACTTTTGGAGATTTACTTAACTGGATGATTGAGCATGCATCAAGGCGAACAAAGAACAGTAGAGGTTGGCATTTGGTTAAAAGTTGGATTTCAACGTGTTTGTGATTATCCTCATTTGTGTGCAGGGAGGGCAAAGGGTTTCCTTTCTCACTCTCTCAAGGGCTGCAGCTCCTGCACACTTGTAGTTCGATAAACTGTCAAGACAGACACAGAGACTCACAATACACAGGAAACACTACTCCTCTTCAAAATAACATCTGGCACACGAAGGGTTAACTGATGGCACGACCATAGCTGGACTGGCCATCGGGCATACAGGGCACCACCATGGCCGATGGTGATTTTTCGTTTTTATGGGCTGATGATATATATATATATTTTTTTAGTAACAGTATAAACAATGAAAGCTGGTGTATTGGCCAGGTGCTGGCAGATGTGTAAAAATAACTCTGGCGGTGGCTATGGCGGAGTTTCCACAGAGTGGATGAGGGAAAGGGGAGGCAGGAGGAGGAGAGACCTGAGGCGGCCGCCGGTCCGAGTATCAAGTGAACTGAACTTCACGTGAGAAGTTATGACTTGCAGTCTATCTGGGTCAGATATAAACCAAGTTTAGGTGGAGTTTATTTTCGTTGTGCTGACTTTTTACAGTCAGTTACATTAACTCATACTGCCTACTAGCTAGCATGACGGAGTTTCTATACAGTTGGGTGGGTGCTATGATGTTACTGATAGTGAACTTTATTTTATTCATAAGGTTAGTTAGTAGAGTTGCCAACCGTCCTGTAAAACATACCATAATAGACCCATTTCTGTAATATACTTACATATCTATATTATTGCTAATATATATTGTAATATATCTATATCACTAAAGCACTTCTGGATGGATGCAAACTGCATTTCGTTGCCCTGTACCTGTGCATGTGCAATGACAATAAAGTTGAATTCTATTCTATTCTATTCTATTCTATTCTAAAAAACGGAATCATCCCGTATTCAGAGAAAATGTTACGCGTTTCGTATTGAGCTGAAAAGGAACAGTTTGTCCCGTACTTCAGCTACAATGAAAAAGATACAAAGCTGGAGTTATTCTGCGTCTTTACGCTGCAGCTGCTTCTTCTTCTCTCATTCTCTCCCCCTCCCTCTCCTGTTTCTACTTCAATCATGAAACTGATCAATGATAAGCTGATCAGCTTTTCTGTCGCAAGTCCCGTCTCTCTTGTTTATCTCCCACTTTGCGCCCGAAAGAAGAAACCAGCGGATGTCGCGCTAAACAACAGCAGCACGTTTAAGCTTGATCAGCTGTTGTTAGAATTTATTTAATATTAATTTCTAGTATCAGCTGATGTTTGCTGGAGCCACAGTTGTAGAAGCTGCTGGTCATGATATTGGTTTGGTTATCTGGTGAGAGGGAAACATGAAGATGAAACCAGGAGATGTCCTTACTGAATCATCAGAGCTGAACAGGTGATGGAGAAACAGGTTTACTTTTTAGGTGACATGAATGGGTTGAAGGAAAGCTATGAACTGTTTCTGAGAGACAAATAACACCAGGATCCTTTCCTAAGTAGCTGACAGTTGGTAACTGTGCAGGGGCGGGTCTAGTAAAGTTTTGCCAGGGGGCCAGGTAGGGCATTAACAGGGAAAAGGGGGGCACAAGGAAATACTTTTCTTTCTTATTCTCATTTAAAATGTCTAGCTTTTAAAAAATAATTATCTGAATCTTACAACCAAAGTTTTTATCTGATGTAAAATGTATAGAAATTATACATATACCAACAAGACACGCATTTTCTGTTGTACAGTTCATTTGCTGCTATGGAGTTCTTGTTATGGAAAAAAAGTGTCTTTTTTTTGTTTGAAAATAGCTGATAACTGTTCGCATCAGCGAACAGTTATCAGCTATTTTTTTATAGGTGATTTTATAGATTTTTTATAGATTTTGACTTTATAGAATTATATTTGTTCGCAGATGTTGGCAGCTATCAAGCTGCCAACATCTGCGAACAAATATAATTCTATAAAGTTGTTCTATATAGTGTGTAACTGTTGATATAGAGGGTTATTATCAGAGATGGGCAGTAACGCGTTACTGTAATCTGATTACTTTTTTCAAGTAACGAGTAAAGTAAGGGATTACTATTGCAAAAACGGTAATTAGATTGATACGTTACTAAAACCGTGATTTTTTTGCGAGAATGTCTCATGACAATGACGTAAGCGAGTGTGACGTTCGTGACAACAGCTGTGTGCAGATCAACAATGGATAATATATTGAGTGCAGGAGAGAGTATGAGCGTGCAGCATTTAAAGCGTGGAAGTACTGACGTTATTTTGAGTTTGATTCCATAAAAAGTGACAAAAACATTAGCGTCCGTTGTGCGTGGGAAAAAAACTTCTTTTTACAGCGAAAAAAAAACCCCTAAACAAGCACCGAGTGCACAACGACGTAATGGGAAATTCACAGAGAAACTCGCGGATTCTTCCACTGACCGCTGCGGCACACCTGCACCAGAGCACACCTCCGCCTACCTCACTCCTGCTTTACAGGTGAAAATAGAGCAACAGGACCACTAGATTTTGATTTTATTTATTTTCTGCTGTGTTTTACTTGTATCTATTTGAAAGACTGAGTGTAAACACAAAAAATATTTTATTTTATGTGCTGGAATGTGCAGAAAATAGGTTTAAATGTTAAACTAATTTCTTCAAGTCAGAGAATGTTGCATATAATTTAATTTTTGCTTGATGCATAAAGTTAAAAGATTAAAACTGATAAAACAAGTTTTAAAAAAGGAGACTTTTCCATTTGATTACATTTTGTATGATGGATTATGCAGAAAAAGTAGAATTGGGCTGAAGGATCTATCGCTTTATCACTTATTCAGGTTGTAAATCGTGTTTTTAAAAAGTAACTAAGTAACTAAGTAATTAATTACTTTTTAAAATAAGTAATCAGTAAAGTAATGGGATTACTTTTTGGGGGAAGTAATCAGTAATTAGTTACTGATTACTTTTTTCAAGTAACTTGACCAACACTGGTTATTATATTTATTGCTAATGCAATTATATGGCACATTGACTTCTGAGGAAATTACAGATGGCACTCATCATCAAAAAGGTTGCCTACCCCTGGTTTAGAGTCTACTGCTGAAAATTTAATAATGATGAACACAGCAAGCTCAGATCCCATGACTGTCATCTTTTGATGTTTGTTCTTTTCTGCAAAGGCATTTTGCTACTTCTCCTCCTCCTTTTGACTAATAAAGTAGTAGCAGAAAATACAGATGGAAAAAAGTAGATATTTGGTTGATAGTAAGAAGTTCCATTAGTCTAGTCATTCTGTTTCTTGGTTCAAGCAACTCTCTTCCCCTAAGTGTCCTAGAAGAGTCATTGCATGTCTGACAGCTGCCACATCGTCCTGCCACTGATATTTGCTCTCCTTTGTGGTCCCAGAAATAGGTGATCCATTTACCCCCAAGAAAATAAAATCAGTATGATTTGCAAAAACCTGACATTTAAGAGTTCAGTGGTACATAAATAAAAGTGAATTCAAGACAATAGCGGTTCCCGATTCCCAGTTATAAATATTCCTTTTTCAATAGTAGGCTTTAGTACTTCACTAGGCTTTAGTTCTTCACTTCATTTACTGTCTAACTCATGTGTTTTTAGCTCCTATCCCACCCTGAGGAGTTTACAGTACTTTCTACCTGCACAGTCATTCCTTTGTGCCTGGGTATATTAGGCATAACCCTGGTCTATGAAATTATATAGAGTCAAGGCTGACGTTTTTTTTTCACATACACTGGAGTCAGGCAGGAGATGGGCTAGTCCATACTAAAAGAAAAAAAAGAAAAAAAAGGGGGGGGGGGGGAACTCTTATGTTTTATTTTGAAAGTCGTGAACGGAACTTGAGTTGGTTGAACGCGCTTGTTAAAGCTGGGCTGCTTCCCTGACTTAAGGCTGCTGCTCGGCAGTGGAGCTTCAGAGAGTGTTTACAGCCCCAGCAGCCGAGCGTTTTCTTTTCTAACACTGAAATTGAAACGTGGGACCGTGGGAAATACACTGACTTCGGAATGACTGATGACTGATGATCAAAGCGTGAGTAAAAAGCCAATCCTTTAACACCATTTTTCTGTTAAACGCACGTGCTTCATGTAAAGCATGTTTTCTGAAAAGAAGGATTTTTTTTACTTTACTAATTTTTATTTTCCTATCATTCGTTTTAGTCACAGGGAATTCCCAGGATTAAATAAATAAATAAAAATAAAATTAATCTAATATTAATAACAAATGCATAAAGCTTTAAAGTCTCAGTTAAAAATGTTTTAGAACTTAAAAAAAAAGCATTTTACAAATCATTTTAAATGAATATTCCTGTAATTACAGCAATTCTTTTTCTCATTCATTTAAAAAAAGGTTTTATTTATTTATCTTTTTTTTTTTAATTTTTAATTTTAGGCCTCCACAAATAAGTAGGTAAGTACATATCTGCAATCAGCTGGGTCTATTTTACTATTTTTTTTTCTTGCCTTAGTTTTTACCTTTTGAAACAAGAGGAACACACCACTAGAACCTTTCTGAATAATTTTGTTACATTTATTTTTTAAATGAACAACAGCTTTTTTGTTAATTGCTTTTGTTTCTTTCTCTTTACTTGCTCATCATTGAGTCTGGGACCGCAGGTTCCACCCCCTTAAAGACACAGGTTTTTCTTGTCACCTGGCATGACCACTACAGACATAGTAAAATGTTCAAAATAAAGTCATCCACAGGCAAAATTAATATAATAATTCCTTAGTGATGTTGGTCGGCTACTGTAGACCCCAGAGAGGTCTGTCTCCTTGTTAAACATAAACAGATGGTCATGCAACTCCAGTAATATTCTCATCTGGGATTTGGTGGAAGTGGTGCATCACAGTCACTGAGCAGATGAAAATCCGTTCACTATAGCTGTGTGTTACAGCTGGGATCACTACATTGCAAAATTAAGTTCTTTCCCCCATAACTTAATTTTTTTAGAATAATAAAATATTAAGTGATTGTATTAAAATGAGCAGAAGTGTGGTATAGCCTAGGGTTTAAGGTGGGATTTGTCAGGTGTAGGAGATGTGCAGTGGAGCATGGGAAAGGGAATCTCTTACAAATGACAGATGTAAAAATGTATGTTTTTAGTTCCAGTAGATTTTTCTTTGTGCGCAGGCTGTGATCAGCTGATCTGTGTCACAAAGAGCCATTATTTCCTTTGATAATAATCTCTTATCTTCCTCTCCCGTCCTCTCATTCTTACATTTTTTTTTTCATTTTTGGGTGTCACACTTTAATGGTTTTTTTCTTTCCCTGATATGTACAGCATTTTTACACAGCAAAATTTCGCTTTTAAGACATCATGTGTGGCATATTGCACAGAACTAGCGATACACTGATTTAATTTTTCTGAAAGTGTGACCCACTGATACGTATTTTTGCTAATTTTCTATCTAACAATTATAACTGACAACCTATAGAAGCACAAATAAACTTATTTTCATAATAACATTAATGATTAAACTACAATACAAAATAAAAACCAGTATGTTACTTGAAAGAAATATAGAAAATTTACTGAAAATTAGTTGCTTTACCCTAGGGCTGGGTGATATGACCCGAAATTCATATCTCGATATTTTTTAGCTGGATGGCGATATACGATATATATCTCGATATTTTTTTTAAGCCATAAGGTAAGAACAAAAAGAGAGTTCTTAGTCAAAGCTGTGTCCCAGATGTCACACAGGCACTTTTATTAACATACAACGTAGATGTACATGAAGAAATTACTCAAAAATAAATTATCAGCATTTATTAAATAATAATGCTCCATAAATAAAAGAAAACAATGTTGTTTTTGTGCATAACAAAAAGCTCACAATTGTGCAGTCAAAATGTAAACTAAAAGACGCTGAGCATAATAACATAGACAGATTTCAGAGCTGCTCTGTTCCCAAGTTCTACTGTGTGACTGACAGCCTGAGTTTGAAATCTGCTTCATAACCGTATCTCTTAACAGGTGCCATTTATGGTCCTTATACACACACAATACGGTAATATTACGTTGAAGGACAGTATGTATTACTCCGCGAGGCTCCTGACTATGGTAGCCATAATGCTTCGACAATGCATTAAGCAGTGCGGCTTCGTAGCTTACCAAAGTCGAACTAAAACATTTATTGACAGATTGCTGAGCGCCGTGTACCACATAAAATCGGTTCGCGGTCAGTAAGCACAACCAGAATTCATACATAAGGCACACTGTCGATTTTTGAGAAAATGAAAGGATTTTAGGCCATGCATGTCGTTAGCGCGGTTAGCTCGCTAACACGTCGACGCTGAACAGCCCCACGCACGGGGTGGTCCGCGGTAACTCGTTAACGGAGATTTGCTGTGTCCATCTTGTCGTTGCCTGCAGGTGAAGCGATGGGGGAGGGGGAGTTATGTTCAGTGAAGGAGAGGCGAGGCCCAGTAACGTTGCATAGTGACAAAAGTGGACGAGTATAATTATAACGTAACATATACTATATCGATATAAACGATATTGTCACATCTTATATCTCATATGAAAATATATTGATATTTTTAAAAAACTCGATATATCGCCCAGTCCTACTTTACCCCCATATGACATATTTTACCTCGCCAAACTTAAGCAGGTGCAGGAGATTTCTATAACAAAACAAGTATCAGTTACATCATTTTTCAGTATGTTTATAACTTCACCAGATAAGAGGATTTGTCTCTATGTCTCCATAATTGTTCTCATAACTGCTTTGAACATTTGCTTATACCAAGGCTGCTGGCTTGTAGCTTGCTTGCTGATTTTGGATAGCTTTACCTTTAGCTACTTTCCTTTTTTTAGCTTCTTTAAAATGTCAATGTTCATGTGGGTGAGGTCAATTTAAGAGTCTGGTTAGATTTGTTGTTATGAATACTTTTGTGGCATTCCCCATATGGTTTAATTAGGAAAACTTTGTATTTTCTCACAGTAACGGTGTGTGCACACCGAATGCGATTGACGCGAACAAAAACGCGCCAGACGCCCCTAATTTGACGCATGCACATTCGCACTTCAACGCGTGTCCAACACAAATCAATCGCGCGTGAACCGGAAATGTCGGAGGAATGTGGGAGGAAGTTGTGCCACCGAGTAAAAAGTTATCAGTGCTTGCTGTACATACCTGTGGGTGCAGCAGCAGGAGCTCAGGGACCAGAGACTGGGGAGCCAGGAGAAGCAACAGGGGATGGCTCTGCTGCAGAATAAGTTGGTTCTATCAAGAAAATATTAAATGTTAACAGGTTGAATACAATAATCATAGAGAAAGTATATACAGTGGTCCCTCATTTATTGCAGCAGGGGTTCTCAGAATAACTAGCCCCTCGCCACACACTTTATACATTGTTTTCCCCACACACATGAACATTAGTCACAGTTCTCACAAGTTGTTTGTCAAAGTGCAAACCTTTGTAGATTGCAAAACGTAAAAGTATTATTATGTCGCGTTTTGTCTTCATCTGCCTGCCACTTTCGTGCGCCTTTTCCCGTCGCGGTGCAGGTGTCTATTTCTAAATGAGGGTCATAATTATGGGTGTTTTTGTGCTGTTTTTTCTGTTGGACGTGATGGTTATCAAAACCAAACATGATAAATTTGGCAAGTACAGAAGACACGACATGAAGGAGATTTGTCAGTCAGGCTGCAGAATGCAATGCTGTACTGTGCAATAAAAAATCAGCGAAAAAATGAAGCAGTGACGGATGAACAGCAGGACCACTGTGTGCTGTTTATTAATAAACAATAAAATATATTCCTATATGACAACATGCATAAAAGCAGAACGGTATTTGTACGGTATCAGTGGGAAAATAGCGGTGGCTTTCTAGCTTTTGTGCGGCTTCTCCGGGTCAGTGAAAAATTTCAAAAGAGAAATGAATGAACTTATGAGGTTGCCCGATCTCTTCACATATCTTCCTCCAAGCACGGTCCTCTATATACCTGTCTCGGTACAGAAAGCAGCTGGTGTTGTACAGCTCCGGGTGGTTTGCTACGACGTTGATTAGCCTTTCCTCCATATTGAATGAAGTATGAAGGGCTTTGGCTGGATCTGCCCCTTTGACCTAGGTCAGAGCCACGTCACCAGGCTCCTGATTGGTTGTCACGGCGCGAATTGACGCTGGAGTTCAGATTTTTCCAACTCGAGCGGTAGACGCGATACGCGCGTATGCACAAAATGCAACACAAAAACTGACGCGCGTGGTTTTATTCGCGAGTCAAACGCGCCAGACGCGCTGCTGTGACGCGCGTTTCTCGCGACGCAAATCTGCTTCAAAATTTTCGCGGGACCCGCAATCGATTGCGGGTCATCGCGCTTCTACATTGACTTTACATGTAAACCTGATGCTCTGGTCACGTCTATCGCGTTTGGTGTGAACACACCGTTAGGAGTTTCAACACTATGGACATGCTAGTGTGTGGCTGTGTGTATGCATGACTATTTCCCTGTGCTGGTGTACACGTGTTGCACATGCATGAAATGGACTTGCTTAAAATTGGTCTTACTTGAGGCTTGCTTACCTGCCGTTCATCAGGCAGGACCAATAACCCTGGAGATGGAGATCAGTGCATCTCTACAGAGAATAGCTGGATTTTGCTGATATTTGTTGATCTGTTTGAAAAGTTGTATTTTAAATTATCTGCCAAATATTATTCTATTCATGATCACTCGTCTTTTGTAGTGCTAGCTGATGCTGAAGCACCGCAAACGCAACTTTGACTGCATCATTTAAGCATCACAGGAATGAGACTGAAAAAGGAGTCTTGAGGGTATAAACAGGCTGTAGGATGTCATTTTTTTATTATTGAGGAAGTATCTCCATGGATCACATCAGCTGGACCACATGTAAAGATAACAGTATTACATATTAACTTGCCTGTCAGATTTTGAATTTGAATTACTCATTTATTGAAGGTGTTACTCTAACTCGCAGCTGAAATACTTTATGTAATACTTTGTAGTGGAAAATCATATAAATGTAAATACCGCCTTATTTCAAGTTTACTCCTGGATTATGGAAAATACAGCGACTGCATGTACGTAAATTTCAACCTGTATTTCTTTCAGTGATTTCAAAATTAGTGCTTTTTTGCGACGAAATGATCACCAAATTCATTGCGACTTGCTCACAAAATTCATAATAATGTTGTTTATTTATAATAACAATTCTGTTATAAGTTAATATTGTAATTAGAGTTGATATCAGCTATTTGCTAATAGGTCAGTATTGGACTGTATAACAGCTGAAATATGAAAATTTAAAAAAGTAGTGTTCTGAGTTTTGAGCTTTTCCACTAGAGAGCAGTGTGCAACTTTCCAGTTGACAACACTTGTATTCGGAACCCCACAAACAGAACAGCCAGTTAATCTGATTAGAGTCGTGCAGAGTGTAAGCAAGTAATCTATGAACTGTTCTGACAATCAAACAAGATTATTTTTAAATTGAATTGTGTTAGTAAAGACTCATAAATAACTACATGTAACAAATGTTGGGGAAATCTGTTTATGGTTCGTGTGTCTAAAAGAAAAAAAAATTGCCCGACATATCGGATTTTTGATATCACCAAGTATCAGTGTTGGGATTGGTTTTAAATCTCATACATCAGTCATGTTCTAATTGGTATTAAGTCCAGTCCATTCCCAGTGATCACGAGAGGAAACACGAGACTGAGAATATTTGGGAAATTAATTTGTCAGAAAATAAATTATCTATCTATCTAAATGTCTATATTACAAGTTACACTGAAATGCTTTTTGAAATAGAAGAACTAAGAGCAAGGAAAATGTAATTATTTTAAAAATTTTTTTGCTTTAGAAAGACTCATCTGTAGACGGTGGTGTACCAGAAGGAAGAAGAATTGAACTTGGTTTTAGAAAGTACTTGAAAAGAGGGAGCAGGCAATGGACACGTGATGAACTATTTTTTTTATCTCATAAGAAGCCTGTTTGTGTGCTCTGCAGTTGATTTTATTTTAGGCAAAGATTTTGCAAACAAATGTCAGTTAAATGTAATAACTGGGTAGTGCAAGTTGCACAAACCCCTAGTACTCAGTTACAGTAAATGTAGTTCGCAGCTGTGTTTAAATACATAAGTACTTGTGTAAATATATTGTAGTTAGTTACAAGTAGTTGTTTACCTTTTCAAACGTATGTATGGAAACTTGAATTGTTGTTGCTAGCCTCCTGAACTCATCTAAAGTGTACTGGTCTAAAATAAAGTGTGAGGCATGAGTTCTTTGGTACTTTTTTCACTAGAAATGACCCTAAATATCAGTTTTCTGAGAAAATGAGTCTTTCAAAGAATTTCAGAGAAGAATTGATGTCACACATGAAGTGCTACTGAAGTTACTGTCACCGATGAAAATTATGACGCCGTTATGATCAGTTGGGCATTCACAAAGATTCCTTGTATGAAGAATTGCTCCTAGAGCTGAAATTCTTAGAAATTCTTGGAGTTTTAAGATTTTCTAAGAATTTGACCTTAAAGCTGAGACTGTTTCTTGTAGCAGAAATTATTTGCAAACCATCTTAGTCCTTGGGAAAAACCGTTTGGTGAGAAAATGATGACTTGTTGGAGGCTTAGGATTTTGTTTTAAACATTTTTAGAGGACTTTTTTTTTTTTTGCTTGTTTGTTAAGCCACTTAACACTGACCTATGAATTATTCAGGTGTAAAAAAGCTATCAAACTCAAGGGATCGACTAGTTTTGTGCCTACACAAAACAGAAAACGTAGTAGAGATTTTTATTTTAAATTGTATTTTTAGACACGTTGTTACTAGCAGCCTGTCCTGAGAGCATTTCTTTAGTTAAATCTACAAAAAATGCCCTCAAAGTAACACCGTTTGACAGGCATAAAATATTATTTTTGTACCAGCAAGGTGATTCCCAAAGAGCTGTTAGCCAAAAACATGGCATATGTCAGCATGGTGTGCAGTGTAAAATGGAAAAATTGAAAAATCCTAACAAAATCATGATATGGGACCTGGGAGATGTATCTTGCCCTTCAGTTGATCAGTTGAGGCTGTAGTTTTAGAAATAGTCTCAATGGGAGGTTTGCTGCCAAGAAGCCAATCTGAGGTAATCTGAGGCCAAATTACTCACCAACTGGACTTGAAATCAATGGTAACAGCTTTTATGGGGTTATGAATCCAAATTTGGAATTTTTCGTTCAAGTCGTCACTATGTATGGAAGATGTCAGGAGAGAGGTACAACATTGAGTATCTACGCCCATCTGTAAAACATGGGTGTAGCAGCTAGTACCCTATATCACACAAGAATGACACAATGTTCCTCTCCCAAAAGTCAAACTTTTTCTCAGTTTAAACATTTGATATGTTTTCTATGTTCTATTTTGAATGAAAAATGGCTTTAT
The DNA here is from genome assembly GCF_051167445.1 of Perissodus microlepis. Classification (NCBI taxonomy): domain Eukaryota; kingdom Metazoa; phylum Chordata; class Actinopteri; order Cichliformes; family Cichlidae; genus Perissodus; species Perissodus microlepis. The sequence continues at coordinate 27,155,031 of NC_140475.1, forward strand.
GAGATTTGCAAATCATGGCATTCGGTTTTGTTTTTACATGTTACACAGCGTCTCAACGTTTTCCAAATTGGGTTTGTAGATAGCTAATGACGTTAACATTAAGTTGTTTAACAGTTGTGACTTGTGTCTAAAAAACATCCTAAAAATACATCATGTGCAGATGTTTTGACCCAGCGGGAGTCATTTTAGGTCAGGAATAATTTAATAATAATAATTCAACTCTGCTGCAGAGAGAGGGATTTATACTCTGAGCTGTATTAGGAAATACTTGAGATTTTAGTAAGGAGACACTGACTAAATAGATTGTGCAGAAGCCTAAAGGAAAAACAGTAGTCTTAATCATGCCATCAGGTACCTGCACTGTGTGAAGCTTTTTTTTTTTTTAACTTATATGCCCCACTGTGAATAGTAGTTGATATGCTCCTTTCCAAATGTCTGCTCTCTTTGCTGCAATTCAGTCTATTTCTAGGCTTTTGTTTTTTTAGATTTGCTAATTTCTTCTAATCTAATGCATCTAACAAATCTAATCTACCACATCATGTTTTGTCATTATACTCCTATAGATATATGGAGGGTCGATTAATCTTTGTTCCCAGTTCAGGTAGAAGATCAAATACCAGTAACTGGCAGTGCAAAATTAAAAAGGAGTTAAACCTTATTAAATTTGGGCTTAATTATCTGGAAAGCTATTTCAGCAGTATTTCCGTATTTCAGCAGTATTTCAGCAGCTAGCATGCACCAAACAAAGGATGTGGGTTTTAAGAAAGTATTATTTTCTAAGTGACAGAAAAATGCTAACGTTCTAACAGCTCAAAGAACACATAAGCTGTTATTGTGTAGTTTCCCTTGGAGAGAAAACTTCTTCACTAAGAGATGGAAAAAAGACATAATGTAAAGTAACAAAAGGACTGACCAACTGTAAATTTAATGCTTAAATGTAAGGTCCTTTTTCTTTTTAACATCTTGCAGTACAAGTTGAAGTATAAGAATATTTTGTTGTTCACATGTTCACTGAAAGAAATTTGGTGAAATTTGCAATGAAGCCCTGTGTTTGACTGGTGCAGAGCAGCTGTGATGTTCATGATCAATATTAGGGTATAAATGTAAGGTAATGAAGCTGTATAGAAAGTAGACCTACTTTTTAGATTCCCTTTGGTTTTTCTGGTTTTTGTAACAGATATTTAAGCATTATTATGGCATAATATGAGGTTCAGTTAGCTTGACAAAAAAATTACCTGGTATAAATGTCCTCCAATTCAATTCAATTCAATTTTATTTATATAGCGCCAAATCACAACAAAAGTCGCCTCAAGGCGCTTCATAGATACAGAGAAAAACCCAACAATCATATGACCCCCTATGAGCAAGCACTTTGGCGACAGTGGGAAGGAAAAACTCCGGCAGAACCAGGCTCAGGGAGGGGCGGCCATCTGCTGCGACCGGTTGGGGTGAGAGAAGGAAGACAGGATAAAAGACATGCTGTGGAAGAGAGACAGAGGTTAATAACAGATATGATTCAATGCAGAGAGGTCTATTAATACATAGTGAGTGAGAAAGGTGACTGGAAAGGAAAAACTCAATGCATCATGGGAATCCCCCGGCAGCCTACGTCTATTGCAGCATAACTAAGGGAGGATTCAGGGTCACCTGGTCCAGCCCTAACTATATGCTTTAGCAAAAAGGAAAGTTTTAAGCCTAATCTTAAAAGTAGAGATAGTTTCTGTCTCCCGAATCCAAACTGGAAGCTGGTTCCACAGAAGAGGGGCCTGAAAACTGAAGGCTCTCCCTCCCATTCTACTTTTAAATACTCTAGGAACAACAAGTAGGCCTGCAGAGCGAGAGCGAAGTGCTCTAATAGGGTGATATGGTACTACAAGGTCATTAAGATAAGATGGGGCCTGATTATTTAAGACCTTGTATGTGAGGAGCAGGATTTTGAATTCAATTCTGGATTTAACAGGAAGCCAATGAAGGGAAGCCAAAACAGGAGAAATATGCTCTCTCTTTCTAGTCCCTGTCAGTACTCTTGCTGCAGCATTTTGGATTAGCTGAAGGCTTTTCAGTGAGTTTTTTGGACATCCTGATAATAATGAATTACAGTAGTCCAGCCTGGAAGTAATAAATGCATGAACTAGTTTTTCAGCGTCACTCTGAGACAGGATATTTCTAATTTTAGAGATGTTGCGCAAATGGAAGAAAGCAGTCTTACATATTTGTTTAATATGTGCATTGAAGGACATGTCCTGGTCAAAAATGACTCCAAGGTTCCTCACAGCGTTACTGGAGGCCAAGGTAATGCCATCCAGAGTATGAATCTGGTTAGATACCATATTTCTAAGATTTTCAGGGCCGAGTACAATAACCTCAGTTTTATCTGAATTAAGAAGCAGAAAGTTAGCGGCCATCCAGGTCTTTATGTCTTTAAGACATTCCTGCAGTTTAACTAATTGGTGTGTGTTATCTGGCTTCATGGACAGATAGAGCTGGGTGTCATCTGCATAGCAGTGAAAATGTATGCTATGTCTTCTAATGATGCTGCCTAAGGGAAGCATGTATAATGTAAACAGAATTGGTCCTAGCACTGAACCCTGTGGAACTCCATAATTAACCTCAGTGTGTGAAGAAGACTCTCCATTTACATGCACAAATTGGAGTCTATTAGATAGATATGATACAAACCACTGCAGTGCAGTACCTGTAATACCTACAGCATGTTCTAATCGCTCTAATAGGATATTATGGTCAACAGTATCGAACGCTGCACTGAGGTCTAGCAGGACAAGCACAGAGATGAGTCCACTATCAGAGGCCAATAGAAGATCATTTGTAACCTTCACTAAACCTTTTTCTGTGCTGTGATGAGCTCTGAAACCTGACTGAAACTCTTCAAATAAACCATTCCTCTGCAGATGATCTGTTAGCTGTTTGACAACTACTCTTTCAAGGATTTTTGATATGAAAGGAAGGTTGGAGATTGGCCTATAATTAGCTAAGACTGCTGGGTCTAGAGATGGCTTTTTGAGAAAAGGTTTAACTACAGCCAGCTTGAAGGCCTGTGGTACATAGCCGATTATTAGAGATAGGTTGATCATATTTACGATCGAAGAATTAATTAATGGCAGGACTTCTTTGAGCAGTTTTGTAGGAATGGGGTCTAAAAGACACGTTGATGGTTTGGAGGAAGTAATTATTGAAGTTAACTCAGAAAGATCAATTGGAGAAAAAGAGTCTAACTTAACATCAATGGTACTAAGAGTAGCTGTAGATAATATTACATCTGTGGGATGATTACTGGTAATTTTTTCTCTAATGATAAAAATTTTATTTGTGAAGAAGTTCATGAAGTCATTACTAGTTAACGTTAAAGGGATGGTTGGCTCAACAGAGCTCTGACTGTTTGTCAGCCTGGCTACAGTGCTGAAGAGAAACCTGGGGTTGTTCTTATTTTCTTCAATCAGTGATGAATAGTAAGATGTTCTGGCTTTGCGGAGGGCTTTCTTATAAAGCAGCAAACTATTTCTCCAGGCTAAATGATGATCCTCTAAATTTGTGACACGCCATTTCCTCTCCAGATTACGAGTCATCTGCTTTAGGGTACGTGTTTGAGAATTATACCACGGAGTCAGGTACTTCTGATTAGAGACCTTAGTTTTCACTGGAGCTACAGTATCCAGAGTCGTACGTAGTGAGGAGGTGAAATTATTAACAAGATAATCGACCTCTGTTGGGGTAGCGTTCAGATAGCTGCTCTGCTCTGTGTTGGTACAGGGCATTGAAGATGATAACAGTGGGTGGATTATATTCTTAAACTTAGTTACAGCGCTTTCAGAAAGACATCTACTTTGATAAAATCTACTCTCCACCGCTGTGTAATCAATTATTGTAAATGTAAATGTTATCAGGAAATGATCAGACAGGAGAGGGTTTTCAGGAAACACTGTTAAATGTTCAGTTTCTATGCCATATGTTAAAACAAGCTCTAGAGTGTGATTAAAGTGGTGGGTGGGTTCTTTTACATTTTGAGAGAAGCCAATTGAGTCTAATAACAGACTAAATGCCATGTTGAGGCTGTCATTTTTAGCATCTACATGGATGTTAAAATCACCCACAATAATTATTTTATTTGAGCTCAGAACTAAATTAGATATAAAGCCTGAGAAATCAGACAGAAACTCTGTGTAAGGCCCAGGTGGACGATAGATGATAACAAGTAAGACTGGTTTCTGAGTTTCACAGCTGGGGTGGACAATGTTAAGCATCAGGCTTTCAAATGAATTAAAAGTCTGTCTTGGTCTTTCATTAATTAATAGGCTGGTGTGAAAAATTGCTGCCACACCGCCCCCTCGGCCTGTGCTTCGAGGTTTCTGGTAGTTAGAATGACTCGGGGGTGTTGATTCATTTAAACTAACATAATCATCCTGCTGCAACCAGGTTTCTGTAAGGCAGAGTAAATCAATTTGTTGATCAATTATTAAGTCATGTACTAACAGAGACTTGGAGGAGAGAGACCTAATATTTAATAATCCACATTTCACTGTTTTACTCTTTGGTTCAGATGTGGATACTGTACTGTTCTTTCTTTGTAATTGTTTATGTTTAAGTTGTTTGTTGCTGGTTTTTAATTTGTTTTTTGTCTTTTTGGAAGCTGACACAGTCTCTATGGAGATGGGTTTTTGGGGGGGTAGCAGGAGGAGAGAAGCTGCAGAGAGGCGTGTAAGACTGCAACTCTGCTTCCTGGTCCCAACTCTGGATAGTCATATTTTGGGGGGTTTAATAAATTTGTCCATATTTCTAGAAATGAGAGCTGCTCCATCCAAAGTGGGATGGATGCCGTCTCTCCTAACAAGACCAGGTTTCCTCCAGAAGGTTTGCCAATTATCTATGAAGCCCACATCGTTTCTGGGACACCACTCAGACAGCCAGCAATTTAAGGAGAACATGCGGCTAAACATGTCACTCCTGGTCTGATTGGGGAGGGGACCAGAGAAAACTACAGAGTCCGACATTGTTTTAGCAAAGTTGCACATCAATTCAATATTGATTTTAGTGACCTCCGATTGGCGTAACCGGGTGTCATTACTGCCGACGTGAATTATGATTTTACTGAATTTACGTTTACCCTTAGCCAGCAGTTTTAAATTTCCTTCAATGTCGCCTGCTCTGGCCCCTGGAAGACAATTGACTATGGTTGCCGGTGTCTCTAGCTTCACATGTCTGAGAACAGAATCACCAATTACCAGAGTTTGACCCCCGGCGGGTGTGTCACCGAGTGGGGAAAAACGGTTAGACACATGAACGGGTTGGTGGTGTACCTGGGGCTTCTGTTTAGGACTATGCTTCCTCCTCACCGTGACCCAGCCGCCCTCTTTCCCCAGCTGCTTGGGGTCTGCCGGGGAACAGCTAGCGGGGCCTACGCTATCTTCGGCTGCACCAGCTACAGGGGCCTGGCTAGCTACGGGTGAATGAAGGGTGCGAAGCCGAGTCTCCAATTCAGTAATCCTGGCCTCCAGAGCTGCAAATATGCTACATTTGTTACAGATATCATTACTGCTAAAGGAGGCCGAGGAGTAACTAAACATCTGACACAATGAGCAAGAAAGTGCAGGAGGGACAGGTGAAGTAGCCATGGTGCTAACGAGTCGGCTACGAGCTAAGCTAAGCTAGCGAAACAGTACAGAGACAGTGAGTGAATACTTTGGCTATAAATTAGGTAGTGAGTACACAGAAAGTGTGCTTCGGATGAAGCACGTGAAGATTATACTATGAAAGAAGAATGTATTTAAAAGTTGTTAATTAAATTGCTAAGCAAATAAGCTACTCAGAAACACCACTGTGTTTGAGCAGGAACAGGAAGTGATACTCTACCGCAGAGCGAGCGAACACCAAGTGACAGCGCCACCAAGAGATCAAGAGTCCAAAGACCTACTTTTTATTTTTATATTCATCATTTATCTTTTACTTCAGCATTTACCAGAAAATGTTTTAACATTAGTATCTATACTTTGGCTTAAGTGACTAATGTGTATACTTTTGCTTACTTTTCTTGGTTATAATGTGAAACAGTGAAACAAAGAACAGTTCTGACTGCTCTGCTTGTGTTTTGCCAGCTTGATTTTGTCAGAAAAAAATAACCCTAGGCTTTTCTCAGCATTATTATGTAAAACATTCTTAACATAGAAGCCATATCCCAACTTTTGAGACTGAAAAAAAACAAAGCAGATGCACCACAAAAGACAAATACTCTCACATTAAAAGACCCTTTAGAGCCTTGACCTTAACTGTGTATGCTGTGTTTTATTCGTTTTCCTTTGACACCTCATCTCAGGCCACATGAATGAGAAATGTTTGCACAAACAGTGCAGAGATATGTCTTCTCATTCTTCTTCTTCTTTTGAAACCTTACCTTATAGCTTTTGCAATCAGAATTATGATCTGAATGAAACACATTTTGCTTTTCCAAGGCCAGCTCTATAAATTCTCTATAGGCTCATCTTGTTAAGGGTTTATCTGTTTATTTCTTCCTTTCTGTTCGTATTATTTAAAGTTATATGTGGTATACAGTATGACAATGTCTAAGGCAGGACAGGCAGGAAAAAAAAGGGGGTGGCCGTAGGGGGGTAGGGGAAGATGTGATAAAAGGACATTACAAATAGAAATGCATAATGTATGTATGTATAAAACATACAGGTACGCAACAATGTTCTTGAGGGGTGTGTGTGTGAGTGTGGGAGAGTATTTGTTCACACTGTTTTTTTTTAAACACTGTGTTTTAAGGCAAATGCATTTTATAATAGTGTTGTTTAAAAAGACACGTTTGAATGAAATAAAACTGGGTCTTGATTCAGATCAGTTCAAATTAATTTGGTGCTATATAACAAAACTTGAACTGTATTATAGCCCTAATATGCGTATCTATGAAGCTTTGTGCTTATAACAACATGACTTTCAGGTTGGTATATTTTTTTTTAAGGTAACAAAAACTATGACCTCCAGTCAAGATTTTTCCATCAGTGGCATTGTCTAAAATGCTTCCTTTTATTACATCTCTCATGGTATTGTCATTGTACTTGAATGGCCGTTAGACTTTTGACTGACAAACATGCTAATATCTTTGGCTACGTTCGCACTGCATCAAATCCGATTGTTTTGACCCTATGCGACCCATATCCGATCATGGTATGACAGTGTGAACGGCACAAATCCGATATTTTCAAATCTGATCTGGGTCACTTTCGTATGTGGTACTGAATCCGATACATATCCGATGTTTTAGAAAGCGACTGCTGTTTGAACGGTCATGTCGCATTAAATCCGTCTTTTACGTCACTGACACAAGACAGACGCCAATTATCAGCGCCAGAGAAGCGCCCGAGAAGACATCGCGAACGCTTCCTGGCCATCCCGTGTAGATGTCAGTGAAACTGTTGGGAAGACAACGTTGGAGAAACGTGAACATTTTATTTGTACTGTATAAGCTGCAGATTCTGACAGAAATCTGCAACTATCCTTTGAAGCACCGCTCCTCTCTTAAACAGCAATAAGGATAATTATTAGGTTATCTACATTATTATGTAAATAACAAAATAACTTAAAGCAAAAATTGGGAAACGTAAAGTCCGAAGTCTTTATATTAAGGGCCATCAGTCAAACAATATTGTTTGCTCTGGGTCTAAACAGACCGCGTTGTGTGTGACATCTTCTTTTGCGCATGCGGGCCGCTTTGAGCGTTCACACTAGAGAGCGTTTGCTGGTCGCATTTTATTTGTAGTGTGAACAAGCAGACAAAAAAATCGGATTTGATCAAAAAATCGGAATTGAGCATTAACACCTGCAGTGTGAACGTAGCCTAAGTAGACGTTCATGAGACATGAAAGCCTCAGCATTCCCACTTAATCTCAGAGGCTTATTGGCTACCCACACATACTGAACATTATTGGCTGATTTAAGAAAGAGTTTTTTTGAACCATCTGTTGTACCAAGGTCGATGTTGTTATTTGCTAAGACAGCATAACATTTTTCATTTTTACATTATAGTTGTAATGAATATTTGACAGTAAGGTATAAAATTTTACAAATTCAAGTTTTCAAGTAGTGCCTACACAACCTATTCTACCTCCAAAAGTGCAAGTATATAATCTAATGTAATTTTTGGAATTAAGTGAGCTATTTTGCATGTCTTTTTGCCATTTGGTTTACTGGTTTCCCACCTGCTATAGTAGTTTTGGCTTACTTGGCTGCTTCCCATTGCCATTGGTTAACAACATTAAGGGAGTTCTTCTCTGTAACTGCTATATTTCCTTTTTGTTTTGCTGATATCATGTCTTACTTCGGGATAAATAGAATGGGCTTCCATGAAGGTTGTGCCAGCCATAAGCATATGACGGGAAAGCCTAATTAATTTAAATTTTTTGTCAGCTGATTATATTTTTCAATTCTTTTTTTTTTTTAACAAAAGAAGCTTTTGCTATCAAGCTTCCCCGCAGAATGGCTTTCATTGAATCCCAAAGAATTAGAGGGTTCACTTCTCTGTTGTCATTCTCTTTAATGAATGTATCTATTTCTTGTTTACAGTTTTTCTCAAATGTTAAAACACAAAAGCCAATCCTGTAACCCAAATGACCAGTAGTCTAAACACATTTACTAAATGTAGCCACCATATTCCAGTACCATAAACACATGTCACATGAAGACACAATTCACAAAACACAACCCTCTGTACTCATAAATCTAAACACATTTTTCCTTGCTAAAACACATGTTGCAAAACAACTCTGCTCATATTCTCAAATGAAAGCCCATGTGATGCAAAATGCTTGCCACAGTCACCAATCTTTGAACACAGGGAACACACCTGGCGTCAGTCACTACACACAACGACTCAAAATTGAAGACACCTGTTGCTAATGATGTGACCCCACCTATAAAAGCATAGTTTGGTGAAGATGCCAAACAATCACAATGGATGAAGGCATTCGAGCGTGCGGAAGGAGAAGAGCTGCAGGCCGAAGAGGAGTTGAGATCAGAGGAGGAAGAGGTGAAGGCCTAAGAAGAAGAGGAGTTCGGAGTAGAGGAGGAAGAGAAGGAGGCCAACAAGAGAGAGGAGAAGGTCCAGGTGGGAGAAGACAACCTCGCACCATCATAACAGATGATATGCGAGCAACAGTAATTGATCATGTCATTGGCCATGGCATGACAATGGCTGAAGCGGGACGAAGAGTACATCCAAACCTGAGTAGGTTCACCGTGGCCACCATTATCAAGGCATTTAGACAACACAACAGGTATAGTACGCTATTGCTTTCTTTGTCACACTACAGTTTTACAGGCCTGTGAAAGTGGTCTGTTACTTTACATGTAGTTTTACATATAAATCAGTCAATTGACAACACATGTTTCTTTCTTTAGAGCTGAAAGGATGCCACATAGAGGTGGGAGGGTTGCCATATTCACAGCGGCACAAGAAACCCTCATTGCAGATATGGTCCGTGAGAACAACTGCATTAGACTCCGAGAGATCAGAGACAAAGTCATTGCAGATAATGTCAACTTTGAGAACATTGATGCTGTCAGCGTGTCCACAATAGACCGAGTTCTCCGGCGCCAACAGATGAGGATGAAACAGGTCTACAGGGTTCCCTTTGAGCGCAACTCTGCGCGACACATAGAACAACGTTACGAGTATGTGCAAGTACGTATACATCCATGTCCACAGTACAGTTAGTGGACATACTGTGTTGCTTAGTGGCCTACATTACTTCTGGACAATACTGTGCTACCTGATTGACCGTTCTGAACACCTGTACGCTTTTCCATGTTCACAGAGGATAATGCAGTTGGACGCGATGGCCAGACCCCATGAGTACCTCTTCCTGGATGAGGCTGGCTTCAACCTCCAGAAACGAAGGCGAAGAGGCCGTAACATCATTGGCCAAAGAGCCATCACTGAGGTTCCTGGCCAACGGGGGGGTAATATTACTCTTTGTGCAGCTATGGGTACGGAGGGGCTTGTCCACCGGCATGCTGTCCTTGGGTCTTACAACACCCAACGTCTCCTCACCTTCCTAGAGGAGCTAAAAGACATCCTCCTGGACCGTCAACAACACCATCCTAGGCTAGCACATCACATGTATGTGATCATTTGGGACAACGTCCGCTTCCACAAAACACACCAAATCAGAGTGGTTCACCACCAACAGTGACCACTTTTTAAACGTCTGTCTGCCACCCTACTCCCCTTTCCTGAACCCTATAGAGGAGTTCTTCTCATCATGGAGATGGAAGGTGTATGACAGACAGCCATACACAAGAGAGAACCTCGTACGGGCAATGGAGCTGGCCTGTGCTGACATCCCAGTGGAGGCCTTCCAGGGATGGATTCGCCATTCCAGGGCGTTTTTCCCGCGGTGCCTAGCAAGGGACAATATAGCCTGTGATGTGGCCCAATGCAGCTCTGCGACATGATGCCGCACAGTGACTGTGTGTAATACTGTAAAAAGACCGTGTAGACAATAAAAAAGACTTCACACCCTGATCATGTTTCCGAGAGTACTGTTGTGTGCGATAGATTCTGTTTTTGCATTGAGTTGTGTTACAGTAGTGTACGTACATGCAGGATGTTTTTATAGATTTATAGTCTTCATGTGAAACTCACAAATCTAAATGCCTAATCCTCTGCAGGGTTCTATGACGATCCGTTACTGTACAGTTTATAAAAATATGCATTGGCAGTTATGAACCAAAGAACCTTCTCACAAATTGAGCATTGTGTTTTCAATTGTTTTGCTGTAGTGTGTAATGCTGTGTATAGTGTTTACAGTTTTGACAGCTTCAAGCTGCTCTCTTGGTGTGGGAGTTTGAGTTTTGCAGTGGGAAGGTGTGGTTGTGTTTATGTAGCTTTAGAGAAGGGTGTTGTGTTTGGACATTGGGGGACCTGGTGGTAACGTTTGTGACATGTGTTTTAGCATTTGAGAAAAACTGTAATATGTTCATTTGTAATAGATTCATTATTGAGAAGCTGTCACGGGTGTGTTTGAGTTTTAGGTATTTTTGTATTCATTTTCAATCTAGTTAATTTATAGGTTGCTGTTTAGTCCTCATTTCTTAGTTGTTTCTGTCATCTCCCCCTGTACTCAGTCTCCCTGGTTCCTGCGTCTACATGTCATGTTTCTTGTCTATGCGGTTAAGTTCATGTCATGTTTTATCTCCATGTCTATGTCTCTGTGTTTCCTGTTTTATTTTGGAAGAGTCTGGTGTTCTTTGTTCATTGTAGTTAGTGTTACTCTCCTCTGTATTGTCATTATGTTTCATTCTAGTCAGCTGTGTTCTCATGTGTCTCCACTTCCCCTGATCACCTCATGTGTGTATTTAAGTCCTCAGTCTTCCTTTGTTCGTCGTCGCGTCGTCTGTGTACCTCCCCTCTGGTCAAGTTAAGTGTTTTTCAGGATTCTGTGCAGTTCATGTTTGCCATTTGGTTTATGTTGTTTTTCATGCAGCCGCACGATGAGGTTCCGTGCAGGTCATGTTCATGTCTGTTTTCGTCATGCCATTTGGTTCACAGTTTCCATGCATCTGCACAGCATTGTGTTCACGGTGGTCATAGTTATTCCTTTCAGTCAGGTTAGTGTTTTTCCAGTTTAGGTTTTTGGTTAGTTGCAGTCTCTGTCCCTGTTATGTTTTGTCTACTCCCTTCTGCATCAGCCCAAATAAAGGCTCGCTTTCAGTTTAAGTTCACTCCCGTCTCCTCGCCTATGTTCGCGCCTGGGTCCACCACACACACTCTCCACACGGTCTGCCCCCGCTGGCAGTGACAGAAGCCCTACATTAAGGCGCCAAACCGTTTTCCTTGGAAGTGAGTCCAACTGAATTGTCAGAAAAATCTCATTATGATCTGAGACATCTGCTACCCCAATTCTACAGCCTAACACTCTGTGACATTCTTCCTTTTGCATTCTTGTTTAATTTTTGCTAATACTCTGGCTCTTTTGATTGGATTTCCCAGGCCGTTAAGCAACATCAATTCCAGACACTGTGACATAGTATACTGTTGTGAAAATAAAATGATCCTCCACCACTGACCTCAAAAACAAACAAAACCTAAACCAAAACATGGTAGAACAAATAGATGAACAATTAAAGAGAACTGTAGAATTCAAAACTCGAACAACATTGCAATATGACTCCCAATATGAGGTAAATGACACACCCCCACACAATGATGAGAGGGAGAGCCTCACCGGAAGTGAGGGCCCTCTCTTAGAATCAGTGAGAAGCCCGATCTGAGTCACACTCATCCTATCTTAAGTTGTTGGCTACCTCAAGGTAGAGCGATTATAAACAACTTGAACCATGAAGAACATACTAATTATTCAAGAGAGCCAGATACATATTTGGAGTGATTACGTTATCTGCCCTCACACTGAAATAGTTTCTATAAAGTCAAACCCTTCTCTGAAGACCAGTTGTTCCCTTGTAGTTTGTCGCGCACTCTCTGAATGGCTCCGTTGTTGCTTCTCCGGGTCACGGGTTGCCATGGTGACGCTTGCTCCAGTTGCTCCAGTAGAGACGTAGGGTCAAATCCTCCTCTTTCGTGTGGCTCCTCCACCGTAAATCCTCTCCTCTGCATCTCTCGTACCGCCTCCGCCGGACTGTGGTACACCTGAGGGCCTGTGTCCCACCTGAGGGCCTGTGTCCCAGTGGATCCGGAGTTTTGTAAATGGAGATTGGAATCGTATGCCCTTTTGTTTAAGTGCGCTTTTCACTTCTCTATGTGCACGGCGCTGTTGTACTACCGTAGCAGTAAAGTCATGGTCGAAACCGATGGGTTTGTCTTTGACGAGGATCTTCTTCTGCCATGCGTTTCTGAGGACAGTTTCCTTTGTTTTGAACTGAAGAAAACAGACGACAATGGAACGGGGAGCAGCATCAGCACCTGGCTTAGGACCGAGGGATCGGTGAGCCTGTTGTATTTGTGGGTCAGTGCCATCAGCCATTAGCCTCTTTCTTCTAATCACATTTTCAACAAAGCTTATTACCGAGCTGCCCTCTTCTCCTTTGGGGACTCCGTAGATTCGCAGGTTATTTCTTCTCGATCTAGACTAAAGGTCTTCTAGCCTTTCGGTTAGTTTCCTCTGCTCCATTAGCGATTTTCTCAGCGCGTCGTAGGCCACCGCTGACCAGCTTTCAAGCCCCGCCACTCGTGTTTCGGCTTCCTCAAGTTTCTCGTCGTATTCTTGGACCGCTAGCTTATTAGCTGTTGGTTCGTATCTTCTTTGAATTTCTTCAGGTTGTCTTTCAACTCACGCCTGAAGACTTCTTTGAATGCATTGAAGTCAGCTTTCATCTCCGTCCGGAGGTCAAAGATTTGTTGGCTGATATTTTATATGACCTCTTGCAAAGAATCGAGATTGCCCCCCTCGCCATTTTCTTCATCTGCGTTAGCCATATCAGCGTGTGTGTCCTCTCGTTCTTCTGGAAAATACTGTTCAGTTGGTTCATGTATCTTCTTGTTCTTTGTTTTAAACATAGAAGTAGTCAGAAAACTTGAAATTAAGGGGGAATTCGCTCGACCCTGAGGAGCTCAGAAATTACGCAGCCATTCTGCTCGCTGCCAACCGGAAGTCCCCTATTTTTATTACTTTGAATTATCCAAATTAATCAGGGAGTGGACTGTGGACAATTTTCATGTTGGCAACCACAGCAAACACCAGAGCACTCAAAAACCAAAAACTCTGAATTTTCAGCATGCTGTCACAATGCTTTATCAAGGTTCTTGCCCTGTTTGTAACCCATGCGAGCACACCACAACTGTTATCGATTTCCCCCCCTATTTTTTAAAATTTGATTTCTTTTGGTAGGCACTAGAACTGATTTAATGGAAGTTGATGTTTTCCTCTTCTTTGTGGGAGAGTTTTAATTTTGTTCTTTCTCTGGCAGTCAGGAAAAATGTGCAGTGAGTTTTCCTTGACTGCTACATTAATGTTGAACAGAAATGTTGACACTTGTGACATGTGCAGCTGACTTAGGCGCATATGGAGCATTCAGGTTTGCGTAATGCAGCACGGAAATGTAGATTATGTGTCCTTACCTGATGTCTACATGTTTGTTTGTGAACAATTTTCAACTTAAAGAAAACAGCTCCATTGTTTTAGCCTTTTCCTCTATTTCACAGGACATTCTCTGCTGATGGCAGTGATGGAGAACGCAACGTGGCCACATCCCTCATACCTCCCACATTATCTCCTCCGTGGTGACCCTTTCGCCTCAAGACTCTCCAGGGAGGCGGACGTTGTTGCAGCCCTTTACGTCTGTATCATAGGTGAACCCTCTACCTAAAAATCAGTAGTTTTTGGTTTTATGAAACTGGTCAAAATTATTGTTCTACCTGAGACAAATAAAAAACTGTAGCATGAGGGTAGGGTTAGGGTTAGGGTGATGCATCATACTTCATTGAGATTTCAATTACTGATGGAAACCATTATTCAACAGGAATAAACTCGGGGCAGATATCTATTTATAATTAAAACTGAATTACATTTACTGGGGGTACAGCATTATCAGAAGGAGCACATGATTGGTGCATTAGGATGTCTCTAAGTTGTAAACACTGCTCTTACAGTTTGGCTTTTCACTTCAGGTTTCCTCATTTCAGTCACATTTATACACATACAGGGAGTACGAAAGCCTTTGAGTGTCTCTACTTAAACCTACGGATGCTCCTTTTTGAGTTTGTTAGATTGCATGAGTCATTATTGTAATGAAATGGTTGCCTCTGTGTCTATAAATTTGTGTTATGTGAGTGGACCATTGGCACAACTATCCACTCTTATATGTGCTTGATTGCTGTATAACAATGAGTCGTCCCAGCTAGTAAATCTGCACTGTGTATTTTCTCCAGGTACACATATGAGAAATGAGTAGCCCAGCAACTGGAAAGTATGCAGACTGTAAATTGTATCATTTGCGTGTAATGTTAAAGGCTGGTCTCCTGGTCTTTTTTTCCCAAAGAATGTTTTCTTAATGTGAAGATGAGTGACTGCAATTTCTTAAGCCCAACAGAATATCAGATTCCTGACTTTTTTCTGAGAAAATCAAAGGCCTTCTGGAGACGCCTCAAGCAGGCAGAAGTACAAAAAGTCATTGTTGAGATCACACTTGGTCACAGTAAAAGCTGTGAACTGACATACTGTTTGTCCCTTCGTTTTTTTAATTATGTAACTATGTTTTCGCAGAAGTACAAATTCAGGTTTGTAATGGAGGCCATTTGTGCTAAATAGGGTTCATTGTAAGCAGCAAACTAAAAGAATACATTTCAGACTTTGAGGTAAATGACGCAAGCAAATTAATTTTCTGAGAAAGCTGCTGCCCTTTGATTACCTTCAACATGTGATCCATTACCATGGAATCCTAACTTTTGAGTTATCTTCTGTAGTTTTGACTTTATTTAGCTGGACAATTTCATGAGTACATAATAATATGAACTGTATTCTCTTTCCTATTTCCATCCTTATGGACTGGTGTAGACAGTATGAAAAAAAATACGTAACATTTTTTTTTATCAAATCTCTGCTATAATTTTTGCTGCAGTATTCCCTAAATAAGAATTGGTATGTTTCAATTAGTTTTCTACAATACATAACATAAGTCAGACGTTCCCAGTTACAAGGAAAGTGTAAGGTAGGAAGACTTTAGGACTAACGTGTGGCCCTGATGCTTAGTACTTTGCATTTGTTAAATGACCCATGTGTAGCTATTATGTTATTACCTTTTTACTGCTTTTAAAAAAAAAAAAACTTGCTCAGCTTCTACCAGAGGCCTGAGAGTTTGAGAGTTCTGTGCAGTATCCTAGCTGTTCGAAGCACTGTTTTGGAGAACTTACCTTTGCAGGGGGTCTTGCTGCTTTGCAGGGGGTCTTGCTGGTCACACAAAATGACTTTAGTTGAAAATAACAAGAACACTACAACACTATTGTTTGTAGTGAAAACCATTTCACTAAAATTCACATTTTGAGTGAAATGAATGTTGTTGTAATGTCAAATTTTGCAATGGGAGCAAATTGGATATGATCTAATTAACAGGCCACCAAATTAAAATGTCAGCAGAAGACTAGTTTAGTTGCTGATACACATTTTACACAATCTTACATATCACACACACTGACTCATTTAATGACATGTCATTAAGTCACTGGTCTGACAAAAAAATGTAGTCAGCTTATTAGTGTGTGTTAAAATGGGTTGTCTATAAACCTGAATATCACTGGCAGACAGGGTCTGCTCTCTGTGAAATATATATATGGCAGGCATCCATGAAAGGGTCTCCAGCATGAAGGATTGGGCAGCACCAGGCCCCGACACGGCTACTGGTTGAAGACGCTAACTGCATCCCATGAGCGTCTGGCAGCACAAACGAACCAGGTGCTAGTCAGTGAGAGACACCCAGAATGGCTACCTGAAGTCCTCCCCAAGGACCCCCAGAAGGGACTGGGCTCACCAACTACCGGCCAATAACCTGGCTCAGTACCACATGGAAGCTCAGAGCAGCTAAGATGAACAGGCACATGGCTCAATACATGAGTGGGGCACAGAAAGAAATAGCCCATAGCACAAGTCACCATCAAGTGTGGGATCTACCAAGGAGATGCGCGGTCCCCACTGGTGTTTTGCATAATTATTGACAAGACTTACTACAGATACCGACTACGGAATGGAGCAGTTGTCAGCCACCTCCAATACATAGATAACATTAAGCTGTATGTCAAGAGTGAATGACACATCGATTCACTGATCCACAGCACCACTCTATACACACTACACTTGGAATGTCATTTGGATGTTTGGATTGGAGAAGTGTAGTGGGTTGGTAACAAAGAGAGGGAAGTTAGTCACAACTGAGGGGATTGAAGGGCGGCTACAAGTACCTGGGGATCCTGCAGGCAAATGGGAACAACGAAGAGGCTGCTAGAAAAGCTGCAACCACTAAGTACACCGAAATTTCTCATCCGTGGGATAATGAGGGTTTATTCTATTCAGTCCCGAGGAGTCCAGCTTGAACAGTAAGAACCAGATCCAGGCTATCAAACCTATGCCCTGCCCTGATCAATTACGCTGCTGGGATAATAAGCTGGCCAAAGGAGGTGATAGAAGCCACTGACATCAAGACCGGGAAGCTCCTGATACCACTTGGAGTGTTTCACCCCAAGTCAAGCACCCAGATGCTGCATGCTAAGCGGAAGGAAGGGGGCATGGACTAGTGAGTGTCAGAACCATGGTCCAGGATGAGACACAGGATGAGAAACGAACATTGATGAGTACATCAGGAAAATAGCTCCATCCGACCTCGTGCTCAGTGAATACCTCAGGCAGCAGAAACCTAAGAAAGAAGAGCGAGAGGAGGAACTATCATGAAAGGATAGGCCCCTGCACGGTATGTACCACTGGGAGATAGAGGAAGTGGCTGACATCCAGAAATCCTACCAGTGGCTGGACAGAATACTAACAGACTTCTATCGATGCACCATTGAGAGTATTCTGACTGGCTGCATCACCACCTGGTATGGCAGCTGTAATGCTCTGGACCGCAAAGCTCTAGAGAGGGTGGTGAGATCTGCCAGCCATGCAGGATCTCTATAGACGGTGCTGCATGAGGAAGATGCAGCGGATCCTCTCTGATCCCAGCCACAGACTTTTCACACTCCTGCTGTCCGGCAGGCGGTTCAGGAGTATTCAGACCCGCACTAGCAGACACAGAGACATTTTTACCCACAAGCCATCAGGCTTTTGAACTGCTGACATTCTATACACACGATTACACACTCACTACAATTACAGGACTACACACTGTCACTTAAACAAATGCCAATTAAATGCTCTTTGCACAAGTTATGCACAACCTGTAAATACTCTTGCACAAACTGTAAATACCAACTTGTCTTAAATTCTCTAAATATTTAGTACTTTTTTCTCTCTTTTTCTCTTTTATCATTGTTATTATTATTATTACTGCTATTTTCTGTTATTTTCTTCTTAATATAACTGCACACTTTCTATATGCTTATGTAAAGCTGAGGAGCACGAGCCAAAGAATTTCATTATGGGTAAATGTGGCTACACTGTTTATCTGTACATGACAATGAAACTTGAAACTTGAAACAATGATGCAACATGTGAAATAACACAAGAAAGTCTTTTCTGTGGCACCGTCGATGAAGCAAGCAGCTGTTATATGTGATATTGTGATCTGGTACCTGGAAGTTTTGAAACAGTCTTGCTTTGCATTATTATTTTTATTTTCTTGCTACATATTCCAAATATTAGTAATAACAACTCATATTTTATTTTTGCTTTGAGATTGACTCATCTCACTTCAACATGTAACATGTGGTAGGTTTTGTGAAAGGGATTATTTGTACATTAGAAAAGTCCTTTTCTTAATCTGTCATGTACTACTCATTAGTGTAGTGGATATAAAAAGTACTGCAGACTTGTTCTTGTTTCTACTTTTTCTTGTTGTACTGTACCATACATTTTTGTTCAGTGTCTAGTGGGATGGGCAGGCACTTTATATTAGACATATTAGAAGTACATGTCTGGGGGATGTTTTTGAACCATATTATGGGCGGTATGATTACACTTCAAGTGTTTGTTTGTTTTTACATTGGACTGATCATTAGATTTGAATTTGTAGCTCTCTCCTGATTGATGTAGATTGGGGGATTCAAAGTAACCACCCAGATTTGTTACGAGGTCACAAGGCTTGCTTCTAGAAGTCTTTGCCTAAATCTAGCCAAAGAGCAAGGGAAATTCGTAAGTGAATTTCGGCCTGACAACTACAGAACAAACCACAGTCTCCTCAGTAAAATTCCTGTCATCGTCTACATGCTGTGAGTGCATATTGTCACCCGGGGGAAAGTGTAAAAAAAAATGTTAAAGGAATAGAATATTGGCAACTGTTGTTGCTCTTTTAGCTTAATCCCTACTTTGGAAAATGCAGACATTAGAGATATTTGAGCCGCATAATATTTGAGCCGCATAATGAAGATGCACAATCTATTAAGTATTAATGGGCATATCAACAGCACTAATAGCTGTAATTAAATTCTTGTACTACACATAATTACTTCTTTCTTTAACGTTACATTTTTATTATATGAAAAAAAAATGTTTTAATTGCAGGTATTAAATGAAAGAACTGGAATAAAATGGAACAAATAGGAAGTGAAGAACAAAAGTATGCCCTAGAAGTTTTTGCCTAAACAGTCTAGCCAAGCAGTAAGTGAGAGTAACAGTAAGGTTGTAATTAGTCCCCAGAGGGTTAAACACAAAATTGTCAGACTAAAGTGTATGAGACTTAATTAGAAATTTAACATCTTCTAGTTTTGATGGAAAAATGCCTATTTAGCATGTGGCTTAAAGTCCAGCTCTAACTTGAGATGTTAAAGAGAAAACATGGGATTACAGAAGGCTAGAACACCCTTGACTGTGAATGCTTATCTCTGGTATAGGCTATAAGTGAAATAAACTTCTCACTGTCTGTTTTCTTTCTCATCCCCCACTGTGTATTTAGAGATGCACAATTAGTCCATCTGTGGTTTCTTATTAGCAATGTAATTACTTGAGTGTGAATTTAAATCTTTCAGCCACCCACATCTTCCCTGTCCTGTTCTAAGCTACAAGGGTTAATGAGGAAGAAACCTTGTATTTGTCATTAACAGAGACCAATCTTATAATTCGGATAACATGTTAACAATGCTTCAAAGACCAACTTATAGTCAAAGAAGTTTTAATACACAGAAAAGAGTTGCCCTTGCTTTGCAGCAGTGACAGCAGCTCAAACTGATGATTTCTTCAAACAATGACAGACTTACACACATGCTGCCCTATAACAAGGATGGGAAACTAATTTTCCAAAGAGGCCATATTAGAAACTAGGACTGGGGATGTTGTGGAGGGCTGTACGAGGAAGCTCGCAATTCACTTCACCTTATGCCGTGGCCCTTCACAACAGTCCCAGTTTCTCATGTGGCCCCTTGGGAAAATTAACTGCTTACCCTTGTTCTTGTGAGATTTTCATTGTTTACAAGCTGAAAATAGCAAAAGGGTAATGTGCACAGAAGCAGTTTGCACAGCCAGTGCCTGGAACTCCCCACAAAAGGAAAATGTGTTCTGATAACATCAGCTGGAAGTCACATGAGACCTTCAGGCTCACATATTTTCAATCACACCAGTGTCTGTAGATTTCACTGTACTCTTAATCTGCAAAAGACATGCACATGATAAAAACATCTTCACCAAATTGACAACACACGTGTAGGATTTTAAAGGACATGGAAAGATGGAAAACAACCAAGCACAGAATGCCCTAATACATAGTGGAAACAAATAATGACATCAGTGCCAGCACAGAACACAGTTGCTAACACAAACCACAACCCAAATCTGAAACACATGGCAAATATAGCCTGTTATCGGACAAAGTGAAGATAAAAACACAGTGTAATAAGTTAATGTCTGTTTGCTCTCCCTTTGGCTCATTTCCATGAAGTAGGAGATTTGATTTCCCCAAACCATTTACTAGAGGTAAATCTGCCTGCCTGAATCCAACAGTAAATTCAGAACTGTAAGACCAAAATATATGTGTGAAACCTTAAGTGAAAAGTAACCACTTGTAGTTTCTAAAAATGTTCCTGTTGAGCTTGTGGCTGAAACACAGCCAGACTCTGATGTTTCTGTAATTAATTTCAGGTTGCTGTGCTCTTTGATTTCAGGAATGTGCAGTTTTTTTCTGTATTTTGTTGTTTGTACACTTTTCAGCTTATGTGTTGCCAGCTTGATGGTTTCCCCCCATCTTTATCTATTTAGAGGCATTTTCTTAAGTTGGACTCTGTTGAACTGTCAGGGTTCAGGTACTGCTGTCAGCTTGTCATGACATGATTTCGTTAAGGAAAAAGTAAAAAAAAAAAACAGCTGCAAAGTGAAACCAAATGAGTAACGCATGTTTAGATACATTTTTGGAAATGTAAACATTTCTTGTTCTTTATATGTCAGGCCCATGCTGATAGTGTTCACTTTGAGTTCTGCAGTGTTTGTAATTATACGTTGATGACATTAACATACATTACCCGAGTTTGTGGCTGTCTGTGGCTGTTAATTTTTTTAAATTGCTAGCTAAGTTCTCTTGACAGCCTCTGTCATTAAATGATAACAACTCACACAAACATAACTCCTCGTGAATAGAAGGAGCATTAAGCACAAGGATGGTAACTAATAACAGAATTAAAGTTTATGTTGGCATTTATGTACTCCAAGTGACTTGAGGACCAAAGAGGTCTGGAGACTCTCTGACAGATTCTTCCAAGTATGTAACTTCAGCACCTTTAAAGGCTTTCTCGAACTGCATGTGCATGTGCACTGCCATTGCCAGTAGAAATACAATTAGCAAACTGGCTGCAACAAGAAGGAGGAAATTGTTATTGGAGCTGTGTGATTGTTGTGTGTTACTGTTTTTTATAATGACAGAGTAGCAAGAAATGTTGTTTACCCTCTGAGGTCTAAGTCATCATCAGTGATGACCCCAACCCTTAGCTCTGAACCCTAACTTCTTGTTAAGTAGATTTCTTTTTAATGTAAATAGGTTTTTCACATTACTGTGAAGACCCTGGAGAATAATGTAAAAACGGTAATCAGAATGGGAGGAGGAAGACCGGGTTGCGTGTAGAACACTTGATGACACTGGAGCTGTGTTGGAGCAGCTCTTTGCACTCACAGTCAGAGTGAACTTGTACTTTCTTGCAACCCTATTTCTGTTTATTCTTTTTCTATTAATTCTTTGCTCTGTGTCAATGCCTCAATAGCAGTTTGAAATAGCGCAGTGAAAATGTTGCTGTATTTCTTCAATAACATAATCAAGTCTGAATGTCACTGTTGCTCCATTAACTTGCTTAGACACCAACATCCACACTGATCTAGATCAGTCACTGTACAATTAAGTCACTCAGAAGTTCCTCTTACAGTGGAGGTAGTACTACAGTAGTACTACAAATTACCCAAAAACTGGTTTTAAAACCTTTGATATTCCATAGTTCAGTGCTAAAACACAAAATAAGGAGAAAATCCCTTGTTAGGTTTTGTATTGTTGATTGTCATTTATGCTTAGAAATATCTACTTATATATGCTTAGAGTTTTATAATTAGTTTTAGATTGGTAGAGGTTTGATCCTTAATAGTCTGCAAACTTTGTGTGCACACCTACATCCTGGGAGCATGGGAAGAGGTCATACCTTGTCTTATTGTTTTATGGTAGGATAAACGTATCTATATCTGTTTTAGGCTAAGTGCCTTTTGTTTAGATGAACTGCTGGACTTCCAGACCAGCAGGTTTAGGGAAGTCATTTATGTCATAAATTTTTTAAACACGAGAAGTAGATAATCTTTTTTACCTGGCACTGATGAGTTACTGTATATGCTTGTAAATTCAGTAAGACAGGTGGCCTAATTTGATTTTCATCTATCTTACAATGTGACTGAGATACCGGAGAATAGAGCGGCTTAATGTATGGTGACAGAAACAGATGGACAGAGCAAAAGGCAGCGTGGGGGATTCATGTTCTGTTTGTTGTGGTTTTCCATTGTTCCTTTTATTCTTGTAGGAATGCTCTTACAGCCCCTTCTTGGCACTCTGTCTTTGCTATTATATTTTTTCCTGGTGCTGTGCATCATATGAGTACATGGAAATGTGGACATGTACACTCTCCTCATTGTGCTATTAGTTAAATTATTTTTCCTTCAAGTGCCCTTATAAATAAACCCTCATAAATGAATCTGGTTTATTCAGCAGTGAACAGAATGTATGTGCAAAACAAACATGCTGAATAGAAAGCAGCTGACGGGGTGGCCGCTTTATCCCACACAATCTCTGCCATTTCAGTGGGGAGATGGAGTGTTACTAAACTCTGGTTTCTGCATGTCTTTGACACTTCTTCTGATTCGCTATTTTCATTAATTTTATAATTAATGAAAATAGTGAGTTAATGTCTGTTTGTGAATCTTTTTCATTTGATTAAAATGGTGGAGCTTTTAAGTGGAGGAGTAGATTTGCATTATGACATTGTATTCAGGCCTGGTTAATATTAAGAAAATGACAGTTTTCTTCTTCTTTTTTTTGGTTTTTACTTTTTTTTTAAATTAGATTTTCATAAATAAAACACACACACACACACACACACACACACACACACACACACACACACACAAGAACTGGCAAAAAGAAAAAAACAGAATGAGGTCATGGAGGAGGTTCACAAACATTTTTTCATAAAAGAAAAAAAGTTTCAACACCATTTTCCCCACCTTTTTTCTCCCATTTTTAACAATTTTAATAAACTAGGTGCTTATAGGTTAGTCTTTTTGGAACCAGACCTTAGTGATGAATTTTTTGCTGAATGCCAGCAGGATCTTTAAAAGGTATTTGTCCGTGGGACAAATTCATCTGGAAAGTATCCAATTATCCAAATTCACAAATTCATATCTCGAAAGTTAATTTGTTAATTTTCAACCAGTTCACCCCAATTATACTTAACAAATTAAGTGTTTAAGATTAAATTGAGAGGTTGTATTCATTTTACAAATCATTTAGATTATTTCATTGCTTTAAAGTACAGCCGTGGTGTCTGTTGTTGTGTGTTAGCTGGAGAAGGCAAAGATGCGTTGAGTTATCAGTTTTAACTTCTGAGTATCAATTTTTTTGACAACTGTAATTGATGTTTGTTTCCAAAGTTCCATTCCAAAGGAGATGCAAATTCAGAATTTGTGACTATGATCTTCCAGCATTTATCCACATTCTAGCCAGCTGAGTTGGAGTTGATTTAAATTTCTGTTTAACAACAGCTATATAGTAACTCCTATAGCTATATAAATAAGTTTGAATTATATAGCTTACATTACAGACATGGATTTTGATACAAAATGCTTGCTTTTGTTTTTGTAATACAGAGTAGGCTCAGGTTATCACGTAATGAAGATAATTATGTATTACGATAAAATAAGGGTCTATGTCATGGTTTATTCTTTCAAAACCAAGCCTGTTTGTGCTGAGGTCAGTGCAGAGTTATTGGCAGAATAAGTATGTCTTGTAGTTAACTTTAAATGATTGGTATAATTAACTGGGATCCAGCTTTCTACCAATTATTCTATAGCTAAAAAATCCTGATGATTTTATTAAAATGAAATGTGACACAGGATGCACATTATCCAGAGAGCAGTGGATTAGCTGTTTTGGATTTACAGCCATTTTTATACATAAACCCCCATTTTTTAGGGTCTGAAAAGTAAATGTTGACTGACAAACTGTTCCATAACCAGATGATACACGTTCCCTTTTCATTCCATGACAAATTAAGAAGATAAAAGCCCTGGAATTGAATCCAGGTGTTATGTACATTCCTATTTACAGTAGCTTTTCTAAGAAGGAACAAAAACCTCTGGGTCAAAATAATCTTCGTAAAACATATTTTCTCTTGTTAAAGTTTTCTTTGATATTCGTTTTTATGTGTTTCATATTTATTGTTACAATTTCCAGAATAGTTGAACAGCCTGCACAAACAAGATTTTGTGGTGATGAATAGAGTACATAGAGTTAATGACTGCCTCTAGGCTAATGACACCATGAGCCTTCTTTAATAGTTAAACAATATTCGAAAGACTTTTGGATTTGATTGTTCTGTCGGATTTCTATGACAACCCAGGCAATCATATTAGCGTTTATTGATAAGTTAAAGTGACTTTTTTGGCATTCAACTTTAGCAGTTTTGATGGGGTTGTGACACTGATTCCCAAATCATAAAACAGCATGTTCATATTTGTATTTGTGTTCTTACTTTAAAAAACAAAACAAAACAAAAAATAGTTAACAGTAATTTAAATACATCCACTGTAGATTGAGCCATTGTACCCCTTTGCAATTTACTACAAATTTGAAGGCACATTTAATGTTAATTTTTAAATAGGGAGAGAAGGAACTCACAACATTGTCCTGAAACTGGTGTTAATTTTGAAACTTTTTTATCATTCTCTTATAAAATTGTCATGGCTAATGTGTTAGCTTTACAGGACTTGCTTGTTAAATTTTTAGCTTTAAGGTTTCATTTTATTTTTTCTACATGTTCATGGGTCACTGTTTGGTTTGCTTGCCTGACGTCTTTAACTGTTATGTTTTAGCTTCACACACTTTATAAAGTTGGGATATGTTCGGTTTGTAGCATAGTGATATGTAGTGCAATTTTTGTGCAATGTTTGGTTATGCATTAGGCACTGGCCAGAAGCTTGTTCATTCATAGCCGATTATGATTACCGAATATAGCTACAGTTTTATAGATATACATGTGTTGGTAAAAGATGTGTGGAAGAAGAAAAATGTTTTCCTCTTATCACTCGCCACTTGACAAACTGAATTAGGGCAGAATTTGAGAAGATTTTGGAAAATACAAAGCATAAGAGATCAAAAACAAGTCAATTTCTTTATTTTCAAGGTTTGAAAGGAAGGAAGAAAACTGCCTTTTGGGAATCTGTTATCTGCTGCAACCATTGAAGTAATTCTTCTGGAGTTATTTACACAAATCATCAGAACTGACATTCTGACTATACGCTAATTATAAAAATCTCCCTCACACACACACACACACCTTCACACAAACAAACCCATAAATCTTCTTGCTATCAGATTCTATGTAACATACTGAACTGCATTCCCTCTCAGGAGAGATCTCGCTATGTCTCCATCAATACATAGGCATTCCAGAGAGTGAATAAAGCTGCATTTGGCTTATCTTATTTAACCTTATCTACATGTTCCTGTTTCATCTTGTGATATCATCCATATCATTGGGAAAATGTTGTACAAGACATAGAAAGGGAAGAAAGTACTGAGTGTCTCTGTCAAAGACAGAGAGTGTGAGAGAGTAATGTGTTCTGAGTTCCCAACTCATTTCCTGTAGCTGTATCATCCACTGGTCAATTTGACACACAGCAGATTGAAATGACCCTCAGACCACTGGGAAATACCCCAATGCCTTTGAGACGCTGTTTTATTTTTAAATAAACCTGCATGCAAATAACCTATGCATGCAAACTGCTTCTACAAACATTTGTGAAAGAATCGGTGGCTCTTAGGAGTACCGTAATAGGATGGCACCTAAAAATTTCTTTGCTGCTAAAAATTGAAAAGTCAGCTGTTAGTTCTATAACTCTAAGCTTCATGTGGCCTTCAGATTAACTCAAGGACAGTGTGCTTATGGCTGAGTTTACTGCTGTAGTATTTAACCATCGTCTGAGATCAGTTTTAATGCTGTTATTTCAGGGGGAATTGAATGTTACATTGTGACATAGTTTGTGAGGAATAAAAAAATGGGTTATTATGCCTTCTATTAATAGACAAACATATGTCTTTACGCTTGGCATCCAAACCCATGAATAAAATGGAACTGAAATTATGTAACATTATATAAAATATTTGATATTAACCATAAAGAGTGTGGGTGGTGCCGGATCCAATTTTTAAGCACATGTCAGTGTAGATGTGTTTAGTAGATGCATTTAAGTCAGTTTCATATTAAAGAAAATCCAAAATTTAAGCAAGAGGGAATAACATTTCTGAGGAGAGAACTTAGCCTGTCCTGCTGCTCTGAACATGTTGAAATAATGAACATGAACACTCTGTTTTAGGTCTAATTTTGGGCTTTAAAACTAGGAACAACAAACTCATGGTTTGAGTCTCAGTGTTCCTGTTGAAAATCATACTCACAAACTAACTTGTGGGGTAACTAACAAGCTAGATTAGTTAGCCGTTTGTGAAACACAGAGGCTCTGTCAAGATTTGGGCCTGCAGTTTAAATAGTGGTATTGAGCATCTGGTCAAAACTGATGGAAAGTACTAAAAATACTGTCTTGATTTTGATCTACCATGAAGAATGATGGGAAAGAATCTGAACTAATGGATAATTGGTATGATCGCAGTCTTTCTTTCTCTTTTTCAGGAATCATGTCTGCAACAGGGAATGGATATGTCATTTATATGACCATGAAACGGAAGAGCAAGTTAAAGCCTCCTGAGCTCATGACTGTTAACCTAGCCATCTTTGATTTTGGCATATCAGGTACTACATCTCTCAACGCAGCTATATTTGTCTACAGGAGATATAGACTGTGTGGTAGCTATTAGTATCACATATTATTTTTCAACTATGAGAACTACTGTTCATTACTTGATTATAAACTGTTTTGCATCAAGTCAACTCATGTGTCTTTACTCCTTAATTTGTACTTATTGTCATATACAATACATCTAATTTCATTGAGTAATAAATACAATTATTATATTGCTTTCAAGTAACAGTACTACAACAACCGTGATTGTGCTTGACACTGTTTAGGAATTTAAAATCTTCAGTATTAATTATGCAATATCATTTGCTACTTATAATTTGAGTCCAAAGCAAAAAGGTAACTTGTATTTAATACAAGCATTAAAAGCAGCATCTAAACTTGGTGAAACATATAAGTCACTGCTCTCTCATCTACACAGATCGTACAGTGGTTGATTGATTAGGAGCTGCTGTGTTCCTGTGTCTTTAAGGTGGCAGATATTTTACACTTTAAATTGCAATTGCTCTAGAAAGTTGCTTTAACCTGTGTTAATGCACTTAAAATGAAAAGAAAACTATATTTTTTAACAATATGCAGTATTCCAGTTACGTTTTGTCCTACATGTTTTTAGTGTCTACTGCAAGTTATATTGTAGTTACACTGAGCGAGCCAGATCAGTCTGGAGATAAGCAGTAGTGTGTCTTGTGACTTATTACATTTTGACATGTGCTTCCAAACCGACATGTTTCGTACTTAAAGAGTTTTGATAGCTTTGAAACGTGTCCTATCATTTCAGGCTTACCTCGTGCCTAAGTAAGTTGACTGTCAGGTCAGTGTTGCACTGCAGTTCATTCATGGCTACCATCATCATGCGAAAGGCTCTGCAAGAGACCTGAAGGCAGAAATGAGATTCAAGTCCTACTCCCCACTTGTTACATGCTGTAATTCTATTTGTTAAAAAAAGACTAAAAGAGAAGAGCTGAATAAATCAAAGCATAAACATGATAGAATAAGAATCTTATATCTAAAATGAATACAGACACCACATTCAGCTGCCAAAAGAGTAAGGAAAAACACCAATAGATATGATAAAATGCCTTTAGCTGACAACATCAGAGTATTTTTTCATATACAGATTAGTCCAGTAGAGTCTAACATGAGTTTTTCAATGTCCATTTCAGACATGATGAGACTGTAGTCAAAAGTGCTCCGCTGTTAACCCTTTTAAACGTGATGAAGAGGGTGGTGGATGTACTGAATGCAGTTCCTTGTTTTGCAGGAACCTTGTATGCTAAGGCTTTTCTTAGTGAGCAGCAGCGTTCCTAATCTCAGTTTTATGATGAACGTTTTTACACTCTTAAATGCCACATTGACTTGTTTGTTTGAACCCCGCATGTTCTAAATGAACATGTCCCACCTCTGTATAGTGTCAACTAAAAAAAGATTTTGACCCACTTTGATTCAGTGAGTTGTGAAACATGTGTCCTCCTACATGAAAGCTTTGATTTCCTCTCTCAAGCGCTGCCCCTGCTCAGCCAGCTCAGTGAAGAACAGGACATCCCTTTATGCTGCTTCAATTTCCTGACAAGAGGGCAGGAAAAAAACAACACTTCATGACTCCACATCCATTTCACTGTCTGCTAGGGCTATAGTTGGTGTATTCTGGTCCGAATCAGTGGATGAGTTTGTAAACATATAGCTTTTCCCTGTGGTTGGGTTTGTTTTCATGCTGCCAAATTGTATTTGTGGTGTTAATTTCTTTATTAGAGTTATTTTTACCCTACAGTTAAAGTTTAATTAATTAAAAAGAGAAGATATAAAAACTCCATCTCCCTGATGAAGTCAATGGAATCACATCATCTGCAAAAAGCAGAGATGAGTTCCTGAGACCACTTAAGCCTTCAGCCACTAGCCACCAAAATATCCTGTCCATAAACATTATGAAGACAACTGATAACAAAGGGTGGCGAGCCAAATTTTTTGTCAGCAGTGCGATTCCCCCCCACTTCTTTAAGTTGGCAAAATACATAATACTAAATACAAATAGACTGGTTGGGCAAAGTCCCACACATACTCAGATATCTTGGAGAGAAAAAGGACGCGGACCAACGTTCCACGAGTGGAATGAAAACCACAATATTCCTCCTAAATCCGAAATTTGACTAACAGACTCTGTTCTGGAATTTCTTCTCCAGTACTGTGATGAAGAACTTTCGAGTCACTGGGATTGAAATTCTTGATCCTTCCTTCCACAACCCGACTATAACCTCAGTTGAAGCCAGCAGCACCACAAAACCACTATAAAGTGTGAGCAGGACAGTGTTTACACCCCTGAGTTGCCTGATAAAGGGGTGATGGAAAGTCTTGTTCCATGGTTATAAAAATATAAAGCAATATTAAAGTATCAGATACGCACAATAGATTTCAGACTTAACTATTCGAGGGGAAAAATGACAGCATATTACTGTGAAAATGTTAGGAAATGTTGAGAACTGGTATAACTAAGTGATGAGAACTAACAAACAACAAGCAACCTTGAAAACCATTAGAAAGTCAATCATCTTCAGTGGAAAGGAAGGTGATCCTAGTGTGTTACAAAATGTAACTGGTCCTTCATGTCCATGTATTTCTCATGCTCCTCCTCTCTACAACATTCCTTGTAATTTGGGCTGGCCAGAGTAATGATATTAAATATTAGGTGTGGACGTGTATCTAATGTCCAACAACCCCTTAAGCAAGAAGTAAGATGGATTTTTTATCGTGTTTCTTACTGCTTCCCTAACCCAATCTGAATATAAATTGCCGAGCATCAGTCAGCTCCTTTCCCCACCTCACTCAGGCCACCTTCACTAAAGCTGTATTAGCTCACCCTTAGCATTTTCATTGATTCATTTATTCACAGACACAGGATAAATTAAATAATTTCCATCCCAATAGCTCTTTCCTCTCCTGGTGAGATTGGGCTGTCTGTCTGTTTCCTGGCTTTACATTTCATTTTAAGATTTTAGGCCTTTTTGTTGCACTGCATCCCATATGTTGTTGTCCAGACTGAAACTGTTTCAGATCAGGTTTAGTTTAAATCCCTTCAGAACATTTAGGAACTAGTGTTTTTTCTTTCCAGATGAGTGACTTGTTTTCCAATGAAAACTGATGTGAGATGCCAGACGAATATGTCTGACATTTAGAATTTTATTAGGGATCTTCTAAACATTGGGGACCGTCACATTATGTTGCAGATTAACACTTGTTCGGCTGGTAGGAGGTGATGGAAAGGTCATGTGTCTTGAGGAATACTTGTCAGAATTTGAAAACAATTGGGAGCGGAGTGGGGGGGCATCGTTAAACTCATCGCTTTCCCTGCCAGATGCCAGTCACTGCCAGCATTTTTAATGATATTCTCTAAAGTTTCGATACTGCGTATTTTGGAATATGAAGACAGTTATTCTCTGTCAGAAGACAGAGAATAACTTCTACTTTCAAAAACATTTTATTCTATATTCATTCTTTCATTTCTTTTCTTTCTTTTGAATCATTTTCATTTTTTCATTTTTAATGAAAAAAAGATTTTGGACCAAAACGTAATTAATTTGAACATAAAACTAAAACTAAAACATATTTACATGTTTGTTTGTTTGTTTGTTTGTTTGTTTTGTCCAGTTTCCATAGAGTAAATTCAGTCGTCTAGCAAACAACCCTAAACAAATAATAATAATAATAATAATAATAATAATAGCAGTACAGGGTGTGCCATTTATATGGATACACCGTAATAACATGGGAATGGTTGGTGATATTAAAGTCCTGTTTGTGGCACATTAGTATATGTGAGGGGGCACACTCCTCAAGATGGGTGGTGACCATGGTGGCCATTTAGAAGTCGGCCATCTTGGATACAACTTTTGTTTTTTCAATAGGAAGAGGGCCATGTGACACATCAAACTTATTGGTAATGTCACAAGAAAAACAATGGTGCGCTTGCTTTCAACGTAACTTTATTCTTTCATGAGTTATTTACAAGTTTCTCTTTGTTCACAGCTATTGACATGTCGAAGAGTTTAACACATGAGGAGCGGATCGAAATTGTGTTGATATCTGGTGAACGCAGTAATGGGGTCACTGCAGCAGATTTCAATGCAAGACACCCTATGAGACCACCCATCTCCCATGCTACAGTTCAGTGTTGAATTTGCCAAAATGTGGACGCAAGAAAACTGTCACTAATGAAGAAACATCAGTGGCTGTCCTAGCTTCATTCAGCAAGAGCCCACAGCGTAGCACTCGCCGCATGTCACTGGAGAGTGGCATTAGTCGAACATCCCTTCGGCGGATATTAGCTACTCACAAATGGCACCCTTACAAACTCCAGCTACTGCAGCATCTCAACGAGGATGACCCAGATCAGCGTACAGAATTTGCAGAATAGGCAAAACAAAAATTGGAACAGGACCCTCAGTTCACGAAGAAGATCTTGTTCAGTGATGAGGCAAACTTTTATGTGAATGGTGAAGTTAACAAACAAAACCACCACTATTGGTCTGACACTAACCCACATTGGATGGATCCCTCCAAGACTGTTGGAACAACAAAAGTGATGTTTGGTGTGGTATATGGGGTACAACGATAGTGGGTCCATTCTTCATCAATGGAAACCTCAAGGCCACTGGATATTTGAAATTGCTACATGATGATGTGTTTCCCTCTTTATGCACTGAAGCTGGCATGTTCCCTGAGTTTCTCCAGCAAGATGGTGCACCACCACATTATGGGTGCCAGGTCCGAGCATTCCTAGATGAACAGTTTCCTGGAAAGTGGATTGGTCGCCGTGGGCCAGTTGAATGGCCCCCAAGGTCTCCCGATCTGACCCCCTTAGACTTTTATCTTTGGGGTCATCTGAAGGCAATTGTCTATGGTGTGAAGATACGAGATGTGCAGCACCTGAAACTACGGATACTGGATGCCTGTGCTGGCATTTCTCCTGTGGTGTTGCTATCAGTGTGTGAAGAGTGGGAGAAGAGGGTTGCATTGACAATCCAACACAATGGGCAGCACATTGAACACATTTTATAAGTGGCCGACTTCTAAATGGCCACCATGGTCACCACCCATCTTGAGGAGTTTGCCCCCTCACATATACTAATGTGCCACAAATAGGACCTTAATATCACCAACCATTCCCATGTTATTATGGTGTATCCATATAAATGGCCCACCCTGTAGTTTTGTACAGTAAAAATGTAAAATGTTATGGGAAACCCCAGCCTTTAGAACACTAAAACAATTGCCTTCTTGCAAACTTTACTTATAGCTGTATGTTTATATATTGTTTTGCTTGTTTGGAGTTAGAGGGATCCATACTTTGAGATTTCAAGCTATTCTCTTTAATTCAAACACTTAAAAATTTGTCATTTTGAATGAAAACTTGAGATAAGTGCATTTTTGATTTTTATCTTCACACATGATTTCTTCAACAATTAGACGTAGACTTTATAAACTGCAACGAATAAATAAAAGAACAAAACAAAAAAGTTATATCTTTGAGTGGTGCATTGGGTAGCATTCCCCAAAATGCAAGGGGACACTAGAACCTTTAAGATGTTTCTTTCTATACCCTCTTTCTAGCACAAACCATCCATCTGCAGCTTGGGTCTTGCTTTTTGGGTGTTAGCAGGATTGGCGTAAGTGCTACAAAGGTTGGTTGGTAGACTGATTCGCCCAGCTACTCCAGCCTGCATGCCAAATTATCCTTGGACAACATACTGAACAGTGACATGCTCCGCGTGCGTTTGTGTGTGTGTGTGAATATTGCACAAGTGCATCAAAGGTGCTTAGAAAGAAGCTCTTGTATGAATGTGCGTTAAACTGGGTGAATGATTCTTGTAGTCAAAAGCTTATTGAGTGCTTATTTAGAGTAGAAGAGCACTATATAAGTACCAGCCCATTACCATCCAGTTGTGATTGTAGAATGCCTGTAAAGCAGCGGTCCCCATCCTTTTTTACGCCACGGACCGGTTTATGCCCGACAATATTTTCACGGACCGGCCTTTAAGGTGAAAAAAAGAAGATTTATTCATAACACACGTGAAAAGACCCAGGAAAACCGAGTTAACGATAAAAACGATAAAAACCCTGAAAACCATACATTTCACACCTGAGCCTCAACTCTTGCGGCCTGGTACCAAACGACTCATGGACCGGTACCGGTCCGAGGCCCGGGGGTTGGGGACCGCTGCTGTAAAGTACTGACATTGATGAAATGGCATACACCTTCAGTGTGCTTTTTATATGATGAGTTTGGATCATCATCTGCCTGCTGTGCATGGATTCTGTTTGCACATATTAGCGTGGGATGCTGACCTGTGTCTGCCCCACGCTGTGCAGACAGTCT
This sequence comes from Perissodus microlepis, assembly GCF_051167445.1. Taxonomy (NCBI): domain Eukaryota; kingdom Metazoa; phylum Chordata; class Actinopteri; order Cichliformes; family Cichlidae; genus Perissodus; species Perissodus microlepis. The sequence continues at coordinate 27,188,547 of NC_140475.1, forward strand.
GTAGTTAAACCAAAAAAGACCATGTGCACACTGAAAGTGAACAGAGCCAGCTTATCAACCCATGTGTTTCCCCTCTAGCTACTTGTGCAGTTGTCCTGCCTCACAGTAAGTGTTTTTCAAACCATCCCGCTGTCCTCTGCTGCCTTGTGATATGAATGATGACATCGCTCTATTGAGAAAAACTTAAGACTTTTATTCAAAATTGGGTCAGTTGAGTACTCGCTTAAAGGTCAGAATGTCTTGCTACACTTATGAACCATATCAGCCAAGAATTCTGAATCATGCTGCAGTGATTCGCAGTGTTTTGGAAGACTTAATTATACATCTTTATTAGGTGTACATTTAATTAAATTTGATTCTTCCTGAAAGTGTGTTTGCCAAAAGCCACAACACTGGGGACTAAAAGAATGAAGTCAAATTCACCTGTTATTTTACTGACCGGTTGAGGCTAGCTTCTCTTTGACTAAGAGGGCAATATGAAGCTTTATTCCATTATAGAAATGTAATTGATAGCTGTCTGCAAGGCCTCAACTCCACTAACTGGACCTCTCAACTGTGTTTGTGCTGTTGTTGCCTTTAGAAGATTTCAGTGGAGATACCTGACAAATAAGCTGCTTTGTAAATGGTAAATGGAGTAGTTCTTATATAGCGCTTCCCTACTTTATCTGAGCACTCAAGGCGCTTTACACATCTTGCCACATTCGCCAAAGCACTCTGTTCTAACATTCACGCGCCAATGGATGCATCGCTAGTATCTTGGATATTTGGCATGCAGACTATAGCAGACAGGGATCAAATAAAAACCACCGGCCTTCTAGTTAGTAGGGGACATCCTCTATCACCCAACTTAGCCCTAGTGAGGACTGATCTCACAACCCCTGGTTTAGAAAACCAGTGTTCTAACCACTGAGCTATGGAGGTTTTTCAGTTCAGTCTATAAGTTTAGTACTCAGCAGTGTGTCTATGTACTGCAGCTTTTATGAAGTAAGCTAGCTGGCATTAGCCAATAGCATCACAGTCTAGTTCAAATATCTATCTCCAAAAAGCTAACACAGTTTTCAAAGTACTAACTCTGAAAGTTCAGAAATCAATGGCTGATGCCACGGTGGTTAAAACATCAATTTAAAAATATGTATATTTTTTGTAGGTATTAATTTTTGAAAGGAATATCATACACCACATTAAACTATGGTCAATTTAAAGGCCACTATTTTACTGCTGCAACTACTACAAGGATAATTTACAGTATGTGCTTTGCAGATCAGGGTTGTGTCCCTCACCTCAGGCATCGATTATTATGATATCTTGCTAATTGAGATAATATTATGCATATATTATATAGTATATAGTTTCACTGCATCTTTGTAGATAGCTAAGATGTAAGTGTGTGTTTATGGTGATCAGTTTTTTTCTTTTTGCAGCGACTGAAGTTAATCTCAAGTTGTTGTTTAATCGTGTGTTTGTGTGTGAAAGTGTGTATAGTGGAGGGCATGCTCAAGAGTGGAGAAGAGACTTATGAAAACAGCCTTAACTAGCTTATTAGTTGAACTATAGGTCTAAAAAAAAAAGAACCAGGCAGATTTTATGACATTATAAAGTTTAGCTGTTAAGACCTGTCACCGTATGGTCACTACTTAAATTTGTTCATTGCTGTAGGTGCACGCTAACCCTACTTTCGAACATACTTAATTGCAGCTATATTGGCTGTCGGCAATCTACCAGCGAGTTGATAGGTGGTGTCCAAAACAGTACAGGTGGATGTTCAGTTCAGTTCATTTTTATTTCAAACATATACATTCACCAACATTCCATAATATCATTCCATTCAGTTTGAAAAGGAGTAGGCAGAAGTATCTACTTTATTTACCCCCTTATTTCTTTTTTGAGTTTTATTAGTGTGAATGCTTGTAAAAGCTGAATGCTTGTAAAAGCATTCACAGTATTGTTCTTCTAATCTTTATTCTATTTAGTGTGAATGCTTGTAAAAGCATTCACAGTATTGTTCTTCTAATCTTTATTATTAGTGTGAATGCTTGTAAAAGCATTCACAGTATTGTTCTTCTAATCTTTATTATTAGTGTGAATGCTTGTAAAAGCATTCACAGTATTGTTGTTGTAATCTTTATTATTATTATTAGTGTGAATGCTTGTAAAAGCATTCACAGTATTGTTCTTCTAATCTTTATTATTAGTGTGAATGCTTGTAAAAGCATTCACAGTATTGTTGTTGTAATCTTTATTATTAGTGTGAATGCTTGTAAAAGCATTCACAGTATTGTTGTTGTAATCTTTATTATTAGTGTGAATGCTTGTAAAAGCATTCACAGTATTGTTCTTCTAATCTTCTTCTAATCTAATTTTCAGTTTTTTCTACTGTTTTCAGAAAAAAACTCTTTTCAGCAGAAATTCTGCTAATTGAACTCTTTTCAGCAGAAATTCTGCTGATTGAACTTTTTTCAGTAAAAGTTTCAGTTTTTTCTGCTGTTTTCAGAAAAAAACTCTTTTCAGCAGAAAATCTGCTGATTAAACTCTGTTCAGCAGAAATTCTGCTCATTCACCTCTTTTCAGTAGAAATTCTGCTCATTCACCTCTTTTCAGCAGAAATTTTGCTGATTGAACTGTTTTGAGCAAAATTCTGCTGATTTTCAACACAAATTTCAGCTTTTTCACCCCTTTTCAGCAGAATTTTCAGTTTTTTCACCACTTTTCAGCACAAATCCCAGCTTTTTCAGCTGTTTTCAGCAAAAACCTCTTTTCAGCAGAATTCTACTCATTCAACTCTTTCCAGCAGAAATTCTGCTGATTGAACTCTTTTCAGCAAAATTTTCAGTTTTTTCTGCTGTTTTCAGAAAAAAACTCTTTTCAGCAGAAATTCTGCTGATTCAACTCTTTTCAGCAGAAATTCCAGAATTTTCACCTCTTTTCTGCCCAAATTCTGCTTATTCACCTCTTCTGAAAATTTTTTAGACTTTTCACCTCTTATCAGCACAATTCTCAGCAGCTTCTGCTCATTTCAGCAGAATTGTCAGTCTCTCCACCTCTTCTTTGTGACAAGGAGTTTGGCTCAGTGAGATGAGTAGCTGCCTTGAGACCAGAAGGGCCAGGTTTGAATCCTGCTCAGGGCAACGTTTTTTTCAACTTTTTCAGCTTTTTTCTGCACAAATCTCAGCTGTTTTCAGAAAAAACTCTTTTGAGCAGAAATTCTGCTGATTAAACTCTTTTCAGCAGAAATTGTGCTGATTGAACACTTTTCAGCAAAATTTTCAGTTTTTTCTGCTGTTTTCAGAAAAAAACTCTTTTCAGCCGAAATTCTGCTGATTGAACTCTTTTCAGCAGAATTCTGCTCATTCAACTCTTTTCTGCAAAGTTTTCAGCCTTTTCACCTCTTATCAGCACAATTCTCAGCCGCTTCTGCTCATTTCAGCACAATTGTCAGTCTCTCCACCTATTCTTCGTGAGAAAGAGTTTGGTGCAGTGAGATGAATAACCGCCTACAGACCAGAAGGGCCAGGTTCGAATCCTGCTCAGGGCAGCATTTTTTTTTTTAACATAGTATCTCTGCCAAGTCATAGAATTACTGCAATTTCATAGTTTTTTTAGGAAATCTGTTATGTTATAATATTACTACTAAGTCATAGTATTTCTGCCAAATCATAGTCACTAGGGGGCTGACTGTTTACTAAGTGCATCAGTGTAAATAGGTCATCTCTTGTGTTGGAGTGCCCTCTTGTGGCGCCTTTTGGGTAGTGCCTTAGTAAACGTGAACCAAGCAAAAACCTCTTTTCAGCAGAATTCTGCTGATTGAACTCTTTTCAGCAGAAATTTCAGCTCTTTTCAGCCCAAATTCTGCTCATTCACCTCTTTTCACCTCTGACTGTTTACTAAGTGCATCAGTGTAAATAGGTCATCTCTTGTGTTGGAGTGCCCTCTTGTGGCGCCTTTTGGGTAGTGCCTTAGTAAACGTGAACCCTGTAAGAAGTGGTATCAGACTGATTTGTAGTGTAGGAATTTGTTGCCAGTTTTCTTAATCTTTAATCTGTATGCATGTTGTAATGCATACCCTGTTCTTAATCATAGAAACCACACCATATCACCTCTCCACATCCTCCTACTGTATGCCATACCTCCCTCTACCATCCATCTGACCGCCAATAAACTCCACCTGTGGTAATCTAATCCCTGGATGTCAGCCTCTCCTTCCGACCGAGGATAGTTACTATTGCAGCACCACCCAGCATTAAACTGACGTACACCATTCTGTACAATAGTATTTGTGCTAAAAAGTAGTATTTCTGCCAAATCATAGTATTACTGCTATTTCATACTATTTAAGCGAAATTACAGTGTTTCTGCAAAAACATTGCATTTCTGCTAAATCATAGTATTTCTGTAATCTTATAGTACTTGTACTCAATTATAGTATTTGTGACAAAGTTTAGTATTTGTACCAAAACATAGTATTACTGGTAACAGAAATTCTGCTGATTGAACTCTTTTCAGCAGATTTTTCAGAATTTTCACCTCTTTTCAGCCCAAATTCTGCTCATTCACCTCTTCTGCAAAATTTTCAGCCTTTTCACCTCTTATCAGCACAATTCTCAGCAGCTTCTGCTCATTTTAGCCGAATTGTCAATCTCTCCACCTCTTCTTTGTGAGAATCAGTTTGGCTCAGTGAGCTAAATAGCCGCCCTTAGACCAGGAGGGCCAGGTTGGAATCCTGCTCAGGGCAGCATTTTTTTTTTCTATTTTTTCAGCTTTTTTCAACAGACATCTTCAGCGTTAAGGCATCCACACTGCATTTTCGCAGGAAATGCAAATTTTTCTAGTTATTCTTCAAGTTGCTCCGTTTTTCGTCCTTTAACTACTTCCACAATTTTTGTGCTATTTTCACCGTTCAAATTTTAAACTATTCTGCTATTTCTGCTAATTCCTGCTATGACTTTTGGTATTTTCTGCTATTATACTTTTTAAAATATTAAGCTTTTTTCCTTTAATTTGTCCCATTGAAATGAATGGGAAACTTCCAAAATTCTGCTAAAACTTGCTCGTTTTTGAAACTTAACTACTTCCTCATACTTTCACCTAGAAACTCCATTTAAACTTTAAAATGTTCACAAATTATTGGGCTATTCATATATGATTCAGCTTTTTCATATCTGTTACCGTTTTCATCTTATCCCTCTTTAAGTTTTGAGTTTCATCTTTGTGATTTTTCACAAAATACATGCGTTGTTATGGTTGCTATGCACTTGGCTTCCAGTGTGCCACTCTAGGTTTCGCAGTCTTCTCTTCATGTCCGAACAACTGTTTGCTACTTGCTCAATTTTCACTCAACTTCCACAAATTATACATCAAAACGTAGGTATTTTTGCTGGCTTTCAGAAAATGTCACTATCATTGTTGTGGGATTTATAGAATTTTGGCAAATCTCCTCAGACCAACACAAAGTCGCAAAACTCTCCATAGAAAGTCAATGGAGAGTTTGTTCAAAATCACCGCTGGATTTCTGTAATGAGAGGCATTTTCGAATCGTCATATCTCCGTAACGAAGCGAAGTTAAGACATGAGGCTTGTCCCCGTATATCTTCAGACACTCCTGACGCTCTCAATTCAAGAATTATTTTCTCACCTATTACCGTTCTGAGATGAGTTAGACTTGTTTGAGGGGTAGGAAATTTGTCCTTCGCTCAGTTTTCAAACTCCGAAAATGAAGCCGTTTCTTCTCTCGTCATATCTCCGCGACGGAGATACAAAGAGCTATGAAAATCGCAGTCAAAGTACACCAAAGTCCGCTGATTCACCCAGTGCAAGAATTATGCTTCTGTGCAACCTAGTTTTTGGGTTACACGACGTTTTGTAACTCCAAAAAACGGCGATTTTTGCCTCTCACCGCGATCTAATTCTGACTGCTCATCCCCCTGTTTTCCAGGCGCCTGCTCTCTTTACCAGTGGCGCGATTGGTAATGAAACGGATCTTCAGACCAAAGTTCATGGGTTCAATTCCACCTTGGCCCACATGTTTTTTTCACTACAAATTGATACACTATCACAGACCTGTAATTCATATTGATAATTTATTACAATTCTGCAACGTTTTATGATTTTGGCAGCTTTTCTAATATGGACCTCAGATTCTTGTTAATGCTCCATGGCAGAAATACATACAAGTACACAGCCTGATGAAGCAGACAGAAGCAGTACCTCTGATTGGTGGACTGAAATTGAGCAGAACCAGGTTGTTCTGCCTCTTTTCACCAGAAAGTTCAGTGTTTTCTCAGCCTCTTCTGCTGTTTTTAATAAGAATTTTCAGCTTTTTCACCTTTTTTCAGTTATGTGAGATGAGTATGAGAAGAAATTCTGCTGATTTACCTCTGTTCTGCCAAATCTTCAACCGTTTCACCTCTTATCAGCATAATTCTCAGCAGCTTCTGCTCTTTTCAGCAGAATTCTGCTCTTTCACCTCTTTTCAGCAGAAATTCTGCTGATTGAACTCTTTTCAGCAGAAAGAGCAGAATTTTCACCTCTTTTCAGCCCAAATTCTGCTTATTCACCTGTGCTGCAAAAATTTTCAGCCTTTTCACCTCTTATCAGCATAAATCTCAGCTCTTTTAAGAAAAAATCTCCTTTGAGCAGAAATTCTGCTGATTCATCTCTTTTCAGCGCAACTTTCTGCTTCTTTACCTCTTTTCAGCAGAAATTCTGCTGATTCACCTCTTTTTTGCAGAATTTTCAGCCTTATCACCTCTTTTCATAACAATTCTCAGCAGCTTCTGCTCATTTTAGCAGAATTGTCAGTCTCTCCAAGCTTTTTCAGCCGTTTTCAGCAAAAACCTCTTTTCAGCAGAATTCTGCTCATTCACCTCTTTTCAGCAGAAATTCTGCTGATTCACCTCTTTTCTGCAAAGTTTTAGCCTTTTCACCTCCTATCACCACAATTCTCTGCAGCTTCTGCTCATTTCAGCACAATTGTCAGTCTCTCCACCTCTTCTTTGTGAGAAAGAGTTTGGCGCAGAGAGATGAGTAGCAGTCTTGAGACCAGAAGGACCAGGTTTGAATCCTGCTCAGGGCAATCTTTTTTTTTTTTTTTTCAACTTTTTCAGCTTTTTTCAGCAGACATCTTCAGCGTTAAGGCATCCACACAGCATTTTCGCAGGAAATGCTAATTTTTCTACTTATTATTTCCTATTCCGTACGTTTTTCGCCGACTATCTCCTTCAAAACCGTTCAACTTAGAAAAACCATTCAAACACCATTAGATTCCTCTTCTTTTGGAATGGTGTGCTTCTATTTTTCTCATTTTTAACATTTATATTTTTAATTTTATTTAACTTTTTTCAACAAACATTTCCGATGTATTTCAATGGGGAGACCCTTTAAATTCTCCTTCAACTCACTCATTTTTAAACTCTTACTACTCCCACATACGTTGACATAGAGCCACCATTCAAACTTTAAAACGAAGACAAGACATTCAACTATCCAACTTGTATTTATCTTTTCAATATCTATTATACTTTTTCTTCAGTTCCAGTTTAAGTTTCATGATGTTTTTTCACCCGTTTCAGAGTTTATAATGGGTGTGTATGGGACGGAATGTTGCCGCTAGAGTGAGACAGCTCAACTGCTAGAGTGAGTGGAGCAAAAAAATTAATCTTAAAATCTTTTTTAAAACTGCTGCTGTGTCCACAGCGTTTGCTCTACAGGTATGATTTTACCCTCAAAACATAGCCATCGCTGTCCTTTTTCATCCAATGTGTTTACTATTGTACTAGGTGTTATGGTTCTTTCATAAATGTCACCAATGCACAGCCTCCTCCTTCCAACTCTTCCATAGACTCTAATGTTAAAATGGCTCAGAAGGTTCGTTTGAAAACCAGAAGTACAGGCTGTTTTTACACTGTCTCCACGTCCATATAATAAACTCCACAGACATGAAAACTGAGAATTCAGTAGACTAGACATTGCTGGTGCTCACGGTGAAAGAATTTTGTCAATACGACTTGTACCTTTCATTTGGGAACAATTTGTTTCGGCCTGATGTTTCTGTTCATTTTAAGCAGCAAAAGTGAGGTGCATGTCTGTGTCCGTGTGTATGGAGCCATTGGGTGCAGTCACTATAGCAACCAGGCTCACACCTGCCTGCTTAACGAGCTCTCTCTCACTCTGCCAAGATTCATCTTAAACACTTCTCTTTCAACTGCTGCTGTGTCCACAGTGTTTGCTCTACAGCCATCATTTTACCCTCAAAACATCGCCATCGTTGTTCTCTTTCCAACACCGTGTCTTTGAAAGCTCAGAGACGTAAACTTTTTAAAATGTGTGGATCCAAGTGGAAGGATCACATTTGAGTCATTCAGTGATTCAAAGAATATGAACTTTTAATATTCATTCAGATGTTTTCTGACTCTAAATTTCCTTTTCTCATTTCTTAGGTTTTTCTAATTTACAATTAAAACATTTTCAGCTATTTTCCAACTTCTTCTGTGTGAATATCAGCTTTTAGCACTTTTGTTTTCAGATTAAATTCTGTTTTCTTTTTATCTAATTCAAAATTTTTGACTTAAATTCAGCAATTAATTCATTTCAGTGCATACATTCAGATTCAAGCATTCACACTGCAGTTTCTTCAGAAAATGCACTTTCTAGTTATTAGTGTGAATGCTTGTAAAAGCATTCACAGTATTGTTCTTCTAATCTTTATTATTATTATTATTATTATATATTCCGTACGTTTTTTGGCATCTAATTCCTTCAAAACCGTTCAACTTAGAAAAACTATTCAAACACCGTTAGATTCCTCTTCTTTTGGACATGAATGCTTCTACTTTTCTCATTTTTAACATTTATATTTTTAAAATTATTCAAGTTTTTTCAACAAAAATTTCCCATGTATTTCAATGGGGAGACACTTCAAATTCTCGTTCAACTTCCTCCTCTTTAAACTGTATCTACTTCCACATACATTGACGTAGAGCCACCATTCAAACTTTAAAACGAAGACAAGACATTCAACTATTCAACTTGTATTTATCTTTTCAATATCTATTATGCTTTTTCTTCAGTTCCAGTTTAAGTTTCATGATGTTCTTTCACCCGTTTCAGAGTTTATAATGGGTGTGTATGGGACGGAATGTTGGGGCTAGAGTGAGACAGCTCAACTGCTAGAGTGAGAGGAGCAAAAAAATTAATCTTAAAATCTTTTTTAAAACTGCTGCTGTGTCCGCAGCGTTTGCTCTACAGCCATCATTTTACCCTCAAAACGTAGCCATCGCTGTCCTCTTTCATCCAATGTTTTTACTATTGTACTAGGTGTTATGGTTCTTTCATAAATGTCACCAATGCACAGCCTCCTCCCTCCAACTCTTCCATAGACTCTAATGTTAAAATGGCTCAGAAGGTTCGTTTGAAAATGAGAAGAGCATGGTGTCTTTCCACTGTCACCACGTCCATATAATAAACTCCACAGGCATGAAAACTGAGAATTCAGTAGACTAGACATTGCTGTCGCTCACGGTGAAAGAATTTCGTCAATACGACTTGAACTTTTCATTTTGGAACGATTTGTTTCGGCTTGACTTTTCTGTTCATTTTAAGCAGCAAAAGTGAGGTGCATGTCTGTGTCTGTGTGTATGGAGCCATTGGGTGCAGTCACTATAGCAACCAGGCTCACACCTGCCTGCTTAACGAGCTCTGCCTGCCACTGTGCCAAGATTCATCTTAAACACTTCTCTTTCAACTGCTGCTGTGTCCACAGTGTTTGCTCTACAGCCATCATTTTACCCTCAAAACGTCGCCATCGTTGTTCTCTTTCCAACACAGTGTCTTTGAAAGCTCAGAAATGTCAACTTTTTAAACTGTGTGGATCCAAGTGGAGGGATCACATTTGAGTCATTCAGTGATTCAAAGAATATGAACTTTTAATATTCATTCAGATGTTTTCTGACTCTAAATTTTCTTTTCTCATTTCTTAGGTTTTTCTAATTTACATTTAAAACATTTTCAGCTATTTTCCAACTTCTTCTCTGTGGTTGTCAGTTTTTAGCAGTTCAGCACTTTTGTTTTCAGGTGCAAATTTCTGTATTTTTCATCTCATTCAACATTTGTAACTTAAAATTCAGCAATTAATTCATTTCAGTGCATACATTCAGATTCAAGCATTCACACTGCAGTTTCTTCAGAAAATGCACTTTCTAGTTATTATATCATATTCCGTACGTTTTTTGGCATCCATCTCCTTCAAAACCGTTCAACTTAGAAAAACCATTCAAACACCGTTAGATTCCTCTTCTTTTGGACATGACTGCTTCTACTTTTCTCATTTTTAACATTTATATTTTTTAAATTATTCAACTTTTTTCAACAAAAATTTCCCATGTATTTCAATGGAGAGACCCTTCAAATCCTCATTCAACTTACTCATTTTTAAACTGTTACTACTTCCACATACGTTGACATAGAGCCACCATTCAAACTTTAAAACGAAGACAAGACATTCAACTATTCAACTTGTATTTATCTTTTCAATATCTATTATACTTTTTCTTCAGTTCCAGTTTAAGTTTCATGTTGTTTTTTCACCCGTTTCAGAGTTTATAATGGGTGTGTATGGGACGGAATGTTGGGGCTAGAGTGAGACAGCTCAACTGCTAGAGTGAGAGGAGCAAAAAAATTAATCTTAAAATCTTTTTTAAAACTGCTGCTGTGTCCACAGCGTTTGCTCTACAGGTATGATTTTACCCTCAAAACGTAGCCATCGCTGTCCTCTTTCATCCAATGTGTTTATTATTGTACTAGGTGTTATGGTTCTTTCGTAAATGTCACCAATGCACAGCCTCCTCCCTCCAACTCTTCCATAGACTCTAATGTTAAAATGGCTCAGAAGGTTCGTTTGAAAATCAGAAGAGCATGGTGTCTTTCCACTGTCACCACATCCATATAATAAATATTATATAAACATTATATAAAATTTTTATATAACTTTAATGCACATAAAAAACAGCTGCTTGTTTAAGTGAAAATACATTGATCAAAACAAACACTTGCCTCCAGGCACATGATGCCCACAAATCGAGTTGCCCGAGATTCACAGAAGTTACAGAAAATGTAAAATTTTTGTGATATATATCATTGTCGGGATGATAAATGTCTTATATCGGGATATGAGATTTTGGTCATATTGCACAGCCCTACTCACAACTATTATGCAAAGTCACTGTGGCTAAGTATATACTTTGCATTTTTAACTCATCTTAAAAGGAACTTTCTGTCAGTATATATACTATATACTATTTAAATATACTATCAGCAAAAGACCTCAGTGCCCTCAGAGTGTTTTTTGTTTTTGATTTGACTGTTGGCTTTTAATTACTTTCCTGTCAGCTTACACAACTATGGAAAATGAGTGAAAATAATTCATTATCAGACACCATTTGTGGTGATGGAGGTGATATAATTTTATTACATCACCTCCATCACCATCATATACATTCATTTAAACATCGTTACATATTTATACCTTCCATAATGCTCCATCCTCTGTGTTGTAATCTTGACTATTCCTCTTTGGTTTACTGGCTTTCTCACTAAGCCTTTTTCACTGGGCCTTACAAGGACATACTGTGGTCTCCCTGATCATTGTAAAAACAATACACCATAAACAAAAGCTAGTACAGTTATGCTTTTGGCATTTGAAAGATAACACAATGGTCAGTATAAATATAAAACAGAAAGCTTTACATTTAGTCATATTCATAATGGAAGAAGAGTCCAGGACCAGTTTCTCTAGATTAGAGGACACATACATTAACATTATGAATAATCTCCATTATTGAAATTATTTTTTTTGCAGTGCAAGAAATAAAGATTATGAGGTCATTCAGACGTGCTTGTAATCTAGGATGGATAGTAGGATCAAAAACTGGTTGCCATAATGAATTACAATTAAAAGATATTCAGTATATTCATGAGCAACACTTAGATGTCCCATTAATTTAATAAAGGAAAAATCATGTTATCTGGTAGTTGCCACGAGGAGTGTGATCAGAACCAGTGCACAGGGGTTTTGGGATGTCTGCTTCGAAGTCCAAGTGCAACGTCAGAGTTTTATCCCTGTCTTCACTGAGTCCTCACCCTGACTGTTGAGAGCCTGGCCTGAAATAATTTTGGTCTTCACTCTGTTCTGATGTAAGAGAGCAACTTTTAAATGAACTGACCTTAATGTGGAGTGCTGGAGGGAGGACAAGAATCCTAGTATGGATTGCATACAAAACATGCATCTTGAATTGGTTATCGAGGATGGCTGAGTATGGGAGAGCTCTGTAAAGATTGCGGTTTCCAGTTTGCATCGCATTTTTTCCAAGTTTCATACAGCTTGGAGAGTAAATGGTGAGTGAAGACACTGACTTGCTACGGGGGAGTCAGTGTCTTCCATGCAAACTGAATGTGGCAGTCTTAACCAATCACAGATTTTCACCTAATGGCAGCCAGCAGCCTCCAAAATCAACTGATTGTTTCATTTCAGCAGAATTTTAGAATGTAAAGCTTTGAGAGATAACTTTTGTTATTGTCCTTATGCTGTCTAACCATGCCACAGCCTTGCTGCTATATCTCTGAATAGAATAACAATTTACATATTAATCCTTTCCTTGTGACCTAGGACAGCAATGGTCAACATTACACAAACCAAAGAGCAAACAGAAATGTTATTTGTTTATGGGGATAGAAATCATGTCATGACTGAGAAATATATGTAAGTCTTGTTAAGGCTACAAGCAAGTGAGCAGGGGTGTGGAAGTGTGTGTATAACCCCTGCTGGCTTTCAGTGATTCCAAGAGAATATTTGGGTTATCATGTCTGGAATCCCGACTAGAGATTCTTGGAACGCGGTGGCTTTTTGCCCATCCAGCTATCTAGGAAGAGGGCCCACATCTGACACAACAGTCAGGAAGTCAGTGTGGTGTGAGCGATACAGTGGATCTTTGTGTTGAGCTCTGTAGCCCTTGTGGTGTGTGAAGGATATTTTGATCTCAAATCCCAAGACAATTATCTGTCCACCATAACCTTCACATAAACTGTCTGCATTTTACGGAAGATTCATTACAAGAATTACTCTTAATGCTAAAGTCAGTATTATCATATTTTCCTTATTGCTGTTCAGTAATGAGAAACTAAAGTGAGTTGTTACAAGAACTGTCTCATGTGTGATACAGGACATGGAGGGAAAAGTCACATTTAACTTTTATCTCCTGTTGCTTAAACATGCAGCACTCATAACTGTTGTTAAGGCTGCAATCAAAATTATTTTCCCTTGCTGGGTATATGATGAAAAAAATATAATGGCTTCCTTTTTTTAGTAGTATGTTAGATTGCTGTATTATAATTAAAACCTATATTAGGATGTGAGGTTAGCATATGCGGAAAAATTCAATTATCCTTCTGGGAACTTTATAATGACTGTATTTATTTTAGCTGTGATATTTATGCAAATATTGCTTAGGCTTGTGCTAGCCGTAAAGAGAAAAACTCACAGTCACAGCATAAAGAAAGTATGAGGCTTTATGTATTAGGACATAATGAGAAAATCATCAACTTTTAGCAGGTCTCAAAATTAGAACCTCAGATGAACAACAACACATGATATGTACTGGGCCATAGCAACACATCCTGTTGTGTCAGTGTGCTGACACAACAACAGCACGTCGTTATTTATTTGACAGAAATCGAACCAAAATACAGAAACAGTGAGTGAAAGTCCCCCCTTACTGCTTCCATAAGATTTAAGAGAGTAAGTAGAAGCCAGATGCTGCTAATCAAATGCACTTGATTAGATCATTACATCAGTGAGTGTGAGCACCTCTGTAAAAACAAAGCAGACAGTTTGGCAGTTTGTTGGTCTAGGGTTTTTAGATGTGGAAGACACAAAGAACGACACGAGCAGTGTTCTTAAAGAAGCCAATAGAAAAAGCCATCAATCTCTGAAGGATTATAAGGCCAGCTCCAAACTATTTGAAGTCCATCTTTATAGAGCTGAAAAGATTATTCACAGATGATTGCCAGTGTTTCCAGAAGTGGAAATCCCAGGAAATTCACCACAAGGGCAGACTGTTGACACAATTAAAACATACTCACAAACACACACACAAAACAAAAACAAGATCCATGTCTGTCAGCCTCAGTTAGTGCTTAACATTTAACATGCTATTAGAATAATACTGAACAAATACGGCTTGTTTTCATGCAGCCATGCTGTTCTCTCTAACAAGGACAGCATGGCTGCATGACTTAGATTTGTAAAGTTAGATTTGTAAAGTTGCATTGACCTCCATCCATCCATTCGCTTCCGCTTATCCTTTTCAGGGTCGCGGGGGGCACTGGAGCCTATCCCAGCTGTCATAGGGCGAGAGGCAGGGTACACCCTATGACAGGTTGCCAGTCTGTCGCAGGGCCAACACACAGGGACAGACAACCATTCGCACTCACATTCATTCGCACATTCACACCTAGTGACAATTTGGATTATTCAATTAACCTATCCCCACAAGCTGCATGTCTTTGGACAGTGGGAGGAAGCCGGAGTACCCGGAGGGAACCCACGCAAACACGGGGAGAACATGCAAACTCCACACAGAAAGACCCCAGCCTGATGTTGGAACTGAACTCAGGACCTTCTTGCTGTGCGGCAACAGTGCTAACCACCGTGCCACCGTGCTGCCCGCATTTGACCTCTTTTTGACTTAAGAATATTTTGGTAAAAAGAGGCATTTGACCTCTTTTACCAAAATATTCTTAAGTCAAATGTGAGACTATCTATACAACAGCTAGTGCTTTGGCCAAATTGGACCATGCAACAGGACAGTGATCCCAACCAGAGCAGCAATCTACAACAGAATTACTGAAAAACAAATGAATCAGGGTGGTGCAGTGGCCCAGTCAAAGTCCATACCTCAATCCAACTTGGACCTTAAATAGAAGCCTCAATGTAGTAACGTTGTAAAGAAGAGTGGGCTAAAAGTCATACAGGAATCTATTACTTCAAGTCATTGCTGCTAAAGATGGTTCTACTACCCAATTAACCATGGGGTATACTTAACCAAATATTTCTCTTTGTCCCACCCCACTCCAACACTACCTTCTCTTATGATCTTTGTCTTCATCCTTTTTCTCTGCCCACACACTCTCTTTTTCTGTTCTATTTCCCTTTCACTTCTCCTTCTACTCTGTCTCCTATTTTTTTTTCCTCACAGTGACAGGAAAGCCCTTTTTCATTGTGTCTAGTTTATCCCACCGCTGGCTGTTTGGCTGGGGGGGATGTCGAGTCTATGGCTGGGCAGGCTTCTTCTTTGGATGTGGGAGCCTCATCACAATGACTGTGGTCAGCCTGGACCGGTATCTCAAGATTTGCCATCTCCGATATGGTGCGTAACTAACAACTCAGCAAATTTTCATAAACATCAGATGTTCACGTACACTTACATACTTTAAAGGGAACCAAAGTATTTTGCCAGTAGCTCAGAATTAAAAATACCCTGACTGGGAGAGCAACATGGGGTTAGTATCTTGCCCAAGGATATTTGGCATGCAGACTAGGGGTAAGCCAGGAATCGAACCACCAAGCTTCCGAGCAGTGGGTGACCTGCTCTGCCGCCTGAGCTACAGCCACCCCTGTAAACATACAAAAAGACATACAAAAAAAAAAAAAATGAACAGAAAATGAATCTTATTCGACAGATTTTACCTAACCAAACAAAAGCAGATGCAACCACCAGGTACTTACTTAATTTTCCAGTATGCTTATAAATTCACCAGTATGCTTATAAATTCACCACATAACAAGACATCCATCCTTTTTTCTCTGTTTTATCTCTGTAATTTTTTGTTTACAATTGCTTTGATCTTTTGCTCATACTGAGGCTGCTGGCTTGTGAGCTCTGAGCTTTGGGAAGCTTTAGCTTTACCAACTTTTCCTTTAGCCTCTTAAAAATGTAAATTTTTAGCAGGGTGAGGTAATATAAGTTTCTGATTAGGTTTATTGTTGAATGTTTTTATGATGGGCCCCCTGCAAATAACTGTAATAAACGCTTTCAGTCACAGTTACAATGCTAATTCCATTTAACATGTACAGATGTTGCAAACCTGGAATATGTACAGTGGTCCCTCGCTATAACACGGTTCACCTTTCGCGGGCTCGTTGTTTCACGGATTTTTTTTGTGCAATTATGCATGTTGTTTTTGTTTGTTTGTTTTACAGCGCATGGTGTTCTGGGTACTGATTGGCTGTAGACCATTGTCAATCAATCTCGTGCTGTGTCTCCTGTACAGTACAGAATGTGTTCAGCTTGTCAAATTTACATAAATCTTTGATCGCTAGCAGTGTGTTTCTGAAGTGCTGTACTGTATGTTTGTAAGTTTTATGTCCAACAAACACAACGTCAACAAAACGTTTTTCACCGTCAAAGGCACCTGGGGTCAAAAGTGTGAACATTTCCATGCCTGTCTGAGAAAAGTGTGTAGTGAGGGATTTTACAGCCTTAAAACATCTATAATAATTGTAAAAAAAATGGCTCTACTTCGCGGATTTCACTTGTCGCGGGTTATTTTTTAGAACGTAACTCCCGCGATAAACAAGGGACCACTGAATTTGTTGACTTTCATGTAAAAAAGATATGAATAGGTCTGGAGTCTAGATCCAAACCTGTGACTATAACTACGTATTTAAATTATCACAATTTAATAAAATGAGTTATTCCTAAATCACTGGCCATTTCTTGACAAGGTTTAGATTTACCTTCACATGAGTTATAGGCCATAAATGATGCTCTAACAAAACATCTGTAAGCCTGTATTGCACAAATATCTAGGTTCATGATCTACTGTAAGTGCTCCTGTTACTTTTTATTTTCCATTCAGTTCCCACACCATTATAGTGTACATCACTATAATGGTGTGGGAACCCCCCATCATAAACATCAGATTAAGGGGGCTCCCCATCATCTGATCCCTGCAGTGTTTTGTGAAACAAAACAGTGCAGCACTGCACTGCACTGTTTTGTGAAGGGATGGGGCTTTTAGCCTCTGGAGTATAGTATTTGTTATTAGCCTATAACCACAGCTAAGCCGTTATAACACTGTATTGTAATTCTTTTAAATTAAATTCCTTTTCAGTCATTCATAGTCAAACACAATAATACAAATGTGTAAGATCCCAGAATTAAAATATTCCACTACAGTAGTTTAATACTTTTTTTTTTGTTTACTGATGTCAACAACATACCTTTTGATGTGAAGAGTCATTGACTACAGATGATTATTTTTTTTAATACTCAGTATTTTTCTAGGAATTTTTGTGTGTCTCCTACTAAATCTAATGCTCTGAATCCTTTTCATTTGTGGCATAGAAAATTAGTCTGGCAGTCAAAATGTACCATTTAACCAACATTAGTCTTGGGGTTTCTTTCTCCAATCCTAGGTGCATGGCTAAAACGCCACCACGCGTTCCTGTGCCTGGCCTTTGTATGGGTGTATGCAGCCTTCTGGGCCACAATGCCCCTGGTGGGCTGGGGAAACTACGCCCCGGAGCCCTTTGGGACCTCTTGTACCCTGGACTGGTGGTTGGCTCAAGCCTCAGTGTCTGGCCAGAGCTTCGTCATGGCCATTTTGTTCTTCTGTCTTATACTCCCTGCAGGGATCATTGTCTTCTCTTATGTTATGATCATCTTCAAGGTCAAGTCATCTGCAAAGGAAATTTCACATTATGATACACGCATCAAAAACAGCCACACCCTTGAGATGAAACTCACAAAGGTAGGTCCAACATTAGTGATCATGGAAGTGGAACAAAGAGCAAAGATTTTTGAGTGCTACTCAGTCCAAATTTATGATCAGAATATTATTTTGTGTCCAGGTGGCAATGGTGATCTGCACAGGCTTCTTGATAGCCTGGATCCCTTATGCAGTGGTGTCAGTGGTGTCAGCATTTGGTGAGCCAGACTCAGTGCCCATCCCTGTGTCTGTTGTTCCTACGTTGCTGGCCAAATCCTCCGCAATGTACAATCCCATTATCTACCAGCTTGTGGACCTGAAAATCTCAGCCTCCTGTTTTAAGGTTATGAAGAAACGAAGGCATTTTAGAAAGTCAAGGTAAAACTAGCCTTTATACATACATAAAGACATTTTCTGAAATGTTTTAGCAGTGGGAAAATTTTTGCCTTGATGCTTTCTGCTAGGAAACAATCTTTAGCCCAGAACAGATCATGGTTATAGGATTTCACCCTTTCAAAAACCTCTTATGGAGTCGAACAAAGCCTTGGCAATCAGGATTCAAAGAAAATAATCTGTGCTCAAAACTATTTCCAGAAAAGTGTTTAGCACAAAATATAAGATTAATGCTGAGGCCTTGAGATTAGTCAGCAACTCTCTGGCAACCTCCGGTCACTGGGAGAAAATGTGTATTCATTGACTAATTGGCAAGTTGTTAGTGGTTAGAGTTTGCTAGCTGTTACTGGGAGAAATCCCAGGTTCCAAATCAAAGAGTATGGTGCACCAGAAATCTCCTTGCAATTGCTTTGGTGACTAGCGGATTGCTGTCAATGATAGTTTGCATGGCACATAACAGCCTGTCTGCCATGCCATGCCAGCATGTCTGTAAAACTTAGTAACTAATCAGCAAGCAGCAGCAAGAAACTTGGAAATATGTGATGAAAACTGGAAACAAAAGACCATGAAGACCATTTACCATGAAAGTCAATGTTGGACCTTGTGAAATTTGTTGGTTACAGCGGTAAGGGTACAAGCAACTATGGGCAACCTCAGCAACCTACTACTAGTGACCAAAACAATCACAGGGAGATTTTTGCAATGTATTCTTTTTGTGACCAGTTTCATGTAGTGACAGTATGGAACAGCCCCCACAGATTTTTCCCTAGTAATCAGTGCTTATTAGAGGGCCAGTGACTGGTTTCTAGGCCTGAGTGACTAGGTCATAGCAATCTATTTCACAGCACTGCACAGAAAAGCAACCTTTTGCAACGACTTACAGTTGGTCAGGGAATACTCATTTTTCTCTTGTGACCTGTGGTTTCTAGGTGGTCTGGTTGCCCACTGACCTCTAGGTTTGTGTGACTGGGGCCTTAGGTTTTGGAGCAACCTCTATAAGGTTAGGAATGAGTTTTATTTTAGCCACATGCTAAATAGGTACATTTCATAAAGTAGAGACACAAGCCTTTAGGGGTTGCGTCAGGATGGGCATCTGGTGTAAAAAAATCAGATCATATATGCGGAACTACCTGTTTTGACTACCCCTTATGAACTTGGGGGCAGCTAAAAGAAGCTAGTTAAACTTTCAGATAATATCCCAAATCTTTTGATTCTAGTTTTTATTGTTAAAACCTTTTGCATATGGGTGTTTCAAATTGACAGAAAAGTGGACATTAACCAAACCCAAGCCAACCCTACTGGTAAACAATGACCTTAGATAGTTTAAAAGTTTTATACTTAAAGGTTTGCTTTACAATTTTTATTTTTTGCTTGTATATTGGTGAGCTTTTTTTGGTCTGACTATTCTATCATATGTTCACATCTCTGCAGGTTCTATGCCATCTCTGGCTCATTAAAAGACACACCACCAGCCAAAGAAGTCCACATTGAGGTGTGAGACAAATGTGAAGCTACATGACCTCTTTTTACCGCTTCTATTTTGGACAGTTGGACTTGTTCCCTGTCCTATGTGCTCTACCAATCATTCTCGACATTTTCTGTGACATTATGGACTGCATACATTTGTTCCCAAGTATCACAGCTTGGTTTTGCACCCACACTGGATATCCATGTAACCCTCAGCTCCCA
Organism: Perissodus microlepis; assembly: GCF_051167445.1. Taxonomy (NCBI): domain Eukaryota; kingdom Metazoa; phylum Chordata; class Actinopteri; order Cichliformes; family Cichlidae; genus Perissodus; species Perissodus microlepis. The sequence goes on from NC_140475.1 coordinate 27,208,386, forward strand.
ACTTCTTACTTGGAAAACATCTTTCCTATGTGGTGTTCTTCCCATGTGGTCACTTGAATGGTGTTGTTTTACATTGGCAGTGTGCAATGTGATAAACCTACTCTTTCAGCTTCCCCCTCATTATTACAGACACATTGTTTGTCAATGTTATTAGCAAACAATGCACATCTTACTGACTTACGAGCATTTTTGCTACCAGCTCTTCGCCACTGTCAACCCAAAACTTAAGATATACCTGTTTTGGTGGAGAAAAAAAAAGTAAAACTATTACAAATATTTCAAAGGTTTAATTTAAGCATATTTCAAATGCTCAACTGCAATTTAACACTGCAACAACCTTAGCACATGTAAGTCATGTGCCAGTGTGGCCTCAAGCTCAAAGTATCTTTACTGTTGTCCTTCGTACTCTTACACGTGTGGCTTCTATACTGTAAATATATATCAAAGGCAAAAGGCACTGGATCACCTTAGTTTCTATGTTTTCTTCAGCTTTTTACTACACAGAACCGGTTATGTCACTTTGATTCATAAAAGTAGTTAAACTAACATTGTTACTTTTAAAACAAAGCCAATTTATCTAATTGTAGTGAATTTTTTGCAGAAACCAATCATTTAAAGTGACAACACCTAAAGTTTTTTTTAGTTCTATTTTTCAATATTAACTGTTGTGGTAATGGGCACAGAAATAATAATAGTTAAATCAGGGACCATTTTTATTGTGTTCATTGTTGGGTGTCTTTTTTTGCTAATGCAAGAAATTCATTAAAGAGTAATGCTGAGAATCAGATTTTTAAAAAAATCTTGTATATGTGTAATAAGTATGAAATTATAGCTCAGAGGCAATGAGCTTTATCTTAGCAGAACAACAAGTAACACTACTACTACTTGTTTAATCCAGGTACCAGTTGATAAGTTAAAGGTGATAAATTATTGTTTCGTGGGCAGTTGTGTACTAAAACCAATTGTAACATTTGTTAAAGATGTAGTTTGAGATTTCAGTTAGTCAGCTTTTGATTTCTCTGTAGACTAGATTTTCAACTTTTAGACTTTTCATCTAGCCTTTTCTCCTTGACTGCATTTTTTTTTGTACATTTGTATTAAGCTAATTTTGTTTCTCAATTGTAGCTTCATACTTATAGATACACGAGAGTGACATCTCTCAGTTGACTGAGAAGACATCTAATTTAAGGATCGTGTGAGACAGTGCTATTGCTGGCAGTTAATTGGCTAGCTAGCAATTGCTTGCTTGCCATTGCTACTAATATGCTAATGGAATTGCATCCAAGCATTGGGAAGTCATTTATATGTAACTCTGTGAGTTCTAAGTCATTATCAGTGATGACCTTAGTCATGTTTGTGTATTCCTTCCCTTAGCATAGCCAAATACCTACCCAAAGAGATATAAACATGGTACCATGAATCTCCCATTAGGCCCCAGAGGGGGCCTAATGGGATTATGACTAGAAGAAATTATGACTAGAAGCAAGTTGCTATCAGCAATCTTCTCAACTTGGGTGTATTTGCTTTATTATTTTATGTTTCTGCACATACTTGAAGTCTCTCATTTATGAAAATGTTTATGGAATTTATGTTTAAAGGTCACATGTATGTTTCAGGATGGAATATAACCAATGGTAAGAAATGTGCTTTACTTGTTTTAGCATTAATAGCTTACACAGCTTAACTCCACAATAGCTACTTGGTTATGGGTGAAGGAATGAGACTGAAATGGTTGATTCTCCACTGGCAAACACAGGATCTCTTTGATGCTCTGAACATTCAGTCACCTGGAAATGAAATAGATGGAGTGGGTGGAATCAGATCTGCTTGCATCATTAGAGTAAATCAAATTTCACTGTGCTGGCAAACAAAGATGGAGACAAAGTGGTTGATAAATTGATAATGTGAGTCTTACACCTGATGAAAGTCCTCATAATGAAGTGTTAATTATCTTTTGAGATGGGCTGAGGTATCATTTCTGATTAAATAAATCTAATAATTATGATAAATAGATTAGCAACAATCTGTGAATTAGTAAAGTCTTGCATGAGAGTCAGGCATACTTGAACTCTGTATCTTCATATTTTAACATATTTTAACATTTGTTATTTTTTTTAGAATGAAAGTTATGGTTATGGCTAATGACCTTTACATTTTTTGCGTTAAAAAAGTACTATAGCAGTTAGGGCTGGGCCATATTATACCGTTCACGGTAATACCGGTACAATGTTAGGCAACGATAAGAAAATAAAATATCGCGATAGAATATCGGTAAAAGGCGCATGCGCAGTGCCTTTGTTTTCATACGCACATGGCCGAAAAAGCATGGCGGCAACGGAGAATGAGAAGGGAGAAAGCGGATCGTTGAGTGAAACGGATGAACCAGAATTGGTTTATAAAAATGGTGCAACTTCAGTGGTGTGGAACTGGTTTGGTGTTTGTCCGTCAGATACACACCAAAGCACTTTTTTTTTTTGTAGAACATGCTAGCGGGCAGTCGTTATTGCCGTATTTGTCGGACTAAGGTGCTCGTAAATCTGGGAGTAATCTAGGTCCTAAACTCCGTCAAACAAACACTGCAAAAAAACTGTCTAAATTCTTTCATCTTTAATAAAACGATCAGCATTGCTGCTTTACCAGGCGTAACTATGAAGTTTAACATCCAGGCATCCATGAAAACAGAATTTATTACATTTAACGGAGTTAGAAGTTAGCAGTAAGTTAGCGGAAGTTAGCTCGCTAGTTTCGCTAGTTACCTAAGCATGATATAGCATGTTCTGACTGAGAGATTTCTGAAAAAATTCAAACGTACAGCTCTGCTATCATTTCCAACATAAATGAAGACAGGAAACTAAACAGCAGTGATGTTTGTAAGGTTACTGAAGTTGGGCTAGCTGGTATATAATGATGTGCTACGTGATTGCTAGCGACACAGCTATGTTCGCATAACATAAACAGTGAAGCTGGAGGATAAACGCTCACTTTTCCACTCAATAAAAGTTAACGTGAAGGTTCCTGATGGTTAGAGACAAATGCAATTGCATGGCAGGATGCTGTAAACGGACCAAACTTCAGTCAGGAGAATAACTGAGATAATCCATCCACAATAGAAGGTTAGTCATTAATATACTGCAACAACATGGGAATTGAGCAGCTGTGATAGAATACAGCATTAATGAATCAATGGTACAGAAGTGGAGGAAGCAAGAAGAATGAGTTGGATTAAGTTTGATTTATCTGACTGCTTTGTTCCGCTTAATGTGTCTTATAATCCTGTGCACTTTATGGTCCGAAAAATACGTATTTGACTTTTTTATTTGGCACACTGCAGTTTAATGTTGCAAAGCACCTGTTTTTGACTTCAGTGGATATTATACATGGTTATGCATGGTTATGGTTATCAGGATATGTCAGCCCATTTCTACTGGAAATGTTTTTTGGTTAAACTTTCAGCAAAGAATTTGCATTTGCACTGTTAAATTTTTATATAGGTTTAATGCACATAAAAAACAGCTGCTTGTTTAAGTGAAAATAAATGGATGGGGTTTTTTTTGCGCTAGTAACGTTGTGGAGTTGTATTTAGTCTCGCATCAATTATATCGTCAGTTATATCGTTATCGCAGATTTTCAAATCTACATCGTGATAAATATTTTTGGCCATATCGCCCTGCACTAATAGCAGTTTTGAAAAGGACTTGTCTTGGCTTATTTACATTGACATGTTACAAAATGGCATTTACTATTTTGTTGTTTTTACCTTTAATGTATGACTTTAAGAGCTAATTATGTATGTCTCCTATCGTGGTTAATGTAGCAGATTCCTGAGCAAAATAGCAAAAAAAAAAAGTTATAGATCAGTTGATGGATTCTGGAACCTCGTTTTGACTTATAGGTACCTTTTAGTTTTTAGGGCTTTAATTTAACAGATCACCAAAAGTTGGATTGTGGTAAAAAAAGAGATTTTAAAGAAATTAATTTTTACTCAATAGAATTTGAAGAAATAAGCTGCTCTGACTTAATGTTCGAAACATCTGTGTATTCTATCAACGCAATAGTCAATCATCTGAAGTTGAACTAGAGCTGGGCCATATTTCAGTGTAAAAGCCAATTTTACCACAAGATTTTGCAGTTCGTGAGGTGAGTCAAAGCAAGTTGTTAAGACATATTATTTAGAATGTGCTAGGAAAAGTCAAAGCCCCTCGATGAACTGGGAGAAGAATTAAAAAGAAACATGTAAAGTTAAAAGAACAGCAGCACACGTCCGTTGGTGGTAAACATTTTTGTCAGAATTTGCAGATGATGGTTACAAAAATGACCTTTAAAGGTGGTTAGTTTCACCCATAACCAATATGCTGGTCACGTTTAGGAGCTGGCTAAAAAAAAAGATCACAAGTTCACTTAACCTTTGGTCAAATTGTGTCACTTCAGCAAAGGAAAAAAATCAATTTTAACATGGATTTATAAATGTTAAAATGCAGTTTTATAAAATATGTAAAACTAAGCCGGTTTGTGTTTTACCAGGCAGAGATGACTTTGACTGTATAAGAAACTTCTGAAAGCACTGGGTTTTTTTGTGTGTGTACGTGTTTACTGTTGTTCAAGTGACATATTTGACCCTTTTGTTTCACAATATTCAGTTCAATTTTGTGCTCAACAAAAACACGCCAGTGTCAATCACAGTTAGCTTCTCTACAAGTCATCTAAACATGGCACATGTAGAGCTAGAAAGCTGAAAACCAATAAATGAGGTTTACCACTCAGAGAATGTACCTATTTTATTACTTATTTTCTTTTTATCAAGTCTTTATAACTAGACCATTTTTAAGTTCAGAACACAGAGAAAACTAGTTTTAAGCCAGTCGGCAACAATTTTACAGTTTGATCAACCCAATCAAGGCGTTCTTTTATGCGATTAGATGTAGGGGACTGCATTGTATTTTTGTATTTTAATGTATTTTTATATTGTGCATAACCAGCTGCACTTTACAATATATATTCTTGATAAAATCTTCACAGAGGTATTCAAAACGTGGTGTTTATTGCAAGCTGTTGTATTAGATTACCGTTGGTTCTCCTTTGTTCTCAGTTTCCTTGGTATGTTTTTAGCTCCCTGCTTGCATCTATAAATGCTTGCTGACGTATTTATGAATTATTTGACTTATAGTGTACATATTACATTGGCTTAAATTTATTTAAATACTTTTGAGAGAACTGTTTTATTTCTTCATTCCTCTTTTTGTTTTTGAAAAGATGTTGTGATTTCAGTTGTGTCTGCATGGGTGAGTTTTCTTTAAGAGTCAGGAATGATCCAGCTGATGATTATGCACAGAGAAAAATTCGAACACAGGTTGTCATCTGGTTGCCCCTCAATTCATGTGTAAAATCTTTCGCATCCATTACGAAGTTTACAAATGAATTATTTGAAATCCTGAATGCTGGGAATGGAGCCTGGCCTGTCGGATAATGGTGACTGTATTGGTGTCTTGTTTGGCTTAGAGATGAATCTCAGGTATTGGCTGTTAGTTGTTTTAGTGTTTTGCTAGACTTTTCAGAATGGGGTCAAAATGTGTAAATTGTATTGCAGAAAGAACAGGGAATTTGAAACGTTTGAATGTTTGTAATGCAGTTTATTGGCACACAGTAAAATATAGATGTAATGTGGTTTTGAGCAAGTAACAGAACTAAATGTCTGTGAAGGTTCTCAGTCATCCAGGTCATCGTAGTCAAAGGAGCTTGCAAAGAAAAGCGTCTGGACTTCTTTAAGTTACTTGAAGATGTTTCACCTCTCATCCGAGAAGCTTCTTCAGTTCTAAGGTCAAATGGTGGAGAGTCCCAGATATTATCTAAGGTCAAATGGTGGAGAGTCCCAGATATTATCTGGGACTCTCCACCATTTGACCTTAGAACTGAAGAAGCTTCTCGGATGAGAGGTGAAACGTCTTCAAGTAACTTAAAGAAGTCCAGACGCTTTTCTTTGCAAGCTCCTTTGACAACAGAACTAAAACTACATTAAAAAGTCAAAACAACATTAAATCAATTGATAAAGATGAAAAACGGTTATCAGTATTACTACTACTACTAATAATGATAATACCAGAGCAAAATATTTAGAAATTGAGATATTTTTGGCAGTAATGAGACACCATACATAAGGCACATGTGGTTTTTTTGTTTGTGTCACGGGTTGCTTAGAGGATCCACTCGCAGGACTCCTTAGAGGATCCACTCGCAGGACTCCTGGGTAGCGTTCAAACAGAGATTGTTTATTACAGATCTTCACCAAGTGTATGTACAGACAGTGTGAGGTTAGTGCTATATACAAGACGTGAGGGGCAGGGGTCCAGGGCTCCAGGGAAAACGGGGAAATCACACACGCGCTCAGAACAGCCTCTCTCCACTCCGCTAGCGACCTGTCACTCCTTCCACACTCCACACGGGGAAACACGGGGACGGGTCCGGGGAATCTAGGAACAAAGGAACACATTAAGTCTCTGAGACAGAGGCACGGGAAACTTGAGCTAGGTGTGTACTGACAAGAGCCTTCACAACAATCCAGCGTTGAACAGCTGATCTCCTCCTTCTAATATACCAGCTGGTCTGATGAGGCCCAGGTGTGCACGATCCGGGAAGGCGTGGACCGAGGGCGTGAACCCGCCATGAGTTCCGCCCCGGCAAAACAGGGGAGAGGGAGAGAGAGAGGAAAAAGAGAAGAGAAGGGGGGCTAGGAGTGGAGAGATGCTGATCAGCGCCTTGCCGATCCCGCAGGTCGTGACAGTTTTCTTGGTTTGACTACCTTCAAAACTCTACAGTGGGAAAGATTACCTTTATCTTATGCCAATGTCAGTAGAATTTGTAGGTTTACTATATTCATTTTTAGTCTAACTTAAATTTAAAAGCCCAACTTAAATTATTTTTATTTCTTTTATTTTTCTTAAATTGTGATTCTAATGATTCATTTCGAAAGCTCTTTAAGGTGTCAGTCACACAGACCTACAGTATAGATCATTTGGCAACCATATGGCAACCTGGGGTTCAGAAGTAGATTTCACAGTGACAGTAAGCAACCTCTTGCAACTGGTTGGCAAATACTAATTTTTCTCTTGTGCAGTTTCCAACTGGTCTCTAGGTCTGTAAGTCTAATATAAACACTGTATGCACATATATACATTTCTATGTCTTGTCGAAAGGCTCACATATAGTGCCCAAAAAGTTGATTCCATTGATCTGAACATAGCATTTTCAGTGGGAGAAATGTTTCAGTCATTGTGCAAATGTACTGTTTATAAGGTTGGGGAAACCTGCAGTCAGCTGAGACTGAAGAAGTCACTTGGATGAGTGACGAAACGTTTCTCCCACTGTAAACGATGTCCAGATGAACAGAAAAGAAAAGAAGACTTTTGGAAATTTACTTACCTGGATGATTGAGCATGCATCAAGACTAGGGATGGGTACCGGTATCCGGTGCCATTATGGCACCGGTTCTGACATAAACAGTAGTAACCAGACCGAAAAGCAGCGCACATTTCGGTGCTTTTTTTCCTGAGATGTCACACACTTTGGATTCTAGCCAATCATTTTACCTTTGCGAGCATAGTAGGCGGGCCCAGGTACATACGTTCTTTTAGAGCAGAGCTACAGATTAAAAATGCCCAAAGCGAAGCGGTCAAAAGTCTGGCTGTACTTCACAGCAAAAGATGCAAACTCAGCAGCCTGCAACAAGTGCTTTAAGGTGATACTGTGCAAAGGAGGTAACACCTCGAATCTGATGAAACACCTGGCGACGTATAGCATTTTGTTAAAAGCCGAGAAATGCGCCGTATTTGATAGCTTGCTGCGAGACCGAGCACCGAGCACATCTACTGTGGGTGGGTTGCCTGTTATCGACCCGGAGTTAGCAACATCCCCCAAAAACCCGAATATTAGAGTCCTGGCCCCTAGCCCTGCCCTGGATGATGATGGCAGCAACAGCCGTTCTTCTCTGCGTGAGTAGCTTAATGGTGTTCGTGTGTAATGTACGTTGAGTAGGCTAACCACGTTATTACATTAATGCATGTAAGGTGAACTAGCAAACACCGTTGTAGTTACATGCGGTTGTCTTCTTGTTTGATGGCAGATGCTCCCTTCACCCTGGCCAAAAAGGCTAAAATGACCAAAGAAAAAGTGGGAAACTGCTAAACATGAGAGGTTTTTGGACAAAGTTGGTGTTTTTTCCATTGTTTAAGCACTGCTTCCAGCCAAGAGTGATGCCATAAATCCCCTATAGCTGCAGAAAAGGCTAACATTGTTATCTTTTTACAAAAAACAGCTGAACATGAGAGGTTTTTGGACCAATTTTGTGTTCTCCATTCTTTAAGCACCGGTTCGAGCACCGGTTCGAGCACCGGCACCGTTTCAAAAGTACCGGTTTGGTACTGGTATCGGATAAAACCTAAACAATACCCATCCCTAATCAAGACTCACATGTAGTGATGAGACTGTATAACAAATGTGTGTCGATAGTTCTGTGCCATTCCAGTGAGTAACAATTGTGTGTTTCAAGTGTATTGCACACTGAGTACCTTGTTTTGATCACCTGTTATATATTGCAATCATGCAGTAACTTGCAACTCTCTTGTGTTATGTGATTTCTTGAAAGATGGTGCAAATAAAGAAGGAACAGTGTATTGTGATGAAAATGTTTTTTTCCCCTCACTGTGTATATCTTTCAGCACTGCTCCCTCAGCCAAATACATTCTCTCTGCTTTGAGCGTTGACTAATGTGCGTTGAATTCTTACATTTAACAAATGACCTGCTTTGCATTCTGAAGATGTGAGAAGTTTCAGATGAACAGAGTAGATGATTTCAGTTTTCCAATATCTATGAGCAGCTATCAAATCCAAGTTCAGCTCTTTAAACGAAATATTGAGGGAACACTTGGCTATGAAACTCCTTTTTAGTCAGTTGTCCAATTACATCTGAACATAGAGGACTATGTACAGTGGCTTGCAAAAGTATTCAGCCCCCTTGAACTTTTCCACATTTTGTCACATTACAGCCACAAACATGAATCAATTTTATTGGAATTCCACGTGAAAGACCAATACAAAGTGGTGTACACGTTAGTAGTGGAATGAAAATCATACACGATTCCAAACATTTTTTACAAATAATGGAAAAGTGGGGTGTGTGTAATTATTCAGCCCCCTTTGGTCTGAGTGCAGTCAGTTGCCCATAGATATTGCCTGATGAGTGCTAATGACTAAATAGAGTGCACCTGTGTGTAATCTAATGTCAGTACAAATACAGCTGCTCTGTGATGGCCTCAGAGGTTGTCTAAGAAAATATTGGGAGCAACAACACCATGAAGTCCAAAGAACACACCAGACAGGTCAGGGCAGGTCAGGGCAGGTCAGGGCAGGGCAGGGCAGGGCAGGGCAGGGCAGGGCAGGCTTAGGCTACAAAAGCAGGCTTAGGCTACAAAAGCAGGCTTAGGCTACAAAAAGATTTCCCAAGCCTTGAACATCCCACGGAGCACTGTTCAAGCGATCATTCAGAAATGGAAGGAGTATGGCACAAATGTAAACCTACCAAGACAAGGCCGTCCACCTAAACTCACAGGCCGAACAAGGAGAGCGCTGATCAGAAATGCAGCCAAGAGGCCCATGGTGAGCTCTCTGTTATTGTTATTGACTGGACCATGTCTGATCAATAACCCTCTATAACTCACTGGTGATTTGTGAACATAAATCTTCCTGAAATGGACTACTTGGCAGACTTAACTCTAAAAGCTTCTGCCATTGACCTGATGACACCAGTGAGAAATGCTGTGTACAAAATCAAAATTAGGTTAAAGGAATTAGAGCTAGCTAAACGAAGGAATGTGTGCTTGTCTAAAAACCAAGGAAACAAATCAGGGCAAAGAAGTTCGTACTGTACCACTTGGGATTGAGAGTCTTATGGTCAGCATAAGTCTCCTGCTAATACTCGTGTTACTGCATGACTGAATTTGACATAAACCAAATCTAAATGACATCTGCAGTATGTGTCTTGGTGATGCAAAATATACTGCTCTGAGCTTAAGGAGGGATAGTTTCCTACAACTTGAGCATACTGAGCACAATGTGACTTTAAGAAACACACAGTCCTGTGAAAAACTCATCATAAATCTCCACTGGCTCCTGGTCAAGCCACACATTACTTACAAGATCCTACTTGTTACTTATAAATCCTTCAATGCTCTGGCTCCTCAATACCTGTCTGACCTGCTGCATCCACACAGTCTCTGACACTATGGTCCTCAGCTATGGGTTTGGTACCTGTCCCTTGGACCAACATTTATACCTTTGAGGACAGAGCCTTCACTGTGGCAGACCCCACCCTCTGGACCTCTCTCCTATTTGAATCTGTAACCTTTTTGTTTTTATAAACTCTTTTGTAAAAAATTATTGGGTTACTTGAAAGATGCGTTACAAATCTAAGTCGTCGTCATCATCATCATCATCATCATCATCATAATAATAATAATAATAATAATAATAATAATAATTGGTAGATTTGTGGCAAGTTTTAACTGTCAGTAGATGGCCATAGAAGTGACTTTGACCTGGTGTAGTTCATGATAAACTCTGTGACTGCAAGATGCTCTGGTCCTCTGGCTGCAAAACAGATTCCACCACTCCGCTACCACCGTGCTTGACAGTAAGAGGTATTTGTGCTAATATTCTGTGTTTGGTTTTCTCTAAGTGTGGTACTGTGCATTAAGGCTAAACATCTTTGGTCCAAAGGAAATTTTTCAAGTGGTGTGGTTTGTTCAGATGCAACTTTGCAAACCTAAATCATGCCGCCATCGTCTTTTCGGATGGAAGTGACTTTCACAAACTTGAATACTCTAGAGTCATTTTCTCTGATTTAGTGATTAGTGATTTAGTATATGTGATATGTTGAATTGAGGGGCAATTTTACCATTTATGCCTCAGATGGCAAAGGACACATTATAAATTTCTCTGAGACCTCAGTGGTTAACTGGAAAATCCTCAGAGGTAAACTCATTGCTTTTGGAATTTCTGACTAATTCTGTATTCTCATGAGGTAATTTAACCATATCCAAATCAAAGCCGTCCGCACCCCTTGTTCTCTGAGCAAACAAATATGTCCATTTTTTCCAGCTCGGCCTCTGGCTTGATTCTTTAATATCTATATCTTGAGAAAAAGTAACCTGTTTTCTGTGCACTCTCATTATAATTCTACCTTAACCTCTGAAAACATAATGCTACCTGCAATACAGTTGTTGTGTGGCAATAGTGTGCAGAATGTCTGTGTTTGAGCAAAAGTTATTTAGTGTGTAAACTAAAGAAAATAATGGGGTGCTACCCCTCAGCCTCCCAGTAGATGCACCTATGGCATCATTTGGAAAATCCTCGGTCTTTCCTGATTCATTGTGTTCACAAAATTTCAGAAAACCTGACCTCTGACCTTGACCTTGAGATCAGGGTCAGAGTCAAAGTTGTCTGAGATTTTTAGTAGATTTGTCTGTGATAAGAATGTTAAAATCCCACATTGCCCTTTTCTTGCGTTAACATATTCACAAGATGTTCAGAATTGTGATGGGTTTTGAACTCATCTGAGATTTTGTAGATGCACCTATCACTACATCGTGTTGTTCTCAAGTTATCAATTTCACAAACTTGAGCGTCCAGGACAACAACCTATCAGCCTATTACGGATGAGGGGTAAAAAAGGTTGAACAAATTGTTGTACTGGGACTCTAAGAAAGAATGGATCTGCAGGTTATTTATGACCAAAGATGATTTATTATTTGATTATTGAATTTGAGTGTTCCATCCACCAAAATTATGAGCCAGTAAATAACATTTATTCACAAATGAAACAAGCTTGACCCCTAGGCAAGTAATTATTAAGAAAACAATCATTGTCTTTGTTTAGTTAATTGAATTATTCTGCTCAGTGCGTAAAATGCCTATTACAAATAAGAAATATTCAATTCAATTTCAATTTTATTTATACAGCGCCAAATCACAACAACAGTCCCCTCAAAGCCTTTTATATTGTAAGGTAGATCCTTCAATAATACACACAGAGAAAAAACAACAACAATTATATGCAAGCACTTTGGCGACAGTGGGAAGGAAAAACTCCCTTTCAACAGTAAGAAACCTCCGGCAGAACCAGGCTCAGGAAGGGGCAGCCATCTGCCGTAACCGGTCAGGGTATGACAAGGTAGACAGGATAAAAGACATGCTGTGGAAGAGAAGCGGAAATTAATACCAAGTATGATTCAATACAGAGAGGTCTATTAACACATAGTGAGTGAGAAAGGTGGCAAAGAAGAAATACTCAGGGCATTATGGGAATCCCCCAGCAGCCTACACCTATAGCAGCATATCTAAGGGACGATTCAGGGTCACCTGATACAGCCCCAACTATAAGTTTTAAGCCTAATCTTAATAGTAGAGATAGTGTCTGCCTCCCAAATCCAAACTGGAAGCTGGTTCCATAGAAGAGGAGCCTGAAAACTAAAGGCTTTGCCGCCCATTATACTTTTAAATACTCTAGAAACAACAAGTAAGCTGCAGTGTGAGAGCAAAGTGTTCTAATGGGATGATATGGTACTATAAGGTCATTAAGATAAGATGGGGCCTGATTATTTAAGACCTTGTATGTGAGGAGCAGGATTTTGAATTCTGGATTTAACAGGGAGCCAATGAAGAAAAGCCAATATAGTAGAAATATGCTCTCTCTTTCTAGTCCCTGTCAGTATTCTTGTTGCAGCATTTTGGATTAACTGAAAGCTTTTCAGTTTTTAGGAGTTTTTAGGACATCCTGGTAATAATAAATTACAGTACAGCCTAGAAGTAATAAATGCATGAACTAGTTTTCAGCACAACTCTGAGGCAGAAATACTAATAATATATAAAACAAGTCATGTCAGAGTGCTAGTTGCATTGTAAGAGGCGCAGAGTAATGATTATGAGCACAAATGTTTAAAATTCAAAGGTCTTACAACAGTCAACTTACTGGATAAAGAAAGGCCATTCCCAAAAAACAGCTACATCTAAAGTACGTAGGTGGGTATACATATACAGAAAACATTTACATTCCATTTCTACAAGAAGCCTGTTTAGAAAATGACCACATAGTTCAGTATTATTTGAGTTACCAGGGCTTTGTATGCACTGCCCTCTCGTGGCCACCCAGGAGAACAACATGACCTTGTTTAGACAACAAACATTTAAATAACATAACATGTGAGGTTGTTGAATTTTTTTTTTACAGCTCTTTTTGGACAAATGATCAATAAAACATACAGCACACATTAATGGTTCGCAATGGTAGAGTAGAGGAGGAGGAATTTTTTTTTAGAAAAAAGCTAATAAAAATCAGCAGTGAAAACACTGAAGATCACATCTGCTTTAACTCTGATGCAATGCAAAACTGTAATGAGTGTAAATGTTCCTGCTGACGTTGCTGTGATGAAGTTAAATAGGCTCGGGTGTGTCAAGCTTCACGGAATGTGCAACGTACAGATTACAACCAAGGTTAGAACCTGGACTGCGGAACAAGCATCCAGCCAGGATATCTACCCAGGGTAACTGAAGCAACTGCAGTCAGAATGAGCAGTTATCATCTCTTAAAGTTAACCAAGGTGGTCTCAACCTAGTGATAAGTGCCTTCACATAAAAGGGCCCAAACTTCCATCTGTTTTAGGATTGTGTTGCAATACAAATACTGTTAGATCAGTCAAATCACAGTTCCCTCTACTGATGAGCTCTGCTATCAGTGCTTGTCAGAGAAAGTCATTGTTTTGATCATCGTCCACTGAGCTTCCAAGAACGGTAACGCTGTGTGGAGTTTACTCTCAATGTGCCATGTTCTCTGGATCCTCCTACACTTCAAAGACATGCATGTTAGGTTAACTGGTGATTCTAAAAGGATCAAATTGCACAGAATAAAATGCTGTCTGAATGCATTTCTATAAGGAGAGAATTGTTGTGTGGCCATTCTGGATATATGATAAACAGATTTGATGCATTTGTGGTGTCTTTACTGAAGACTCCATAGCTTTTCTTCCAATGTAGTTTAAAAAGTTAGCTGCTTATCCACATTCCTCAAAACTTTTCACTCCCTTCTCAAAACCTGAATGAAAAAACTAAAGTGACAAAAACTGCAAAGGGACTAATTTGGTCCATGAACCCCAGGTTTGTTAAACTAAGCATTTACAAAATGTCATAAAATTAATTGCACTTTCAAATAACCTTAACTGCTTACTAAAAATTATCATTTCATTTTTGTCAACAGGACAATGATTCCTTAATAATTAACTTTAATAAACTGTCTAATTACTGTTTATTAATGATGGTTATTATACAGCCATTTAAAAGGCTAGAGGTGGCCCTTTAATCGAGTCAAATTAAAGGGCCACCTCTTTAATTTACAAAACTGCTGACTAAGAGCTCGATATTTGAAGATAATCTCTTCCTTTTGTGTACAGTGCTTTGTGACTGCCTGCCAATGAAAAGTGTTTAATAAATAAACTTTACTTACTTACAACTGGTCAATCTACTGTCATTAAAATGAATCGATCAGAGTGGATCTGTCTTCACCTGTCTTGTTTTTGGAAATAAAACTAATTTCAAACCTGATAACCTAAGATCCAGAAATGCTTCATGTATAGTACTGCTGGTTTGCTAGCAGTACTATACATGAATTTTCATATTTGGTGAAGCCATCCAGTGGGCTGGACTGGACGTTGTGGCAGCCCTGATTTGTTCCTTCACCTCTGAGCCTTAGTGAACAGTTGACATACTGACCAGGTAGTGTGCAGAGAATCCACTAGGTGGTGCGATTGCTCTTCCTCTCTGAGCTCAAAAGCTGCTGATGCTCAGAAGAAGCAACTTCAGCTTCCCCAGCATGACTGATAGAAAAATCTCTGTATTTCTTTAAAAGAGCTCTGAAAATGGAGCAGGAGTGTTCTCTCCCTCTAGTGATTGAATATTTTTCCATATTTTCTCTGCTGGGAGGAAAAAAAACACGAGCTGCTGTGATTTTAGGAGATATAACAGTCACATAACGGTGCTCTTCCCACAGCACCATGTGCAGTATCCTTATTCTCCACCCTTATCTCATCCCTCCCGCCTTCCAATTTCTGTGATATTGGCTCCCAGCAAGAAACCCTCCACACACCCCAACATGTTTATTATTTCATTATTTGGCTTTTCTTAAGTTGGGGGTGAAAGAAAGTAAAAGGGGAAGGAGGCCTGCCCTAGAATGAATGCCGGAGCTCTTTAAATAACAGTGTGAACCTACAGGTAGCAGTTATACCGCCTGTCTCCAATGTTGTTTTGAAGTGGCGATTGCAGCAGTACCAGCTAAAGCAGGAAGCTGGCGAGATGATAAGGAGATAAAATCCAGGGCTTCCATGAATATTTTATTTTGGGAGAGATGCAGGAGGTGGGAGAGGATGAGAAGCAGTTTGGGCAAAAAAGAAAAAAGTGTCAAATTGAGGTGCTTCAGCTGGCTTCAGCTGCTGTCTGTCTCTCTTTCTCTCTTCTCATCTGCTTGTCTCCTTTCCCCCAACCAGATGGACTAGCTTCATTATCTAACTGCTTTTTAAAAAGCATAGACCCTAGCATAGACCCTACTATAGCACATGGACACAAGCAAGCAGGTGGTGTAAACTTAATGGTAAATAGAGCCCCCAGAAAAAGCTCAGAGCTCCCTTCCAGTTCATTTCTTCTGCTTGAACAACATTCTTCCACAAATGTGTTCCTTGATTTGATGTTTGGATGGTGGTGCTCAGCTGAGCTGACTTGTAGTGGCTGTGAAGGCTACAGCTGTGTGATTTGTACAGTCACCAACCATTCAGTTACCTGAAGGTCTATGTGGAAGCATCTCAATTATTTTATTTATCTCGATTATTTATTTTTTTCCTAACTCTAACCTACCTAAACCCAGTTAAACTAAACTTAAGAGTGTATGAAACCATTTCTGAGACTTCTTAATATCTTCTTCTTAATGGGTGAGTCATACTGGAGAAGAAATAGGACAGTATCCTCCTTGTGGCCAGGAAATTGGTGGCTGCCTGATCAAGCATGAATTTATCTGTTGAGTTACCAATGTGTTGGAAAAAAACATCTCCAGTGCAGCTACTATTGTAATTCTGATCCAGTATCATATAGAATTCTTTGTCTTTCTTCTGTTTTTGACAGAAGAGATTTTATTTATTTACCCTTGCATATATTATTTTTTGCCATAACTGCTCATCTTTATAGACTAAGAACAGATCACAGTTTCACTGAAATCCAGTCTGTAGATGTGAAGATGTGCCTCAGGAGGTAAATGAAAGGAAAAACTAAGTCTCTCTTACTGTGATTATAGAGGCATAAATTAGTCATATTTTTATAGTTTATTTGAAGCAGATTGAACAAACTAATTCTCCATATTGCTCAGCAATGTTCCATATTTTCATATTTTTATCCTTACCCAGATGCATTATATGCATGCCTTTAACTTTGATTTATGATGGGAAGCTTTGCTGAGTATACACATACCATGTGTTTCAGCAGCGTTCAACTTCCCAATTTAATCATTTCGCACTTTCACACACAAGGAAGGTGTCCAGTAAAACTTCAGCTTTTATCCATTTGTTAAAAGGTGGCAACGCTAAAGCAGTTGGTTAATTTGCTAAATGATCTCTTTATGGTTACAGTCTGATGAAGTCAGCAGCAGCTAGCTTTTGTTTCACTGCACTTCTCAAAAGATGTCAAATTTTATTTTGCCAAATTTTAGTCTTCCAATAAATTAAGTAATTGATATTGGTTGCATTTTCTGCTTCTTGTTGACTACAATACAGCACCAGTAGTTGAGATGTGATTCCACAGGCTTGGCTGTAGAAGGTAGCATCTGTATGAAGAAAGCAGTAAAACAGAGAAGCTTACTGGCAGTCTGACTGCAGCTTACTTTTGATGGCATTATCTTAGCCTGCAGTAACACTGTGATGTTGGTCGTTTTTGACCAGGATATATCCTTGATAAGAGATTTTTTTAGTTTTGTGATTATTGTTTAGTTGTAGCTTCATTTAAGATAGGAGAGCTTGTGAGTTGGAACCACCACAGGAAAGGAAAGTGGAACCAGATGTGTAGAGGAATGCGGGGACATACGATACCACCTCCTGAGTTAACGGTCTCCCCCCTCTCTCACTCTCCTTTTAAGGAAATGTTTAAGTTTCTATACATACCAAGCTATCTCCTGTTTCAACAGATAAGCTAAAGGTTTCTCCTATTATGGAAACGTTTTTGTATACTGAACATACCACTCCTACTTCCTTGAAAGCTCACTTGGAGTATAAATAAAGAATGCGCTGAGAGCCCTGGGCGGTTTTTCTGTCACATCTGTTGTGCGCACTTTGAAAGCAGAGCAGATCGGACCGTGACCGCCCATGCGCATGTAAAAATTAGATATCTGAGTGTGACTTCATTTGCCTTTCTAATAATTTTCTCTTCACAATCCTTTAGTGCACACATTAAGCAAATATGTCAGACTGCATTCTTGCATTTAGGAAATATCTCTAAAATTGGAAACATCCTGTCTCAGAGTGACGCTGAAAAACTAGTTCAAGCATTTATTACTTCTAGGCTTGACTATTGTAATTCAGGTTGTTCTAGAAGTTCCTTAAAAAGCCTAAAGTTGCTAAAACTTTGAATGTGTCCCCAAGTGAGGTCACAAAAACCATCAAGCGCGACGATGAAACTGGCTCACATGATGACCGCCCTCTTCCGAGTCACCAGCCTCGGAAATCACAAGTTAACAACACAGGACTGCGACAAGCAGAAGAGATTTATTTGGGCCAAAAAACACAAGGAATAGAAATTAGACCAGTGGAAATCTGTGCTGTGGTCTGATGAGTCCAAATTTGAGATCTATCGTTTCACCCACACAAATCTGTTCTTTGTCTTTGTGCAGCGCAGAAAAGGTGAACAGATGGTCGCTACATGCATGATTCCCACTGTAAAGCATGGAGGAGGTGTTGATGGTGTGGGGGTGCTTTGCTGGTGACACTGTTGGGGATTCTTTCAAAATTGAAGGCACACTGAACTAGCATGGCTACCCAGCATCCTGACCAAGAAGGAGGGTGACGGAGTGCTGTGCCAGATGGATTGGCCTCCACAGTCACCTGACTTAAACCCTTTCGAGATGGTTTGGGATGAGATGGAGAGCAGAGTGAAGACAAAATGGCCAACAAGTGCTCAGCATCTCTGGGAACTCCTTCAAGACTGTTGGAAAACCATTTCAGGAGACTACCTCATGAGGATGGCTATTTTGAAGAATCTAAAATAAAAACATGTTTTGAGTTATTTCACACTTTTTTGTTTACTGCATAATTCGGTGTGTCCATCTATGGGTGGCTGTAGCTCAGGAGGTAGAGCAGGTCACCTACTGATCGGAAGGTCATTGGATCGATCCCTGGCTCCTCCAGTCTCAGTGAGAATCTACAATGTAAACAGTCATAAAAATAAAGAAAACACATTAAATGAGAAGGTGTGTCCAAACTTTTGACTGGTAGTGTAGTGACTCTTCACTTGGGACATGTCATCCTGAAAGTAAACTTGAACCAGTTGTGTTTTAAAACTGTTTAAAACCTGATGTTTTTCTAAAAATAACAAAGTCATTTTTTAATACTGAAACCTAACCAAGTCATTGTATTTATAATTAATAAGATATTTTATATTAATAACATATTAAAAGTAATTAAAAGTAATACAGATGGAGTGTAAAACTCTGTCGCATGTATGATATAAATTATTGTCTGTGGTGGTGTGAGGCATCAATGTGAGACCCTTTGTTACGCAAGTAACAACATAATCGTAACTGTAATGTAACTAGAAAGTGCATTTTCTGAAGAAACTGCAGCGTGAATGCTTGAATCTGAATGTATGCACTGAAATGAATTAATTGCTGAATTTAAGTTAAAAATTTTGAATGAGATGAAAAATACAGAAATTTTCACCTGAAAACAAAAGTGCTGAACTGCTAAAAGCTGATATCCACACAGAAGAAGTTGGAAAATAGCTGAAAATGTTTTAAATGTAAATTAGAAAAATCTAAGAAATGAGAAAAGAAATTTAGACTAAGAAAAACAAAAAAGAAAACATCTGAATTAATATTAAAAGTTCATATTCTTTGAATCACTGAATGACTCAGATGTGATCCCTCCACTTGGATCCACACAGTTTAAAAAGTTGACATTTCTGAGCTTTCAAAGACACTGTGTTGGAAAGAGAACAACGATGGCGACGTTTTGAGGGTAAAATGATGGCTGTAGAGCAAACACTGTGGACACAGCAGCAGTTGAAAGAGAAGTGTTTAAGATGAATCTTGGCACAGTGGTAGGCAGAGCTCGTTAAGCAGGCAGGTGTGAGCCTGGTTGCTATAGTGACTGCACCCAATGGCTCCATACACACGGACACAGACATGCACCTCACTTTTGCTGCTTAAAATGAACAGAAAAGTCAGGCCGAAACAAATTGTTCCCAAATGAAAAGTACAAGTCGTATTGACGAAATTCTTTCACCGTGAGCGACAGAAATGTCTAGTCTACTGAATTCTCAGTTGTCATGCCTGTGGAGTTTATTATATGGACATGGTGACAGTGGAAAGACACCATGCTCTTCTGATTTTCAAACGAACCTTCTGAGCCATTTTAACATTAGAGTCTATGGAAGAGTTGGAAGGAGGAGGCTGTGCATTGGTGACATTTATGAAAGAACCATAACACCTATTACAATAATAAACACATTGGACGAAAGAGGACAGCGATGGCTACGTTTTGAGGGTAAAATCATACCTGTAGAGCAAACGCTGCGGACACAGCAGCAGTTTTAAAAAAGATTTTAAGATTAATTTTTTTGCTCCTCTCACTCTAGCAGTTGAGCTGTCTCACTCTAGCGGCAACATTCCGTCCCATACACACCCATTATAAACTCTGAAACGGGTGAAAAAACATCATGAAACTTAAACTGGAACTGAAGAAAAAGTATAATAGATA
Source organism: Perissodus microlepis (assembly GCF_051167445.1). NCBI lineage: Eukaryota > Metazoa > Chordata > Actinopteri > Cichliformes > Cichlidae > Perissodus > Perissodus microlepis. Next base: position 27,228,428 of record NC_140475.1, read on the forward strand.
TTGAAAAGATGAATACAAGTTGAATAGTTGAATGTCTTGTCTTTGTTTTAAAGTTTGAATGGTGGCTCTACGTCAATATATGTGGAAGTAGATACAGTTTAAAGAGGAGTAAGTTGAAGGAGAATTTGAAGGGTCTCCCCATTGAAATACATGGGAAAATTTTGTTGAATAAAGTTGAATAAAATTAAAAATATAAATGTTAAAAATGAGAAAAATAGAAGCAGTCATGTCCAAAAGAAGAGGAATCTAATGGTGTTTGAATGGTTTTTCTAAGTTGAACGGTTTTGAAGGAGTAGGACTACAAAAAACGTACGGAATAGATAAAATATAATAATAATAAAGATTAGAAGAACAATACTGTGAATGCTTTTACAAGCATTCACACTACCTAGAAAGTGCATTTTCTGAAGAAACTGCAGTGTGAATGCTTGAATCTGAATGTATGCACTGAAATGAATTAATTGCTGAATTTTAAGTTACAAATGTTGAATGAGATGAAAAATACAGAAATTTGCACCTGAAAACCAAAGTGCTGAACTGCTAAAAACTGACAACCACAGAGAAGAAGTTGTAAAAGAGCTGAAAATGTTTAAAATGTAAATTAGAAAAACCTAAGTAATGAGAAAAGAAAATTTACACACATGCACAGAGAGACACACACACAAGATCCAATTCAGTCAACCAGTCTAAATATATTGAATTTGAATCTTACAATGAGATCATCCCATAAAAAGGCTTTCTCTCTCTCTCTCTCTCTCTCTCTGTAGCACACACACACACACACACACACACACACACACACACACACACACAGGGAGAGAGAAGCAAGTTTTCAGTCAAGCAGCCTGGGAGCTGCTGAATTTGAATCCACCAATCAGAGAGGCTGTGCACTTTTTCCCGCCAAAACAGGTGCACGCAGCACAGAGAGACACAGGATTTTTGCAGTCTATTTCTCATAGTGACGACTCCCCTCAAACAAATGACCATAATTTCCTAACCGTAGGGGCTAGAACGGTCATTCTTACACCGTTTTGTTCAGAAGAGATTGGGGAATCTTCAAGTGTTGACAATTTATCATTAAAATATGAATTTTTAGAGATATATGACATGGTTGACTTCTTGACTTAGAAGCCACGAATTCCCCAATATGCAAATTTGAATGCCTCAGCCCACATATATGATTGGCTGGCTGGGAAGCCGTGCAGGCCCTGATTTGTGGATTTGAATTCCTCAGCCCTCAGATATGATTGGCTGGCTTAGAAGCCATGAAGGCCCCAATATGCAAATTTGAATGCCTCAGCCCACATATATGATTGGCTGGGAAGCCGTGCAGGCCCTGATTTGAAAATTTGAATGTCTCAGTCCTCACAGAAGATTGGCTGCCTGGGAACCTGGCAGAAATATATAGAAATAGTATAATTAAGCATAAATACTACATTTAGTAGAAATACTATGTTTTAGCACAAATACTATAAAAAGAAGAAATACTATAATTTAGCAGAAATACTATATTAAGCACAAATCCTATAAAAAGCAGAAATACTATATTAAGCAATATAAATATCCTATAAAAATCCTATAAAAAGCAAAAATACTATACTATGATTTGGCAGAAAAATTATAATTAATCAGAAATACTATATTTGGCACAAATCTTATAAAATAGCAGAAATAGTATGATTTAGCACAATAGTAATAACTTAAACAGAAAAATTGGAAAAGCAAAATGGACAGCTGAAAAAAGGGTGAGAGAAGTAAGTTTCTAGCTCAGTCAAGCTGCCTGGGAGCTGCTGAATTTGAATCCACCAATCAGAGAGGCTGTGTACTTTTTCCCGCCAAAACAGGTGCATGCAGCACAGAGAGAGACACAGGATTTTTGCAGTCTATTTCTCATAGTGACGACTCCCCTCAAACAAATGACCATAATTTCCTAACCGTAGGGGCTAGAACGGTCATTCTTACACCGTTTTGTTCAGAAGAGATGGGGGAATCTTCAAGTGTTGACAATTTATCATTAAAATATGAATTATTAAAGATATTTGACTTGTAATGCACCATAACTGAGTAGAGGCGAAGCAAAAACTGCCTTGACCTGCCCTCAAACAACGCTTTCTAACTCTAAATCTATTTGGAGTATCGATATCATTCTTTCACCGTAAGAGACAGCAGGCTTTGGTGAACAGTCATGGAAATTTTCAGGTCTCTGTGGAAAACCGTCAAAAAGATATGACGAGAGAAAAAAGTGGTTCATTTCCAGAGTTTGAAATCTGAAGAAATCTGAGCGAAGGACGAATTTCCGACCCTCAAACAAGTCCAACTCATCTCAGAACGGTAATAGGTGAGAAAAAAATTCTTGAATTGTGAGCGTCAGGAGTGTCTGAAGATATACGGAGACAAGCCTCATGTTTGAACTTCGCTTCGTTAAGGAGATATGACGATTTGAATATACCTCTCATTACAGAAATCAAGCGGTGATTTTGAACAAACTCTCCATTGACTTTCTATGGAGAGTTTTGAGACTTTGTGTTGGTCTGAAGAGATTTGCCAAAATTCTATAAATTCCACAACAATGATAGTGACATTTTCTGAAAGCCAGCAAAAATACCTACGTTTTGATGTATAATTTGTGGAAGTTGAGTGAAAATTGAGCAAGTAGCAAACAGTTGTTCGGACATGAAGAGAAGACGGCGAAACCTAGAGTGGCACACTGGAAGCCAAGTGCATAGCAACCACAACAACGCATGTATTTTGTGAAAAATCAAAAAGATGAAACTCAAAACTTGAAGAGGGATAAGATGAAAACGGTAACAGATATGAAAAAGCTGAATCATACATGAATAGCCCAATAATTTGTGAACATTTTAAAGTTTAAATAGAGTTTCTATGTGAAAGTATGAGGAAGTAGTTAAGTTTCAAAAACGAGCAAGTTTTAGCAGAATTGCAGAAATTTCCCATTCATTTCAATGGGACAAATTAAAGGAAAAAAGCTTAATATTTTAAAAAGTATAATAGCAGAAAATACCAAAAGTCATAGCAGTCATTAGCAGAAATAGCAGAATAGTTTAAAATTTGAATGGTGAAAATCGGACAAAAATTGTGGAAGTAGTTAATCGGCGAAATACGGAGCAAGTAGAAGAATAATAAAGTATAAAGTATAAAGAGAAACAGGAACTCAATAGTGTGGATGCCTTAAAGCATCCACACAATAATAAAGTATAAAGTATAAAGTATAAAGAGAAACAGGAACTCAATAGTGTGGATGCCTTAAAGCATCCACACAATAATAAAGTATAAAGTATAAAGTATAAAGAATAAAGAGAAACAGGAACTCAATAGTGTGGATGCCTTAAAGCATCCACACAATAATAATAAAGTATAAAGTATAAAGTATAAAGTATAAAGAATAAAGAGAAACAGGAACTCAATAGTGTGGATGCCTTAAAGCATCCACACAATAATAAAGATTAGAAGAACAATACTGTGAATGCTTTTACAAGCATTCACACTAATAACTAGAAAGTGCATTTTCTGAAGAAACTGCAGTGTGAATGCTTGAATCTGAATGTATGCACTGAAATGAATTAATTGCTGAATTTAAGTTAAAAATGTTGAATGAAATGAAAAATACAGAAATATTGCCTGAAAACCAAAGTGCTGAACTGCTAAAAGCTGACGACCACACAGAAGAAGTTGGAAAATAGCTGAAAATGTTTTAAATGTAAATTAGAAAAACCTAAGAAATGAGAAAAGAAAATTTAGAGTCAGAAAATATCTGAATGAATATTAAAAGCTCATATTCTTTGAATCACTGAATGACTAAAATGTGATCCATCCACTTGGATCCACACAGTTTAAAAAGTTGACATTTCTGAGCTTTCAAAGATACTGTCTTAGAAAGAGAACAACGATGGCGACGTTTTGAGGGTAAAATGATGGCTGTAGAGCAAACACTGTGGACACAGCAGCAGTTGAAAGAGAAGTGTTTAAGATGAATCTTGGCACAGTGGCAGGCAGAGCTCGTTAAGCAGGCAGGTGTGAGCCTGGTTGCTATAGTGACTGCACCCAATGGCTCCATACACATGGACACAGACATGCACCTCACTTTTGCTGCTTAAAATGAACAGAAAAGTCAGGCCGAAACAAATCGTTCCCAAATGAAAAGTACAAGTCGTATTGACGAAATTCTTTCACCGTGAGCGACAGAAATGTCTAGTCTACTGAATTCTCAGTTGTCATGCCTGTGGAGTTTATTATATGGACATGGTGACAGTGGAAAGACACCATGCTCTTCTGATTTTCAAACGAACCTTCTGAGCCATTTTAACATTAGAGTCTATGGAAGAGTTGGAAGGAGGAGGCTGTGCATTGGTGACATTTATGAAAGAACCATAACACCTATTACAATAATAAACACATTGGACGAAAGAGGACAGCGATGGCTACGTTTTGAGGGTAAAATCATACCTGTAGAGCAAACACTGCGGACACAGCAGCAGTTTTAAAACAGATTTTAAGATTAATTTTTTTGCTCCTCTCACTCTAGCAGTTGAGCTGTCCCACTCTAGCCCCAACATTCCGTCCCAAACACACCCATTATAAATTCTGAAACGGCTGAAAAAACATCATGAAACTTAAACTGGAACTGAAGAAAAAGTATAATAGATATTGAAAAGATGAATACAAGTTGAATAGTTGAATGTCTTGTCTTCGTTTTAAAGTTTGAATGGTGGCTCTGTGTCAACGTATGTGGAAGTAGTAAGAGTATAAAAATGAGTAAGTTAAATGAGGATTTGAAGGGACTCCCCATTGAAATACATGGGAAAATTTTGTTGAATAAAGTTGAATAAAATTAAAAATATAAATGTTAAAAATGAGAAAAATAGAAGCAGTCATGTCCAAAAGAAGAGGAATCTAATGGTGTTTGAATGGTTTTTCTAAGTTGAACGGTTTTGAAGGAGTAGGACTACAAAAAACGTACGGAATAGATAAAATATAATAATAATAAAGATTAGAAGAACAATATGACGATTTGAAAATGCCTTCAGTTTCAGTATTTCAGCTCTGAGTTTCACAACCTCCCCATAGACTTTGAATGGGGAGTTTTTAGACCTTGTGTCACTTCGAGGCAAATTGTGAAAAAACCGTAACTCGCACGATAATTATAGTGACACTGTCTTAAAGCCAGCAAAAATACCTACGTTTTGATGTATAATTTGTGGAAGTTGAGTGGAAATTGAGCGAGTAGCAAGAAGTTGTTTAGACATGAAGAGAAAATTCAGAACGCACCAGTGCTCATTGTGAGTTAATTGCATAGCAACCATAGCAACGCATGTATTTTCTGAAAAATCACAATTTTGCAACTAAAGACTTAAAGAGGGATAAGATTAAAACGGTAGAAGATCTGAAAAAGCTGAATCATACAGGAATAGCCCAATAATTTGAGAACATTTTAAAGTTTGAATGGAGTTTCTAGGTGAAAGTATGAGGCAGTAGTTAAGTTTCAAAAACAAGCAAGTTTTAGTAGAATTGTGGAAGTTTTCAATTCATTTCAATGGGACAAATTAAAGGAAAAAAGTGTAATATTTTAAAAAGTATAATAGCAATAAACACCAAAAGTCATAGCTGGCATTAGCAGAAAGAGCAGAACAGTTTAGAGTTTGAACGGAGAAAATCGGCTGAAAACTGAAGGAGTAGTTAAACGGCAAAAAACGTACGGAAGCAACTAGAGGAATAATAAAGAAAAAAGAGAAACAGGATCTCAATAGTATATAATAGTATAAATAGTATAAAGATTAGAAGAACAATACTGTGAATGCTTGTAAAAGCATTCACACTAATAAAGATGTAGAAGAACAATACTGTGAATGCTTTTACAAGCATTCACACTAATAATAAAGATTACAACAACAATACTGTGAATGCTTTCACAAGCATTCACACTAATAAAGATTACAACAACAATACTGTGAATGCTTTTACAAGCATTCACACTAATAAAGATGTAGAAGAACAATACTGTGAATGCTTTTACAAGCATTCACACTAATAACATACAAAGTCAATAATAAAGACAGTTTTAGTATAGTATGTAAATGTATTTAAGGTATAAAAACTTAAATGAAATGGGACCACTGAGAGATCATGATTATGACTTGGCTTTCATGGGAACACCTCTGTTTCTGTGTTGCATGACACAAAAATATGGACTACGTCCACACTAATGCGTTTTCGTTTGAAGAGACATACCCTAAAAGACTGGCAGCTGTAATTGCAGCAAAAGGTGGTTCTATAAAGTATTGACTCAGGGGGCTGAATAATTACGCACACCCCACTTTTCAGTTATTTATTTGTAAAAAATGTTTGGAATCATGTATGATTTTCGTTCCACTTCTCACGTGTACACCACTTTGTATTGGTCTTTCACGTGGAATTCCAATAAAATTGATTCATGTTTGTGGCTGTAATGCGACAAAATGTGGAAAAGTTCAAGGGGGGCGAATACTTTTGCAAGCACTGTAAATAGAAGCAAAAAAACACAGATATGTCTGTGAAGGTTCTCAGTCATCCAGGTCATCGTAGTCAAAGGAGCTTGCAAAGAAAGCTTGCAAAAAAACACAGACAATTATCACCTAATTCTGTCGTTCCAGGGAGCTGTGTGAAACTTTTGGGCCTATTTGTAGCTCATAGTTTCAGGTCTCTTGCCTACAGCCGAAATGCTTCCGAGGAGAATGTAAAAAATATGTTTTGACCCAAATGGTGTTAGGCGCTAATTTTCAGATAGCAAATCTCACTAAACTATTCATGTAGTTTTGATGTAACTGAATTTGTATAAACAGGACTTGTATCAATTATGAGAAAAAATTTAAATTTATTTAACCAGAATTTGACCTTCCTAGAAGTGGGGAACTTAAAATGCTACAAAGTTAGATGTTATTTCTTTAAGCAGATTAAAATGTCCCTCAATTATCATTATTTTTTTTTCATTTTCTTCCCTTACGATTACATTGAAAGTACTGTAAAAGTATTCAATTCAATTCAATTCAATTCAATTTTATTTATATAGCGCCAAATCACAACAAAAATCGCCTCAAGGCGCTTCATAGATACAGAGAAAAACCCAACAATCATATGACCCCGTATGAGCAAGCACTTTGGCGAAAGTGGGAAGGAAAAACTCCCTTTTAACAGGAAGAAACCTCCGGCAGAACCAGGCTCAGGGATGGGCGGCCATCTGCTGCGACCGGTTGGGGTGAGAGAAGGAAGACAGGATAAAAGACATGCTGTGGAAGAGAGACAGAGGTTAATTACAGATATGAGTCAATGCAGAGAGGTCTATTAACACATAGTGAGTGAGAAAGGTGACTGGAAAGGAAAAACTCAATGCATCATGGGAATCCCCGGCAGCCGACGTCTATTGCAGCATAACTAAGGGAGGATTCAGGGTCACCTGGTCCAGCCCTAACTATATGCTTTAGCAAAAAGGAAAGTTTTAAGTCTAGTCTTGAAAGTAGAGATACTGTCTGTCTCCTGAATCCAAACTGGAAGCTGGTTCCACAAAGAAAGTACAAAGAACTTTCACCACTGTAATCACATGAAGTCATCGTAAACAGATGAGAAGGTAAAAGCTTAAAATTTACATTAAAACGAGTCTAAATACAAAAAATTCAATATCTTGGAAATGGTAACAACGATAGTTTGTCATATGGAATAACACATTTTGTCTCTAAACCAGACAACTTCTGAAATATTGTTAACCAGTCATCGGCCTGCTGAGGAGTCTTTCACTAAAAAGAAGCATATAAATTTTCACACCAACTCTGGACTAAATCACAGAGAAATGTTAGCAGTTAGCATTTTACAGTTAAGTTTTACAATCATAATATCAACTTAATAATTCAACTAGGTACTATTAGTGTGAAACACTATTATTTTTGTGCAAAGAATTATTTGCACCAAAAACTAATGACTGCTAAATGCTTACTAATATCTTAGCTAGATTTAATTTTTTTATTCAGTTTATTTGTTTTTATTATCTAGTCTTTTCTTGTTTGCAACTTTTTGTTGTTGTCCTATTGTAGATGGACCCTAAAGCTAACAACCAAATCAAATCAAATCAAATCAAATCAAAATTTATTTATATAGCACATATTAAAACAACAGTGTTGACCATAGTGCTTCACAGTCAGTAAAAGCATGAGTCAAAGTCAGTGTTTATAGTTTTGAGGCACCAAGACCATTAAGATGGTTTCTAAAGAGTTGTGAGGAACCATGGAGTCCTTTTTAAACATATGTCTTCTTTCATCTGTGCAATACCTCTAAAATGAAATACGAATCTCAAAATGATGCGAAAAAAGTAGCTTATCTATTTGTGACCTCCTGAACTATTCTAACTTTTTATTAGCATGCTGTTCTAAAAAGCTCCCTGAAAGGCTTTGTTATTCCGCTGTAAGCCCCTAGTCTTACAATTCCCCATACCAGTTTTATGTCAGCATTTTCAGTAGGTGTTGTTTCTCAGTTAATGAGTAAACTGCCATTTTATCCAATATACCTTCATGCATCGTGATTCTACTGCCCGCTGTCATCATCAGTCCTCTTCATTGCTTTGTCTGTCTCACTTTCAGGTTTGCCATCACACAAAAATGAAGAGGCAAAACATCTATTGTGATAATTACTATTAACTAAACCTAAGTAATAAAGATAACGCCACAAGAAGAAGTTCCTGTATAGTTTTTATTTTTATCTAAAACTGGGAAAAATGAGAGTTTAATCAATTTTGTTTACATTTTTAAAAACTAATTTTGAGCAAAAAACTCACACATAAAGCTAAAGTGTTTCTTGATTAAAATGTTGCCATTACATCATTAAGTCTGACAGCAAACAGGTCACATGTTTTGGGGTTCTGTTGTGTGTTGTGACAAAACCCATTTAAAAACAGTCAGGTGCTCTCTGTTCACAGATGTATCCACTTTTACATCAGTCTCTCCTCCTGCAGCAGTACTATTTTTTAACAGCTGGTGGAAGCCGACATGCTGCTGAGCTGCACAGTCAGTGAGTGTGTTTACATGTATTGTTAAGAGGCCTGTCATGTTTTTTCTTATTCATTGTTGAAGATATGATGTAACCTTTATGAAACACAGACACATTTGCCCTGCATGTCCATGTATCGTGAGTTTTCTAAGAACAAAGCAGTAGTTTTAAAATCGGTAACACTTTAGAATAACGTCACACTAATAAGCATCAGTCAGGTACTAGTAAGGAGCATTACTCCTCCTTAGTATGTAATTTATAAATATAGATATAAATGTCTCTTCTTTTTTAATAAACTGTTATATAACTGTACCATTGTATTATTTATAAAGTCTAAATAAGTATTTAGATGCACATTTACATATATAATGATTAAGATATGAGCAAATTTTGAGTGTCTTATTAGAGATTTTATTAATACTCATTTTAATAGTGAAATTCATGATTAATAAGGCAGTTACTAGTTGTTAGTTAAGCAAGCCATCTAAAGTGGGGACTTTGCCTTATAAAGCCTTTATAAGCATTTAATAAAAATAAAAGTACCTCAAGACTCAGCTACAGTCATAACAGAAAAATGACACAGACCACCCATAAAGAGGGAAAATATTTATTTCCAAATGCAAACATATTGCATTTGAGTTTGCAGATAACATAATGATATAGTTTGTGTAGTGTGAAGTCAGGGAGAATGCCAGGGTTGCACTTCAAAGCAAAAGGATACACACTCGGAGGGGGTAAGTTATATTTACTGCTGCTATGGTTGTTTTAAACGTTCAGATAATGTAGTTTATTTCTGCCTTTCTTTGTTCTTGATGCTAGGTTGCTTCATTCATGTGTTACACCTTTTACAGCTACAGGGTCTTCCTGATGCAAACATCCTGATATCTAACAAACCACAGGACAACTGAAGCTCAGGAATGAATTAGCTTCTTGAATCTATGCCACACAGAATTAAAGCAAATCTGACAGCAGAATTGAGCCCAGTAGTAACAAGGTGTATCTAATGAAGTGGCCAGTGAGATTCATTGCTTTCTTTTACATAGGGATGCATTACGATTTTTAAAAATGTCTCACATTGCCCCATAAATACAGGTTTGCTTTGAAGTTGCCTTATAGCAGTCTTCCTCTAGAGCTGTAATCAGAACGAACTACTTGGCTTGACTAAATTTTGTAGATGCTAATATACTTTTATACTTGTTCAGACCTACATGTGCATAAGCTTTATGCGAAAATGACATGTAAACATGTAAACAAACTGAATGCTAGTATTGAGTTAAAATTCTGCAGTCAGTACTCTATTACCATTATTCAACAATTTTGCATTTAAATATCCAAGCTTTAGTCTTAAGAAAACAATCAATAAAAGCAAACTGTGCAAACAATTTGTTTTGTTTTTTACTCATGGATTGTCCTATAATTAGCTAAATTTTAAATAGGCCCTTTGCTTCCTATTTCAAACATTCTAATTTTGGAATGGATGATGGACTTGGTGGACAGAAATAGATGGCAGGCAGACTTTTTTTTGTCACTGCATTATCCTCTTCTTTCTTCATAAAACACCAAGCGATAAAGTATACAGTCAGCTGTACGCCCGAGACAGGGACACAGCAGGGGAGCTGCGGCATGAGGAACGATAGAGACTGTGTGATGAAATAAGTCATGAGAGAAAATATCTCAGAGGGATCCATCATTCTTGTCTTTGCTTTTTCTTGAATTGGGATGTTTTAATGCCGTCACTGAGAGTTTGTTAAAAAAAAGCTTGGAAGAATAATGAAAGGCTCAGAACAAATTTGGCTCTGTGATATTCATTTCTGATGTCATTATGCACAAAAAACTGAAGTATTTTAATTTTGACTATGTTAATGAGTCGTTTAGATTGGGTTTGCTTGGGATCTATAGCACACATAAATCAAATCTTTTGATAGCAGTTGTTCCCAACTGCTATCAAAAGTGCTGCTACGCTAGCAGTTAACCCTAAAAGGCTAACCTCATAAGTGTTTACTCTCCATCTATAGTAGTGGCTGTGGGAACTATTGCACTGTTATTTCATATGAATGCATATGATACTATTGTTATCTTCATATTACAGTTGACAATGGCATGATTTAAAATTATAATATTTTTTGCAGAATTGTACAAATACGTTATTAATCAAATTATCAACACATATTAGTTATTAGTTTGAGTCCCAGTTTTCACATACATAGGAGAAATAATAAGAAAATATATATGAAAGGACTTGTATGGAATGATATTTATGTCATAACATATGCACGAGCAAAAATATCTGACCAAATAATTTCATTTCACAGGCGCAATTAAATTCCTTGCGCATAACTTCAACAAACCGCTCCTGTAGAATTTGGAAGCCAGCGCACACGTGACCATGTGATTGGTCACTTTGACGGACAGTTAAACTGCATTACACTGTGGCAGCGACAGAAACGCTGTTTTTAAACTGTATTTGTTTATATTTTGAAAAATAAAGTTTGCCGAATGAATTATCAACAGTTATGGTTTGCTGTACGGCAGTGGAAATACTGACTACTGTCACAGGATTACTTCACTGCTCAAGAAATCCTTTAAACAAGATGATTCTAAGGCAGTGGTTCCCAAACTTCTTTTGCTGGGCCCCCCTTTGTTTTACATGAAAAATGTTGCCCCCCCCGCGCGCACACAAACACATCCTCCAACCACACACACCCATATTTTGCTCCATTGCGGTTTATTTCACACCTCAAACATTTAGTAAATAATTAAGCAAATACAAGTAATCTGCAATAAATTACAGGTAGTAAGAAAATAAACTACTAACTCTTTTACACTACGTCCGCACCTACACGGGTATTTTTGAAAACGCAGCTGTTTCGTCCACACGTAAACGGCGTTTCGAATCAGCGAAAACGGAAAATTCCTTTTTTGCATTTACGTGTGGATGAGGAATACAGAGTTCGTCACGCAACGTCAAAGGTATGTGCCTTTTTTCACGTCACGCTGTGCGCCACGTTATTGTTTACATGAGATGAATTGCAGAATGGCAGATAGTCAGATTAACAGTATTTTGTCTCTATCTTCAGGTTTTACACGCTTACATATACACACGCAGTTACTGTCCCTCTATTTAGAAAGGTAGAGGCTTCACGGTGTAATTATTTTACATGTAGTTGTTTTTTTCCTGTGTAATAATGTTCAACATTGCTATCAATACATTTTTCAAAAAATGCCTCTCTGTGCAAAATGGGTTTAAAAACATAAACAGCTGTGGGATCCTGTTTGTCCATGATTTAGACAGGGGGAACAAATCGTGGCAGGATCAGCCTGATGTTATTTGTATCCCACTGTAACGTTACTGTATAAAGAGCTAACATCTCCAAAATGTCAGGAGTAGTTAGTCATTACAACAAGTGTTTGTGAACTGAAAATCAAGAATGTGGAACACTGTTTGTCCGTGATTTGGAGAGCCCAGCGCTGCTCCCAAGGAAGGGAAAACCAATTCTGCAGGGGAGACCTACCTTGGCACTTGTGCAGGTGAAGCCAAAGGGAAGATATGCTTCATTATATTTTCTAGTCTTTGGCTTAAAATGAAGTTGGTTTGGAAACATATTCAGCTATGCTTCATCTCCTGCTTTGTGTTTGTGTGTGAGCCCGTGCTAACAGTGTCCAAGCCTTGTTTGTTTTTTTTTCCCTTTTCACACCGCGCCCCCCCTGCAATGGCTCTGCGCCCCCCCTAGGGGGCGGGCCCCACACTTTGGGAAGGTCTGTTCTAAGGCAAATTCTGAACCCTCTGCACTGCTGTCTCTTTAATCTGTTATACGGTATTATGTAGCTTCTACGATTAAAAAAAAAACTCGTAACAACTGTGCATTAATGTTCGCAGAGAACGTCAAACTGCAGCATTGCGTGGCAAGCTGACACTCGCGTGTGCAATGGCCTCTTTGTGGGCGCGGTTGGAGTTCTACACACACGGGTTGTTAAATTTACGTGCAAGGAATTTAAGTAAGCCTGTGAAATGAACTAAGTTGCTCAGATTATGTTTTTTCTTGTGCATACTTATGACATAAATGTCATTCCATAGATTTTGATGCCCGTGTGCTATCTACAGTACACTGGTATGACCTTAGGAAGTGACAATGCAGCAGATTGTGATTTTGTTTTGATGAGCTGCCAAAGGATGGCAATGCCTATCTCATCCCTGCAGCCTGTTAAATTAGAACATATTTCTTTCTTTTTTTTTTACTACTCATATCCACAAAGGGAATCTCAGCTCTCCCTGCTTCTCTTTGATCTCTGAATAGTGTGGGAGGAAGCTTGGCGATACAGCTTATTCCTTTACATGGAGTGGTGGATTTAATATATTCTGTTACTCCTTTTTAAATTCACCCAAGTTGGCCCCTGATTTATTTATTTATTTTTTTTAATGAACTACACCATCTGGGAAGCAGTGTTGTATGGGAGCCTCTGGGAAAGCTGCTCTGTGCCTCAAGAAACCTCCAGCTGACCACAGGTTGGTCTATGGGAGAGGTCAAGGACCAAATCAAGGTGGAAGACACAGCCAGAGGAAAAACCAATAACCATGAAATTGCCAGGCGAGGCTGGCAATTAAGGATCACTTAACTCATGGCTTTATACAACTATCAATTTGTATTTGCGGCATTCCGCACACTGCTTGGGAGTGATCTGGTTGTCACAATAAAACACAAGTACAGGCTCAAATTACTGCATGGTACAATAAGCAAGTTTAACTCAAAAGCTCTGCAAAATGACATATTGACCAGCCATTAATTCATCTTTAGAATTATTAATAAAGTGTCTTTGTCTATAAATATCTTTCATTCTCTCAGCAAAGAACTGCTCATTATGATTCTAATTTTCTCTTCCCCGTCACCTTCATTCACACAATTTATTCATATTCAGCTACAATCCAGATTTCCCCTGAAGCAGGTTTCTATTACCTTGTTAACAAGATTAGTCTGCTGTTCTCCTGTTGAATTTATTTCTGACTTAGGAACCGTCAGACCCAGCTGAATACATGGAAGTATCACATTTTTAAAGTAAGGTGTTGGGGATGAAGGTGTTGTTACTTTTTGAAAGCTTATCTAACAAAGGTGTCACGTAGGGGAGTGTGATCTCACACATTGCATGTAGTTATTTAAGTTTGCAGAGTGTTGCCCGAGCTTTTAAGAAAACATTTTATATAAAAGATGGAAAAATCCACTTTAACTTCACCCATTGATTTCTGGACTCTGCAACATTAGCATTTTGACTGCCACCATAACAGAATTTAAATACAGAATTGACCCTATTCAGAGGAGAAGATGGCGCAAATGCTAGCAAGCTTTTTTAGAAGAGCTGGCAACCCACAGTGGTTGTTTTTGTCCAAAAAACAAACAAAAATGGTCGTTGACGAAAACTATGGGGAAAATTATTGGTCAGCAAAATTAACACTGTCTGGAAGCATTGTAGACGTGGGCTGATGTCTGATCTGTGCTTTCTCCTTGAAGTATAAATTTTCTCTCTGTTTAAAGAACTCTTGCTAACCTACAGACAGATATTAACTTGAAGACATGCAAGCACAGGCTGCAATGTAAGTTCAGAAGATGTATCCATACCCCAAGGTTTGCTTATACAAAGCATTTAAGGGAGAAACACTCAATTCTGAAATACAAAATTCAAGCCTTATTTATTAGATGACTCACTTAAAATAAAATACAGTAAAAACATAGCTTTTGAAATACCCAAATGAAAACCTTATATGAGAAGAAATGGACAAATTGAATACAATACAATACAAGACGATTAAAAAGCTAAAATCTTCTAATATCTGAAAATATGCTTGTTAACATGTGGCTAAAATGCAGCAAAGCTCTTAATAATTCATTAGTGACTTGCTGGATGCTAAGTCTAAGGAAAAACTGAATGAAGTGGCTGCAAATTTGAACTAAATAAAGTGATTTGCATTAGCAAGGTGATACATTAGTCCCACTTCTACTCTCTGTTTTTTTTAATGATTAATTGATTATTGAATAGCACTTTGACTCCATAAGAATCAAGCTTTCTCTGCTTGAGGTATTTTGTTGTGTTTGCTTTGGCTGCACATCATACTGTGGATGCAATTCATGCAGAAGTAATCAAGGTAACAAGGGCAATTATTTATTCAAAGTCCATCAGCTGCAAGTTATTAACGTTGAAATACAATGTATGCTTTCCCCTGAGTCTGAAAAATTACACTGGCTCTAGGGAAATATTAGAGAAGAAATGCTACAATTAAAGTCTTTCTCTTTAAGCACATGTGTGTAAAAGTTGGGATGTGGAATTGGTGGTGGAGTGTGCATGTGAGCCTCAGACAAGCACAGATTGAGAGCGATTTCCCTTGTTTGACTTCTTAACCAGGAGATAAATGTGCTCATGTATGTTAATGCACATGTGAACACGTTTAAATGACTTGGTAAATAAGATATGGACAGGTAAGGAGAAAAAAATGGCACGAGTAAAGTGTTTATATGTAATCACACACAAAACACCCCCCAGCTAAACTAACACCAAGCTGGCGACCCACATCCATCCCTCCATGTGGCACACAACACATTCAGATTTGTCACTGTCAAACATGTAATTTCAGCAGCAGTCAAAATAAATTGCACAGCCTCCCACAGTACTGTATTAATAATTTACAAATCACAGTGGAGCAGAAAATAGGTGCACATAGCCCCACCAGTGTGTGATCAGGCTGGGATGTGTGCCATTTCTCAGCAAGCCTCTCACACACTGCTCCCCACCTATGAAAAATGTGACATGTCAGTGGTGTAATTGTGTATGTACGGCATATTTGAGTGTGCACATGTCAGTAAATATGTGTTAAATTAATATGTGCATTTCATTGCATGTGATTATATGTGAGTGTGTTTGTGTGTATTTTTAGAGATTTGGCCTTCATGTGTTATTCATATGATATTAGTTAAGAAATAATATATGTGAACATGTTACACATAGCCACTAAGAATCAATGGTGAAACTATTTTAAACTGCAGGTAACCATAGCAACCACTTCCTGTCACTTGTCAGTAAACAGGCAGCCAACTGACAACAAATATGCAGGTTTAAAAATAGAACTGGCCAATACAGGCGCCAAATTCCAGAGCTGAAATATAAAGTGTTCGTACTACAAACTGCATTTTCTCGAATGGCCATTTAAGGCTGGGTCTAAAAATGAGCTTGTCTCCATAGAATTCTCCTCTAAAATATCAAACCTTAAAAAAGAAAATATTAAAAACAAGTGAACCAGGCCTTGCCACTGTGTTTGTACTGCTCTGGGCTCTGTACAGCTCTTTTAAGGTCTTGATGTTGACTTTTTTTCTTTTTCACTCATTCAGAATCATTGTCCTGCTGCATGAGTCAGACTTGTCTAACCTGTAGCTGTTGAACAGATGGTCTCACCTTTGATTTATTGGTCTACAGAGGATTTTGTGATTGACTCCATGACTCCAAGGTGTTCAGGTCCTGTGGCTGTAAAAAAAAAAAAGCCCAAGTCATCACCCCTCCACCACCGTTCTTGGCAGTTGTTATGAGGTATTTGTTCTCATATGCTGTATTTGTTTGTTTATTAACAAACGTGGGACTGTCTATTATAGCCAGACATCTTACTTTGGTCTCATTTGTCCAAAGGAACTTTTAGAAAGAAGCGGCTTCCTTAAGGCAATTTCTTTTCAGACTTTTCTGATTGTACTCTGATGAACTTTAACATTTAATCTGCTAACTGAGGCTTGTAGACTCTGAGATGTAGTACTAGCCTTTTTTGCAGTTTCTCTGAGCACTGGGATGATTTTACTGCTGAGCCATAAAGACCAGGTAGATGTAATAATTAACACACACTTCCTAAGGGCATGATAGTGAACCTGGATAAAAAGAATGAAAAGGCAAAGGTACCACCTATAGATGCTTTTTGTTATACTGATTAAAGCCAAAATATTAATTTAAGGATCACAAAGTATCACCATCTATCCATGCAGATTCAATGGTCAACAAATATCCATAATACAGGCTTATTAAAAAAAACCCATTAAGACAGATTGAAGGATTTGTCTTCACATTACTCTCAGCTGTCCTTCAAACCCACCCATAACAGTCTTTGTGCTCACTGAAGGGCTTGGCTGCATTTCTAGACTCCTGGTTGTTTGGCAGCAGGTCGGTTTGAGGCTTACTAAACCTTTCCAGAGAAGCCTGCGAAGTCCATATTTGAGTTTGTTTGAACATCTGCAACAAATACATTGTTAAGCAGTGCAACTTTATTAATGTAAGTCTGACTGGAAAACAGCATTCGTGTTTTATTTACTAAAAGAAGAAAACATTCCAAACTGTTTACTGTTTTATATATATATATATTGTGTTACAGTCCATATGGCTTTCAAAAATGCAACCATTGATTTAAGTAAACAATTCTGTTAATGCACTAGATTATTAAGTAACACTGTCTTTTACTCTAAATTCCCAGGCCTGCTCTGTGATTAATGATGGACTGTTGTCGGCTGTCTTCCTCCCAGGGGAAACATCTTGGAAAAACCTCTCACTGAACTCCATTAGTTCCAAAAGCTCTCTGCTTAGTGTCAGCTTGGTTATATAGAGGGTGATGTGGATGTTTTTTTTTATGTTTATATGTAATCGATGAGCGTAGTTTATGTGACATCTCTGTTTTTTTTTTTTATCAGACACAAGCACAGCCTCTCAGGGAAATTAAACATGGGTACTGTTTGCCTGACTGCTGTTAGTGGTTACTGGTATTTAATCAGGATTGTTACTCACGTATGAATTTTGTAACATGCCAGTTTAAAATATATCAAGAGTAAAGACTAAACTTATCCTTACACAACGAATAACTTCACCACATGCATATGAATGAGAAAAATTGTAATAATAATAATAATAATAATGATAATGGATTTTTAATCCTGTCAGGTTCAAGTTATCAGCACCAAAAACCCCTACACTAGCCCCCAATCCATCCTTTGGAGAAAAGCAGGAAGTGCTTTCTTGGAAATAATGAAAAATGTTTTCAGTATTTTTATAATGTCAAATATAATTTGTCCCTTGATTGCAAAAAAATTTGACAACATCCATCCATCCATCCATCCTTGTCCACTTACAGATACAGCCACTCAAAACTGAGGTCAGCCGGCTGGGAGACCACCCTCCTTTCTTTGAGGCGTATCTACTTTCCACTATAAACACAACACTTTTACTCAATTGCAGAGTGTCACCAAGAGATTGCGGTTTCTTCAAATAAATTGGACTTGGATAGTTAGCTACACATGATTTTTTCAGTATTATTGTCGGCTCTTTACTTTAAAACAGGGGTCTCAAACTTGTGGCCCGGGGCCATTTGTGGCCCACGTTACCCCTACTTGACGTGAAGAAATATAATGCAATTTGGCCCTTTTTTTGTCTTTTGTTGAGTGCAATGTTAAAATAAGTTCTTTAAAAAGCAAAAAATTATTTAATATGAAGGCAACATGAGCAGAGAGTACAAACATGTTGAGGGATTGGCTGTGTTAGTTCAGTGAGAGAGTTATTTATTAAAAAAAATAACTTAGCGTTGTGCTTTGACTCAAGAAAGATGGCGCCTGTCACGATCCTGGGTCTTTTGAGCCTGCTGAACCTCGTCCACCTCTGGTTTGGCGTTGGCGGCCACCTTCCAGGACTTGCCCAATTGCCACCGCTGGCTCCACGGCCGGCCTCCTGAAGTGCTTCGTCGCCTCCGCTGGCTTCGCAGCCAGCCTCCTGAAGTGCCACCCCACCGAAAGAAATGGTCTGGAATACTGGTCAAGCTCAAAAATTGTGTGGCGACATGAACGGCTACATTCCCAGCTCAAGAACCTTGCCCTGGACAACAAGCGGTTTATTTCCTGGCGTTCCCTGGAATCAACTCCCCGTTGGATCATACCAGTGATTCCACATCTTAATGTCCAGTGCCTATGCCATCGGTCCCCACGTTTTGGAGGGGTGGAGTGGATTATCAAAACCTTCGCCCCCTATGTCGATCATCTCAGCTGGCAGGGAATCCTGGCCCTGGTTAACCCTAGGTCGCTAGCCAATAAAACCTTCATTTTTTCATCTCTCGTAACTTGGATTTTCTCTTGGTGACTGAAACTTGGCTGAACTTGGGTGAGTTGAGCCCATTTTCTGAACTTGTCACCCCAGACTGCAACTACCTCAACTCACCCCGAATGACCGGTCGAGGCAGAGGATTAGCCACTGTTTATAAAAATTGCTTTAACTGTCGACACTTAACAGCTGACGCTTGAACTGCAGCTATTTGAATTGCACCTGCCAACACTGGTGCTATGTGCATTGGTGTATCGACCTCCTAAATATAATAAGAACTTTATACGAGACTTTTCTGAATTCTTGGCAGGAATTTTACCAAAGTATGACAGTGTTTTAATCATAGGGGATTTTAATATTCACGTTTGCTTCGCTGCTCTGCTGACTGATGATTTTTAAATCTTATAGACTCTTTTAATCTTGTTCAGGCCCAACGCATAAACGCGGTCATACCCTGGATCTTGTACTTTCTTGCGGCCTGTCACTCTCTGACTTTTGAAATTTGTAACATCAATTTTTCGGACCATATGCCTGTACTATTTGCAGTGTTGGGGAGTAACGGAATACATGTACTGCCGTTACATATTTAAAATACAAAATATGAGTAACTGTATTCCGTTACAGTTACCGTTTTAAAAGGTGGTATTCAGAATACAGTTACTTTGTTGAAATGAATGGATTACACGGCGGTATTTTCCTGTTTCATGAGGCTATGAACTCTATATTTTTGGTGTCCATGTAGGTGGAAACCCAAACAAAACACACATTAAGAGGCTCTCATGTCTGTGTCTCAATCTCGCGGTCCATGTCACTTCTACTTGCGGCCCGCATAATGACGTGAATATTTTTAAAAATTATTCACAAAAATGATTTAATATGAAGGCAATAGGCAGAGTGTTACAGGCATAGCCCTAAAGAATGTAACCTCATGGGCAGTGTAGTCCGTGCTGCAGGGAGAATGGACTGCCATACCCGTTATGTGTCTGTGAGCACCAGGGAGGGCGAAAAAGAGTTGAAAAGTAAGAGATGTCACTGACCAGAAACGGAGATGGAAGCCGACACAGAACCCGACGTATTAGCCAGAGGTCTCTTTACGGTTTTATGCCTTTACGGTACGAAGCTGCGGATAGTTTTCTATATGAGATCGCTGCAAAAAGTGCAGCCTTACCTATTGTCCACCCTACTGTTACTCATTTTATATTAAGATTTAAAAATCTAGTTGCTATTGGTATGGCGAATAATGTTCAGTAAAAGTAATAAATCACACAGCAATAGTACATTCGTGTAGTTGTAAAAAGCATGATAATATATTAAGTAATCCAAAGTATTCAGAATACGTTACTCTCATTGAGTAACGTAACGGAATACGTTACAAAATACATTTTGGGGCATGTATTCTGTATTCTGTAATGGAATACATTTTAAAAGTAACCTTCCCAACACTGACTATTTGAGTTTCCTCTTCAGGTCAGTCAAGTAGATCAGCAATGCCCAAACTCCGATCTCGTACGATCAGCAGATCATTTCGCCTGCTTCTATAAAAATCTAAATCATGCATTACCTGCTAAGTGGCCCACCTACTTGACCACTGATAGCCTACTTTCCCAATTTAACTCAGCTTGTTAGGAAATACTTGACTTCATTGATCCGTTCACCAACAGGTACCTAAAACCAAAAACCCAACGTGGTTGAATAATGATACCAGAAAATACAGACAGGCATGTAGAAAAGCGGAATGAAAGTGGAAAAAGGACCGACTCCAAGATTTGTTTGAGGCACTTCAAGAATCCTTGTCAAGCTACCAGAAAGCAGTAAGAGCAGCAAAAACAAAGTGTTTTTCTAAGGTTGTGTCTAACAACTATCATAAACCTCGTATTTTATTTCGTATTATAAATTCATTTCTTAATCTTCCCACTAGTGATTCTCATATAGCAGCGAACATAACATGCGAGAATCTAATGAAATTCTTCATTAATAAAATTGTAGACATTAGGTCCCATTTTTGACCCATGTGTTTATACTCCAACTTCAGCCATTTTTGATTACTTCGAGCCAGTGTCCCTTTCATTACTTAATGAAGTAGTCAGTAACTTGAAGCCTTCAAATTGTACTTTGGATATCATTCCACATAGCTTACTGAGAGAAGTTTTTGATTCTGTTGGCATATGTTTGCTTTCCATTGTTAATAGCAGTCTTCAGTCTGGGTCCGTCCCCTCTGATTTTAAACATGCTGTGGTGGAACCCATCCCTAAAAAGCAGAATCTGGACGCAACAGTCGTATCAAATTGCAGACAATCTCTAAATTGCCTTTTTTGTCAAAAGTTCTGGAGAAAATTGTCCTTCTACGGCTCCAGACCTTTTTAGATCAACATGACATTGGCGAAGTATTCCAGTCTGGTTTAAAAATGCACCACAGCACTGAAACTGCTTTTTAAAAAAAAAGGTTTTAATGACCTTTTAACTTTTAACCTCAACTTCTGTAATAGCCTCTATTGTGGTATTACCTCTACATTAATTGGCCGACTGCAGCTAGTCCAAATGGCTGCAGCACGGCTCCTAACTGGCACGTGCAAGTGGGATCTCATGTCTTCCATACTTGCATAATTACATTGGCTGCCAGTCAGCTTTCGAATTGATTTTAAGATTTTAACACTTGTTTTTAGTGTTAAATGGAACTTTAGTGTTAAACACCTGGACTTGTTGTCCGGGTGTTACATGGACTAGCTCCTATATATCTTGCTGATCTCCTAACCTGGTATTCTCCCCCAAGATCGTTGAGGTCTGCGGACCAAATGCTTTTGGTTGTCCCAAGGTCCAGATTACAACACAGAGGAGACCGGGCATTTGTTGTGACTGTACCTAAATTATGGAACACGCTGCCCCTGCATATCAGGACCTCCCCAACACTGGATACTTTTAAAACCTGTCTAAAGGCCAACTTTTATTCTCTGGCCTTTAAATCAATATGAGTCTTTTACTATTGTTCTTTCCATGATTCTATTTTCTCTTAATCTATATTTTATTTTATTTGGTATGTCTTCTGATTTTACTATTTTATTGTACAGTACTTTGGTCAACAGCTGTTGTTTTTAAAAGTGCTATATAAATAAATAAACTTGAAAAAAAAACCCTAATGTGTACACTTATGTCTGCATTTTTATTTTGTTAAATACGAAAAAAATATAGCAGAAGTGTAGTAGGTTGCAACTTCATATTTTCATTTATTTTTTAAACTCCTATGTTGTGCAAACGTCTTGAGCGACCCATAATATGACTTTATTTTGCAAAAGAGAGGCCAGACTTTCACTTAGTTTTTCTTTTTTGAAGTTTTCTCCAGGCTTTATGGCGGTGTTTCACAGCCAGTTTTTTCAACATTAGCTGCTTTTTAAATTATTTCCAGTCCTGTCCTCATACCTTAGAGAGGAACGTTTGTTTAAGCTCTTTTTTAACCTTCCAACCATATTAATGAAAGTGTGTTAATCCAGTGTGAACTTGATGCATCTGCCTGGGTGTGTAACCTATCAGCTTTTTGGGCTGAGTGTTATGGGGGCTGGAATGCTGTCTTTGGAATTTTGGGACAGGACCTTGCCAACCGAAGCAACTTCATGGTGCCTTCCCAAAAACGGGACATTAGAAGACTACCAAAAAAAAGCAATCTATACTACTTTGTGAATTCCATAAATTTAAGGTTTTCCAACTTGATATTCAGCTTTTGTTGTTTCTGTTAAAACCTTCAACTTTTTCAAGCATAAAGCTCTCACAGTTATCCCAGAATTTTTTAAAAAGACTGATATCTGACGTCGGCGTTTTCATGAACGCAGCTTTGTGTTTAAAACTGTTTCTTGACATAAACTAAACAGGCATGTTCTGGCTGGTCAGGTCATTAAATCAAGTGGAAATTACTTAAGCATATTTTAAGTTACTCTCTGTTATAAATTCAACATGATGTTAACAAGTTTGCAGATGTATTAACAACAGTTTTATTAACATACTCTGGACTGCATACTAACAGTAATGTAAAAATCAAAAAAAAATCCTTTGTGAATATTTTTTAAAGGACAAAAACCATTAATGGCATTCACAAAGAAGGTTTCACAGACAGGCAGAGATGGAGGGTTGCTGCATGTCTGTAGAAGGTTCTTATTTCACATCATTAAGAGGTGGCGATATGCAAATGAAGCGCGGCAGCTGAACAACAAGCACCAAAATGAGAAACTCAAAAATCCCTCATTTGAACTTTGTTATAAAGTTGGGGAAAATACAAAGAAAATGAATGTTTTTATAACTGTGTTCCTTAAATACATTCTGTCAGTGATTCCTGGAATACTGTTTACATGTGTCAAAATCACAGAGAGGATACTTGGGCCGGGGTTTGGCAATCATTGGCCTGCTGTGGATGGTCGGAGAGCCGTTTGAATGGTCACCTAATGTGTGACAAAGGAATCAGCTGTGATGCTAATGACAGTCTGCGCTCTCTTATCCATCTGCAAAAGTTGGTTGTGGCCTTAATATTACTGTTATTACTACTGTTAAGACATCTACGTAATATATTTAACAAATTGTGTTATTAAAGTTTGTAATTATATATTCACCGATTCAGATGGGTCCTTCCACGCTCTGCATGTCTCTGACGGGTCAGGCATGCAGGCAAACCTGCATTTTCCCATGAAGGTTGCATTGTTTATTTCCTACATTCAGGTTGAGGGGTCAAAACAGACTTCACAGATGTAATAAAGAAGACACCACAGACAAAATGACAATTAAATACAATCTGGCTGCCCCTCCCTGAGCCTGGTTCTGACAGAGGTTTCTTCTTGTTTCTTCTGTGACATGGTGCTTTGCACTGTTGCGTCACAGCAAGAAGGTCATTGGTTCAAATAAAAAATCTGTCCTGCGTCTTTCTGTATAGAGTTTGCATCTTCTTCCTGTGACTGTGTGTGTTCTCTCTGGGTACTCTGGCTTCCTCCCACAGTTCAAAGAGTTGCAGTTGGTGAGGGTAGGTAATTGTAGATTCTAAAGAATTTCTAAATTCCCATATGGAAAAGATATATATAAATCTTATAAAGTTTGTATCTGTCTTGTGTGAAACTTGTATGAAAAGCATACAAGAGTGAAAACAGATATAAGATCCCTTGAAAAATTATATAAATGAAATTTGTATGTTTTGGATACTTACTAAAACAATATATGAAAGTAATGAGAAAGTGGCCACTTTCATGAGTAAATCATGTAAGCCTTATATGATTTACTCATGAAAGTGGCCACTCATGAAAGTGGCCACTTTCATGAGTTTTTACTATTTCTTTTCCATATGGGTTACCCATGGATGCAAATGTGAGTGTGAATGGTTGCCTATTTCTCCGTGATAGACTGGTGACCCGTCCAGGATGTACTTATGACTGCCAATAGCAGCTGGGATAGGCTTCTTGTGCTCCTAAATTGGATACATGGAAGAAAATGGATGGCTGGATGGATGTTGCCAGGTGCTTGCTCACAGGAGATTGTGTGATTGGTTTCTATTATTGTAGGATCTTTAGCTTACAATATAAAGCACCTTGAGGCGACTGTTGTTGTGAATTGATGCTATATAAATAAAACTGAATTGAATTGAACAATAACCTAGAGGAGGTCTGAGTCATCACTGATGATGACCCCAACTCTACCTCTGAAGACATACTGCATGCTGCATCTGTTACAACAGCATGGCCTGTCTGCAGCAGTTGAACGCACTTACATTTTACATAGCATCTGAAAAAACAAACAGGGCAGCGTGGTGGTGTGGTGGTTAGTACTATTGCCTCAACGTAAGACGAACCTGGGTTCAAATACATACAATTCTAGGACTGTATGTAGGATTTTATATGTGTATCCCAGTCCTTTAAGAATAGCAATCAAGGTCCCCTTGCTTTAGAATTTTAGACTCATGTGCACATGTACCATTGTTTCACAAAAACACGTTGAAACCAATTTACAGAAGTCCCTGAGTGAGCCCTGTAAAACATTTGCCTGCACAAATATCTCATAATGATCCACAAACCTCACTCTACCTGAGGCAGCAAATGAGAGAAAGCCATTCTAGCAGCGCCATTAATGGCTTCACACTCTCCGAACATATCCACCTGCACTTCATATCATCCAAAAGCCAATTTTATGAGACATCTTTCATAATTTATGTGAATGTAACAACACCAGGATCCCTCTGTAAACTGTGTCACATTTCCACAGCCTCAGAAAGGCTCTGGCAGATGTAGGGCCAGTCTTTCTAACTGAAGTCAATACATTTAATGTCCACTGACAGTGTTATCAAAAAAAAAAAAGATTAGGAGAACCATTCAGTTAATTTCTGAATGTGTGGGCTCCTTAGAGGAAAGAAAGGTCAGAAATGTAAAGAACAGATAAAACAGGCTAGTGAAGTGGGGCTTCATTGTAGGCAGGCAAATAAGTAAATGTATTTATCGGCCTTTTCCAGTAGTGTCCCTCCTTCCCCCAGAAACATCTCCCCTTCGTCCTTTCCCCGCGTTTCCTTCCACATCCATGCTTTCTGTACCCAATCAATTATTCAACATGCAGGTTTCACAAGCTCTACCTCCCACTTTGCCAACTGCACGGCTTGTTGTATGCTCAGATAAACACAGCTACTGTAGGCTGCAGACACCAGCCAAGCTACGACCTGCACCTCCACTCACAGACCTGCAGGACTATTGCCAAGGGTGTATACTGTCTGCAAAACCACTATTTATTCCCAGCATCTCTGTTTGATCTGGAAACTTTAAAAACAGTTTCTCCGGGGACCAATAAAGGCTGGCTCCAAATTCCCATAGAGCCCCATGTTAATATACTTTTTCATTTTTAATATTGTACAGTTGAGTATAACTGTACAATATTAAAAATGAAAAAATATTACTGCTGAGAAGTAATGAAGTATAAATATTTAGTATAAATACCATACTTCCACAATAAAACTAAAATAAAAATTTCAGATATCTGCGCTTTACTTTTGTATTTATTTTTCTGACAATTTTCCATATTTACTCAGGTGTGCTTTAAGCACACAGGTGTGTTTTACAGCTTTAAGCTTTAAGACATTTGATCGGATATAGCTGATTTGGAGCTTGAACTTTGAATCTGAAATTAAGGTAAAAATGAAACATAAAAGACGACTCTGCTCTTGTTTTCATCTGTAGTCTCTTCATTCCTATTGCACACGAAGAGATGAAAGTGGAAAAAACAGATATTTTATGGCTCATGTATAGCACGATCTGGAATGATCTGGAATAATGCTTTTTTCAGACAGATTACTTGTGTTTTTTTAACAGCTCAGCAAATCCCAGCAAACACAAAATGTTTCTGGTGCAGTTGCTATTTTTTCCAATGTGAGATGCAGAAAGATCTAAGACAGATAGGAGAGGACGAAGAGAGATTAGTTTTAGTGGTGAGGACTGCTCGCTGACAGTTTTTCATTTGGTTCCACCTTTTCTGGCTTTATACTATTGTAGGGTTTGGAAATCAGTCGTCGTAGCTTATGTAGCATTTTCTCACAAAAGAGCAGCATCCCAGCTCAGCAGATGAACGGAGATCACAGTAGAAATTATTATTATTATTAGAATCAGAAATCAAGTTAAGATAAAGTTTGTATTTGCTTTTATCAATATTATTTTATCAACATTAATATGACCCAAAGTTCAATTACCATGCAGTTTCAGAGGCTCTACTAAGTTGAATCAGTAGCCTACTTCAGCTTTTACCAGAATACTTCTTAAAACTATGTGTACTTCACCTCAACCAAAACACACATATGTATATATAAGCATCACATAAAGGGAAAAAAATCCCCTCGGAAAAGCCATTACTACAGTTTTCTGCCAAACAAAATAAAACTGCAGTAATGGCTTTTCTGAGGGGATTTTTTTTTCCCATTCTTTGATTTATTTTTTTGGTAACTCTACATATAATGAGAAAAATAATTATTTGCGGAATTCACTACTAAATTTGTAACTTTGCTTACAAAGAAATGAAGTCTTGAATTTTTATGGTAATTCAATTTTAACGGAGAGAGAATTTCGGCCAAAATTCCAGAAAAAAACAACATTCCATAAAAGTTATAAACCCTCAAAATAATTAGAAAACCAAACAAAAAACAAAGCAAAATGGGGGTTTATAAATCCAATTGAGATGCTGAGGGACCTTAAACAGGTCATTCAAGCTTGAAAATCCTCCAATGTGGCTGAATTACAGTTTTCCCAAATGTTAAAACACAAAAGCCAATCCTGTAACCCAAATGACCAGTAGTCTAAACACATTTACTAAATGTAGCCACCATATTCCAGTACCATAAACACATGTCACATGAAGACACAATTCACAAAACACAACCCTCTGTACTCATAAATCTAAACACATTTTTCCTTGCTAAAACACATGTTGCAAAACAACTCTGCTCATATTCTCAAATGAAAGCCCATGTGATGCAAAATGCTTGCCACAGTCACCAATCTTTGAACACAGGGAACACACCTGGCGTCAGTCACTACACACAACGACTCAAAATTGAAGACACCTGTTGCTAATGATGTGACCCCACCTATAAAAGCATAGTTTGGTGAAGATGCCAAACAATCACAATGGATGAAGGCATTCGAGCGTGCGGAAGGAGAAGAGCTGCAGGCCAAAGAGGAAGAGGGGTTGAGATCAGAGGAGGAAGAGGTGAAGGCCTAAGAAGAAGAGGAGTTCGGAGTAGAGGAGGAAGAGAAGGAGGCCAACAAGAGCGAGGAGAAGGTCCAGGTGGGAGAAGAAGACAACCTCGCACCATCATAACAGATGATATGCGAGCAACAGTAATTGATCATGTCATTGGCCATGGCATGACAATGGCTGAAGCGGGACGAAGAGTACATCCAAACCTGAGTAGGTTCACCGTGGCCACCATTATCAAGGCATTTAGACAACACAACAGGTATAGTACGCTATTGCTTTCTTTGTCACACTACAGTTTTACAGGCCTGTGAAAGTGGTCTGTTACTTTACATGTAGTTTTACATATAAATCAGTCAATTGACAACACATGTTTCTTTCTTTAGAGCTGAAAGGATGCCACATAGAGTTGGGAGGGTTGCCATATTCACAGCGGCACAAGAAACCCTCATTGCAGATATGGTCCGTGAGAACAACTGCATTAGACTCCGAGAGATCAGAGACAAAGTCATTGCAGATAATGTAAACTTTGAGAACATTGATGCTGTCAGCGTGTCCACAATAGACCGAGTTGTCCGGCGCCAACAGATGAGGATGAAACAGGTCTACAGGGTTCCCTTTGAGCGCAACTCTGCGCGACACATAGAACAACGTTACGAGTATGTGCAAGTACGTATACATCCATGTCCACAGTACAGTTAGTGGACATACTGTGTTGCTTAGTGGCCTACATTACTTCTGGACAATACTGTGCTACCTGATTGACCGTTCTGAACACCTGTACGCTTTTCCATGTTCACAGAGGATAATGCAGTTGGACGCGATGGCCAGACCCCATGAGTACCTCTTCCTGGATGAGGCTGGCTTCAACCTCCAGAAACGAAGGCGAAGAGGCCGTAACATCATTGGCCAAAGAGCCATCACTGAGGTTCCTGGCCAACGGGGGGGTAATATTACTCTTTGTGCAGCTATGGGTACGGAGGGGCTTGTCCACCGGCATGCTGTCCTTGGGTCTTACAACACCCAACGTCTCCTCACCTTCCTAGAGGAGCTAAAAGACATCCTCCTGGACCGTCAACAACACCATCCTAGGCTAGCACATCACATGTATGTGATCATTTGGGACAACGTCCGCTTCCACAAAACACACCAAATCAGAGTGGTTCACCACCAACAGTGACCACTTTTTAAACGTCTGTCTGCCACCCTACTCCCCTTTCCTGAACCCTATAGAGGAGTTCTTCTCATCATGGAGATGGAAGGTGTATGACAGACAGCCATACACAAGAGAGAACCTCGTACGGGCAATGGAGCTGGCCTGTGCTGACATCCCAGTGGAGGCCTTCCAGGGATGGATTCGCCATTCCAGGGCGTTTTTCCCGCGGTGCCTAGCAAGGGACAATATAGCCTGTGATGTGGATAAGGTGATGTGGCCCAATGCAGCTCGGCGACATGATGCCGCACAGTGACTGTGTGTAATACTGTAAAAAGACCGTGTAGACAATAAAAAAAGACTTCACACCCTGATCATGTTTCCGAGAGTACTGTTGTGTGCGATAGATTCTGTTTTTGCATTGAGTTGTGTTACAGTAGTGTACGTACATGCAGGATGTTTTTATAGACTTATAGTCTTCATGTGAAACTCACAAATCTAAATGCCTAATCCTCTGCAGGGTTCTATGACGATCCGTTACTGTACAGTTTATAAAAATATGCATTGGCAGTTATGAACCAAAGAACCTTCTCACAAATTGAGCATTGTGTTTTCAATTGTTTTGCTGTAGTGTGTAATGCTGTGTATAGTGTTTACAGTTTTGACAGCTTCGAGCTGCTCTCTTGGTGTGGGAGTTTGAGTTTTGCAGTAGGAAGGTGTGGTTGCGTTTATGTAGCTTTAGAGAAGGGTGTTGTGTTTGGACATTGGGGGACCTGGTGGTAACGTTTGTGACATGTGTTTTAGCATTTGAGAAAAACTGTAAAACAATTCTGCATAGAAGAGTCGGCCAAAACTCCTCCACAAAGATGTTATAGCAAATACTTGATTTCAGCTCTTGGGTGGGTCAGTTTTTTCTCTTAATAATTAAATTATCTTTTAAAATATGAATCTTGTATTTATTCCATTTTTATTTGTCTAATTTGTTTGATAATCTGAAACGTTTAAGTGTGACACAGCACTATACATAACCCTGTGCAGAAATCTTTTCTGCTCCCAGTTTTGGATTTTAACCACCTGCACTGCTGCAATATATATTTATCAGCCCTCTTGGTTGGAGCTGTCACTTTTACAAAGGCTAATTCCAAAAGGCGGAAATAAAGAGTGCTAAGGCAGATGATCCAGCCCACAATAAGAACACAGTGCTACTATGCCACTATCGCTCTCAACCTCCTGTTTGCATCAGCCTGTACTCGGTTCAAATGTGGGGAGGTAAAAATAGCAGCAGAAAGATAAAAGAAGACAGAATGTGTGTAAAAATGGAATACAAGAGACGTGCCTCCAATCCCAGAAATAGAAGCCAAGTCAAAATAATAGTGATCACAGGCTCCTTCTGCCTTTTCAACAGTCTCCTGTGGCTGCGGCTGAACATTTCAAAAGCAGTAGCAATACTTTGTCGTTCACTTTAAGCAGTCACATTACTATGTGCTTTTAATGTGTGTGCCTATTGTCTTAGGAAACAGCTCACAGCTTAAAGAACACTAATGATAATTAGACCATATGACAACTAAAATGAGCGGCTAAAAAGGTTACAGTGCATCTCTGTTATAGTAATGATAAAATGGTCCACCAGTATCAAACACACTGCAGAGGAAACAATAAGCTAATTAGTCATTGCAGGCACGATGGCCATGAGTAGTTTTCTCTGTGAAACCTCCCATTACCAGCATCGTGTCCACAGCTGTCAGTAGAAACCACGCTCTTTTTGTTCCTGATCAGCCAGAGCAGGAAACTCTTGGCCTCGGTCTGTTCATCAATACAGGAATTTTAGTATCCTCTTTGCAGTTGTTGAATTTGTTTTGGCATATTATAGGAAGTAAGTAAATGTGGCACACAGGTATTGAGGTCTGAGATCGTACTATAGAATCAATAAAGTAACTCTCTGTCTGAGAAATAAACACAACAGCCTGTTCATACTGTTTTATAGCAAATTAAATAAATGTATTTACTTTTAAAGGTATATTATTGTATTTTATATATATTCATTTTGTTTTCTTTGTTCTTTTTAAATGTACTTCAGGAAGTTTGTACTGCAGTAAAATAACACATTTTGGGGTCAACTTGAAAGAAAGGCACATGTGAAACGTAAAAGTGAGGTCAGAGGTCAAATGTGACATGATGTTTGGATACAAACAGGCAGAACCAGGCTGAGGGAGGGGCAGCCATCTGCCACGACCAGTTGAGGTGAGAGAAGGAAGACAGGAAAAAAGACATGCTGTGGAAGAGAGCCAGAGATTAATAACAAGTATGATTCAGTGCAGAGGTCTATTAACACATGTTGAGTGAGAAGGGTGACTGAAAAAGAAATACTCAATGCATCATGGGAATCCCCCAGCAGCCTACACCTACAGCAGCATAATTAAGGGAGGATTCAGGGTCACCTGATCTAGCCCTAACTATAAGCTTTAGCAAAAAAGAAAAGTTTGAAGCCTAATCTTAAAAGTAGAGATAGTGTCTGCCTTCCGAATCCAAACTGTGAGCTGGTTCCACACAAGAGGGGCCTGACAACTGAAGGCTCTGCCTCCCATTCTACTTTTAAATACTCTAGGAACAACAAGTAAGGCTCCAGTGTGAGAGCAAAGTGCTCTAACGGTGTGATATGGTACTATAAGGTCATTAAAATAAGATGGGGCCTGATTGTATGTGAGGAGCTGGATTTTGAATCAAATTATAATAATTATTGTTGTTATTGTTATTACTGACTTAGACCTAAGATGTTTGCTCTGAGGTTGAAGTAATCATGGGTGGTTACCCTTAACCCTCAACCCTACCCTAACAGGTGAGTTAGACTGTGATAAGTTTTTTATCCTCAGAGGATAAAAAACAAACATTTTACCTTCCTTGCTCGGTGCTCAGAGAACTCTTTAATCCAAATGGCTGTGAAAGTTAAAAATATTATTCTGCTGGTATTTACATAAAATCCAAATGTAACAGTCCAGAGTAAAATTGCTGCTCGGCACAAAAACCCCTTTTGAGATCGTGCATCGAGCATTATCGTGACTCTGGTCCTTTACGGTCTACTAATCTATTCATACATTTATTTTGTACAAAATATGATGCAGATTTCACGATTCCTCACATTAGCCTGCAGTGGCCCCACACTTCCATTTGCCTCTTACTGAGGCTTTTCATTTGCCTGCAACAGTATCTGCAATATCCATACACACTCTCTCTTCTTCCCTCTCTTTATGCAGAGGGGTTTCCCAGGCATTCCCTCACTCTCTTATCTCTCCTCTGCTGCTGATACAGCGTGACCAGGATTACGCTTTTAACCCAGTCCAAGATGGCTGCCTCTATCCGCGAGCTCACTTGCTCTTGCTCGTTTTTCTCCCTTGCCCCTCTCTTTCTCTATGCGCTTTCTGGAAGGCCTGAAAGAGAGAGAGAGCAAGACTTTAAAAAATGCATGACCCTGGAGACAAAATGTTACTCCAGTCAGCGTTTCTTTACCGCAACCTGTGCAGAGAGCTTAAGTATCATCCACTATGTGACAGCTGAACATGCTAATTAAGTCAGCCCTTCCATCTGTCACTTTAGTTAAGAAAAAGTGCTGATCATTTTGGAGGGAACCTTTCAGACCCAAAGCAAATCAGTGATTCAGTGTTTTCATATATTCCTTCTTTCTTAAAGAAAGAAGGAGTGTTTCAGTGGATTGTTCTGTATGACCCTTCTCTAAAAATGTAAAACTTTACCGACAAACAAATAAATAAAAGGTTTACATTGATAATAATTCGATGTATTTGGAAGTCAGGAGGTCCTTTGTGAGTAGGTTTGCTTTTAAGTTCACATGTGCACACTGCAGACCAGACATATTGTTCCAGCATCAAAGAAATTCCTGCTAAGGCCTGGTAAAATCAATAATTTACTGCAGTTCCAGTGCATGTAAAATTACTTTTTTCATTATTTAGCATTTCATGGACTGGAGAAACCCATATTCGTAGAATTCTTAGCAGCCTTTTCATTCAAGCTGCGAAACAAGAGTAGATATTTTTGCCCACTTTAACCCCGGACTATGGCGCTGGAAATTGTTCATTAATTATCTGTTTTTTTATCGATTTGTATCAATAACTCCTGGTGATTCATACACCAAATTACAGATTCATACACCAATCAGATGGGTTTGATATTTAAAGGAGCGCAGTGACTTGAAATAATAAGACTCCTTAAATGTCCTAAACCCAAAGTAACCAGGCTGTTTTAAAAATGTCAGAAGTAAAAAGTGTTTTTCAAAATATAGAGAGTAAAAGTAAACATGGGTAATTCCTCTTAAGTACAGTAAATAATTTATTTGTTATTTCCCACCTCAGACTTTAAAAAGAACAAAAGTTTCATATTTGGATAGCATAGTGTTAAGGTTCAGATCATCTCCTGTAATAGTGTCAGGATATTTTATGGGCACACTTTGGGCCCTTTAGTTTAAATGCCATTATCTAACTGAGAACTGCTGCTGTCCATGCCTTTATGACTGCAGTTGTAACAGCGGTCTGGCGAGGAAGAAGAGGCTAGCAGGTCGAGCGGTCCGGAGGTTAGACGGAAAGCTTGGAGGCCAGTCAGTTAGATCAGCAGTCCCCAACCTTTTTTGCGCCACAGACCGGTTTATGTCTAAAAATATTTTCATTCCCTCATTCCTTTCAAGGTGTTGCGGATGAAAACAACAAAATGAAATCAGTACCAGTATAAAAAAAAAAGATTTATTCATAACACACGTGAAAAGACCCAGGGAAACAGAGTTAACGATAAAAATGACAAAAAAAATAACGATAAAAAAATGATAAAAACCCTGAAAACCATCAATTTCACACCGGTACCGTGTTATTACCGGTACCGGTCCGTGGCCTAGGGATTGGGGATCGCTGAGTTAGATAGAATAACAGGCATTTATTTGGTGTTAACAGAACAAGACCATACAAGCCAGGTCTTCATGGCTCTACCCTATTCATATGTACATGTGCTGGAGTTTGGTAGTCGCCGGTGCCAGGCCGTTACATTGGTACGGTCTCTCTAAACACATGCACGGAGAGCAGCATGCTTGGCTGTAATGGCTATCGCTGCACTCATACTAGGAGACACTCTAACTACTACAATAATAGAATGACACCCCCTAGCGGTGCTATGCCATAATAAGGGTTGTTACACAATGTACCAATCTTCCGATTACTTCTCCCAGGAGGATAAAACTCAAAGCTAAAACCATCTGGTTTCAAACTGGTTTCTTGGATCATCATGGATGTGCAGACGAAAAAAAAGTTATAGTTGAATCTGACTGATAGCATTATTGATATTCACTTTTTCCTTTTTTGATTATTCGATTTCTTTCTTTCTTTTTTCTCTTTTCTTTGCAGATTGGATGCTACACTGACCCTACAGCATGTTGTTATCAAGTGTGCTGTGTGCGACTGCCAGAAAGGACCCCAAATGCAGGCTCGAGGAGGCAAAGATAAACTCAAAAAACACAGCTTTATTGCTGGAGAAGACGCAGACACTAAATACAAGAGGACAACAGGGCAAAGAGGAAACACCTGGTAAACACAGCTGACACTAATTGCACAGATGAGATGGGGGAGAGCAAAAAACAACATGACACACAACGACTGGAGACTATCAAAGTAAAACAGGAAGTACACAGGGACATGACTAGGGGGAACAGACAGATGCACAGGAAGACAAGACTGCCCTAACAGGGGAGGAAACAGGCAAAACCTAGACTAGAAATACAGAATAAACTCAAGAATATACACATACTGGACTAGGAAATATAAAACACACAGAGAACCTAATAAATAAACAAGATTCAAAGAACCAAACGGCACAAAACACTGGGTCAAAGACCCAGGTATCCTAACAGTTGTGGTACAAGCTGTTATCATATGAAGGCACAAAGGCAGACTGTTAAAGTCAATCTGTATGAAACATCTATCTTTTGGGTTGTAGAATGAAAGTCATTACCATTTGCATTAACAGATTTTGAAAGGGTTGAATATGCAATGAGTATCACAGTGATTATGGAGTCAACATCAGATGTTGTGGAAGTCCTCTACAAAGTAAATGTTTACAATCATTATGTTAATAAAATGATTATATTTTGTAAACTTTTTTCCACCTGTTTTTACAGATAAGTGTTGTGGACATATCAGACATCAGTTCTGACTAAAGAGCTGTTAAGTATTACTGCTCCACCTGCAACCCTGTTCTTAAAAGTTGTTTGCTGTTTAAAGCGGAGGCCTTCATCCACTCTCATTATAGAGACAACTAACGGCTTTTTAAAGTGACCTTCACCCACACCTGTCTATGACTGCATTCTCTATCAGACTCATTCTCAAAGAATCCTTCTCTCCTCGATTCATAATAGTTTTTGCTGTGTCTGCATGTAATACAGTAGCTAAGCATGGGCACAGCACAAAAGCATGGCCACATTCACCCACATAAACACGAGCAGACGGCATGTGAATGCATGTTTGCATACTGTCTGTGAATATCTGCAAGATTATGCACGGGTTACCATGGTGACACATCGCCCTCATTGCTCTCCAACTCGGTCCTGATGTTGAGAATCAGTCTGACACTTAAAGGAACACTCAGTGCTAAACGAAGATCGAGGACGGTGGTGAGGATGAGTGTGAGGAAGCAAGAAAACAAACAGCAGTTGTAGAGTTGAGGAAGATTTCTGTAAGGATATAAAAACAATCATTTTCTTCATTTCTAAGTATTTTACAAATGGTAACATAGACTACCTGCAGCCAAATTCTCAGCTGTGCTAATGATTATTTATTAAGCTTTATTTGTAGCAGGTAATCTATTATCCACGAAGCATCACAGTGCAACATTTTCTCTAACTTGGTGTTTGTCAAAGTGGAGATCAAAGGACCGCCAAAAAGGGAATTTAAGTAGGCTGTTTATGGCATTAAAGAGAAGAAGCTCACTACAAGTCAGAGCTTAACACACCCAGTCGGGATGCTGACAGCTCTTGTCACTGCGGATCTCAGAGAAAAGCTGCGCATTTGTAAGCAGCAGGTTAAACTAAGGCAGGGATAAAAACACCTGTGCAAAAAAACTCCAGTTCAAAAACATAAAACAACACATTAAAGAATGAAGAGGTAAAGTACTGCATTATAGTGTCTGATTTAATTAGTAATAAACAGTGTTTTTTCAATGTACTAGTAATACAAGTGAGTATGAAAGGTACCTGATAATATATAAAGTTTTAGGAGTTCCACGTTAGCTTGGACCTGTTGGTAACATGGATTATTCATGAATACGTATGAAATGATCTCCTGGCCAGAGGTGCAAGACTCCTAAAAAAGATGAAAACTAAAAACTAAAGGAAACCAGGTGGACTAAAGTAACAACAACTTAACAACAAAGACAACTATGAAACACATAAACTATACAAGTAAAGACAAGTAAAACAACCAGAAATAGACACAGAAAGAACACAAAATATACAAAACAACCAAAAACATGCAACATGACACACACAGACAAAGAAACTACAGGGATTTGCAAAGGCATCACACAAAGCAAACTCCAAATAAGAGACTGTATATAAAAGATGGACCATAATATTACCTGTTAGTTTCTGGACTCTTGTGTTTTGAAGCCTCATTATTTTGGGTGCTCTCAAACGTGAGGTTGGACTACTAAGTCATCAGCTAAAGCTAACTAGCTTTGTTCACAAGCTACATTAATAAACTGCATGGATTTTTTCTGATTTATGAGTTGAGCTTGAGACATATCAAATAAAGTGGTTCTCATGAGAACTGTTCACAACAGTCTTTGAATTGTACTGGATTTAGAAAAGTATCAACTTTTATTTACATAAAGCTGGGACATTTTTCCCATATATCACTCCTAGTATATTATCTCTCACATAACATGTTGATCAAACAAAAATTAATAAAATCTTTTGACACTGTTATGACAGTATGACAAATCAGGGAGAAGCAATATCTTTAATAATATTTATTTGCAAGCCAAATCATCCTAATGGCTTTTGTTCATTTATTTATCCATGCTTTAATTAATGGCTCAGAGACTTCTCTGATGTATTGGGCAGTGCTGAGTGGGCAGCTCAGATCCATTACCCATCTACTAATGCAGGTCTGTCTCTTTTTATGCAGCCATTTATCTCAGCCCTCTTCTTCTACTGTATAAGTCAGCAGCATCCGCTGCCACTTTCGATGAGCAAGAGAGTGCATATAATCTGACACAAAAGCAGACAAATGGGCACATTATGAAGAAACGGGGCCAATTTTACCAACTTTGCAATGTGCAGAGACCTGTCATTTTTGACAACATTCACTAATCAAAAGATTTTGTACTTGTAATAGCAATGCACAAGTGTTCAAGAACCCTTCAGCACGCCCTGCTTTATCTATAATTCGCAAGAGATCATCTTGGAAATTGGTGTTTGTGTTTGTTACTGCCCACAAACAGTTTTTCTGAAACAGGGACCCCTTTTTTTTTTAAAGAAAAAAATGTTTGACTCAAATAAAGAACATATCCTCCTTCACAGAGTATTGTTTGAAATGATTCCAGAAGCAGCTGTACCTGCTGCCTGACATCCCTATGAAACATCTCACCATACATGCATAGTCGATTGTGTAATTAATTTTGAGTTTCTGAACATCGGAAACGTATAAAATGTATTCAAATTCCTAAAAGCTTAATGTAATGGTTTTATCAAACTCCTTGAATTAAAGCTAAAAGTCTGCATTTCATTCACCTTTTGATTTTCTTCTTCTTGGCTTTTTTATTTCTTTTTTCTTGATTTAAAATCCACTGTGAGGTTGAATAGAGGCAGCATTATAAGAAAAAAGTGTCATTATTCAGGGCCTCCACAAATAATGATCTCAAAAATACAAGCAAGAACAGAAAAGACAAAAAAAACATGTCAGAGAAAGCATCAAGAGCCTAACATCACATGATAAACAACTCTAGGCTTTACAAATTGAATTTAACTTGATATTAATATTGTCATGAGGAGGAGACTTGAAATAATTCACACACACACACACACACACACACATTAGTTCATATAGTGTTTTAACATCCACAGCAATGACCTCAGTGCCTTCATTGGGGCTTGATGAGGAATAACTGAACTGCAGAAAATCGGATCTATAGAAGGTGACTTTAATTAGCAGCTGGCTGCGTGCATGTGGCTTTTAAAACTATGAATACTCCTCTCATTTACACGGTCTAATCAGGAATACTCCCAATTTAAACTATGCTTAATTTTCAAATTTCTCATGTGGAAGCAGTCGCAGCTGATTGCACCTGTTCCCCCGAGAGCTGAAAAACCGATATGCTGCACTGATGCCCCATTAAAAATTCATCCATATCAACATAATTTCACCACCTTTCTCTTCCTACAATCATGCAGCAAATATTCATTTCGCATTCACAAAGGAAAAGTGAATCATGACTCATTTCAGATATTTCAACAACAAATTAATTGACACAGTTTGATGCTTTTTGGCATCTATGCTGGATATTTATAATTATTTTCCCCTTTGGTGTTTCCATCAAATAAAAGCAGGAATTAATAAGAGTGAATGAAACCTCTGAACGTCTTTTTACTTTTTTTTTTTTTTAATCATTATAACATTTAAGAGAAGCTCTTACAACCACCACCCCCCACAAAAGAAGCCCAACAACCCCCCCCCCCCCCCCCCCCCCCATATATGTGTAATTCACTCACAGCTACAGGTTCAAATAAAACATGTGCTGCATGCATGGTTGCACTTTGCTTTATTCGAAGATTACACGCTTCACTGCCCAAGAGGCTAAAGCTGCCAGTAGTAAATGAACTGGTTCTTGTATAGTGCTTTTCTACTCTTGAGCACTCAGGTGAACCAGTTCACCTGACTTGTGCATTCACCCTTTTCTATTGTTTCTGAGAACAGAATAGAATTAGAATAGAATTCAACTTTATTGTCATTGCACATGTCACAGGTACAAGGCAACGAAATGCAGTTTGCATCCATCCAGACGTGCTTTAGCCATGATATAGATATATTACAAATATATTAGCTATAATAGAGATATTTAAGTATATTACAGAAATGGGTCTATTATGGTATGTTATAATGTACACGGTATGAAGGTATGTTCAAGGTTCAAGGTTCTTTATTTGTCACATGCATAGTTATACAAGTATAACACACAGTGAAAGTTATGAATATGCTATAACTATAAGTATGTACAGGCTGTAGTGAGTACAAGCTATGTACAGGCTATGAACATGTGCTTCCAAACTAACATTCACACACCAATGGATGCATCAGAGAGTAACACGGGGTTAGTATCATGCCCAAGTAGAGCTGGGCGATATAAGATTTTTTCATGTCACGATATGTTTTTTTTATTTCAGGCAATAACGATATATATCACGATATAAGCCAAATAACTATATTTGTAAGATTTAAATGTGCCGTTGCTCACAAGTAAAATGTGAAATAATCAGCAGCTTGTTTTGATTTAAATATTTATTTCCCATAATAAGTTCAACAAGGTAGATGTACTTAAGGAACATGAGACTTTTTCCAATAAATAAAGGCAAATATTGCTAACTACACAAAAGGCAGCCGCTAAAGCGTTTAAGTTTCAAAATAGAACAAACAAAACAGACTACTAAATTGTCAATTCCACTTAGAAACAAAATATTAATTCTAAAAATAAATCTTAGTTTGTTTTACAGAAGAACAGACAAAATTGACTAACTTTTGTCAATATCAAATAAACTGAGAACTAAAAGGAAATTCTCAATCTCTCCTTGTTGTATAGCTTAGATTTTCAAACTGTTTTAACAGTTACTTTAGTCTGACAAAAGCCGAATAACGAATTAGCGCTTCCAGTCAGAGATTGAGCATGCACCGGTTTATTGTATTTCCAGACTTGCTTTCGGTACAATTTACAGTGCGCGCTACTCTGTTTTTTGTCAGACTTGAAATAGCCGAAATACCTTCACACTACAGAACTTCTATGGCTCTTCCGTTCGATAATCTCTCCGGCATTGGAACCATCATCTGTTTTCTCTTCGGTAACCTTCGGTCACGCTCTCGGTTGATTTTTCTCTAGTTGGCACACTCATTTCCTCCATTACCTGGGCGGCACGGCGGCTGGCTGCTTCCCAAACAAATACACATGTGCGGCTTGGCACTTGTGCTGTACGTAACAAGTCACGTGATGTGACGCTGCGGCTGTGATTGGTTTGGCTCTGCGCTAGTTAATTTGGATTGGCTGCTCTTCTTTTTTTTTAAGAGGACAAGAGCGGTGAGGCCTATCGCAATAGTTAAATTGTTCTATCGAGAAAAAGTTATTTCGCAATACATATCGTTATCGTTCTATCGCCCAACTCTATGCCCAAGGCTATTTGTCATGCAGACTAGAGCAGACGAAGAG
Source organism: Perissodus microlepis (assembly GCF_051167445.1). NCBI lineage: Eukaryota > Metazoa > Chordata > Actinopteri > Cichliformes > Cichlidae > Perissodus > Perissodus microlepis. The sequence goes on from NC_140475.1 coordinate 27,268,851, forward strand.
CAAACCACCAACCTTCTGGTTAGTAGGTGACCTGCTCTACCACCTGAGCTATAGCCACCTCCATAGTAGCAGTCATAGGTATTAATTCTTTCAGGTACGTACAAATAAAAGAGTCAGAATCCAAATAGAGCGGGGCAGGAGTGCCAGGTGTAATTAAAGTTTCCCTGATAATGTTTTTACCTGACTTTGAACACTTCAAGGCTCTCTTCTTGTGAAGCTCTGCACTACTGTACATTGTAGTATTGTATTTTAAATCACGGGTCTGAAAATCAGATGATTTCATTGTATTATTGAATGAAACACATGTAGTGCAGGATTTGGAAGGAAGGGAACCGGGTTCTTCTTTGCAATCTTGCTGTTGTTTGAATAATATCGACCGGTCAGATTTGAAAGGCTCTCGCTGCAAAAAGTGTGGAAAGAAAAAGAATGTTGAGAGAAAAGAATGAATTTGCTAAAATTTGAAAGTCTTTAAATGCCTTCTATATACCTTGCATCTCGCCCCATACCTGTTGGGATACAGTGGGGGAAATTATTGTTTGATCAGTTGTGGAATTTAAAAGAATCTGTAAGTTTGTTCACTTACAAAGAAATGAACAGTCTCTCATTCTTATGGTAGTTTTATTTAAAAGGAGAGAGACAGCTCAACAAAAATCTGGAAAACCCCACCAAAACACATTAAATAAAAGTAATACATTGATTGGCATGTCATTGAGTGAAATCAGTATTTTATAATTTAGTAATTGGTGGACAAAACCTTGATGCCAAGCACAGCTGTAGTTGGTCATTAGGTTTGCACACATCCAGACCGGCCTGCCATTATAGGAAAAGCCATAAAGCCTTTGAATGAAAACAAATGCTGTTGTGACAGTGATGTACACTATTTTGATGGTATATATGCATCAATCTATCAATCGATGTTGTAAGATTCAGATAATTATTATTATTTTTTAAAAGCTACATATTTTAAATGAGAATAAGAACGAAAAGTACTTCTTTGTGCCCCCCTCTCCCTGTTAATGCCCTACCTGGCCCCCCTGGCAAAACTTTGCTAGGCCCGCCCCTGCACAGTTACCAGCTGTCAGCTACTTAGAAAAGGATCCTGGTGTTATTTGTCTCTCAGAAACAGTTCAAAACTTCCCTTCAACTCATTCATGTCACCCAAAAGGTAAACCTGTTTCTCCATCACCTGTTCAGTTTTGATGATTCAGTAAGGACATCTCCTGGTTTCATCTTCATGTTTCCCTCTCACCAGATAACCAAACCGATATCATGACCAGCAACTTTTCCAGCTGTGGCTCCAGCAAACCTCAGCTGATACTAGAAGGTAATATTAAATACATTCTAACAACAGCTGATCAATCTTAAACGTGCTGCTGTTGTTTAACGCGACCTCCGCTGGTTTCTTCTTTCTGGCGCAAAGTGGGTGATAAACAAACAAGAGAGATGGGACTTGTGACAGAAAAGCCGATCAGCTGATCATTAATCTGTTTCATGATTGAAGTAGAAACAGGAGAGGGAGGGGGAGAGAATGAGAGAAGAAGAGGCAGCTGTGTAGCAAAGACACAGAATAACTCCAGCTTTGTGTCTTTTTCATTTTAGCTGAAGTACGGGACAAACTGCATTCCTTTTCACCTCAATACGAAACATGTAATATTTTCTCTGAATACCAGATGATTCCATTTTTTAGGGGATTTTTAAGGTTATTTATTAGATTTGGCAACTCTAATAAATAACCTTATGAACAAAATAAAGTTCAACATCAGTAACATAGCACCCACCCAGCTCTATAGAAACTCCGTCATGCTAGTTAGTACCCAGTACGAAAAAGTCAGCATAACGAAAATAAACTACACCTAAACTTGGTTTATATCTGACCCAGATAGACTGCAGGTCATAACTTCTTACCTGAAATTCAGTTCACCTGACACTCGGACCGGAGGCCACCTCGGGTCTCTCCTCCTCCTGCCTCCCCTTTCCCTCATCCACCTGCTGGCCTCCACCACTTGCTAATGTTACTGAATCTGTGAAAGCACCGCATAGCCACTAGTGATGTGTCAGTCGCGAACGAAATGGCTCTTAGAGCCGGCTCCTTATCGCGAGCCGTGGTTTTTTTTTTCTTTCTCACCCTCTCTCTTGCACTTTTTTTCCGCTTCACTCCGCAAGCGAGCCTTGTGCTTTGCGCTGGGAAGAGGGGGGAGGGGCGGTAGTTACACTCGCAGTAGCACTGGAACAGAGCGGGAGGGAGAGACAGATAAAGAGAGCCAGGGACAACAACGTCACATTAGAAAGGTATAGAGATCATCCACAACTATTTTCAGTTGCGGATGATAAAGGATTCAGAAAGTTTATTCATGCAGTCCCATATGACAGAGAATATGCATGTTCTTTTTGTTTTCATATTTTAATTTATATTTAATTGTGTTGTGGTTTGCAGTGTTTTGTGTTGTTTCACTTTAAATTTGTTTAAAAGGAAAAAGCTGAAAATTTAAATAGTTAAAAGCTGAACTGTGAATAGTTGGTTTTTGTAATATATGATTTATTTATTACATTTTATGTGGAGTGAATAAATAAAAGTATATTTACGGTGGCCCCTAGAGACAAAGCACACACAAACTCCAAAACATGTAAAAACTCCAAAACACTTAAAAACTTAATAGCACGTACAAACTCCGAAGCACGTACTGAGTGCTACAGGTGTTACAGGAGTGATACATGTCCTGTTGTCAGGCCTGCAGGTATCAGGCTTGTGATGTTCTCCTTTATCTCATAGTGGCCAGAAATTATTTTTTGGAGTGGCACAAATAATTTGTGTGGCATCAAATTTGATGCAGAACACCTGATTGTTAGTTTTAAATGTTTATTTAAAAAAAAACGCCGTGGCTGCATTTTTAGGTAAACAGCTGCAAAAAACGTTGTTGTTTGCTAAACTCAGTTACTTTTTTAAAGAAGTAACTATATAATTAATTGCCCAACATTGGTCATTATATATTGTGTTTTGCAGACAGAGAGTTACAGGCTCTCTCCCAGACCACAGACTCATACTCACAATACAAGTCAGAGCTTTATAAAAAAGAAAAAAGAAAAGAAAGAGAAAGTTGTGTTTTCAAAACTGGAGTTCAAGTTATTTTTACTTCCAATAGGGTCAGCATATTACAAAGGTCAAGATTTTTTTTAATTTTAATTGTAAGTGGGCTAAAGCAGTTAATTAAAAGTAGTCTAACATGAACGTAAATGCTGTAATTTGATTATTTTAATAAACCATGTAACTTGGATGGATTCGATGCTGGCGTGGCCACAGTGCACACGTCTGCTGTTGCTCACAGTGGTCCAAGGGACCACTCAGGGAGTTTGGGTGTTCGCTCAGACAAATGAAAAATTAGAGGGAACATTGCCCTGAATGGTATGCCTCATTTTATTTTATTCACTTATTATTTTTATTTTAATGAAGCAAACAATAAATGAATTCCCCTGTGGTTACATAATTATTTTTCGACTTACAGGCTTGATCATTCTTATTAGTTAAGTTAGTTAAGTCTCAGCTTAGTTCTAGCTCTTTAGAAATGTTTAGAAATGTTTCAGTTTCAGTTGAAGAAAGATAGCGATGCTCATCTGTTTTGACTGCTAGCAGAAACCTAGCTAGCTCACCTATGCAACCCAATATTACCTTATTTCCTTTATAGAAAATTATTAGTTTAGTAAGCTAATTATTGCTACTGGAGGCAATTTGTTATCATCATAATAATTCAGTCATAGTAGCAGACTGGTGTAAACTGGCCTTTTTCATATGTATTATTTTATTGATTTAAATTTAGCCAACAGTGGCAGCATGATTCAGGTACTAGTGAGCAAAATTTTAGTCTGTACAAGCTGTGAACATATAGTATCTCACTTGTGCCACTTAGATCAAATTTTTACACACACACACACACGAAGAATGAGAAGAAGAATGAAAATGAGCAGCCTAGCTTAGGTACATTGTTAATATATTAATTATTTTCATTAAAACTGTATTCTCAATTCAGTTTGTCTGAATTTTGATACAAGACACAGACTAGCAATGATGGGCCAACCAGAGACTATAGAGGGTCAGTGAAGTTTGGTGCTCAATTTAAGAGGCTACCAGTGGGCGGTGAAAAAAACACTGATTGAAATACATTAGAATGTAGCTAATGTATTTCAGTCTGCTAAAGCAGACTCCCCAACACTCCTAAACCATGCCCTTTATATAAGGAACAGCCCGTCTTTTAGCATTAGCCTAGATAAAAATCCAGCTTACCTGATAACTGAAGACTTCTCTGGTGCATGGTGTAAACAAGTGGCTTTTGCTGTTGATGATATAAAAAAAGACTCAGTCTAGTTTTATATTTCACAAGCAAGAGTATTATTGGTCAGCTTCCAAACCTTGCTAAGTACTCAGCTTCAAAATGGTCAACAAACTTTCTGACTCAGACAGATCAGGTGGGTGGGACTGCTGAGCTCACAGCCAGAGCTCTGTGCCAGAGATGATCACCAAGTGTTCGAGCTGCCAGAAACCAAAGGTTTTGGCTCACAGGGAATACATGTAAATACGCTGACCTAATTTTTAAAAAACTGTAGGCATTTTTAATATGAGCATCAGTGTAGCATGTGAAGGTGGAAAACATATCATAGGTCCACTTTAAAATGCTTTGCATGTGTTCCATCCAGCATATTTTGTTTGTCCATAGTGAGGCCTGCTGTAACGTCTTTTGTGGATAAAGCTTAATCCGGTACATGCAATGACCTTGTGTGGGACAGCTGGGAGGTAGCGCTTACATAATGTGCAGTGATGAGGACATGCATAATTACAATCATCCTTTGTAGTCATTCATAAAAGGTTAAAGAGTCTTCCTCGAAGATGTCACTTTCTAAAGTTAGAATGGATATTGTGGATAGATCTTGTTAATCAACCTGACACAGCCAAGATAACTGAGAGAAAAGTTTGCTATACAGTAGAGTACTATGCAAAAGTTTGGAATCCCAACCAGTTCTTTAGATCTTCTTTTAAGTTTTTAAAGTGGTCTTGAGCAATAGTTCTCCAGGAATTCCGAGGATATTTTAAAGGTTTGCTTTGGACATTGGTTCCTTTTTTCACTCTTTGTACGAGCCCATTTTCAGATGAATGTTTTATTTGTTAAGACACAAGCTACACTGACCTCTGAATTATTTAAGCATAAAAAAGTACCTAACTTTAGGGATTAACCAGTGTTGTCTCTACACGTAACATAAAGGTTAGTGAAAAACAAAGCACTTAGTTACAAGCTGCTTGTTACAAAAATACATTTGTTCCAATTTCTTTACTTGAATCTATGAAAAAGTATCATCTACTCTTCACTGAAACCTCATCAGAAATAGTGGAAGGGTGGCTATGAAGAAACCATTCTTAAGGAAGAGCTACAGCAGCTTTGAAATGTGGAAACATTTGAAATTTTTGCTTCAAATGTATGTTATGAGTATTTCAGGAGACAGCTACAACAGTAAGTGTCTGCAGCCATCTGCAAAACATGGTGGAAGCTCTATCGTGGTCTGGGGTTACATTTCAGCCAGCGGTGTTGGGGATTTTGTCAAACTTGATGGAATTATGAAGGCAGACTTGGATAGAAAAGGCAGCCAACCAGAGTCCAAAGGAGCTTAGAAGAGTAAAAGTGGTCATACCAAATTGTGACTTTCTAGCTTGTTAGAATTGTACAGACACAGTTTTTGACTGACCTTTGATTTCAATGTATGTTTGCAGATACATTTCAATAATTCACTGCACCTATTTTCCATTTTCCTAGGAATATATAAAAATGAGGTCCCATAAGTCAGTAGTCTTTCGAGTTTGTGTCCTGAGTACTTTACATTACAGTGACAGACACTTAGTCAAAAATGGTTTTTCACTAAACTCGTGGTATATATAGTGCTTTCAATCTAGCTGAATTATTTTTTATTTCCTTTTTAACATAACCTCATTTCCATTTTGGAAAATAAAAGGGTAAATTCCAAAATGCTCTGGTGGAATGCAAAAGACTAGCAGCATGATAGAAAGGGGTTGCCACCAAATTTCTATTTCCACAAAGCCATTCTTCTTGCTTTTTTTTGCTATGGCAGTTTACCTATTTATAGCACCTAGTAGCACAAAGTTGTTGTTGTTGGGTTTTTTTTTTAGAAAGACCTTTTATACGAATATACCTACACAAAGGAGAGTCCCTTTCTATACCTTGTGCCAGAGATATACAAGGTCAATACAGTAATCTAGATTCCCAGTAAATCTAAAGGGTACGATTGGATTTAGAAGCTGTGCTGTGACAGCCAAACTGCAATATCATGACATTTTCACTAAGGAGATAAGAAGACAACTAATAAAGAATCCAACAGAGATGGATGAGTGCTGGAACTGCTGAGCTCCAAGCATTCATAAGGAGACACCCTCCACTCAGTTCCAACAATGAAATCAAAGTCGAGAAGATAAATGAGGCAGAGAGTGCCATGGGAGGCTTAGCCATTGATCCAACAGAGAAACAAATCTGTCTTCCTCTCTATCTGCAGAGATCACAATAATACAGTACGGATCACCTGCGGCTGACTGTTACTGTGTCAGATTTGTATAAACCTGCTGCCTTTTTACTTGTTCCCATCATTTGAGTTTGACAAGACATCGAAACTTTGATGCCAATAAAATATTGTTCCCTTTTTTTTTTTCATTTTTATTTGATTAGATATTAATAGCCACATATTTAATGAATTTTATGATATCTTGGCTAGAGTGTTTACAGCTATTCTTTCTCTATAGTTGTTTCTTTTTGGTTTTTAGGCTGGAATTTTTGAAGGGCTATAGTTTTTGGGGTGGCAATAGCTCAGTAGCTCAGGAGTTAGAGCAGGTCATGTACAAATCAGAAGGTTGGTGGTGATGCATGGCTGCTCCAGTCTGCATGCTAAATATCCTTGGGCAAGATACAACCCCAAGAAAAGTGCTATACAAGAACCAGTCTGTTTACCAATTATGCTTAATTTAAAAAAAAAACAATAATAGTTTAAAGTAAGCCAAGTGTTTGATCATACTATTGTCAACAAAATAGGTAAGAACACACATTGTGCTTGTCATAGGTATGAACATTTTAAAAAGCCAGGGAATGTGCTGTAGTAATTTAAATAGAGGTCTTGATAGATTTCAATAGAATTTTTGACTTACAGCTTAAACCCCCAGGCACTTATCTCTGAGCTGATTTCTAAATAGGTTTTTCTTCTTTATTTGAGACAACCCTTTCACATACAGGAGGTTCACATACAGGAGTTTTTCTTATGGAGTTTTTCTTATGGAATAACTCTCACTGACAATCAGTGTTGGTCAAGTTACTTGAAAATAGCAATTTACTACTTTTCCAAGAAAGTAATCCCGTTACTTTACTGATTACTTATTTTAAAAAGTAATTAGTTACTTTATTACTTTGTTACTTTTTTAAAACATGATACACAACCTGAATATACAATAAAGCAATAGACCTTTCAGCCCAATTCTGTTTTTTCTGCATAATCCATCATATAAAATTGAATTAAACGAAATAATCTCTTTTAAAAACTTGTTTTATTAGTTTGAATTTTTTAACTTTATGCACATTGCATCAAGCAAAAAATAAATTATATGCAACATTCTCTGACTGGAAGAAATTTGTTTAATATGTAAACCTATTTTCTGCATATTCCAGCATATAAAATAAAATAAGTTTTTGTGTATACACTCAAAATAATTCAAATCAAAGATTCAGCAGCACTAAGTCTTGTCGCTCTTAAATCTATTTTCACCTGCTTAGCAGGAGTGGGGCCGGTGGAGGTTTGCCTGATGCAACAGCGGTCATGTCAGTGTTTCTCTGTTTCTCTGTGAATTTCACATTCCCATGGCAGTGTGCTAGGTGCTTGCTCAGATTTGAAGTTTAATTTTTTGCTGTAGAAAGTTTTCTTCCCACGCAGAGTGTACAGCAGATGCTAATGTTTTTGTCACTTTTTTGTCATCCATTGTTGACTTACACACCTCTGTTGCAACCACGGACGTCGCACACTTGTACGTCATTGCCATGAGACACTCTCACAAACAAAATCACGGTTTAGTAACGCAGTAACGCAGCCTGCTTACTGGAAAGTAACAGTAATCTAATGACTTTTTTTTTGCAATAGTTATCCCTTACTTGTTACTTGAAAGGGGTAATTGGATTACAGTAACGCATTACTTTTAACGCATTACTGCCCATCTCTGCTGGCAATACATAGCAGGAGTGAATGACCTGAATCAGAACACTGGACAATATTTGCAAAATTGATAGAGTTTCAATTTAATTAAAAGAGGAAAAAGAAAAAAGGTTATAAGGTTAATCAAGTGGCCATTTGAGGAACTGCAGTTTTCAGTTAATTTGAAGTAATGTACTTGACAGTTCCAGAGGTTTGATGCTTGGTTTTTTTTGTTTTTTTTTTGTTTTTTTTAAGAGATTTTAATACCCGATATTAAAATCTCTTAAACCCCCCCCCCCCAAAAAAAACAAGCATCTCTTTTCCTCCATATAATAACTTCATGAGTTCAATACTCATCTGCCTGTTCAGTGATTTCTTATATTCCAATTAAACTCACTCTTGTTTTTTTCTTTTGGAGTTGTATTTTGGCCATTAGCTTTTATTTACAAAGCATCAAAGACATAAACAAACATGCAAACTGAGAAACAGTCTCTTTTACCATCTGTCTTCCCTCAACACAACCCACTTTCTTAGTCACTAACTGTCTTTCATTGCCTCTCTATTGTTTTTTGCATGGCCCTTGATACAAAGGATAGCATGAGCGTTAATATCAGCTTGTAGCCGAGAGGAATTCATTTATCTGGCTTCCTTCTCCCTTGCATCTGAGTAGTAGAGCCAATAAAGAAATTGGTTCTGCTGCAGCCTGAGGACAACAGACAAGGTATATCTGCTTCTAGCAGATGGCTGGACCAAGACCATTCTCCATTAACAGTGGAAGTTAACACTGACAAACCACAATCAATTATATTTTAAATAAAACCTCATTCATCCAGACTTCAGACTTCAAAACCCAATGTAATCCTTAGTTAAAAAAAGGTAAGACAAGGCCAGAATCCATTTTATTCAAACCTAAAACTTTTAAATTAAAAGTACAGCAATATTCATTTCTAGACTCTAGTCTTCTTCTGTTTGTCTACCACCACTATGTCCGGTTGGTTAGCCACCACCATTTTGTCCGTCTGTATCTGGAAGTCCCACAGGATCTTAGCTCGGTCATTCTCCACCACCCTTGGGGGCGTCTCCCATTTTGACCTCGGAACTTCCAGGCCATATTCGGCACAGATGTTTCTGTATACTATGCCAGCCACTTGGTTATGGCATTCCATGTATGCCCTGCCTGCTAGCATCTTGCACCCTGCTGTTATGTGCTGGATTGTCTCAGGGGCATCTTTACACAGCCTGCACCTGGGGTCTTGCCTGGTGTGATAGACCCCAGCCTCTATGGATCTTGTACTCAGAGCTTGTTCTTGTGCTGCCATGATTAGTGCCTCTGTGCTGTCTTTCAGTCCAGCTTTGTCCAGCCACTGGTAGGATTTCTGGATATCAGCCACCTCCTCTATCTGCCGGTGGTACATACCGTGCAGGGGCCTGTCCTTCCATGATGGTTCCTCGGCTCCCTCCTCTTTTTTGGGTTTCTGTTGCCTGAGGTATTCACTGAGCACTCAGTCAGTTGGGGCCATCTTCCCAATGTATTCTTGGATGTTCGTTGTTTCATCCTGGACTGTGGTGCTGACACTCACCAGTCCCCGGCCCCCTTCCTTCCGCTTAGCGTACAGCCTCAGGGTGCTGGACTTGGGGTGAAACCCTCCATGCATGGTAAGGAGCTTTCTTGTCTTTATGTCAGTGGCTTCTATCTCCTCCTTTGGCCAACTTATTATACCAGCTGGGTACCTGATCACGGGCAGGGCGTAGGTGTTGATAGCCCGGATCTTGTTCTTACCGTTCAGCTGACTCCTCAGGACTTGCCTGACCCTCTGCAGGTACTTGGTGGTTGCAGCTTTCCTAGCTGCCTCTTCATGGTTCCCATTCGCCTGCGGGATCCCCAGGTGTCCTCTATGTCTGCCATTTTGCCTTCTCGTAGCTCGATCCCCTCAGTTCTGACTACCTTCCCTCTCTTTGTTATCATCCGACTACACTTCTCCAGCCCGAATGAAATCCTGATGTCATTGCTGTATATCCTGGTAGTGTGGATCAGTGAATCGATGTCTCGTTCACTCTTGGCATAAAGCTTGATGTCATCCATGTACAGGAGGTGGCTGACAACTGCTCCGTTCCGTAGTTGGTATCCGTAGCCAGTCTTGTTAATGATCTCACTGAGGGGGTTCAGGCCTATGCAGAACAGCAGTGGGGACAGAGCATCTCCTTGGTAGATCCCGCACTTGATGGTGACTTGTGCTATGGGCTTGGAGTTGGCCTCTAGTGTTGTACGCCGCATCCCCATTGAGTTCCTGATGAAGGCTCTTTGGGTCCTGTTGATCTTGTACAATTCTAGGCATTCCAGTATCCAGCTGTGGGGCACTGAGTCATAGGCCTTCTTGTAATCAATCCAGGCAGTGCACAGGTTGGTCAGCCTGGTCTTGCAGTCTCGGCTGACTGTTCTGTCTACCAGTAGCTGGTGTTTTGCGCCTCTGGTATTCTTGCCAATCCCTTCTGTGCCCCGCTCATGTATTGACCCATGTGCCTGTTCATCTTAGCCGATATGATGCCTGACAGGAGCTTCCATGTAGTACTGAGGCAGGTTATTGGTCGGTAGTTGGATGGGACCGGTCCCTTCTTGGGGTCCTTGGGGATCAGGACCGTCCGACCTTCGGTTAGCCATTCCGGGTGTCTCTCGAAAGGTCAATCCCTTAACCTCTTAACACCACTAAAACATTATTTATCACCTGCGAATCAGGTTTTGGTTGGGTTGTATATTATCAATATATCCCATGAGTCATAATCAGAGCTATGTCTTGTGTAAAGAGCACAAATCCACGTTCTTGGGTAAGAGTGTAATTATTCAGTGTTTAAATGATACACTTGATACTAATCTTACATCTCCATGTTCAATAGGACATTACAGCTACCAGCCAGTTAAGGTAGCAGGCAACAGCTGGACTTGTCTACTCCTGATAAATTCTCAATTTTTTTCTGTGTCTTTTCTGTCACCAAAAATTGTAATTTTAACTTGTGCAAACCTGACATCACGGGATACGAACTGATGCATAAAAATGCACTGTATAATGTAAGGTATATCCATATGTGTTCACCACTCAAAAGAAGCTCTCTGCATCTCTCCACACTGAAAATTTTATGCAATTACTCATCCAGCTGGGATGAGCCTTAGGGCTTGGCATCCTTATCCATGGGGCCCCAGAGATTTCACAAAGCCCTGATGCTCCTATTCTCCACAGTTGAATGCGTTTTGATGAATACTTTAAAACTTAAAAAAAAAAAAAAAACACAAAAGAACAAAACACACAAACAAAAAGTCAGAAATGTAAAATGGAAGTGATAGAACTGGTGTAAAGGCATTCCTTACAGTTATAAAATAACTAAAATGTTCTGTGCTGCATCATGTCACATGCCTGTAACAACCCACATTGCATATTGTCTATGGGACATAAACACATCAAGAGCTGTATCTCCATATTCAGAAAGCCATTTGAACATCCCAACTATCATCACAACCAGCACCCTGAAAATCTTTTCATTCAAGTACACAAATTGCTTATTGACATTCCTCATGCTTTCTGTCAGTATACGCTTCATGGAATGTTTTGTCAGACTTAGCATTCATTTGATGTTTTTATTCCACGCTTTCACCATAATTGTGTGATTTATAACCAGGCTAGAGGCTGCAGCACAAGCTTGTATAATATGCACAGTGAGCTATTTATGGGACTGTGTGCAGTGTAATGTTGTAACAAAATGAAAAGGTAGAGCATGAAGGTATGAGCATATGGCTGCTGCTGCTGCTGATTTAACCATGTTCTCTGCATTCTATCCAGTCAAGGGAAAAGAAAAGTACCAAGTCTTACAATTTAGACTTGAAAAAATAGCATACATATAGCAAACATCATAAAAATCATCTGGTCATTAGCAGGTCTTAAAAGCAGGTAAATACTTAGCACATAACAAATTATACTTTGAATGGGAAAGCTGTGAGAACAACTTTAAATACATATTTAGAAAACACACGAAAAGCACAGACAGTGACTGCAGTAGACACTTTTGATTGTTTTTAATATTTTTCTTCACAAGGAAGCTCGTTGACCAACAACAGCACAAGCAGGAGTGACCCACAGACCAGTTGTACCACTTACCTTGAGCACTTTCTCCATTTGGCAACAGAGCTCTCCAGGCAGACTGGAGCAAATAATGAAGAAGCTATCTTTGTGGGGCCATAAATTCCACTTTTGACTCCTTCTGTTAGAAGATGTACATTTGGGTATGCCAAATATACTTGGCAATGCCATAAAGCTTCTTGTGCACTGTCTTTGTGCTGATGTTAATGCCAATGGAGGTGTTAAACTCTACAGTTACTGAGTCAGCAGAGCGTCACACACTTTTACACACCGTGCACTTGATGACTGTGGTCTATCCATTTGCAGCTGATTCTTTTCTGTGGTTCTTAAATGTTTCAGCTTTGCAATAATGCCTCCTACCTGATCCTGAAATATCTAGGGGGAAAGAAATTTCACAAAATCACAGTACCATGTTGGAACTGAGAACAACTCATTCTTTCACAAATGTTTGTAAAGGCCTGCTGCATGGTTAGGTGCTCGTGTCAATGAAGCTGTGAACACCTCAATTCAAAGATTATCCACATAATTTATGGAAATATTTTATATAAATGAGTAAAAGTAACCTTAACCTTAGTAAGTCAATAACGTTTTTTGATATAGCAGTATTGTATCTTTTTTTTTATTTTCTTATCCAAGTAAAGGTTTGTTGCAATATTGTTCAATATTGTTCCCTGTGTCCTAAAGCAGAAGCAAACGCTGGTGTTTTGTCTTTCCCAACTAAGCATATTAGTCCAGTGACACTCTTTATAAAATATATGACAGTCTGACATTTTTCCTGAATGTCATCCTCTATAAATTAGCTGATCAGCAGTAAATTCTCTCTGACTTTTCCACTGACTTTTGTTCACAGCAGATAAGATGTGTTAATAACATTACGCAGTGGAAATGGTTTGTGGAAATGAGGCATGGATTCTATTGTTTCAGTTTTAAGACTTGCCTTTAATATTTATGGGTTAAGCTCTTCCTTTGTTAGAAAAAGAGTTTGCTAACATCCAAAAATCTAGCTTTAAATACAAGCAAATGGTAATGATAGGATAAAATAAGAATTCTATCCAAGCACAAATAGCAGGGCTGGAAAGCAGTATATTAAGAGATGCATCAAGCAAACAAGAAGACAGGCTGAGGCTGAGGGAGAAAGAGGAGACCTCCTTCCTCCCACACACATTCATACTGTGATTATGAAAAGAAAGAACTAAGGCCTTGAACAATATTACTCCCAAATGGAGAACAAAATGCCTATCAGCTATTTAGCTGAGCATGATTATATGCTATACAGCAGTCCTCGTTTGACTGCATGTTAAGAATCCTGCAACCACACATATGTGGAACAAAGAAGTGGCCTACCAATCACTTTTACAGGATAAAATAATCCTGAATAAAGGAAAAAAGGGGGGAAAAAACCCCACACTGCTGTATCAACAGCAGTGAGAAGAGAAATGTTTAGAGAGATAGCCTAAGGCAGAGATGAGAAGAGTGAAGAATAGGGTAGGTGGAGTTTTCAAATAAATGAAAATGAAAGAGACAGTGATGGAAACAGTGAGGAAAGATCAATTTCCCCATTAATTAGAGTTTCTTTGTGGAAAAGTAAAGCTGTAAATTGAATGACTAAGTCTGACCACAGCTGTCAAACACTGCTGGATGTTTTGATCTGTAGCTACACAGTGATAAGACCTTTGGCAGAGAAAATAATTGGAGTGAAAGTAGTGGCAACCCACAACATATTTTTTTATGGAGCCACTACTAGAAGTTACTTTTAACCCTCTCAGGCTCAGATTAAACTTTTTGTTGCTAATGCACAACCAAGTCCTGCAGTGGTACTTCTGAGTAAAAAAAAACTCATAAAATATGTATGTGGGGTGACTTCCAGTATGGTGGCGAGCTGAGCGGACATGCGTTAACCTGCTCTGCTACCCTGTTGGCAAAATCCTGCTAAAATATTGTACTTGAGTAGGTGAATCACCCCTATTTCGACAAATAAACTTAGGGTTATGCTGGTGTCACAGAAGAAAGTCAGTCAAGGGCGGAACAAAACTCTCCAAGCTAAAATGTCGGACTTTACGAAGTCGAGGGCTAGCAAGGATTCACCAGCTAGCAGTGAGGCCATGGACTCCGGTGCGGCTAACGCTAGCGGGACTCCAGAGATTAATACGCCAGACAGAAGCAAGGATATGGCGGCAGGAGAGTCCTGCCCCACATCGGCCATGATCCTGACCGCTATCAACAACATGAAAACAGAGTTTTCCACCAGGTTTGACGGCATATTGTCCGCTGTTGAGAGTGTGAGGAAAGACATTACTGACTGCGTAGAGCGCGTCACAGAAGCAGAAACTAGGATTTCAACAACTGAGGATAACGTCGCCTCCCTCCGAAACAAAAGTACAAGTCCTTGAAAATAAAAATAAAGATTTGGAGGACAAACTGCTGGACCTGGAGACAAGATCAAGGCGCTCCAATTTGAGGATGGTCAACCAAATGGAGGGAGTGGAGGGCGAGGATGTCTGTGCCTTTCTGGAGAGTTGGCTGCCGGATTCACTGGAGTTGCCGCTGGGGCGTACAAAACTAACGGTAGAGAGGGCTCACAGAGTTGGGCAGAGAAACCACAACAATCCTGCACCCTGTACGCTGATAATGAAATTTCTCAGCTTTTTGTAATTTTTTTGACATATATTTTCACTTGTTTGGGGAATATAACTACACAATCTACAAGAAATGTCTAGTGAGATAAAAATCAAAATCACATCATGGAACTGCAGAGGGTTACGAAATCTGAAGAAAGTTAAACAAGTCATGAACAGAATAAAATTTTTGCAGTCTAACATTGTGTTTCTTCAGGAAATACATTTGATGCATAATGAGGACTTGAAAATTAAGAGGAGGTGGAGAGGCAAGGTCTTGTCTGCATCGTTTAACTCTCAAGCGAGAGGGGTCACCATTTTGGTGCACGAATCCATACTACTCCAGGTAAACAAAGTCACCAAAGATAAATTTGGACGTTACCTTGTCATTCAAGGGAACTTACTAAATGAACAAATTATCTTGGCAAACATCTATGCTCCTAATACAGATGACCCTATCTTTTTTCAAAACTTATTCCTTATGTTGTCCTCTTTTCCTGGTAAATGTGTGGTGGCAGGCAATTTTAACTGTGTACTAGAGCCGGTGAAAGATAGGAGCTCGGGAACCGAAGAGTCTCACACCCGTAGTAGGGTAACTATACAGCACTTTATGAAGGAATTGAACTTAATAGATATCTGGAGGGAAGAAAATCCGGACGTTCTAAAGTTCTCATGTTATTCTGGTGCACACAAGTCATATTCAAGAATTGACTTCTTTTTGATATCTGCAGAGTTGAGACATAAAATCAAAGAATGCTCCTATGAGGTGATTCTAATCTCAGATCATGCTCCTAATTCATTGGTATATCAGGACTCAAAGCTTGTGAAAGATGCTAGGATTTGGCGTTGCAAACAAAAATGGTTGGCGGACCCTAGTTTTGTCTCACTTTTGGATGAACAAATTAGCCTCTATTTTGAAATGAATAAAACAGAAACTTCTGCAAGCATAAGATGGGAGGCTTTTAAGGCTTTTATTAGGGGCCAAATAATTAGCATCACTAGCTCTAAAGCATGACTGACTTTCCAAAAGGCAAAACAGTTAGAGACAAAAATAAAGGAATTACAAAATGAATACTATCAAACAAGGTCCCCTGAAATACACCGAAATTTAGTGCTGCTTCGGGCCCAATACAATGAACTTTCTGCCTCTAAAGCTTTGGCCAGTCTGCTGCGACTTAAACAGTCCTTCTACGATCAGGGTGAAAAACCTGGGAAAGTTTGTGATGCTGTGTTTTCTGACCACAGTCCTGTGATGTTTGAAGTTCCTCTTGCCTGTGCCTCAGTTAAACCTCGCGCTGCTGCTCAGCGCTGTTGTGTTTTTAACTCCTCCACTGCTGAACACTTTTCAACAGTCTTTGACCAGATCTGTAAGATCCCGGATTTTTTATGCAGCCAGACTGAGGAACTGATGGTTTTATTCCACCTGTCGGACTGCTTTGGACACTGTGGCTCCATTAAAAACCAGACTGCCTAAAACTAAATCTGAGCCCTGGTTGAACGACATGACCCGAGCTGTCAGACGCGACTGCCGTCGAGCTGAGCGCAAGTGGAAAAAGGACAAACTACAAGTGTCATTCCAGATGCTGAAGGACTGTTGGCGTCAATATCAAAGAACTGTAAAAGATGCCAAAAGAAAACACTTATCTGACATTATTTTGTCAAACTGCCACAACCCGTGTGTTTTATTTAAAACTATTAACTCTGTTCTTAGTGCACCATATACTGACTGTATCGAGCCCTCATCAGAAGCCTGTGAAATTTTTTTACACTTTTTTATTGAGAAGGTCTCCTCCACAAGGGCTCAAATCTGTCCTTGTGCTCATGACCTCTCAGTCTCTGTTTCCTGCTCTGCTGTCTTTGACAGATTTGAGCCTGTGACTCTGTCCTTTTTAGAGGAGACTGTTGGTCGTCTTAAAGATGATGATGTGTTGTTTCATACAGTTCTAAAAAACTGCTTGGATAGTAGTGATAGACCTAATTAAAGGTAACAGGACTACTGGATACTGTACAAACGTCTGACCCAGAACCAAAGTTTAGTAGTGGCAATACCACACTCTTAAGATATTAAGCCCTCATCATCGTCTCTATCTCGGTTTTATTTTTTAATACAAAAGCATCACCTAGTTACAATATCCTCTTGTGCCTCTCAGGCAGAAGTACCTCTCATACAGCACTCCAGCCCTTAAACGGACACAGGCTCTGATCTCCCCCCATCAAAGGGTGAGGAAAGTGTAAGGGGAATACCTTCAAGTGAGGACACTCAGAGAATTAATTTGCCTTCTTTAGAATTCATTAGGTGATATTCTCAAGATATGCGAGGCACATGGTAATTTCAGACATTTTTTTTATTTTTATTTTTTGCCTGTCCCATTTGGTTCTTTAGCCGTCAGAATTTTTGTCTGAAGACCAACAAGGATACCCAATGGATTTACTTTGCCAAATGGATCATCATGACCTTGCCGTATTGGTCCATTTGATCAACCTTTGTTGTTATTATTTATTTTATTATATTTTCAGTTGTTACAGACGGGACAGACATGACTGAGGGATAGGAAAGGAAGAAAGAAAGATGAAGGAAAAGAAAAACAGAAGGGAAGAGGGACAGTGAGAGAGGGCACTTAAAAAGAGAAAGAAGAGAAAAAAAAATAAAAAAAAATCTCCTGGATCACCTGTTGAGAGAAAAACAAGAGAAAACAAGCAAAAAAAAACAACAACAACAGAGCAACATACTAAACACAACACCATCACATTAATCTAGCTAAGTGTAAACAGCAGTAAATATTAAATGTTGAATGTTGTTGTGTAGCAAGTAGGACCGACAGCGCACATTGTGCTTGGAAATAGCAGCCAATAAAGGTATAGTTTATGTCTATGAACAGTGGACACCCGTGTGCACACCTGTGTGGATCAGCGCGCTTGTATTCAAAAGGTTTCCCCATGTAATGGTCAGCTAGAGGATGTAGAGAGCCAAGTGAGCGAGAGCCCAAGGAGGACCACTGGAGGGGCATTGTGCCACCCTCCTGGGAAGAGCTGAGGAGAGCCCCAGATGAGGGGTCACCCAGTAGCCACGGAGCAGAAGCCAGAGGGGGCTGCACTGGCGTGCCGGCCGGCACAGCTGGCTGCCGGCCGGCAGCCAGCTGTGCCAGAGTGAACCAAGCCGCAGGCCCAGAGGCCGGAGGCCCGAGGGCCCCCTTTGCCCCGGAAGAGGCCTGACCGAGCAACAGGCACCAGGCCCCGCCAAGTAGTCACCGGGAGTGAGCTGGTACATACCTGAGCGCCCAGCCCCAGACACCAAGAACCACCAACGCACCGACCCCTGAGGGCATCAGTTACCGGCAGGGATTGCGGTGAGATAGGCCTTTGGAGGGCCTGCGAGTACCCAGAGAGGTGGAGTGTAAGACCCGACCTGACATATAAACACAGACAAACAGGCACACACAGACACAAACATGCATTCCCACCCTCATGCACACATATACAAATACTCAGCACTCACCCAACGTAGGGATAGACATACATGGACACTGTACACACAATCACACTCCCCAAACAAACTCTATACCCCAGGTCCAGGTTCCCTCGCCCCTGGAGGGGGAAGCGGCACCTAGACCCAGGAGATGTTACCCTTTCCCCCGGGGTGGAGGCAAGCGGACCGCCCCAGGCTCCGCAGGAGCAAGGAGGCCCCGCATCCCAGATCCCAATCAGACGGCCAACACCTCCTCCCAGCCCCCCCGCCCCGATGGCCAGCAGAGAACAGGGGTGTGTGAATTTGAGACATTTTTACAGAAATTGAATCGGATAGTAAACTTTATATTTTAGTGGCAGAAAGTCAGTGTTACTCAATGGGGTATATTATATAAATGGTGGGAGAGGGGAAATACCCAAGCTGATCAAAGAGGCCACTGTAAATCCAGGTAATTTCATTGTCCAGAACGTGGCTGCAATTGAGGGCTTATGCACAGGTCACTTGCAAGATAGCACTGAAAGAATAAAAGTGAATAATAATATTAATATTATTATTATTATTATTATTATAAAAGTGAATGTAGATAAAAGACTGTTAAAATATCTAATAATATTTAGAGCAGCTTCTACATATTTTATTTTCTTTCGACTCTCAAGTCTTCTCACAAAGACTATTTTTCCCATACAATGCTGGGTTGGGTAAGGATTCACAACACTCCGTCAGTGGCACTCATTTATAAATGATAACCAGATGTTAGAAGTGTAATTAATGATAACAAAGACAAAATATTCACAAACCAGATGTTAATTTTGGGGCTTCAGGTCCATAGAGGTCTAATCAATCTGGGCTTCCTCCCATATGCCTCTTGTTAAACCAGAAGTTAACAGAGTGGGAAGTCTTAATCATATTAGAAGTTTTCTAGGCATGCTATGTTTTGAGTTTTGCGCCTATCACTTTTACACTTTCAGTGTAATTTTGATACTGTCCGAAAGAGAATTACTGTAAGCAGTACAAGACAGTACCTTTGGTATTGAGTAAGTCAAGTAATGCACAGCTAACGCAGAATTTCACTTGTTGGCCTAACATAATTATAAAAGTTACAGTTAGAAGATTTCTCTTGCATTTTTGCTAAAGAGACAGTTCCACATTTACAAAATATTGAGTAAATATGGCATGAATATTGTGAGCTACATAACAACCAAAAAGACCAAGAAAGTCTAGTAATTTATTAGCCTCTTACATAACACCATAAATACAGCTGTCTAGGATAATTATAAACAACTATGCTAACTGCTAGTTTTGGCTTTTTAATTAAAATTGTGATGATTAAAATGCTAATGCAGCAGTCCAAAAACCAATGGGTCAAGCTCTTTCTCTTACAGGAGATGGTTTACAATGCTTCTCTAATGAAACCTGTCAAATCTTTACCTCTGTTCCTCCACTGCACTATTGATGCTTTTGTTTTTTCAGAACAGAAACCCGAAACTGGGTCATGTTTTTATTCAGAAAGAGAAAAAAGTGCTGATTGAGGGAATATCAGCCTTAGCTTGTGAAGGCAGACAGACAGACAGACCTGTTTGAAAATGCATTGGAAAGCTTGGGTGTCACCAGCTGTGTGCAACTGTGCCGAAGGACAGCATACTAATCCACAGTGGAATTCACAATAAAGAAGAACATTACACATTGTTCTGGAAAGATCGATGCTATTTGAGTGATCGTGCTCGGCTTCCCACATATATGTGTTTGAATAAAATCATTGCTTTGACGCTAGTGATGGGTCGTTCGCGAACGAAATGGCTCTTAGAGCCGACTCTTTGAAGTGAACGACGCGAGTCGGCTCCTTATTGGGAGCCGTGAGGTTTTTTTTTTTTTTTTTTTTTTTTTTTTTTTTTTTTCTCACCCTCTCTCTCGCCCTTTTTTCCGCTAAACTCCGCACGCGTGGCCTGTACTTTGCACTGGGCAGAGGGGGGAGGGGCGTTACTTACACTCGCAGTAGCACAGGAACAGAGCCAGAGAGAAAAAGAGCGAGGGACAACAACGTCACATTAGAAAGGTATAGTAATCATCCACTATTTTCAGTTGCAGATGATAAAGGATTCAGAAATCATGCAGGCCCATATGACAGAGAATGTGCATCTTCTTTTTGTTTTAATATTTTAATTTATATTTAATTGTGTTGTGGTTTGCAGTGTTTTGTGTTGTTTCACTTTAAATTTGTTTAAAAAGGAAAAAGCTGAAAATTTAAATAGTTAACAGTTTAAAATGTAAATAGTTGTTTTTTGTATTATATGATTTATTTATTACATTTTATGTGGAGTGAATAAATAAAGTATATTTATGGTGGCCCTTAGAGACAAAGCACGTACAAACTCCAAAACGCGTAAAAACTCCAAAACGCGTAAAAACTCCAAAACGCGTAAAAACTCAGACGCACTTACAAACCCCGAAGCATGCACAAACTCCAAAACACGTAAAAACTCAGAAGCATGCACAAACTCCAAAACACGTAAAAACTCAGAAGCACGTACAAACTCAGAATCACGTACAAAAGACAACAGAAGTGCTCCAGGATGCTAGGGCGCAGTGGTGAGCTTTTGTTACCTAGTGGCTACACAAGCCAGAAAGTATCAACAACCGGATTTGGTGTGTGGTAGTAACAGGTAAATGAACTTTTTTTTTTTTTTAATTATTTGAATAAATATGAGTGCTTGTCTATAAATACACAAACAATACACACATGCTTTCAATTGTGTAATTTAAGTGATCTGGGTAGCTCTGTTTTGGAAGTTCAGTTAACGCTAGAAATGTGTTTTGGAGTTTGTACGTGCTTTTTGGAGTTTGTATATGCTTTAGAGTTTGTACGTGTTTTGTCTCTAGGGGCCATATATAAACATATATAAATGAAACCACTTTTTTTACATTAGTAATTCCTTTTCTGCATATTTTTATATTATTGTTAATGATAAATTAATTAAAGCAACAAAACAACCTGAAGAGCCGGTTCGGAGCCGAAAGAGCCGGCTCTTTTTAGTGAGCAGAGCCGAAAGAGCCGGATCTCTAAAAAGAGCCGGAAATCCCATCACTATTTGACGCACCTCACTGGGACTTTGCAGTCGTTTGTCTCTTACCTCAAAATACGAAATCAGGACAGCAGCCTCAATGCAT